>NW_026294617.1:135469258-136070925 GCF_007827085.1 Peromyscus californicus insignis | reverse complement strand
AGGAGAAATATGTGATATGCAGGAAAGCTGAGCAGGACTGTGCCTCCAAAGAGACTGTTTTGTTTAGAAAAGTAGAAAACAGACAATCATACTGTACAATGATGTACTTTTAATTACTAACAGTCACCCAACTTTTCTGGATAATATAGCTTTACAAGGACTTCATTCATCAAATCTAAGACCCATATTATGAGATAAATCATTGATGTAGGAATATCTGGAAAAAAGATAGCCCTCAAAAATAACTTACCCTTTATTGTATGGTACATTCCAAATAACATAAACATTAGTAGAAGAAAACTGTGAGGCTTAGAATTGATATAACATCTTTCACTCTCTCAAGTCTCAAATTGTATGGCTTAGCATCCCTTCTCTACAGGCAAGAGAATTGCTGAGTTCAGTGATAACACTGCAATAAGTGTCAGGATTGACCAGACACTGATATGGGGTCAGTGCCTGATCTTGCTTGGATTCTTCCCGGTAGAGCATGTAAAGGAGTTTCCTTTTTAAAAAAATTTGTATGTCACTTCATTAAAAATTGAAGAATGCTAATACTTCTGCTAAATCTTGAGTGCACTTGAGAAGTTAGTTGTTATAATAAGACTTAAAAGACTGTATTTTAAAAATCTTTAGTTTTAACATTCATAAAATGGTTGTAGTGATCAGCAAAAAGAGTGGTTAGTAAGTCTTACCCAAATCAATGATGAGATAATTGACTGTTTGTGAAGCTGTAACTAACCACATTGCATGTTCATACAGTACATCACTGTCTTACTAGATAGCACACACTGGAAGGGAGTTGATAGTAAATTCTGGGACTGTAACCATGTATTTCCTATTTGGTTAGGTGAAATGTCTTTCAAAGAATCCATTAAATGTCTCTTTCAAAGTTTTATAAAAAGAGGAAGTCCATTTCTATATAGGATGCTGAAAAAAGCAATTCTGACGTCATGTCAAGTAGCAAATAATCTTTATAAAGAACCCAAGATGACTAACCCAAAGTAAGAGACTTCATATTTCCTCTTATGTAAGAAGTCATATGATCTCCTTTTTTAAAAGCTAATGGGTTAAGAAATAACGGCCGTATGCTGAATTGTTTTTTCCTATAAATAAGGAATTATGTGTAGGAAGAAATGGTAGTTAAATATACTGTTGGCCAACTGTGTAGTCATGATTACCAGACTTCATCTGTGGAAGTTCAGCAAAGCAGAATTAGAAATGTCAGAAAGGATCTCATTACGATAATTCTTTTAGAAATGAATAAAAAATTCTCTTCCAACTGTTCATGTCTTTAGTAGTCAAGATGAGTTGAACAGAGTTTAAAAAAAAAAATTAGAGTTGTTTTTCAGTGTAGTACTGGAAACACCTATATGAAATCACCCAAATTGATGTCTTGCTGAAAATGCAGGCTGCCTTACCCCATTGCTATACTTGTCAAGTAGATCAAGAAACAACCTCTGAAACACACTTCAACCCACCAGTGGTTTCAACAATGCTAGGTTCCAGAACCAATTGTAGCACTTGGTTCTCCTTCACCTAGTACTTTGGAATGATAGAACTGTGAAATGAGCCTGACTGAATTTTCATCCTGTTTCATCTACTAATGATTTATGAGGCACTGCAAGGGGACACAAAAGATTGTGAGTGTAGGTACTCTGATATGCCATAGCTCTTGATAACATACAAGTATTTATTCAGAATGAAGAAATGGAAATAAGACTTTTTGAAATCTAATACAACAGCAAAATAAAGAGAGCTAAGGTGATTCCTTTAGCTGTGAGAATGAAGAGGGTAACTCCGAGGCTTTTGTCTGCCTGGTTTTCATTTTGTTGTTTTGTTTATCTGTGTATGGGAAAAAACATCAAGGCACTAACAACTGGATGGGTTGTGAAGCTGTTCCAATTTGAGTGTGGAGGAAAGTGAGGCTTTATTAGTGGTTCTTTTACTGTCACACTGTTAAAAAAAATGGTTACTTCAAATTTGCTACTGAGTTTAGGTATGAGTGAGTCTAATAAAACTGTGGCCTAACTAGTGAGTTGTTCTTTTCTGTTACAGCAATTGTTCAACTGTCAAGCTCTGCGGAAACTAAGCATTCCTGATAATGACCTCTCAAGTCTGCCGACCTCTATTGCTAGCCTAGTTAATCTGAAAGAACTCGACATCAGTAAAAATGGTAAGATAAGAATCTCCAAACACCTTCATATCATTTTACTGAAAATGACTTCTAATTTTTTTCTTAGTGAGTAGTAACTTTTTCTTTGACTTTATTTAAGTTCTATTTAAGAGTTAAATTGTAAGTCATACTTGAAAGATAACAAAACTCTCCGTTTCTTCTCACAGTATGGCTGACTTCCCCAGATCTTATTCCTCTCTGGACTTAGATATACACTCTAACTCTCTAAACTATTCCTCATCTTCTGCTAGGTTTATTCCTCACTTTCAGAGTATTACCTACTCAATGAGCTCTGTTTTCTTCCTTGAAACAATCCTCCCATTTGCTTCCTTGGGTTCCACTGTCCCCTTGGCACTCACCTCTGCACAGAATCCACTTATTCACCAGGGTTATTGGCTTTCTTCTCCTGACCCAGATCGCAAACTCTGTCAGATGGCAAGAGGGGCATTAGTGTTTTGGCTACTGACACATTCCAAATGCCTTGAGCAGAGCCTGGAAAACTATCAGGGCTCAGTCATATCTGTTGTATTTTGAGCCAAATTCATGCACTTGGTGATTTTGTTGACATTAGTGCTAATATTGATATTCATGTTGATATTTTCTCTGAGGGTTTCCTGGAAGAACTTGGGCCTTCAGACTGTCTCAGGTGTTCTAATTCATTCAGTAGGACCTCATTCCTTTCCAAATGACTTCAGCTTCCTGTTTTATTAGAATCAAAGATCTAGCCCAAAGGATTATGATCAGGTAATTTGTGGATGCAAAGCACAGCCCTACCATCATTAAGTTCTCAAGTGAAAAATGTGTCCATGGTCACATACAAATAGTGCAATGGTTACTCTACTCAGTATTGTTGGTGCCAAGGGGACAGGCATGAAAAAAGCAAGTCCTCCCTCACAAAACTTGTATCTAAGACAATGATTTAGATATTTAAATAAGTAGCTATGGAAGATTGAGTAAATGTTTGTGTGTAAAGCTACATTCAACACGAAGGCCACCCTTAGGATAAGGATGGATGCATTCTCAATAAATATTTACTGAATGAATTCATGATTAAATGGTTGAGAGTCATCATTAAGTTTACAGTGTCACTGGCAAGATAAGACAGGTACCCACAAATAATCAGTACTCTCTAATTGCTTGATCACATGCATTCTTAGAGAATGGGAAGACTAACTAAGACTATTCTATTAATAGAAAAGGGTTCAAATTCCAAATTTAGCTTGAAAGAGACAATACATGTGTCAACTAGGCACTTAAACAATATTCCACACTAAGCTAACTGGCTACTCAGGGGGTTTTCATGAAGACAATCCAAGAAAGACTTACAGATCTGGAGAAAGGATAGCAGCCAGATTTAGACCCATGGAGAGGAGCCTCATATCCACTTTTGTTTTTGTAGGAATATATTTACTGGAGGTGAAAAGATGGCATTTAAGAAAATAAACATTTCTTCCTGAAAACTTAATTTCAGTTTCCAGAACCCACATCAGGTGGCTCACAACTGCTTGTAACTGAAGCTCCAAGGGACTCTCATCTGGCCTCTGTGAGCATCACATAGACATGGCATACATAAACAAATAAAATGAATGTTTATAAAATAATAGATTTATAGAGAATTCCCTATGTGTTATTACTATCCAAAATGCTTATGTGCATTTATATTTCAAATTCTACTTTCAAATTATAGTTCTAAGAAATATAATATGGCTAATATCACATCTGGCCTTTGGGCAGGTTTAGTAGACAGTACAAGTAAATTAAAATTTACCTTATTTTTAAAGATGATGAGACAACATACCACCATATATAAACCTGAAGTTCCTGAGAAGCAACCTTACTGAGAGCATATAATAATTTTCAGTCATTTTTTTTTACACTAAAAAATTACAAATTTCCCTTACTTTCCCGAGAAGAAAGTCTATGGGTATCTTTAGAAGAAATTCAATCTATTACTTAGCTTTACCTCCATATCCTGGAAACATTTACACAAAATGGCATGCAAGAGATGTCAGGCCACGGTAGGGCACACATTGGATTGCAAGGGTGTGAGCTGACAATGCCCAGACCACAGCTGGCAATCACACAAACAGCTCTTCAGAATGTTATAGCTGGAAGCTGTCCCCGTGTGCTGTGACAAGGACCTGGGCAGTTACTCAAAGGAGATTAATTCATCTTTCAGGAATCTGTCAAGTGAAGAAAGAACAGGAGCCTGAAAAAAGTGTAGTATCAGAACTTCAGTTGGCAGTTGAAATAGCCCTTCCGGGCGGGGAGAGATCACAGCAGAGCAGGAGCACAGGGATAGAACATAGGTTGATATCTCTAGATAGATCCCTGCAAGGGCCTGTCAATCTGAGCAAAAACTTGAGTGAAATATGTTTGGATTAGAAGAGAGAATTTAATACATGAACTCACTGAGTCTAAAGCTGCTTTTGACCATTCATTTAGACCCTAATCTTACTTCTTGTCACATCACTCTTGGTCATCGAAATGGCATCAAGCTGGACCCTGGTGACATAGGAGTTATACAATTTCCTCAGCCCAGGTTCTTTCCTCTCTAGCTGAATGCTATAATCTCAATAGAGTCCTCTGTACATTTAAAAAAAATCCCCAAGGGGGAACATATGGATCTCCCTGGGAAGGGGAAATAGAAAAGATCTAGAATATGGACTGGGAGCAGGTGGAGATGAGGATTTATGGGATTGTGTTTGGGGGTAGATGGAGGAGAGTACTGAAAGACATGACTGGAGGGGCGTGCATTTCAGGGTCATGTAGAAACCTGGTGCAAGGGAAACTCCCAGGAATTTACAAGAATGACCCCAGCTAAGACTCCTAGCCTGATTGGTGACTACCACAGTTGTCATCAGAGAGCCTTCATCCAGTAACTGATCCATCAGATGCAAAGACCCACAGCTAAACATTGGGCCAAGCTATGGGAATCCCTTGAAGAAAGGGAGGAAGGATTGTAGGAGCCAGAGGGGTCAAGAACATCATAAGAAAACCCATAGAAACCAAATAACCGATCTGGCTCATAGGAATTCGTAGAGTCTGAACCAACAATCAGGGAGCCTGCATGGGACCAACCTAGGCCCTCCATATATCTGTGACAGTTATACAGCTTGGTCTACCTGTGGGGCTCCTAACAATGGGAGCAGGGGCTGTCCCTAGAGTTTTGGTTGGCTCTTGGGAACCTATTCTTCACCCTGGATTGCCTTGCCCAGCTTTAATACAAGGGGAGGTGCTTAGTCTTACTGAAACTTGATATGCCATGCTTTGTTTATACCTATTGGAGGCCTGCCCCTTCCTGAAAAAAACAGTGGAGGAGTGGATGGGGGGCGTGGAGGGGAGAGGAGGGAGGGAATGGGAGGAGAAGAAGGAGGGGAAACTGTGGTCAGGATGTAACATTAATTAAATAAATAAATAGTAAGAGGAAGGAAAGAGGGAAGGAAGGCAGGCAGGCTGGTTGATTAAAGAGTACAAGGAGGCCAGGAGTAATAATGGAAATAAGCTGTGTTTAAAAATTCCCCCCCAAAAAAAACATTCCAAGTATACCTGCATCACACACACACACACACACACACACACACACACACACACACACACACACACTCATATACACATACTACACACATACACAGAAGAAGACATTTCAAACAGTGTGTATTATGAAATTTTCCTTCCATCTAAACAAATAAAAGTAATTATTGCATAGTATAGTTGCCTGTTTTGTGGTAACTTTTGCCTTGTAAATGGTTTTGAACTGATGTCACCTTTTCCCGTGGGGAGGTGACATTGACACTGGAGATCCAGCCTGGGGCTTTGTACATGCTAACTAGGCATTACTTTCCATTTTTAATTTTTCTATATGTGGTCCATTATATAATCTTTGAATTCAGAGACTGTCTTGCTCACTTTTCTATTTGGAGTTATGAGCACAATGTTGAAGCCATCTTGTTACATTTGGGCAGGTAAATAACATTTTATCATATTAAAAAGTACAATGGTATTTATGTGATATTACATTAGAGACTCCTCATAAAATCCCACCTGGCACACTGGGAACTTCTAAATGTTTTAACTGAGTGCTGGAAAATACAGAAAAGGAATGAGAGTCAAAAAAGGGGTAAGAGATCATGAAACTCTATTCACAAGCACCTCAAACATGATACATTTAAAACCAAACACTTCACCACCCAAATGTATTCTCCAGACTTCTGCTTATATTACTGTGATCCACAGAGACAATCAATGAAAGGATTTATTCTCAATTTCCATTTCATGTCCACTCAGTTACCATGTCTGCTGCACCTATGTCTGTGGAAAGACCATTTCATACTCTCGGTTCCTGCTGTTGTAGTTCACTTCTGTCTCTGGTCTGTACTACCCACTTAAACAGCCTCCTAATTGTGCTCATCCAATCACTACCAAACTGATCCTGCACTTTGTTAGCTCTAGCAGCCACCTAAATTGCCAGCATGGCTATTTTTCTTTCTACCTAAGGTGCTGTGTACTCAACCTAGGACAAAGTGTAGGCTCCTAAACACAAAGCTAAGAGTCTCCACAGCTGACCTAATAACACTTACATTCCAGTGCCACTCTAACCACAGGTGACTGGCAATTTCTTTTATCTTTATGGTATGGGTACAAGAAAGCTTCCTCAAACATTTAATAGAGTTTCATAATCTCTTTCCCTCTTCTTGTATTACTTCCTGTTGTTCAAATCTTAGATGGTCTTTTAATAAAAAGCCCAGAGCCAGATATCAGGGTGAAATCTGAAAGATCAGAGAAGCAGAACAGCCAGCCACTAGTTCTTACCTCTATGAAGTCCTCAGCCTAAAGAGAGTGAGTGTAGCTGAAGTTTTCTCCAGTCCTGCCTGGCCCACGGTCAGGACAAATCTCTCTCACCCACCAGTCCCACAGCGGCTCAGACCCCCAACGGAGTAAACACATAGAGACTTATATTGCTTACAAACTCTATGGCCGTGGCAGGCTTCTTGTTATCTAGTTCTTCTATCTTAAATTAACCCATTTCTATAAATCTATACCTTGCCACATGGCTCGTGGCTTACCAGTATTTTACATGTTGGTACTCATTGCAGCGGCTGGCAGCGTCTCCTGACTCAGCCTTTCTGTTCCCAGAATTCTCTTCTCTGCTTGTCCCACCTATACTTCCTGCCTGGCTACCAGCCAATCAGCGTTCTATTTATACAGAGGGATATCCACAGCAAGTGAGTTCCTACTTTCTCATGCCTTATGTACCTTTCTCTGCCCTGCCATATTACTTCCTGGAATTAAAGGCATGTGCTTCCAAAGCAAAGACATGAGATCTCAAGTGCTGGGATCTAAGGTGTGTGCCACCACTGCCTGGCTCTGTCGTCTGAGCCTCAGGCAAGTTTATTAGGGTGCATAATATATCACCACAACTTCCTCTGCATAAATCACTTTCCATGCCTTTTTCATCTGGCTCACTTTCACTCTATTCAATATGCAAATGCAATTGTTTCTGTGAAGACTCTGAATTTCTAAATTAAGTTGAGAGTTCGACCTCTCTGTACTAACATATCTTTCATGTTCCTTCTGACATTATTTCATTAAAAACAGTAATGGTAATTAATGGTATTAAAACATTATGTGGTTTCAAGTTTTAAGCTAGTGAATACTTTTTATGAGGAAAAGAATATCAGATAACGTGTCTATCTAATGTCTAACATTCATTGCAAATATATTCTTTTTAGATGAATAAAGTTTCACAGACACATGTAAACATTTATGACATTTATGACCATCACTTCATCCTTCTTGCTGTCAGAATTAAGGTTTAAATTTTCAACAAAGTACTACCACATTTTATAGGTTATTCTTCAAATGATTCTTAATTATTTTTAAATTATTTTTGTGTATGAGTGTTTTGTCTATATGTATATCTGTGTGCCATGTGCATGCAGTACCCAGAGAGACCAGAAAAGAGCATCAGATCCCCTGAACCTAGATTTATAGATGGTTGTGATGAGTGGCCATATGGGTACTGAGAATTGAACCCAGCTCCTCTAGAACAGTCAGGGCTCTTTGCCACTGAATCATATCTCCAGACCCCTATTCTTCAAGTTTGTTCATGTTGCCCTTCTGAACTTACTTCTTGAAGGTTGAACAACTTGCTTTAGTTGTCTCAGCAGAAGAGCTCGTGTTTCTATTGCTTCTCATCTATTAATTGGCAGCTCATCAGATGGACATATTGGAGTGCTCTTAATATTTCCCTAATAGCAAATATTTTGTACTTTTTATTGTTCAGGTCAAATTGTCTTTTTTCTCTAAAAATTGTCTTTTATGATCTACTTTTATTTTGAGTTGTCTTTTAGGTTCTTGATGACTTGAGATATATTTCTTTGAACACTAGTTTCCTCTTCCTTGTATGATCAGCAAAGATTATTTCCCAGTCTGTGGCATGTCTTCCAAAATTGTTTGAAAAGCCATTTTTCATAAAGAAATTGTTAAATGTAATGTGTAAGCTTCAACCTTCTCTCCTTTGTGTTGTGTGTCATGACTTTGTGTTGAAGATGCTCTTCCATACTTTGATGTCACAGATACTTCTTAAACAATTGGTTTTCTTTTCACATATAGGTCTTCACTTAGTTTGAAACTTATTTTTGAGACAACAAATAGCCAAAATTCATCTTTTCTCATATGAATGGATGGTGAATTATTCTAAGAACATTCAGCAGCCTGTCCTCTCCCATGATGGTGAACAGTCTCCCCAGTGACACTCAGCAGTTTGTCCCCCTACTGACTGTGTACAGTCTCCCCAGTGACACTCAGCAGCTTGTCCCCCCACTGACTGTGAACAGTCTCCCCAGTGACACTCAGCAGCCTGCCCTCTCCCTACTGACTGTGAACAGTCTCCCCAGTGACACTCAGCAGCTTGTCCCCCCACTGACTGTGAACAGTCTCCCCAGTGACACTCAGCAGCCTGCCCTCTCCCCACTGACTGTGAACAGTCTCAGCCTCTTTCAGCTTGCTGAACTGTTCTACCTAGTTGAGTCCTGTTCTCATCATTACAGTGTCTTATTGAGTTTCACTATCTAAATGTTCCTACCCTCACTTCTTTTCTTCATTTTAGGTGTCTTGATATGCTCAGAAAGTATGAGATGTTTCAAAAATCAACAAGAAATGAGTTCAAATGTTTTCACCAATGAAATGATAAATAGTTGAGGAGATGGGTGGGTGGAAACTAGTCTCAGCATTGCCCAGTGCACACATGCATCAAAGTATCACAGAATTCCCTGTCAGATGTGAAGTTTTTATGTTCTCATCTTTCAGTTAAAAGATAAATTTTAAAAGATCTCACTACATAGAATATTTACCTACATGGTATAAACAAAATACCCAGTTAACTGGAAAGCAATAAACTGGAAAATGAGGTTCCTGCTTCTTATTGTCAATAAAAATCATTCTTTTTTTCTTAAAAATAAGTTCATTAGCCTTGACCTTCTAAAGAAGTTTTGGATAATTATAGTATAGTCATTTGTATAGCCAGAGATAAATAAAAACATGCCCATGCTTTTTGTGAACCCACTTTCCTTTCTCAGCAATTATTTTTCTCTAATTATATGCAGTGACACAAGGAAAACATGCCACTGTCCATACCAATGGATTTTCCATCTGTTACCCTCTCTGCTGGCTAGTTTAATGTCAGTTTGACACAAGTTAGCATTATCTGAAAGGAGAAACCTCAATTGAGAAAATACCTCAACACGACCCAGATGTAGGGCATTTCCTTAATTAGTTCTTGATGGAAGAGGGCCCAGCCCATTGTGAGTGGTGCCATCCTTGGGCTGATGGACCTGGGTTCTATAAGAAAACAGGCTGAGCAAGCTAGTAAGCAGCACCCCTCCATGGCCTCTGCAACAGCTCCTGCCTCCAGGTTCCTGCCCTGTTTGAATTCCTGTCCTGACTTCCTTCAGTGATGGACTACAACATGGAAGTATAAGCCAAATAAACTCTTTCCTCCCCAACTTACTTTTGGTCATGGTGTTTGATCACAGCAACAGAAACCCATCTAAGACACCCTAACATCTGAATTCAATAGTGAAATAAAATCTATGTGAATCAGAGATGAATGCATTTCATGATATTGTGATATCTGGATAAATAGTCTAAGTCTGCTTGTAGCTGATACATGGCCATAGTAGAGTAAACTGTGTTATACAGTAAAGTTAGATAATGAATGATCAGGTTTAATTAGTCAGTGATTTTATTTCAAGTTTGATTGTTGATTTGTCATAGCATCTTAGAGAAGATGACACCATACCATAAGGACTCTAATGAAAATGAATTAATTTGAAAGTGCTTCCTAATTCTCCAGCAATTAAGTCATTGTTTTGCTCTCATCCTCTAGAACTTATTTCTATACATGAATGAATGTGAGCAGCACCATGGTGGGCAAAATCACTATTGTTAGTTATAATGAGAGGCAATCATAGTTGATGGGTTATTATGTGTGATAGTGATGTGCCAATTATTCCACCCCTTTTCCAAAGCATTTATGAAACACTAGACAAATCACACTCCCTATCTGCAGGAAGAAATGGAATCTTTCTGTTCCAGACTCACAGGAGGAAGAAGTTAACAGACTTTTAAAATCTTTAAACCTTTGAGGATATTGGAAAAGTAAGAGAAACTCTGGTTGTCTGTGCTGTACATTCTCAGGGAAGTTACCTGGGGAAGCTTTGAATGGGTTAGGGAGAAAATGGTAACGTGATCATGCACTAACTGTGCTCATGGCTACCCTGCCCTATAAAATTCCTTACTTCAACACCATTACTAAATAACTTACTAAAAATCACTATCTCTTACACCTTAGGTCTACTTTCTCTGTCTTTAGAATTTCTTCTGTCCATGATGGTTCAAATAAACTCAAAGTCTTTTGCTTCATTAAATAACTTCATGGCAATGAAAAACAAAGCAAATCTGCTACTCTGGTCACCTCCCAGCACCAGACCTTTTAACTCTGGTGTCTTCATAGAGACATGAAGCCTGAAACATGCCAGCAACACTCAGACAGTTTGTGCAATTAATACAAGGAAGAAGAGTGCCATCCCTCACCCTCTGAAGTCCTCTCAGAGTCCTGTCAGCAGGGTCAGGGTTCCCAGTGTCACTGCGGAACTTTTCAAAACATATGATTAATGAATTCTATATGGTCCATAAATCCTTACAGACAATTTGAAGAGAATGAAACTGAGCTTGTATGAGGCATTTTCCGTCTTCACTACCATGCAGTACCCTTCATCCATTGTGAAAAGGAGCTGAACCTCACACTGTCCTCAGAGCCGCAGCACCTTCTATCAAAATATAGGTAGATGGAATGCCCAGTGAAGCAGCCTAGTGAAAATGAGGGAGAATTGAAACATTAAATACAAAAAAATATTAAGGAGACCATTTCATGAAATTCTCACTCAAAATCTCTGTTATTAAAGTAAAGAAAGGGAACACAGAATCAGTGTCAATCACTGCATTTGGACTAAGTCACAAGTATTCCTCTATGAATACACTATGGGTCAAGGTCATAAAAACTACGGAATTTTCTCAAGATATGTCCCTAAGGAAAATTCAGTTATGTGACTGTATCCAAATACTAATAACTTCACAAGTATTTGGTTTTCTATGTAATGCTACTGAGGCAGGCAGGCTCTCACAAGTAACTCGTACCTCCCACGATGTGGTTGCTGAGTCTCTCTTTCTTTTCCCTGGGGGTAGAATGCAATGCATCACCCAGATGCTTCTCCATTCACTAACTCAGCAGTTATGCTTTCACTTTGACCTTGCAGAATGTTGTAAACTGTCCTCAAACTTCTCCTTGCCAGTCCTTACTTACCCTATAGACTGTTGCACTATATGCCACATATCCTTAGTAACCTTCTGTAGAGACTAAGACATAAAGTAAAGTTAGCATGTACCTTCTCATATGTCAAAATTTTAAATTTGTTACAGTCATAATTATTGCAAAATAGTTCCTATCTAATCATCTTCTGTAAACAACTCTAATTGGACAATTTAAGTTTGCTGTGCTCACATGAGCTCATCCATGTTGCAGAACTGACTGTTTTTACAAGAGTAAAGAGTTTTGTCTACACCATGCAGGACTGATTAGTGGGAAGAGTGCTGGAGACACTCTGTAGTCCTGTCACCTCTGCTCTAAAGAGACAATAGTTATAATTTCTTCTTGCTGACACACTTAAAAAAGTAGGTTTGCATCAGATTCCATGCATATTGCCCTTTCTTAAGTACTACATTGCTGAATATATATAGCTAGAAATTATAAAATCCTAGATTTTATGAGTGTTTCTCAGAATAGGCAAACATGACAGTATTTGAGATATCCTGATTTCAAATCCTGCCCAGCCATTGAATCTTACTGGCTTTGTTAGTCATTTTTTAAAAATTCTTGAGATTGAAGTAAAGTGTGTATAGCATCTTTCTCTGTGCTTTTCATCTTTTAATAATCAGAGTCTAATTCAACTTGCTCAGCATGCAAGTAACCTGCCTGTTCTCAAAATAAAAACAATAATTTCAAAGATTAGTAATAATCAGAATATAGGTGAAAAGTTTTATTAGCTATGTTTCTGTTGTTTTATTATATAAGATACAGCATTGTAGGTTTTTCCTAGCATTTAGCACTTATACCACAGAGTAAACTATTTGATGTATTTATACAGTTCAGAGAACAAAAGCATTCAGTATATATCAACCATACTTATGAATATTCATTTGTGCAAAATTTATAAGCAAGAAATGTTTCATGCAAATTTGAAGGGGCACTCAATCATTTAAATTTGGCATTTATAAAGTCTGTTGTATTTTTTTTGTTTGAAAAGTGATAATTATCCTTTTCATCTTAATTTAGGTAATTAAAATCTACATCCTCCATACCAAAATCAAGTGTTTCTTTCCGTGTCTGAAATCTATTTTAGTTCCATGCTTCAAGTTATTGATGTAAAATATAATTTAGAGACAATTTAACAAACACTTGCAAATTTGTCAGTGTTTTTCTAGGTAGATCCTAGGAAATTAAACATTAATTAATCCCAGTGTCTGACTACATCATGGTCTTCCTACTCCTTGCTAAAACACAGTATATACTTACATTTATATATATACATTTATTATATGCATTCACCTCATAAAATATAAGCTCCACAAATAAAAAGAATCCCCCATATTTCCTATCTTTTCTGCCATCTATCTCCTCAAAGTTCAGCACTTCCCAACATAGAATAAGCACTCAGGAAAACCTGTTAAATTCGTGAATGTTCCCCTTCTTCAGGAGCCTAAATTAAAAATATATTAAAAGAAAAATAGCAATGTCTTTATCTCATAACCATGCACAGTGGTGTTTTGTTTTGCTGTGCTGTTTTTTCTGTTTTTTTATTTTTTCTAGTCTCATTCAATTTCAGATGCAATATAAGCTACAATAATAGGCATTAAGAAGTAAGGAGCTTAAAGTAGTTGAATAAATCCTCATGCAAATGCTAGAAATTAATTTTCCCTATATAAATAGCATTTCGATCTGGGTTTGGGTAAGAAAATCATGAAGATGGGCAAAAGTTACAACAAATAAAGCAAACATCAGGAAAGTGAGATGGAAAGACAACTTTCATGTCACAGAAATCTCACAAGGTACGTTTCCCTTTGGGTGGTGTCTATTTATAGGCTCGGGGATCAATGCTCTATTGTTGATAAGCTCAGTGTTTAATAATGATGTGACTTTTTCCTGCATTTGGGTTCCAAACTTAGCTTCTGTTCAGAAAGAAATGTTTCTTTTCATACTTGGATATATATTTAAAGCCAGTTTTAAGAACACAGATTGACTTCAGAAGCCGTTTTAACATTAAAGAAAGCTGAAAGCTATTTTAACTACAAGCTTAAGAGCCTCTGTAAGGGGCAGGGAGACGATTCAAATATTGAACTCGGAGCTCAGCTCCCCAGCATCAACTTAAAATGCCAGGTGTGGTGGCATGCTGTGATCCCAGCACTGAAGAGGTGGAAATAAGAAGATATCTGGGGTCTTACCAAATAAGTGAGCTTTGGGTTCAATGGCAGACCCTATCTCAAAAAATAAGATGGAGAAAGGTTGAGGAAGATACTCAGTATTAATCTCTGGCTCAATGGTGAGTGTACCCATGCAAATAGGCGTGTGTGTGTGTGTGTGTGTGTGTGTGTGTGTGTGTGTGTGTGTGTGTGTCGCATTCACACAAATATGAACCTGGATAGATGATGTGGCTTTTATTTAGATTATCCTGTCTGCCTCAGATAGGAAAACCTAAGTAAAAGCAAAAATTAAACTTCATAATATGACATTTATCCATGATTTTCTGTTTCCTCTCTTCATGCCAGGTAGGAATGAAAATTGGTTAATCTCAGATTTCTTTATTATCTTATACATATTGTTTCCTGATAGAAGAATGAACAAGCATGATGGTCAAATGGAGATTGTTTTTTCCTTTTGAGATAGGGCTCATGTAGCCCCAGTTGGCTTTGAACTACTATGTAGCCAAGGATGACCTTCCTGTCTCCATATCCCGAGTTTGCTGGGTTTGAAGGCATGCATCACTATACCTTGTGTATGTGGTGCTGAGAATCATGCCCAGGACTCCCTGAACTCCAACACTTTGCCAACAGAGCTACAACCCCAGCCCAAAGCAGGAACATTAAAAATGTTCAAGCTTCATATTTTAAAAGCAGTGAGTTTGAAGAACAGAATTAATCAGATGTAGCAGCTAAGTAACCTATTGTATCTATCTTCTTCAAGTAATTAATAATTAGTTAATGCAGTTTAATTCTGTGAAGTTACAAGTTTTGTTTATGCCAGGCGGTGGTGGCGTACACCTTTAATCCCAGCACTTGGGAGGCAGAGGCAGGCGGATCTTTGTGAGTTCGAGGCCAGCCTGGCCTACAGAGCGAGGTCCAGGAAAGGCGCAAAGCTACACAGAGAACCCCTTTCTCTCGGAAAACCTAAAAAAAAAAAAAAAAAAAAAGTTTTGTTTATAAGATGCCTTGAGTTCAGAATGTAGAAATGCTGTTTGCCTTTTTTCAATAATTTTGTGAATACAATCAAGTTAGATTTTGTGGTACATTTACTGAAATGAATACATTGGAGAAGTACCAACATAGTGTCCTCAGTTGGAGTATAAATATTGACTAATGTCATTTGCTGTTTGTGAATGGAGAAAACTGCCCATTTTTAAAAGCAAACATACCATTTTGCCTATAAAACGTGATGCCCCATGTAATTAGTGACCATGTAATTGTGAAGGCCAGTTCAGCCTGACTCCGAATCCAACCTACACATAACAAGATTGAATGCCCAGAGATTCCCAGAAGTGAGCTTGGGGTGTTCTTACGAGGGAGGGCATACGGTTCCATGATCTCAGCTGAAAAACAGTGGTGGGAGTGTGAAGGTGTGATGCTGTTTTTACAGTCAAAACCTTTGCAAAAAATTGTCACCAGGCTACTTTTAATTTCACTCCTGAGAGTTGGTAAAAAGCCAAATACAGTTGCCCTTGATTTTATATGCAGTTTCCAGCTATTACTATTCTAAAGTATTATTTAACATTCATTTTTAATTAAGAAAATTGTGTGTATACCTGTCTTTTTGGGTGGCTTAATCATATTCACTTATCATCTCTGCTTGAATGTTTGCCCTACAGGGATCCAAACTTGTGGTTTTAATAGTTTATTCTCACTATAGGAATCAGAGCTTTGACAGCCTTGCTTGGATATCTTCATGAACTCAAGTCATTTTTTTCCAACTTTTTAGGTGTACAAGAATTTCCAGAAAACATCAAGTGCTGTAAGTGTTTAACCATTATTGAAGCCAGTGTCAATCCCATTTCTAAGTGAGTATGTTATTAAATTTTACTTATATTCTATTTGTACTTACATTGGCTTATAGTACTTAAATAGAACTTTTGTGATAATAGTTTTCAATGTAAAATCAATTGTCTCAGTTAACAGAATGGTAGGAAAACTACCAAGAGCTCAAAATTTCATTAAGATGATTAAAAGCATGGTGACTATGAAGGAAAACCCAACTGGCACAGTATAGGATTACTCTGAGATACCATGGCATTGGTTTTCTGTAGTTCTCAGCAGTATTTCATGGATAAGAGTCAAAACTAAGAAAACAGACATTAGTTACAGTCATGGTGAGAAATCAGCATCAAGGACCTGATGGAAATCCAAAACAGAGGAAAGTTTAAAGGTGCCAACAAATGCTTTAATAGTTGAGTGTCCCCATCAAAGAAATTGGGTCTGGCTCCAAATAAGAAGTGCTTGGATCCCAGAAATAGCAGCAAGAGTGAAGGGAAAAGCCTAAAAGTATAGTAGATGGAGAGATATGAATGATAAAGATGCTAGCAGAAAAAAAAAGGTGTTTGTGGTTCAAGATCTATTAGTTAAGAAATCTCATAGGAAAAAGAAACTCAACATGTGACTATGTTGCTGACTCAAATTTGTCCTAGAGTGAGAGGTTTGTGGAAAGAGGAACAGGTGGGTTTGATAAGTCCTGAACCTGAACATTCAGGTAAAATGGAAATAGACATAAAATCTGGAAAGGCTACTGACATCTTAGTAGTGCCTGGAAAAGGCTGGAGCAGACTGGTCCTGGAATGCAAATGGTGGTGTTCAGAGAGCAGTGGCCTCTTAATTACATGAAGGTAACAGTGAAGTCCTCCAGGACTTTGTCCACATGAGTAGAGGAGGCTAGAGTGCTTAGTGGGGGCAATATTTTCAAAAGACACAAAGAGGCTGGTCAGAGTTTTACAGCAGCAGACACAATAGACTGACTTGAGAAATAGTTTGAGGCCCCTAGTAGAAAACTCAATATATCAAACAATGTGATGTGCTTCAAAACCAGAGTTTCTACCTCAAATTAGAATATGGAAGGGAAAACAAATCCAGGCCTGAAAAATGTTTTCCCAACTCTACACCAAATGGTTTTTCTCAGCATCTCCACATAATGGAGCCACTAGCCTCTCACCCCAACACTGTCACACAACCCGAGGTAGATGAAGAGCTGATCTGCTTTGTATATTGTTTGCTATTTGTTTGTTTTCTTTAGTTCCTATATTCTAATACATTGTATTATTCAGTAATCACAGCAAGTCTTTTAGGGTAGAAGCCAGATTAAAAATTACATCACTAAGAATTTAAAAACTAGTTTTATCGTAGCTACTTCCAAACTCATTTCATATACTTAACATTGTAAAATATTTTAAATTATCTATTTTATCAAAAACATTTAACACATTAACTAGTTTGGGAGTGTATAAAAACACAATCAATAGAAAAGTAAATTTTAAGTGGTGTGTCCATTTTCAAAATCAGACTTTTTTTTTTAAGTTATTTGAGTAAAATCCCCTCATTTTAGGTGAACAACTGAGTAGATCTTGAGAGTTGGTTAGTCACTAACTGAAATTAATATAAATCATTTCAACATCCCCCTTCCCTAGCCCAGCTGTCTTTTCCAGAATGTCTTGTGAAAGGTTTGTGTCTGTGTCAGATTGTTTTTATTCATCTTATTGGCTGTCACTTTGTCTACACATCAGTCCCTTTATTGGCAGGAACATCCCATTTCAGAGAGATCACAGGACTCGTAATGAAAGCTGAGATTATTTATTTATGAGTATCGCTGGTAGAAATTGTGTGTAGACATTTGAGAAATTCATGCTCACATGTCATTTATGTTGGTTAAATGCCTGGGATAGTTCAATGGGGAGTGAAGAACTCATATACTTGAGCTTAGAAGAAATAAACAAATTTTTGCAAATGGTGGATGTTTTTTCACCATCATCCACTATTATAAGTTCTCATTTCTGCAATTTCAGTCAGTCTAATACATGTGCTGTCTCCTTGTGGTTTTAATTTATATTTATAGTGTCCATTCAGCATATTTCTCTGCATATTAATTAAATATATTGTTTCTTTGGCAGTGATTCAATTTTTTCTGGACTTTGCCTTGTTAATGCAGAATTATAAGTTATTTTCAGATTCCAAGTGAAGTATGAGTCCCAGTTCTGTGGTTTGTTCCTTCACACCCTTAAATAGCACCCTTCATAGAGAGGCTTTTATGTTTGTATGAAGTCCTGTTTAATAGCATGCATTCTAGCTTCCTACCTAAGAAACCTTTGCAAAATTCAGAGTCCTGCTCATTTCTCTTAAGCTTTGCTCTGGATCTTTTCTAACTAAAGGTTTCCTGTTGGCTTATGGTTTGTACAAGAGCTGGCCACTGCATATCAGCAGGGTTTAATGGTCATGAGGCTTTTCTCTGATGTCTGAGTACCCAACTGCTCCCAATCCATTATTAGGAATGGTGCCCACCCTGAATAGGGCTGCTGGTGCCTCCAACGAAAATTAACTGGTTATATGTATTTAGGTCCATTTGTGCTTTCTGTTATGTTACACCAACCTATATATACCTATCTGTACATCATTAATACTCTCTCAATTATTACAGCTGCACTGTAAACCATGAAGTGGGTAATATGAGCCCTCATTAACTTTCTCCTTTATCATGATCACACAAATTAGCCAATGTCTTTTGCTTTTCTATATAAATTTCACAATCAAATTCCCAGTTTTTTCAAAGATATAAATGCTTTCCAGGATTTTGACAGAGATTGCATTGAATAAGTAGGTCAATTTGGCTAGAATTAATATCTCAGAAATATTGAAAAGCTAAACTCTAAAAATGTCTCCAAACCTTTTTCATATCTTTTAAGTTTTCTTTTATCCATTTCTGTAGATTTTTACATGTAAATAATACATATCTTATTTATTCCCATGAGTTTTTTATGACATTGTGGATAATTTTATTATTCTATTTGTTTTTGCCATATATATAAATACAATAGATTTTTATATATTTATGTTATAACGTGTAAAACTAGCTAAACTTTGTCTCTTAATTCTACTGAACTGTTTCTGGACATTTGGTGAGGGGTTCTGTGTAAGCAATCATGTTGTCTGTGAATTTGTCGTTTTTTATTGTTTTTATCTACTTGCTGAATATTGACTTTTCTTGCCTTATTTGTCTTGTAGGACTGCTTCTCACATTGAATAAAGAAGTAAAAACAGACAGCACTGTCGGTTTTTCATTATCTGATGTTGCTTCTTATTTTCTCACATATACCCTCTGTCAGGTTAAAGAAATGTCCCTTAACCATCTTCACTTCCATTGACACCCTCACTGACAGGTCTTCCAAGTGAGATTCATACAGGAAAACACAGCCTTTGTCTGGCCTGGCCTGTACTTGTGTTTGTTTGTTTGTTTGTTTGTTTTTCTGCTTCTGGATTTTAACAGTCTGTTCTGTGTTCCAAAGCCGCTCCACATTTTGTGGAGGCTGTTATAGCAGAGATCTTATTCCAAGTACCAAAATCTATATTAGTTTCCTTCTGTGTAATAAATGGCCATAAACACAGCAGCTTGTTCATTGTCTACTGTCATTTCTCAGAGTTTCTGGTTCAGGAATTTGTGCATGGCCAATCTGAGCTGCTGATTCACAGTCTCACCTCCAGGAGCCAAGGAAAGAGTTGAACAGTATTTTCAGGGGACTTAGGTGGGCAAGAATCCATTTCAGAGCTCAATTGGACTGTTGTAGAATTCCCTCCTCACATAGGAAGCAGAGATCCCAGATTTCTGCTGGCCACCTCTAAAGACACTGTGGACCTCTAAAGGGAACATCTCCCTACTGTATAATTATTCCCAGATCCACTTGCTACCTAGCAACGGGCTTCCTCAAAGTCAACAACAAGTGAGGGTGAGTCAAGAAGATGATTATGAACATGGAACCCTATTGTACAGCCATGTTCTGTTAGCTGATAAGAAATCCCCAGTCCTGCCAATGCAGGAGACAACAGGGCCACCACACACTAGAGCTGTTATCCCTTTGGTAGCTGTTCTGCAGAGCGCTTATTTTCATTGGCTGTTGAATTTAGTCAAAGCTGATTTGTAAGATCTGGGATCGCTTGGTTTCCTTCTCTTGGTTTCATGGTGACTGACATTGTTCAATGTTTCCTGTCAATCATGTTTGCCAAAGGACAAACTATTCAGTCATGAGTATTGCGAATTATTATGCTCCATTGCTCTGGTTTATTAATGTCTATTAATGCTCGGTCTGTTGATTTCATGAGATATACCCATTGGATGTTTCTGCTAATTTCTTTGTCCAGTTTGATATCAAGGTAAAACTGATTTCATGAAGTGAGTTGGGAAATGTTCTCTTCAATTTGCTATAATGATTTGCATAGATATAGTTCTATCCCTTCAGTAGGCATTGGCAGACTTCTCTAGTGCAGTTATAAGTTCTGGAGTTCCCACTAGGACTGTTAGCCGTCCCTTAATAGCTAATCTCCTTCAGGGATGTTAGCAGCAACAGTTTTTCAGGAATCTGTGCACTTTGTACAAGTCATGCCTTGCTGTTTTCACTGTTTTTCTTGGTCCTTCACTGCTTCTATTTCTGTAGGTCTGGTGTTATTCTCTCTTTCATCACTGGCTTTGAGTCATATTGTTTGGCTTGATCACTCTGACTAGCAATTTTTAAGTTTAATTGGTCTTTTCAAAAGATAGACTTGCTTTTATTGATTTTTCTGCATTAATTTTTAAATTTTTCCTAAAAATTTTTATGAAATATTAAGTGATGCAAACACTGGTGTTTGGAGTCACTACTTTGCTTTCCTCTCGGCTGTTAGTGAACATAATCAAAATAAACCTGAAAATAACTACTCTGTAAGAAAACAGAGCCCAACATTTACAAAGAACCTCCTGTCTCTCTGGTCTCTAGCTACATAACTTCATTTTAGTGTCCACCACAACCTCACTAAGTATGCAGTTACTGTTACTGCCTTTTCCATAATAAACAACTGAAACTAGTGTTTAACTCCCTGGTTCTTTTCACTATGAAACATCGTTACTATGAACCAAAGATATATTTTCAACTTTTAAGAACATTCAGAATATGGCTGGGGAGATGGGCCAGTAAGAGGAGCACTTCTTGTGCAAGCATGAGGACCTGGTTCAAATCCCAGCTCCCACACAGAAGCTGGAGTGCCACCGTGTGCCTATAACACCAACTTTGAAGAACAAACATAGGCAGATCCTAAGAGCTCTCTGACAGACCAGACTGGCGAAATGGAGAGCTTTGGGTTCAGAAAAAGACCATACCCCAAGAGTATAGAATGGAAAGTAATAAAGAAAGATACCTAATGTCTTCCTCTGGCCTCTGCATGTGTGCTCATGGGCATGTACACACACATAACATGCACATAAGATAGAAATAAACTAAAAATAAATATTCAGAATTCAATGACATAGAAGCCAGTAATATGTTACTGTGCAACATCCTGTGGGTATAAAGGCTACACAGCATGATCTCTACTTATCATGGTGTTCATCCCAGGGCCCAATTAACACAAACCCCTCTTTCACTCAAAGAAGTGTCTGAAGATGATCTATAAATTATTTAGCTACTATTTATACAACAAAGCTGAAAAATAATTGTAAAATAAAAGGAGAAATAAAAATGCAGTTAAAACAAATTTTCTTATTGTTAAAAAATAACAAAATATTTTTTAAAGAAAAAACAGATGAAATGCAAATCAGGGCTGTGTAAAGGAGGTGGGGTGGCAGTTCACTTTTCTATTACTTTTCTAAATGTTCTATAATATCTTACGTTAATTTCATTTATATATAAAAGTATTTATATATAAAATGTTTTCCCAATTAAAGAAGAAGTTTTTACATTGACTCTTTAATTACAACATATAAAACTTACTTCAATGGGGCTTAACCAGTCTATTCAGGTCTGGTGTCTAAAATACATTTTACTTAGGTTCTAAAAAAAACATAAGAAAAAAGAAGGCTGAAGCAAAGTTGTCTGCAGTCAATCTGAAAATTCTTGCTCCAGTGATGAAAATAAGCAGTTATAAAAATATTTAAAACAGCATTCTAGTCAATAAGGAAAGAATAAAAAGACTAACGAGAAGAAATGTGGTTGTTATTTCTGGTCCTCACCACAGAACAAGAGAGCATTTGGTTGGGGAAGCACAGCTAAGTAACTGGTGCTAGAATTATCGTTTACAAGTGAGGAAACTAAGTCTGATAATTGAAGTTATTTTCAAATACCACACAGATATTAGCAGAATTGCAGTTCAAACCCTTTGGGCTTTGGGCTCTAGTTCCAGTACTGCATGTCCAAGTGTCTCTACATGTATAAGTGTCTGTATTCTCTGTTGTCTGTCCTCTATTGTAGATAGAACACATACATTTTAATTCAAGAAGTTAAAAAAGAAAATGTTCATGTAGCAGAATTGTTTAATATTCAACACTTTTACTTTAACAAATCAACCAACTCTGAAAAACCATCAGTTATTTAAAGAGCATAAAGTCATTTTACTATCAAATGTTCCTTACTGTGTATGATATTAGCTTCCACTGAATAGTTTTCTGAGATGAAAACAGTAGGATTCATCAGTGAGATTAGTCCCTTAGAAACTACAGTTGTTCCATAAAGTTAATAAAAGCCAAAAGTTGTCTTGAGTAAATTTACTGACTACATATATCACAAATATAATACCTTATTGTTTCTATTTTCACAGTACAGTATGAGGCAGTTTAGGAGACTTCTTACCCTGAAGTACTATGTGACTTATCCTTGCTAACAACAGAAAATTCTCAGTGCTACTACAAGCAATTGCTAGAAGCTTACTGCTGGATATGTGAGAACTTTATGCGGAAAACAAGAAGAGATTAATTTTCTATTTCATGTAGAGTGATTAGTCAGTGAATTATTACTAAAGTGACTTGGGATACAAAATACAGCCCTGACAAATGCACCACACCACACTAACACCCCCAACTCTGTGTTTTTAAGTAGAAAGACTCATGTAAACTGTCAGCACATATGTGTATAACTAGGCTTAAAATAATGTTACTTTGTATACTGTTTTTTCACACAATTTATGTTTGCAAGTCCAAATTTTTATTTTAAATCAGATTCACATGGTCAATTTTTAAACCTAATGGAAATTCTCTATCATTATGAGTTTCCAAGTTGTGCAAACATTGCCATAGAAGCATTAATAGGAAGCAAATTGTTGATCAGAGTGAAAAATAAGATTCCGTTTATTGACACCTACAGAAAAAAGACTGAGGAAGGTCCATACTACAAACTTTCCCATAGCTAGAAAGTTCATGTTTTCAGTCTTTTTTGTTAGCAATGACTTTTTCCCTTTGTTTTATTGAGACAGAACCTTGTTAGATAGCACAAGATAAATTTGAATTCACAATCCTCCTATCTCACCACACACAAGAGTGTTATAGGAGTGCGCCTCCACTCTCATCTAGAAGTGACCGTAGAGATAAATTGACAGGGTCTGGTTTTTCTTTCCTTCATATTTACATGTGTTTATGGCTCTTCCTTTCTCTAAAGTCATAACCAATTCCTTTTTGTGATATCAAAGAAAGGCAGTGGCCAGGTCTCGTTAGAAATCTGTGTAACCTCTGTGCCACTGCCAGAAAACTTCCATGTAGTATGCATGCGGGCTCCAGTTCATGGAAAGGGAGATATGAAGAACAGTAGCTATTCATTGAAGTTGCTTTCTGTAGGATCAAAGCCATACCTTTAAGGTGAGAATTCAAAACTCTCTAGGTGCAGTCTCCTACACATATTCTCAGATGTTGACTCCTAACACTGTCCCATGAATTCACTTTGAATTCAGTCTCTGCCTGGGGTCTCTACTCATCTCTATACTCTAAAGCCCCCATCATCTCCTCCCCCCCTTTCTTGTTTTCATGAATTCCTCTTTCCTAAAGAATAAAATTATGAAAATACCCTCCTGGAAGCTATATCCAAAAACAAACCCACTCTAAATTCAAGCTGGAGCAAGATAATTGCAGAATGAAATAACAAATATAAAATCAGTGCTCTGAGAATTTGTTAAGAATCACTACAAGTCCATATCAAACTATTGTGCATAAAGCTGTAGTCAGGTCTGCTTGTAACATGCCAGTAACCCCCAGTACTGGTAAGACTGAGGCAAGAGGACTGATTTCACTTTGAAACCAGCCTGAGCTATGCAGTAATTCAAGGCCAGTCTGGAATGTATAGCCAGATACTGTTTGCCTCAAAAAAATAGGGCCAGAGAGCTGGCTCAGTGGGTAAAGCATTTGACTCACAAATCTGGTATCTTGAACCCAATCCCCAGAACCCACTCAAAAACAGAAGGAAAAACAAAGTTGTTCTCTGATAGCCATACACACTGTAGCATGCATGCTCCCCACAATAAATAATAATAATGGTTTTTAACTTTAAAAAGTAATAAAATAATAAATTGGAATTGTTTGGTAAAAGCTTTTGCTATGAATAAAAAGAAAAACCAGAAGACTTGAAGGTAGAAGAGAAACTGTTAGGGGCTAAGAAGAGATGGAGACAGGAGCAGGGGGAGCAGACAAAATCTGTAGCTGACACTTACATGGAAGGAGATGTCACTGTGAAGCCTGCCCATCTGCATAATCAGTGTGCTAATAAAAAATAATAAAAGAAAATTATTTCCAAGAAGGGAATTCTGTGTTTAGTTTGGGTTGACAAAAAGCAGCTGTTAGAGTGAATGTAGGCAGAATGTGCTGGCAACAGTCCCAGGAAATGTGTTATCAAGTATTCAAGATCTCCACTGGACTCAGTCTCAGGGGGATGCTTCAAGGACATAAAACTCTCCAGAGTTGTAGACAAGGCAAATGAAAGAGGAGACTCACTCCTGCTCCACAGTGACTGAGAACTGCCCCTAGAGTACTCTGAGGCCCTAGCTGAAGACACAGTCTTGCAGGGGACTTTGTTGGACTCAATGTGCAGAAAGCCACAGGCTGGGAGTCAGGGTAGAGATGCAGTAAAACAACCAAAATGAATAAATATGTTTTCCACAGAAGATGAAAATTAAAATCTGACTATCATTGATCATTTAAATTATCAATCATGGTATTAATAAGAAGTAAATTATTACATTACCAAGTTTACAAAAGTGATTTAAAAAAGCCAGCAGCAACAACAACAAAAACCTAATGAAACCAAGTGTCAAGAAGAACACAAAGGGACAGGAGAAATGGCTTGGCGTTAAGAGCATAAGCTGTTCTTGCAGAGGACCTGGATTCTGTTATTGGCACCTAGTCTTTCACTCTGATTTTCGGGGACCAGACGCCCCCTTCTGGTCTCTTCAGGCACTGTATTCACCTGGTGCACATACATATGTCGGCAAAACACCCACATGTATGAAATAAAGAAAAGAGGGATACAAAAAAGGAAGCTCCTATACAGATGCTTTGAGCTATAAAAGGATGGAGCTATGAATAAAATTTGGCTATCCCTAGTAAAATTGAGCTTGCATTCCCTACAACTCAATAATATTGTTTTCGGGAACAGCATTTATGCAAACTCTAGTAAAGGAGCATTGGGATATGTGTTCAAATGACTTCACAGAAGCAACATTTGTGACCACAAAGGTAAAACCTGGAAATAGCTATCATTCATTTACAGGAAAATGCTAAATAATCTGTGCTATGTCTATATAATGATAGGATTTTCTAAGACATTTACCGTCCAAGTGAATGAATCTGAAGAGTATAAAGTTGTTTTTCAAAAAGCCTCAGAAAAAAATATAAACAGTGTGATTTGATGTATATAACATGCAAACACAACAAACAGGTTTCTTTTTAGGGAGCTAAATAGCTACACAGTAAAAGTCTTAAAAAAATAGAGCAATGAACATCTAAGAGTTTGTAAGATAGGCCAGGAATTGCCACATGCTTCGGCACGTGGGAGGCAGAGGCAGGTAGGTCTCTGAGTTCAAGGCCAGCCTGGTCTACAGAGAGAGTTCCAGGACAGCCAGGGCTACACAGTAGAGAGACAAACTAGAAGGTGGTCATGGGTGGCATCCACAGTACTAGCTCTGTTTCTTCACTGTGTATGAACACTTGTTCTTTTACATAGAGAAAACATTTCATAAGAAAGTTTGAGCAGAAGGGGAGAGATGATGAGGGGAACACCCATGTTGTATTCCAGAAGTGATGTGAGGAGGCTGCAATAGAAGCTAAAGGAAGGTCTGTCAGTGATGACAGTAGTTGGTAAGCAGCTTGGGACTCAGAGTGAAGGGCAGAGGAAATCTGAAGACTGCAGGCCAGAAACACTGGAGCAGTCACCACAGGGGAGAAGATTACAAAGTGAGGAAAAGTCAACTTAGAAATATTTTATAGAAGAATGAAACCCAGATTAGACTATAGATAAAGATAGTAAAGTGTTAAAATAGAAATAAAGTTATAAGAAAAATCCAATATTGTTCCAAGGAAAAGTCTCCTGGAGAATATTTCAATTAAACAAAAAGGGGAAAGATTTAATGTTTCAAATGATTATTTCATTTAACTTCTAAAATTCTACCAAGGTTGTTCTTACTTTTCAATGTCACTTACAGCCATTATGATTCTATTCAAATATCTTCCGAATGTCTTTGTCATCTTTAATTAACAGGTCTTAAACCAACTTTTCATCTATATATACATATTAAGCTGGCATTGAAGAAGCTATTGGAGTTGGAGTCAGTTTAGCCCATTTTCACATGGGGCAGGCTTCGCCATCATGGTGATAAACTGTAGGGAAATGTTAATGACTGATGCCATTGAGAAGTCTTCGCCTGACTTGATGTGACTATTCTAGTAGGAAAGGCCTGTTCATCTCAAAGTCACATGGTCATTGGGCTTGAGATTTACATACGAATGTCTTGGCCAGTGCAGAAGGTGCAGCCAACAGTATGAGATTCCAGCTCTCAATGACATCAGTGTCAGCTCAGAGAGCAGCATGGAGGGGAGAAGGGATCATTTATTTTAACAACAGACAAAATTTGTAAAACTTCCAGCTGTAATTGTATGTCCAATAAATTCTCCCATTACTCACACCAAAGGAGAGTTTAAAGACATATTTCATTTCTCTTTCTCCTTCTCTAAGATATTTTTGCTGTTTCTATAGCAACATTGATGCAGTGACCAAAACTCTAACTCCCTTTTAGACTACCCGATGGCTTCACGCAGCTTCTTAACCTGACCCAGCTCTACCTGAATGATGCCTTCCTTGAATTTCTTCCAGCTAATTTTGGAAGGTAAGCATAAGAGATATAACCTGTGTAATCTCATTTTGCCTCTGCTAAGTGTTTTACCAGTACCAGGATGTGCACAGCAGTGCTGGTTAAAGTTGGGTCTCATTAGTACACAATAAATGTTAATTAAATATTCTATAATAATTAACATAAAATGATGTGATGTCTTCACATATCATAAAAAATTAGGTGAATTAAAATTAAACATAAAAAAAGAAAGTCCAGATAATATGAACAAATGCAGGAGGAGGCTGTTCGTGGCTCTTGGACAAAATTCCTTTATAGGCAGGAAGCAAAGTACAGCATTATAAATATGTAGACAGACTTTGCTTCTCATCTAAATGCTTTTCAGATGGAATAAATCAAAAAAACATAAAATAGAAAATATTTCATTATATAAAAAAGCAAATAACATCCTTAATATATAAAGAGTCCTTACAAATGAGCATGAAAACCATGATACTGGGAAGTATGTGGGTAACTGCACAGGCAGCTTATGATAAAATGGAAATAGATAGTGAATACGGGAGAAATGTTTATCTCCATAAATATTTGATACAGTGAAAATTAAACCAAAGATTTTACTTGTCCTAGCTTCTGAAACCAACTTACATAATTGAGGGTAATAATATATGCTTAAAGAATTTCAAAAATAGTTATGACCATTGCCTTTTAAATTTATTACTGGAAATGTCTCATGCCATCATTGGATTTTGTAGACAGTATATTTTTTTACTATTTTCAAAATGAAAACTATGAAATCACATAGGAGTTTGGCTAGCTCTACTGTGGTGCTCATATGTGGCAGTGTTGTGCAGAAATTGATAGTCTTGGAAAGCATTTACTAACCCTAGATAAGGCTAGGAAGGTGTCATAGAAAATGTATAAACTGTTTTTCCAATATAAATGCATGAAATAAAAGAATAAAATTCTGGATGACTTTGATTTTTATTCGTATTTGTTTCAGTATCTTCCAAGAGTATTTGCTTTTATAACATATGTGTCACAAACACCAAAGACATTCTAGCATCATTGTCAGCTTTGGTTGATCATTTTGAAACTGTGAAAATGGCTAAGTGGGTGTAATTCAGCACCTGCCTCTTGACAGGGATGAGTAGGACATTAATTGGGGTGATGAAGTCTCCTAACACAGTGAGTGATCTCCCTTTCACACTGTAAATGCAGGAACATGACTCTTTCACTTGAAGGTATCACATCATCCTGAACCATACACACAAAGGAAATTTTTTAAGTCATGGATTTGTAAAAGAGTGTTTCCCCATCTACCCTTATAAACTAAAATTATCCTTCGGGTATATCAAGTACATTACAATGAACTTTAAAATGAACAAGTCAAAAAATATTTGATTCCCTAAGACACATTTTGTTTGGATTTTCTTGTTTTTTGTCATTTTTCCTTAAGTAGTCCTAAAATGAGTATGAGGTTTAGACCTAGAGGACACATAATACCAATACAAAAGCTACTTTGAATTAGAATTTAAGTTTTTTCATAAGATGTCAAAATTTGCTCTGTTTAATAACATAATGTTTATTTATAATAAATAATTCATAATCTAAGCAGTTTTTCCACCTTCAGATAGGTGGTTTGACAAAAGAATGCTCAAATTCTCTTCCAGCCCCAAACTTTGTACCCTTAAAAGACTGAATACATTCATATCATCATGCAAGCACAGCTGGGGTGTGAGGATTCAGATTGCTAAGGAGCTCTCACTAGTGGAGCGTTTGTGCACTGAAGCATGTAATTTCATAAAGAATTGAATTAAATTAAAAGTTAAATTGAGAACTTGAGAGGAGGAAAAGGAAAGAGGCTTAGATAAATACCTAAAAGTGTATTAAAGATAGATGACAAGTGAAGTTGTTTAATTAGTGAGATTTTTTTCCTTAAAAATTAAGATTTTGGAAAATCCAATTAGTATTTGTTTTACGGTAACTTGTAGGAAACAAACACAAGATTCAGTCTAGTTGTGTATAACAGTGTGTTCCTGAAAGCAACTCACATGTCATCATGTGTGAGGTTCCCTTCTGGAGCACAGTGGTAACCCAAGCAGCAAAAGGGTGAAAACAGTATCCTCCGCTCAACACTCACAGACAGAAGACCCTTGGGTTCCCAAGTACAAACCCTTTTGGAAATGCTAAAGTGTCAATAAACATAACACACAGAAGTGATCCCATTGTGCCTTTAGTAAGATCAGAAAGAACAAACAGTGACCACAACTTCTGGTGTGAGGAATTATGTGTTATATGCATGACGTCATTTAAAATATTCAACCCAAGGATTTAATGCTATTGATGAGGAAACTAAAGTTAGAAGGGCAATGGAGTTGATTAACATGAATAACATAGAGACAGAATGTATTCTCATCTTTCTTCACACTAAGCTGAAGGCTCTTTCCTCTGGAATATTCTGTCTGCCTTTCAGGTCTGTCGATGAAAAACATTGCTATATCCCAATGAACATAACACCTGAAATTTAAAAGATAGTCAATAACCTGTTCAATTAACATATTTATTAAATATAAAAGTGAATGTACTTTTATGGAACATTAGAAACTTAGAAGGCTGGGATTCAAAGATATAACAAATATCTTTGGTTTTAGTAAAATGTTTTACGTTGGCCAGTGGTGATGCAACCCTGCTCATCATCAGTTCGCATATTTCTTTAAAATCTAGCACAGACACATACATGGTGTACAGGCACACATGCAAGCAAAATACCCATACACATTAAAAAAATAAATAAAAAGATATCTGATTCAATACTAAAAACAGCTGAATATTTCTGTCTAATTAGTGTTAGTGATTGTTCACCTTGCCATGTGAATGTTTTTTATATAGAAATAGTGGTTTTAAAAAGTAATTTTAAAAACTCTTTTCTATAGACTTGTCAAATTGAGGATCTTGGAGTTAAGAGAAAATCACTTGAAAACTCTACCAAAGTAAGTGACTACACCTTTTCCAAAGTTTCCGTTGTGATTTTTCACTACCAGGAAAAATGGCTTCTCACTTTTATTCTGGCAGCTTTGCCATTTTTACTGAATTGTTCTACACATTTACTAAAGGTCAAATTCTACAGTAAACTGTGTAGATTTATATGAAATAGTAGACTTGCTGCTTTGTAAACCTGCTCACTGGTAAAGGTCTTGCTCATGGCTGAAGAGCCTTGCCAAGAACTTAAACCAGCATCTGTCATTTCCACAACAGTTTCCCAAGCTTCGGCCTAGGGTGCTTCACTCTGCAGGTTAAACTGTGGGTTGTGATAGTTTAGTCTTACATCAAAGCTGGAGACTTTTAAGGGAAAAAAAGATTAAAATTTTTTCAAAAGATTCTAAAGTGGTTCAACAAGTAAAAAAGAAAGGGTTATATTTGCATATTCTTACAAACTGTTCCTTTTTGCCCATTTTTTTTGAAAGACGGTATATATAAATATACAGGACATTTTAAAGCCAAAGCGTATTTTATGCAGCTTTGTAAAATACTGCTCCCCCCTGCTTTCCTTCATTCATGTATAGTAATAGGGTTTGTGTTGTATAAGAATAATTGCATTTCAATATCAAAATGTATTTGTAATATTTTTTCACTTGCGTAAAGTGATATGCTTTGTTTGTATACCGTGTTAGTATTTATTGCTTTCCTTCCATTCTACAAGACATCAAGTATATCAGTTTATTTCCAAACTTTCAACAAAGCTTAGACATATTCCTCTGCTGAACTAAAACTTACTCTTAATTTTTCCTTTTTAAAATTATTCCCTAAGCGAATACATATACTGATAAATTAACTTAAGTGCAATTATGTGTGATGCAATGCATGAACATTTCATCACTGATATGCAGTGCATGGATCTGATGAGGAGTCCCAGCCATGCTCTGGAATCTGCTTAGACAGACACAAAACCATGTGTGTGATTTTCCCCATGTGGCAGTTAAGACGAATGCTTCAAAAGGAGGAATGTGCTCCATACTGCAGCATCCTGTGTGTAAGTAATGCCTTCCCTAGACTGGAATCCTAGACAGGTAGAAATGAGGTGCTGTGTGCCCAAGTGTTGGTCTCCTGCACAGAAAGCTATTGCTACTGTTTCATATGGACAGCTTTTGATTGTTGCTTTGAAAGCAAAAACACAGCTAGGTGGAACACAAACCAAGATGGAAGAGGAGTCATTGCTTACATCTGATTGTACATATTCAGTTCTAGGATAAAACACTGAGTGTGCAGAGAAGTTGCAATGACCTCATATAAGGGCTCCAGTTTAAAATATAAAATAAATTTGATACAGATTGTAAGTATTTTAGCATTTTTGATATAAGTTGTAATATGTAAGCTATAATCTAATATAAAGTATGGACTTTGTAGGCAATGAGTAACAGTACTCTTAATTGATGTGTGGGTGTTCTGTAGGCTTTCAGAATGCTGCCTAGTAGTAAATAAAATTAAATTAGGTTGAACAATATGTCTGGACTGTTTGGAAATGTAAAACTTCAAAGTTTCTTAGAGAAGGACACTGGGTGTCTTTGGTAGACTGCTGTGTATGTCACAGCTATAACTTTTATATTTAAAAAACATTTTCAGAGGTATTTGCAATTCAAAATGTGTTATATGCTATGTCAACAAGAATCTAAGAAGCAAAATAGAGACAGAGAATTCATGGTGCTTTGCTTTAGTTTTGACATCTATGGAATGAAAACTGCATAAAGACGTCTGTTAAATAAAATAAACTGTTTCCACGCATAGCCTACTACTTGATCACCATCTATCTGGACCTGTAACTTAGAGGTACATGAGAGCTTTGTACATTCCTTTAGTCTGTTTTTCCAATAAAAAAATTGAATGTAGTTTTCAGAAAAACAATTTTAGTTTCAAAATAAGTGCTTGAGAATTGAGAGCTTATGGTTTTCTTGGCATTACATGCAAAGTGCTGACCATTTATGGGTCTTTAAATTTTTCATGTCTTATTATGTCTTAAAGGCTACAAATGCCTGGCAATCTATAGGAAAAGCCAAAGTATATAAGAACTGTAATATATTAAAGGTTAGAATGCACTCCTGTAACAATGTGATGGGCTTTCTGTGTGCAGAATCTAGGATCTGTGTCTTGGTTTAAAGCACAGGTGTAAGCTGTCCATCTCCTTGTGATGTCCCTGTGGCTATCCTGTAGGTGAATCAAAAAGGGGTAAGAGTTAAGCCTTCAAACATGTGCTTAAAAACTCACTGAAGCAATCAGGTCAGCGCTGGACGTGGTAACAGAGGACAGCAAACAACTTGAGATTCAACAATACCATTTTTCTTACAACACAAATAATTATCTGCTTAACTGAGTGTTCTGAGTGTTGATCAAAAAGTGTGGGACTAGTCATTCAAATGGATATTAGATGTGAAGGGAAACTGCCTTTGTTTGTTTCATTTCATTTATGGATAGTTACCTGTCTATTCCATCCTTTCATCCTTTGTTTCTGTTATAAGAGCAACAGGGTGTCAAAATTGAAAGAGCAGCTTCTGGATCCTTTAGGGCATCTCAGAATGTGAGAGCCCAACTGTTGGCTGGACTGCAGCTGCTCAGAGCCCTCTCTGTCTGGGATCTGCATCTGTGCTCTCTAGGGTGCTTGGCAAGTGTGTTTCTGCCTGGCTGTGGGTGAAGGGGTTGGGTCTTAGGCATATAAATCTACTCTCAAGTTGCAGTTAGCTTCTCTCAGAACTTAGGGGGGAGGGATAGAAGAAAGAGGCAGGGGAAGCCTTGATGTTTTTATAATTTGATCTCAAAAGTGATATGCCATGATTTCTATCACATGCTGCTGGTCTCCGAGTTTTGGTACCCTGGAGTATGCAGAAGACATGAGTGACTCCAAGAGATGGGATGACCAGTGGCCACTGCAGAAATATGTGCTATTCAGCTTGACTGGCCTGCAGCTCAGTTATGACAGTGCATCCTCGGCATAGGATATAGAAAGCTAACTCACAGAGAACATGTCGCGTCCACCTCGACCAGCAAGGAAGACGCAACGCCAGGCTCTTCTCCAAGCAGTTTATTCAGGAACCTTGAACAATCTTCTGACCCCGGGGAAAGCCATCTTCTTCTTCTCTCTCACTCTCACTCTCACTCTCACTCACTCTCACTCTCACTCTCACTCTCACTCTCACTCTCACTCTCACTCTCACTCTCACTCTCACTCTCTCTCTCTCTCTCTCTCTCTCTCTCTCTCTCTCTCTCTCTCTCTCTCTCTCTCTCTCTCTCTCTCTCTCTCACTCTGATCTCCTATCTCCTCCGATCTTCTTCTTGGGGAAAGCCAGCCCACGCCCTTTATAGCCACTGGGCAATCAACCCCGTAGTGCCACGTGGACAATGCCGATAGGGTCAGACATACGCAAGCAAGCCAGATTAGGTCCAGGTGTGCGGAAGCAAGCCAGATCCTAGCCTTAGCCAAATAAGGAGCACCTGCCATCGGGAAGGCAGAAGCCGGACGCCGGCGCCATCTTTGAGGCGCGGCCGTGCACGGCCTCTCTACAAGAACATGCTGGGATCTTTAGTCAGGAACAAAGTTTCTGTCTTCTAGAGCTCACAACCTATTTGTGTGTCTATCTGAGAACCATGCCACTGCTGCTTCTGCATCAGAGATTTCCTCAGGCCAGTCCTGCTTGGCTGATCACCCCATGGACAGTGCTGTTCTTCAGCATCTTCCCCTCGCATCACATGAAACCACCCTAATTTGCAGATCATCTCACTCTGCCCTTTGAAGTTCTTCTTATGATTTGACCCCTCACTTACTTGTAAATGAGATCATCAGAAGATGTAAGTGACACTGAGGAAAAGACTGAGTTTCTGTTTTTCTCCCCTTTTGTCGCTGTTGATTTTTTTTTTCCTTCCTGCATCATGGTGGACAACTGTAAACAAGCAGGAGTCTGACTTAATGAATCACACTGGGGACACTGACATACGGACTGAATATTGGTGTCTCCTGACTGTTTCCATATGGAAAATTATATAGGAATCTGATGACATCAAATGAGTCTCCCTGAGCCATGCAAATCCAGAAGTAAGCCTGTGAACAGCTCTAAAATGGAAAGACCAATGAACATGGTAGGTAAGAAGCCTTAGAGGTCATTGAAAGAAGGGACTTAAAGTGGCAGAGGCATCCAACACAGAACCATATCTTCTGGGTAATGGACTCTGCAGAGAACCTGAAAGGGGCTGTAGAATCTGTATGATCTTAATTATAAACTTTGTTTTGTTTTGTTTGTTTGTTTTTATTAAGACATTTTCTATTCATTTTATATATCAACCACAGATATATAAATCTGTCCTCCCCTGTCCTCCCTCCTCCCACCCCTCAGCCTTCCCACCCAACCCACCCCCAATTCCCACCTCCTCCAAGGCAAGGTCTCCCATTGGGAGTCAGCAGAGCCCGGTACACCCCGTTGATGCAAGTCCAAGCCCCTCCTCCCTGCACCAAGGCTGTGCAAAGTGTCTCACCATAGGCACCAGGCTCCAAAAAGCCAGCTCATGCACCCCAGGGACAGGTCCTGGTCTCACTGCCTGGGCCCCCCCAAAACAGTTCAAGCCAAACAACGGTCTCGCTTATCCAGATGGCCTAGTCCAGTACCATGGGGGCTCCTCAGCTATTGGTCCACAGTTCATGTGTCTCCTCTAGTTTGGCTAGTTGTCTCTGTACTCTTTCCAATCATGGTCTCGATAACTCTTGCTCATAGAATCTCTCCTCTCTCTTTTCGATTTGACTCCTAGAACTCTGCCTGGGACCCAGCTGAGATCTCTGCATCTGCTTCCATCAGTCACTGGATGAGGGTTCTATGATGACAGTTAGGGTATTCAGCCATCCAATCACCAGAGTAGGTCAGCTCAGGCACTCTCTCGACCATTGCCAGTAGTCTATAGTGGAGGTAACTTTGTGGATTTCTGGGGACCTCCCTAGTACTCTGCTTCTCCCTATTCCCATGGTGCCTTCATTTATCATGGTATCTCTTTCCTTGTTCTCCCACTCTGTCCCTGATCCAGCTCGAACCTCCCACTCCCCTAAGCTCTCATTCCCCTGTCCCTTGCCCTCCATTACCCCCCTTCACCCCCAGCTTGCTCATGTAGATCTCATCCATCTCTCCATCACTGAGTGATCCCTGTGTCTTTCCTAGGGTCCTCCTTAGTATCTAGTCTCCCTGGAGTTGTGAGTTGCAGTCTGGTTGTCCTTTGCTTTACACCTAGCATCCACTTATGAGTGAGTACATACCATGTTTGTCTTTCTGATTCTGGGTTACCTCACTCAGGATGATATTTTCTAGTTCCATCCATTTGCCTGCAAACCTCATGATGTCATTTTCTCTGCTGAGTAGTACTCCATTGTGTATATGTACCACATTTTATTTATCCATTCTTCAGTTGAAGGGCATCTAGGTTGTTTCCAGGTCCTGGCTATTACAAATAACGTTGCTATGAACATAGTTGAGCATGTGTCTTTGTGGTATGATTGAGCATTCCTTGGGTATATGCCCAAGAGTGGTGTAGCTGGGTCTTGAGGAAGATTGATTCCCAATTTTCTGAGAAACCACCACACTGATTTCCAAAGTGACTGTACAAGTTTGCATTCCCACCAACAGTGGAGGAGTGTTCCCCTTGCTCCACATCCTCTCCAACATAAGCTGTCTTCAATGTTTTTTATCTTAGCCATTCTGACAGGTGTAAGATGGTATCTTATAGTTTAGCATATTTCTGTGACCCATTGCTAATTTTCATTTTTCTATTTTCACCTAAAAATAACTTATTTGGCAGTTTATAAAATAAGACACACCAAAATACCTAATATACTACAGGGGAACCCCCTCAAAATGCCTCCAATCAATTGTCCAGAGGAAAAATTAAACAAAGAATTATTTGTTGGCATATCCACTCAAGAAGAGGACTTTGTTGAGGAAAGCTCCCCTGGAGCTGTTAATAATAATATACCCCATTATCATTTGCAAAGTCTCTAATTACCTGTAAATTTAAAGGGTAAATCTCCTAGTATGCAAAGAAAAATCTGAAAATGCTCAACAGTTTATGATACATAAACTAGTAAGGGGAGGGTCTCCTGTTTGTATGTTTCATTCCTTATGCATCGCGGCTGCTGTTAAGTGATTTTCCCACTGTAAACTGAACTTCAGAAACACTACGTTCTTCCTGATATGTGAATGCCTAGCAACCCATACACAACACACATGCACATATACACACACACATGCACACACACTTGCACACACATATACACAACACATGCACAATGCACACACACATACACACATGTACACATACATGTGCACACATGCACATACATCTCTCTCTCTCTCTCTCTCTCTCTCTCTCTCTCTCTCTCTCTCTCTCTCTCTCTTCCTCTCGTACTCAGATGGAGCTGACAATTACACCTTGAGGGACACACTGAGCAGAATGATTCACTGTGACTGATTTTGGGCACTCCACATATCTATCCATTCTGCCACATATGAAGAATGTCCTTTTTAAAGACCGAATGAGACTCTGTCTCATGTACACATCACCTTGTCTTTATCCACTCACCGTCACTGGACATCTGAGGTGTTTTGATCCTAAGACTATCTTACATGTTGATGTAGCAACATGGGAGTTCATGTATTACTGTGAGGTCTTCATTTTGATTCATTTGGGCAGGCTCAGAAGTAGATTTGCTGGCTCACATGACAGATCTATTCTTAATTTCCTGACAAAATTGTGCATCACAGTTTCCACACTGATTTTTATAGTGGCTATAACTTTTTACATTATACCAGAGAGAATATTAAATTTTACTCTAAAAAGTTATTTTCAAAGATAATTTCTAAGGATAAAAGCATCATCAACACAAAGAAAGTTAACAGTTTCATTTCTGAAAACTTGTAGACACAGGGTGTGGAGACCCACAGAGGTTTCCTAGTGAGATCTGAGCTTGCTTTACCCAGCAGGGCTGCATAGGGGAATGAGTGGACCTCAGGTTACCAGGTGTTTAGAAGGGTCTGCACTTGGCTGTGCAGTATGCTTTGATCTAGCGGGGAAGGGGATCTTTTGCTCCGCCCCTTGGCATTGTTATAAAAAGCCCTTTCAAAGCGACAGAAAGGGCCGCTGGGTTTTGATCAAGGTCCTTTCGAGGCTATCCTGTGTTTCTGTCTGTCTCTTTTCTGCTACCTTTCTATGTAAAAGTTTCTTATTCCTCTCTCCTCCTCATAGGAACCCTTTAAAAGGTGGGAGCTGGTCTCCCACAACAAGGATCAAGGGAACAGTTTACATGTATAAGCTAAGATGCCTAAGTATAAAAGCCACTATGTTTCCATTGTAAAAGATTTAGTGCTCTGTAGTTATATTTTGCATAGAAATAAATATCTATATTCATAATTATCACTCAGATTTCTAAAGTACTCATTTCCAAGTAACATGTTGTTTCTTACTGTCCAGAGAATTACTTATTACAGCTGTACTTTAGGTTTCAAATGAGTGAGTTCATACAGCATTCAGAAAAGCAAAAATAAAAGAATAAATAGCAGGCAGCAGACAACAGAAGCCACAGACAGAAGCAAAGCCATCAAATCAGGCACTTGTAACATCCAGTAGAAGTGCAGAGAGAGCAAAGAGAAGTAATATCATCAAACCAGGAGCTTACAGAATCCCAATTAACAGAGGAACAAAGTTTCTCTATGATGAGCTTCCTGCTTCCCCTTCCCAGTGCCAGAGTTTCGATCACATAGGATAAGTACTAATCTCTGTTGGAAAGGGTGTCTCCATTGGCTGTTCTCAAGGGCGCCATGTTTTTAACTTAGCTATTTCCTGTTCTCCTTTCTCCCTGTCACAGAGATAAGGGGTCAACCATCCCCAGGATGGAAAGTTTGGGCAGATTCTTGAAATAAACATGCTTGAGTCTGAGCAAAGTCGGGGGGTAGGGGGGATAAAGACGTTTAAGTCTGAGACAAAGAAGGCCTCCTCACCCGAAGTATCCTTCCAACAAGCTTATGTATCAAGTGACAATTCACCAATTTAATGTATATTATACTTGTTTAAACTTAATGTTAATATCTTTCATTCTTCTTTGCAAGGCTACTTCATTGACAGATTTGCTGGAGTACCATGTACTAGCTATGATCTCATTCCCTTAAACTCTTCTTTCCTTCATCTTCGATTTTGATATCAGCTATCATTGTCAACACACTGAAGGAAAGCTCAGAAGCAAGTGTGGATTCTCATCTGGGCAGTAGGACCACAGCTATTTCTCCTCTCTGATCAACATGTTGTGGATGGATGGTACTCGACCTTCATTGCAGTGAAACCCTTGGAGGGTTTCTCCAGTGCTGTGCAGCAAAAAATTCCCTTGTCAGCCACAGCTTCCTGAATTCTTGCTGTCTTTATCAATTCTGATTTTGTAATTGTTTTCTATTTGTGTTTTATAATCATATTACCTCATGTTCCTATCACTTTCCATTTGCAGCATGGTTTTGCTGAACATAGTAGCATCTCATTCTGGGTTTTCTTTATGGAACAGACATGATGACAAGTTTGCTTCCCAGGGGAAGCCATGACAGTTCTTCTGGCCTTAACGAGCCTCAGGTTTCCTCACTTGGTGATTGACATTCTGCACATAATTAGCATCTCATAAACTCCAATGTAGTGTAATTGTACAATTTTTAGGCTAGTCTATAAGGTGGAAAACATGAACTGTCCATAGGTTCATGAAAAGAAAGATCATGAGCTATCACGTGAACTAGTCTACATTTCTATTTAGCCTTCCTGGTAAACTTAAGATTTGAGAATATTGTGGTTAGCTAAGGGGTGGTAGGATATGTGAGATACAGTACAAAAAGCAGATTATACCTGAGAATCTAAGTTGCTCTGTTCAGAGTGCTCCAGTCGATAGCCACTCTGAGCCCTGCTCATTTCATTTACCATGAGGTAAAAGCTGCAGGCTGATAGAATCAGAAGGCTTCAGAAGAGCACCAGGCTTAGTGTCTCACAGTGATTCACCTGAACTCTGAGTTCTTTTTCACCTGAGGAGAGCAGGGATGTATGTAAGTAGTCAAATGCTTCACAGCCTGAGTTTGTAGTCAGGCCCTTGTGGCTTGTTGGAGTTTTTACCTTCTCTGAACCAGATAATTATATTTTGAGAAGGATTGAGTGTCATTATCTCTTTTAATCTAGGAAACATTTTTGAATAATTGTTGATGAAAGTAATGCTTGGGAAAATTTATAGTTAAATACTTTACAACAGAGTTTATAATATTTAGATGTATTAAAGTACTATGAATTACATGATTTTTTACTTCATCTCTTAAAATATATCACAAAGTGATTGATATTAATTTTTAGTTGTTTCTTTATAAGAAAAATCTTAATAGAATATAATGATAAAATATCTTCCTTATTTTTAGCAGTACTTAATGAGAACTCACCTACAGTCTCTTATCAATAAAATATTTTTAAATTTTAAGCATCAAATTGTTAAATCTTAAAGATTAACTTTTGCCATTTTTAGCTTGGTGGTTTCTTTGGGTAAATATTGAAACTTAAGTATTAAAGGACATGATAAAATTAACAAAACATTCAGCATCAGGGAATATGTATAAACAAAATCTGTGTCTTCGCTCCCAAACTCACCTTCCACAGATGTGAAAACTCAGTTAAATGTGATGCTGTCCTCCTCCCTCATGACTTCTTAATGACTGGAATGTCTGTACTGACAGCATGCTCCATACTGCACAGTAATATCACTTGTTCTCCGCATCTTAGGGCAGGAACAGACACAGAGATCTTGCTTATGAGCTGTCCCCATTCTCTCAGATGCTAACCCCATGCTAAGAATCACCTGTATTTTAGATGAAGTCTGAGCTTTGGCCTGAATGCCTGTTCTGCATCTCTATAGTCAGGCCTCAGTCAGAATATCCACTCCAGGTCAGGACCCAAAGCATGTCACCTCTGCACAAGCGCACAGTAAAGCAAGTGAACGCCCAGCCCCCTCCCACACATAGCACCACCCCACTTGAGAAGTGACAGCTGTACATCCTGTTTCTACCTGTGGACATCAGCTTCTGAGCACTTTCCCGTCCCCTTATTGCCTCCTTAAGCTCCACACGCACCTGCTTCTGCCCAGCCTTCCCTCCTCATCACTGTGCCATTGCAATCTGTCTACAATTGTTTCCAGAGCTTACTTTCTAAAACATATCATGGCATGTAACAATTTGGAAGTTCACCCACTTTCAGAAGACCATGCCAAGGCCCTTAACTGGTCTGCATTTCTAGTCTCTTTCCAGATCCATTGCCTTCCAGTACTTTCTTGATGATACAATGCTACATTGTGTATTGAGTCAATGCACCTTCCTATCACTGAGTATCTCCCTTGACACATCCTCTTTTTGTCTGAAAAACTTTAAACCATACTTTAACTTCATTACTTTTGTCATAAACTTCAGTCATGAATTCTGTATTCACAGTGGAAATTTATGCTAGAGGTTTTTCAGAGCAAAATTCTGCTACACATAGAAATAAGAAAGAAAGAGAGAGAGAGAGAGAGAGAGAGAGAGAGAGAGAGAGAGAAGGAAGGAAGGAAAGAAAGAAAAAGAAAGAAAGAAAGAAAGAAAGAAAGAAAGAAAGAAAGAAAGAAAGAAAGAAAGAAAGAAAGAAAGAAAACTTGATCTTATTGTAGTCTTATTCAGAGAACTAATTTGCTAGTCTGTGAAGGTTTTGTCATCCTGGGCATACCATCTAATGCTCCAGCTCCATAGCGTCTTTCCAAGTAAGTGGACACTAAGGTGTCTTTCCTTTACAACTGCCATCTTCCTGCAGGCTGGGGAAATGGTTTCTCCAGTCCCTCCTAAGGCACAGGAAAAGAACTGGATTTCAGAAGATCTGTTTTCCTTAACATTTTACAAGAATTCCTGCTGCCTATTCTTTGGTTTGTACTTATAACATGGATTCTTCGTGATTAAACAACATGTAGCTACCTATCCCTGGGAGCCTGCTCAGTAAAATGCAGTAAAAGGCACAAGCTTCCCAACTCTGCAAATTCTCCATTTGTCTCATGTCTCTATTCAAATCAGGGTTATTTCAGATCTTGCTATTCACAAAACACATCTTTTAAAATCTTTATTTTGAGAGGCCCACTCGCCCACTGCCAAGCCATGCGGGCTAGTTGACACCACTGCCAGGAGGAAATATGTGGTGGAGAAGTGGAAAAGAAAGAGCAGTGGAGGGGTTCATGTGCATGTAGAGACATGACGGTGGTGAGAAACAGGTGCTGCCACTGAGGGCATGTCTGGGTCTGTGTTCCTACCACAGCTGGCTTGTGTTGATGCCACGGCCCATGTTACCACCAAAGGCCTTGCAGATGTCCGTGGACTGGGCTGCCACCTGACGCCACGTTAATGTCCAAGGACCTTGCTGCCAACTGTGCCATACTTATCTGAGTGGCCTTCACTTCTGCCCATGATCTGGACTGCCACATAAAGCCATGTTGATGGCCAAGGGCCATGCTGAGCAGGCCTAGCCCCTTGCTAGGCCTGGGAGAGCTCGCCCTGCCCCTCTCCAGTACTGGTGGCATGGTCTTCAGAGCTGGCCCCTATGGCCTGGGCACAGGGAAGCCGTGGCCCCACCCCTTGTCAGGCCTGAGAGAGTTGGCCCCACCCTTCACAGGACAGCTGGCCCCAATGGCATAGGTGCAGAAGTTCTGGCCCCAGTTTCACCCCTGCTAACCAACACAGAGGCTCCAGTATGGGAGAACAGGCTCTGGCCTGACAGAGGCCAGGGCTTACCAACTCAGCTACCACCCAGGCCCACATTCAGGATTTTGAGTTGGCCCACCCCAACACTACACCTTCTGGAACCCATGAAGGGACCGATCCTGCAGAACCATAGCAGCAGGATCTCCCTGACTCCAGATAACAGCAGGATATCTGAGAGGAGTTTTAGTGAGTGTCCAGTGTTGATGACGTAGCAGAAACCAGAGGCCTCAAGCCAGTGCAACAACTCATTGCAATGAACATTTGCAAGTAAAGCTGTTTAGGCAAAAGGGTAGACTGCACGACACACCGTAGCTCCCAATATCACTACGATGAATGAATATGTGATGGAGAGGTGGGCAAGGCGAAGGAGTGAAGTGGGGTTATTTTTTCATGTTTTTCTTTTCTTTCTGGAGGGAGCTACAAGGTAGAGGATGGACATGGAAGGACTAGGGAATAAGTGGGACTGGGATGCATGATGTGATATTCCCAAAGAATCAAAAAAATTGTTAATAAAAATAATCTTATTTCCTGCTAAACAGATGAAAATATTTCTCAATTGCTATAGTTTTACACGGTCTGTATAACAGGATGAGAGGTGAGCAATATTTAAAATAAAAATTAACATAAGATATTAATTCTATGACTTTAATTTTTCTGGATCATACTTTCTATTTCCTTTTGGTGGAATGAGATTTAATTTTATCATATTATGGCCTTGAAACAGTGTAGGTTTTTTCCCTGTCAAAGTACTTACTCTATTGTCTATTTTATTTAAAATAAAACAGACATTTTTATTCACTCAGAAAGGCCCAAGTCTTTTCCTCAGCTATATTATAATTCTATTTCTTTCTCTTTAAATGTAAACTTTATTCACAGCTTTAATAGGACTTCTCTTCACATTTACCATTTAATGGCAATTTTTTCTAGCTATAAAATAAATCCTCTCTAATGTTGTGAACAAGATTAAAAATGAAATTATTCTGATTGAAAAGCCATAACTCTTATAAAGCACGAGATTTTTATATTTATGTACATTATAAAAAGATGAGATATAATAATGCATCTTGGTATGTAGATTGATTAAAAAGCATCCGTTGCAGTCTCTTGAAAATGTTCAGGGGCATTTTGATAATTAATTTATTTTGTGTGTTAATTGCACAAATTAACTAAAATATTGTTAAGGATAAATTTTGGCTACTGGTTTTTGCAAAACACTCCTAATTAAACATCTTTAAGAACAAATTTTTCATTTTGCTTAAGTGCTTCATGCAATTTGCAAAAGAAAACGGAATCACATTTTAGTGTTAAAAGGCTTCTCTTTAATTATTACATCCATTTTAATGGATGTGCGTTTTAAAATACATACTTGACTTACAAAAGGAAGTTCTGATATCTGCATTCTATTTCAGAGAAAATGGATGGAAAGCCTTTGCTTTCCCATTGCTCCTACAGCACCATCAAAGCCTACAAATGTGATGTTCAAGACAATAAGCCTTTCCTCCCACTGTTATCCCTGAACTCTCTGAACAGGACCTGTAAGCTGATGCCTCTACATGAATCCTAACCAACTCTCACTTCATATAATAAGCAAGTCTATTTAAAATAGCTGTAATAGTTCATGTACCTAATAAGAGTTAGATTCTCTTCTAGGAGGTAGGGATACAATAGTGGGCAGTAGAAATGGATTATCTATACTTCAGTGACATTCTACTTGGAAAGAGGGAACTAGACAACAAAATATGAACAACTGAGACATATACATCTGTGGGTTTGGGGAAGGGTTGGCAAACATTCCTGTTTTAATTTTGGAAAAACTGCTCATGAGAGACCCTTGTGAAAAAAAAGGCAGCTTGTATTTGAGATGAGAATATGAAAGATGGGATCTAGAGAAGAAAAGAAATCATGGAGACCAGCTACTGTGAAACTCTTAAGTTTATACAACATAAGCTAGATGTGTCTGAAAAGAAAGCTAGAGTATTTTGCATGTGGTCAACATGGGGTGAGGAGGTCTAAGAATGGAGGAAAGTGATGAATGGAGCAAAATTGTAATAATTTTTGTGGACTATGTTTGAGAATTAGGGTACATTCTGTTCATAACAAGCCACTAAGGCTTTCAGGAAGAGAAAGCTGTGGCTAGGTGTGAGATCTACAAGAGAAGCCAGCTGCTCTGTAGAGAAGTGCAGACGTGAAAGAGGGATACTGTTAGGAAACCACTGAGGAAGAGACCCCAGGTAAGGTGGTGGCTCTGCAAACGGAGAGCAGAAGCAAGTGGGAGCCAAGTTGGCATCAGAGGCTATTTAACAGACAAAATTAGGGTGAGAAGGAAAAACAGAAACTAGGGAACATCCCTGAAGTTCAGGTTTGACACCGTGCAGCGGCAGTTTCTGGATATGGAGAAAATTGGAAGAGGAGCAGTGGAGAGAAGCAGGGGTTTGTGGTGCTGGTGAGGTGGTCAAGCAGAGGCAATTGCAAAAATCCTCTGCCCAGAGAGGAAGAAATGCAAACCCAAGAGTCATCAGCACATAAGTGGTATTTAAAATCATGGTTTATTTTGGAGATCAGTCCTCTGTCAGATGTGGGGTTGGTGAAAATCTTTTCCCATTCTGTAGGCTGACGTTTTGTCTTATTTACTGTGTCCTTTGCCTTACAGAAGCTTCTCGGTTTCAGGAGGTCCCATTTATTAATTTTTGCTCTCAATATCTGTGCTACTGGTGTTATATTTAGGAAGTGATCTCCTGTGCCAGTGCGTTCAAGAGTACTTCCTACTTTCTCTTCTATCAAGTTCAATGTAACTGGTTTTATATTGAGGTCTTTGATCCACTTGGACTTGAGTTTTGTGCATGGTGACAGACATGGATCTATTTGCAATCTTCTACATGTTGACATCCAGTTATGCCAACACCATTTGTTGAAGACGTGTTCTTTTTTCCATTGTACAGTTTTGGCTTCTTTGTCAAAAATCAGGTGTTCATAGGTGTGTGGGTTAATGTCAGGGTCTTCAATTTGATTCCATTGGTTCACATGTTGGTTTTTATGCCAATACCAAGCAAAACAGTATTTCTTACATAAGATTTAATATATCAAGTGATATTTCTAATTATGAAGTTCAATATCAATTTAATTAAGCTCCCCTGAAGGTTCCTAAGGCTTTTAAATGAATGAGACCATCTGTGTTCAAATGAGAAAAAAAGTGATATATGTCAGCTATGAATTTTTAAGAAGTAATATTAATGATAGAAGACTTACCTTAGCATACATCAGAAGATAGTACTCAGACTTCTTGTCAGATAAATATTGTTCTAAAATAAAAGATAACAGAGTAAAAACATAGGAAGCCTGAAGTACATTTCAGTATTTGTAAGAAATTAAAGCATGACAATGTTGGTCATTTAAGTAAATGAGAAAGCATGAACTATTTAGTAAATATATTTGTCACAGTTAGGGATTCACTTGATATAAAATGAGATTAGACTGACTTATGACATGTTGAAAACAGCAACCTGGCATATTTTTTACCAAGAAAAACAAGACTAAGAAAAATTCATTATCAGAGTTCATGCTTAATAATAATGGTACAGAGAAGTTTTCAATCCATGTCTACAAGTTATTGTTGAGGGAGAGAAGGGACATTCAAGCACATATAAGACAATGTACTTTTATAAACTAACAACTCTCTAGCTTCCTATATGTATATTTTCTACTCAATTATACAACTGCAGAGAAAAATGTGGTAGAAGTGTGCTAGCTTATGTACTTGGGTCAGTTGAGAATGACAGGTGGGTGAAAGACTAATGCATGGTATTTGAATTATTTATAACTATTGAAAATATAGATATGGAACAATCATGCAAATTTACAGAAGTCATACTTTAATTTTACATATATACAAAGCATCAAATCATAGAAAGTTTGATAAAAACTTCAATTGATGTGTTTTAGGTGTAATCAGAAATATGAACTTTGTTACAATCCATCCACTATTCAATCACATCCTCAGCAATATTGGAACTTCTCTGTGATGTTCTTTAGATTTATGGAGTAAGTGGATGTTCAAACATCAGTCAGTGAACACAGGATAGTATGGCCCTTGTATCAAATGCCTACTTAGCAAATCACAAGTGATCCAATCATCATTAAGAGTCTGGGGGGCTTTGACTCCTAAAACACAACATATTCAATTTTGAAATCCACTGGACACACACATACACACAAAAAAAAATTTTATGGGTCCAGCTTACAGAAATCTGGAAGCAAAAATCAGGCAGGAAAACAAAAATGCAGCTGATGGGTCTGACACAATAAGAATAATGCACTCAGAGAGCTAGACTACCAAGTCCAAGTTGTCCTTCAGGAGGTGGAGCACCGGGTTATAAGAGAAACCTGCTGACAGTGGATGGTTCCAGCTACAATAGCCATATCCAAAAGGCTAACAGGGAACTCAGGCTGGCTCCCATACCAGACACTCATGCTGTTATGGTTTGTTTCCATGCCTGAGTGTGGTGAGGCTGGGATCGCAGGTGTTTCTGTAGTTCACAGTCAAGTACATATATCTATCAGCATTTGGGAGCACCACTTGCTAAAGTCTAGGTTTCTGGCACCTTTTGAAGAGTATTTGACAGGTGGGGCAACTCTCTGGAGTCTCATTTCTTGTTGAGCCATATCTATTGAAACAACATTCCATTGTAACCTCCATTTGTGAACATCTAGTAGGATAGTCTCCAGCACATCAGTACACATATGGATCCTCTACATTGGATTGTCGCTATTTAGCACAGTGCCTTAAAATCAACCACAAAAATAATTTAATAAAGAAGTCAAATTATTGCCCTCATCTGGATATAAAAGAAGCAGTAAGTGACCCAAGGAAGTATTTAAAAGTGTTTACTTAGAGTTGTGGAGCTGGCTCATCACTGAGAAAGCACAAGGACTAGTTCAATCTCTAAAACTTACATTAAAAAAAGCCTAGAATGACAGTGAACTACTGTAATGCCAGCATTGAGGAAGCAGAAGTAAATGTCTGGGGCTTGAACCAAGCCAACATGGAAAGTTCTAGGCTAGTGACATATCCTGATTAGTAAGTGTGAGCAAAACAGAGAGATGGACACACAGAGAGAAACAGGGAAAGAAGAGGAGAGAATGTGCCTTAAGAATGATGCCTAACAAGAGGCCAGAAATATTACAAAAGTCAGAGAACCAGGACATCTTCTGTGAGGTAGTATCCTCTACTACAACAAAGAGTTGCACCCTTGAAATCTCAGCAATACAGTCACTTAAACAAGACAAGTGCAGTGATATCACCAGTGGATATGCCAGTTTGGATAGAGGTAATCTCTCAAGGTCACACCCCTACATGAAGAGCTATAGGCAATTAATGGTTACTGAAAAAGGAAGACTCAGTCTTCTTCAGGGGACAGTCCCTTGATAGGTTATCCAATCACAAGTGGTCAGACACACATATAAGGAACACTAAATGGATTCTCTCTCTCTCTCTCTCTCTCTCTCTCTCTCTCTCTCTCTCTCTCTCTCTCTCTCTCTCGTCTGTGTGTGTGTGTGTGTGTGTGTGTGTGTGTGTGTGTGTGTGTGTGTGTAAATAATTCAAAAAAAGTCATGAATTTGAGAATGAATATGGGTACAAAGGATCCTGGATAGAAGCAGGACACAGTTCAGCAAGTGTAATCAATGGGAAATTGGCAGGTTAGCACGATGGTCACCCTTCATTCAGAGCCCATCCCCTTATGTCTTTAGTGTGTATATCTTGGAACATGTCCATCTTAAGTTCAACATATGACAGGTGCTCTGCAGTCAGAGTGGGACAGTCAGGCTCATCCTCTACATCACTGTCTGCACTTTGTCTGGCATTTCCAAGCTCAAGTAATAGAAATAACATTTTCTAGAACCTGTGAATCATCTCAGTCCTATTTCTTACTCCCACATTAGTCAGTCAACATGCTCTGTCAAATCTGTCTAACTTGCTTATTCATTTCCTTCTGTCTGGAACTCTCTGCCTCCTTTTTATCATTCAACTCTCAAATCCAATGCCACTTACCCAAAAAGGTCTTTGGTGGTCCTTGCAATATAAAATAGCCACTCCTATGACTGGAATTTTCCAAGCACACAATTACAATTTCTATGTTAGCATAGATGAGTTTCTCAGATTTCTCTGTGAGAACTGGAATCTTCCCCAGCCTATTCACCACTTTATACCTACTGCATGATAGACTACCCAGTGTATTGGATACAGAATATGAATATGGCCTTCAAGTTCATTCATTATGAGATCCACTCAGCAACTGCTTATTGGGCACTTCCATAGCAGACACTGACTCAATTCAGGAAATAGAAGGATGGATAAAATAAATCCTATCCTTCACCTCATGAAGCTAATATGTAGAGACAATTATCTAATAACTACACAACTAAATGTCAAATCACAACCTAGCATGGTGTATCTTATTTTCCCTTTTCTAAGTGTCCATGGCCTGTGCTTTACTTCAGTTTATCATCAGAATCACCGACTTCCTGCCCTCTACTCTCATTAATACCTGCTCTGTGTCCAAAGCTAAAATAAAAATCCACAAATCCAGAGTCAGTTCTGACATTGAAATATTTATTTTAAAAAAACCCTTTGGTGACTTTATTTTTTAGCAATTTCAGAAAAAAAAAATCTGTCTTTGCCTCCCCTTCACCACCTTTCCCCGTTCTCACAATACCCACATTCCCAAGAAGTGGTGTGGGTAGTTTTTGGCCTTCCAGTGGGTTATGGATAATTGTCATTGTTTAGAATGGTTGGTTACAAATTGTTAGTTGATAATGATCAGGAAAAACGCTAAACAAAAGAGATTAGATTCAGGGCTCTTGTTTGAAAAAAAGAAAAAGAAAAAAGAGGATATAGATATGATAAGATAAAAGGGAGATTATTGAATCTACTTTTAGAAATCAACTACTACTTTTAAATATTTGACATTTGATTGGATTTTTGTATATTGTATACAAATTTTGTATATTGATTCAAAGTTGAGATTGATTTTGTTAGAAAATACTGTACATATATTTCTAATCTTGTTCAAGGTATTATACATATACAGTTCATTTAACAATGTAATGCAAATTGCTGGTCCTTGAAAGTTATTATTACCAACTAATTAGGATATAAGAAATGCAAGTTAATAGTTAGTTATTACAATCAAACTTGTAGTCATAGTAGGCATGTTTTCAAGGTCAAACAGAAATATATTTTAGATAGACAGGTCATCTTCAAACACTTCAGAGATCTACAGAATATGGCATTTAAGATGTTTTAATAACATAGATTCTTTTTATGACAATGAGACATGTCTGCTCCTGGCAGCACCAATCTACTTCAGAGAAGATGATGGGCATTGAAGAAACTCCATATGGGGTTTACTTTCATCGTGGCAAAAGTTAACCACTGGGCAGACTGCTGATAGTATGCTGTCCAAAATGGACAAGCAGGACGCAAAAGAAAGAATCGCCAAACCTTGCCAAGACAGGGTAGGAAGGCCCTTTAGAAAATCCTGCTTCACAGATGACTCTGTCAGATATGCTAAACCTGAAGGTTGAAGATGGATGCCCCAACATTGCAGAGGAAACTTGGGTGACTGTCCAGGCAGCTGTTTCTGTCATTTCTCACATTTTTCAGAAGTCATTTGTTTGCTCTTCCTGCATACTCATGTAATATTATTTCCTTCTTGGGTCTCTGACAGAGTTGAAGACTAGATAGTTATAGTTTTCCTTGTTAACAAATTCAGAAAAGAAACTCACTAAAAAGGTGTAAAGTGTATAGTTTTTCTTTTATTAGTTATAACTTTTCATTATTTTAGACAAAAAAGGGGAAATGTGGTGATATATTATGTACCCTAATAAAATTTGCCTGAAGATCAGAGAACAGAACAAGCCACTAGATTAAACACAGAGTCAGGCAGTGGTAGCACACACCTTTAATCCCAGCACTTGAGATCTCATGTGATTGACTCACATTCTCTAAGACTGTAATTCTCAACTTGCAAAATAATGAAACTGGAGATAAACTCAAGAATGAGATGTTGTGGTGATATTGTGTTCCCCAAAATATTGTGCACCCTAATAAACTTATCTGGGGTCAGAGAACAGCCACTAGACAGACATAGAGGCCAGAAAATGGTGGCACTCACACCTTTAATCCTAGCATTATGGAGGCAGAGATCCATCTGGATCTCTGTGAGTTCAAAGCCACACTGGAAACAGACAGGCATGGCGACTCATGCCTTTAATCCCAGGAAGTGATGAAAGGAAGCAGAAAGGTATAAAAGGCATGAGGACCAGGAACTAGGCTTGTTAAGCTTTTAGGTTTCTGAGCAGCAGTTCAGCTCAGATCCATTTAGATGAGGACACAGATGCTTCCAGTCTAAGGAACCAGAATCAGCTGAGGAATTGGCGAGGTGAGGCTGTGGCTTGTTCTGTCTCTCTGATCTTCCAGCATTCACCCCAATACCTGGCTCCAGGTTTGTTTTTATTAATAAGACCTTTTAAGATTCATGTTACAAGATGTAGCTTCATCTGTGTTGTTATTTCTAGCACTGTGGTGTCAGGGTGGAAGGATCACTCAAAGCCTTCTTCTGGCCAAGGCTGGTTATATTTGTTTATTGTTTTTTCATTGGTGGATCTAAAATGAAGAAAAAGAACAGGTGGCTGGAGATGAGAAAAAGAATCTCAGCCCACCCCATTTTCTCTCCATCAACACCACAGACACCTTCTAGAAGCTGTGGCTTTCCAAAGGAGGCAGGGTTTCAATGCCAAAGATGAGAAGACAGTGGGGTCAGCAACTGCAGCGAAATGCTGTAGGAAAAGGATGCTCTCCAATGTTGCATAGCAACAGCTCCATGATGGAAAAGTGCAGATTTAGCACACACACACACACACACACACACACACACACACACACACACACACACACACACACAAAAAAAAAAAAAAAAAAAAAAAAAAAACCCTAAATATTAAAAAAAATTAAATCGGTTCTAAAGTCAGGCAGGCCTTTCAAACATGGACCCTCTGTTCCAAGGTTATTTATTTCATTCTACTCATGAAACATATGTCTTCAGAGGACACAGTTATCACCAGCAGGCCCAGGAAATTAAAACACCAGAACATTGTTAGAACTCATAATCAAACCCTAACAATAACCAGACTTCATGATGCTGTTATTTAAAGCAAAGTTTCTTTCAATTAGCTTTGAAATTAATTGTTTAGCATAGAATGTCAACTCCGTGTCCACAATCCTTTGATAATTGCTGCCTGCTGTTAAGGCGTCATTAAGTTCCCATGTTGAAATCTGATGACTATTTCAGATTCCAGGACTTATTCTTAGCACAATAATGCTTTTAACAATGTGTATTGCTTTTGCCAATACTTGTTAATTGACTAAGCCCTGAAAAGTTTATATATTAAGGGCACAATAGGAATAATATATCACTTTTTCATACTCTTTGGAACATTGGTATGTAATAATTTAGCAAATTTAGCAAGAGAATGTTGCAAAAGCTTTTTATTTCAGTTCTGATAAGAATTATGTTGCAAGTTCTTTGTTCTTTTGTCTTCTGTCTCTAACTTGGAGCATACAGTGAATAATTTATCAGTATAGGTGTTGAGACACTTTATTAATACAACATCTAGTACATATCCCAGCCTCAGAAAGAACCTTGGTTTTGGAGGATCCAAGACTTACTGCAGAGCATTAACTAACCTGAGGAATGAACAAATGTAGCCAAATTCAAATTACAAAGCAAATTTGAGAGAGAGCAAGTTGAAAACTCTGAAGATAGGTTTATAGTGTCTGGATGCCAAAAAGTCATGAGAAGCAATTCATATCGATGGCAGTGAAGTGGATAAGACACAAGACACACTTAGGGAAAAGCATCAAATACTGGTGACTATCTGTGTTGGAATCATGCAAGATTGAAGGAAGGGGAAATAGACTGTTTGCTACACAGGTGAACCAGGTTTTCAGTGAATTGTTCCATATGCATTGTGAATGGTGTTTGGAGGTGGAAGAGATGCAAGGAAAGGAAGAGATTAATTTTAACATGTTAAGCTTCATTAAAATGCCCAAGAGGTAGACAGGGTTGGATGGATCCAGTCTGATGACCATCAGGGCTGATTTCTCTGCATCCACTTTCCTGATTTGCAGGGAACCTTGCCCTCCCTGTGTGATTGTGTAGCCTTTCTTCATGTATGTATGCCCTAATCGTCTCTTTTTGCAGACATAATCATCATGCTACATTAAGGTCCACCTTGATGGCTTAATTTTAAATTAATGACTTCTTTAAAACCAGCCACATATTGTGGATGCTAGAAATTAAGGTGTTTAATTTAAGATATCGGTTTTAGAGGGTGCAACTCAGTCCATACAGAAGTGATGGGGCTGCATTCCCTTTGATAATCAGACAGAGCATGAATTCAAGGAAGAGTTAAATTGGCAGGTTATTATAGCAAGCCAGGTAAAAATAAGTTTACATTATAAATCAGTGACAACAGAAATGGAGAGAAAATAACTGACTTCTGAAATATTTAAGAAAAAATGGTACAATCAACATTTAAGAGACAAGGAGAGAAAAAGCCCTGAGTGAAATTTACTGCATTACTGCAGAGAGACAGAATCAGCAGTTTAGATTTAGTTTAGAATTAATCAATATTGAAAACAAGCAGCTCCCATTGGAAAAGACTGAGGTGTTGACTGGGGAAGTAGTTATAATGATTTGTGGATACTGACACCTCACAGGGATGCCCCTAGCTTTTGTGTGCTGGACATAGGTAAAACCTGGAATGGAGTATGCTGCAATTTTAGCATCACAAGAAGCTAAGGAAAACATTCATGTATCCTTTCCACATACTGAGCATGCCACAGCCAAAAAAAATCACATGCCTTGCCTAAGACTGGCCTAAGAAAAGCAGATGTAGGGCCCAGCCTAGAATTTCTTCCATGTCACCAAAAAAGTAGATCAATGGGTCCAGAGCTCTGTGTGTTGGAAAGAGAATGGTTTGTGAACTAAATAGGTCATGTGTGGTGGTTTGAAAGAAAATGACCCCCAAAAGGACTGGCATTATTAGGAGGTGTGGCTTTGTTAGAGTAGGTATGGCCTTGTTGGAACAAGTATGTCACTGTGGAGGTGGGCTTTGAGGTCTCATATATGCTCGTGATACTGTCCAGTGTCTCAGATCACTACCTATTGCATGTGAATCAAGATGTAAGAACTCTCAGCTCCTTCTCTAATACCATGTCTGCCTACATGCTGCCTTGCTTCCCACCATGATGATAATGGACTAAACCTCTGAAGTATAGGTGAGCCACCACAATTAAATGTTTTCCTTTATGAAAGTTGCCATGGCCATGGTGTCTCTTCACAGCAATAGAAACCCTAACTAAGACATCATGTATATGACATACACCTATAACCTCAGCACTCAAAGACTAAGAATGATAGATTGCCAAGTGTTTGAAGTCAGCCTGGGTAATATAATGAGTTCAAAGACAGTATGGGCTACTTATTACAACTCTGTCCCCAAAACACAACACAAAGAAAAAGATAAAGAAAAGAGACAGATTGCTCCTTTCAGAAAACAGTTCTTGCTACTTCCCATCACTCCCCATCATTGTGTGCACTGCCTGTATGTAGTGCATGCTCAATAAAAGTTAGTCAATAAGCAAGAAATAAGTGTTGACTGGTGCCAACTGTCAGGTAGACATATAAATTGTGGGATGGGAAGCAGCAGGATGTAGATTGCAAGTAGCCTGGGAATATGGAGGCAGTCGGGAGGCTGACAATGAAAAGAGATGCAAGGAAAGCTTCAAGACAAGGTCTTTCTTGAAGGAGGTGAGCAGGGATGGGATGAGGACACAAGTCGAGACTGCACCTGAATTAAAGGAAGAAATACTTCCTCTGGTGTTACACCAAAAGAGTGCAGTTTAGAGACAAGTGTGTAAGGAAGGCAGCTAACTCCTAGAAACCCTATCAAAGGTTGTTTGCTTTAAAACCTCAATAGGATGCCTGGAATTGACTCCTTTCATTGTTTCATGAATGCTTAAGTAAAAACAGAAACCTAAAATAGAATTCCTTCTTGCATCCAATGGGTTTTCTCACTTTGTCCCTTCCCTTGCCATTTATCTCACTCACTCCTTATTCTGGAGACACTTGCAGGCTATTCATAAATAACCTCATAGTTATTTATTGATCTCATTTTGTAATGCCTTAACAGTTATATACAATATTTAAAATGTTATTATGTGCATTATATAATAAAAGCATTTCAAAATTTGATTTAGCTAGAACACAATTACATTTACTTTAATCATCCTCTTAGATTTTTTTAACCTACAATTTTACATTTTCTTGCTTTTTAGCTAAAGACTACCTGGCAAAGGACTCCACTTTATAATAAAAGCATACTCACAGTTCATTGAGTTTTATTAATCTCATGTGTCTAATGAGATTATAGGTTGTAAAAACTTTTATGTAATGTATGTTAAGAATTAAATGTTGCTTGCCTAAGGAGGTATATCTACATCTACAATACAACTCTTGCAAATAAAGCTCATAGATCATAATGGAAGGGGGGATACAAAGACTGATTTAAAAAAACCTGAGGAACAATGAGTTTGCTGTAGAGAAACTACACACATGAATCTTACCAACATAGCTGCCTAAATAAGATCTGAACAATGAGGGCACCAATGTTCATGCTAATATGAAAGAGGAAAAGCTCATGTGCCCTCAATGCTAGTCAAAGAACTACAGGCAACTGGGAAATGCTGAGAGTGGGAAAAGTGGTCTTCCTCAGGGAAGAGTCCCTAGTGAGTTATCTAATACCAAGTGATCAGTTCTGAAATGATATACATAGAAATAACATTATATGAACTGAGCATATTGTATTTATGTATTTACGAGTGTGTGTGCAAACACGTGTGTGTGTGTGTGTGTGTGTGTGTGTGTGTGTGTGTGTGTGTGTGTTTAAAACAACAATTAAAAGAAAAAGAGGCCATAAACTTGAGAGAGAATTGAGGTGATGAGGATATATGTGAAGGGTTGAAGGAAAGAACAGGGGGAAAGAATGTAATTATGTTTTAAATTTAAAACTTATATTTTAAAGGGAAATTTATCTACTGACATTAAAAGATGATGTGTACTTGTACCCCTGCTTTAAGGTCAAGCTATATACTATAATACTTTAAGATTTTAGCTGATACTTAAGTTTAGCTGCTCTGATAGTGAGATGAGAATAATGACTGTATATTACCATTCTGTTGGACAGTTTCATTCTTGTATTATTTATGAGAACAGCGGATGGTCAGACAGGAGTCTAAGACAAATGCTAAGACATGATTTTTTAAGCTCTGTAGTTACCAGGTTGCCTACTGCAAAACCATCTGAAGAAAATACAAAAGGAGCATGGTGGTGCTCAGATTGAGCTTGACTTCGACCATTTAGTTTGATGCACATATGACTTATGAAATTCAGTCATTGAACAGTTTGTATTTATAGTTAAGAGTGTATGCATGTGTGTGTGTGTGTGTGTGTGTGTGTGTGTGTGTGTGTGTATGATGTGTGTAAAACAACTGCTAAATAAATAGAATCCATGAATTTGAGAGATAGCAAAGTAGGTACATGGGAAGGGTTGGAGGGAAAAAAGGAAAGGGGAGAGAAGATGGAATTATATTTTAATTTTTAAAAGAATTTTTAAGTGTAGTCATATATTTCAAATCTAGGAAAACGATATTTTTCTGTAATTTTTGCACATTCTCTTTTCTCTTGTTATGACAAAATGAGAATGTGAATCAACAGGCACACATTTCCATATTAACCTGCAAATAAACATTGCTTTTAAATGATAGTTTATTATGTCTAAAAACAAAAAAAAAATCAAACTTCTTTTTTTAAAGAATTATTTGTTTATTATGTATACAGTATTTATTATGTGTAGAGTGTTCTATCTGCATGCCAGAAGAGGACACCAGAACTCATTATAGATGGTTGTGAGCTGCCATGTGGTTGCTGGGAATTGAACACAGGACCTCTGGAAGAGCAGTCAGTGCTCTTAACCTCTAAGCCATCTCTCCAGCCCTGAAATCAAACTTCTAACAAAATGTGAATACAAAATATGTGCATAATGAATGTACATTGCCTGTCAAACACACCAACAAAGAATTGATTCCATCAGTATGCAATCCCAGTGTGCTTTCACTTTGATATTCTTTGCCGGGTTCTTCTATTGTGTAATGATTGTGTAGATTTGGAGTTTCTTCTTGCCTTCTAATATGAAAGTACTTGAAGATTAATGTGCACTTGCTGTGGGATGTTCTGTATGTTAAATGTGTTGCTCTGATTGGTTAATAAATAAAACACTGATTGGCCAGTAGCTAGGCAGGAAGTATAGGCGGGACAAGGAGAGAAGAGAATTGTGGGAAGTGGAAGGCTGAGACAGAGGGACACTGCCAGCTGCCACCATGACAAGGGAGATGTAAGGTACTGGTAAGCCACGAGCCACGTGGCAAAGTATAGATTTATAGAAATGGGTTAATTCAAATAGAAGAAGTAGATAACAAGAAGCCTGCCACGGCCATACAGTTTGTAAGCAATATAAGTCTCTGTGCATTTACTTGGTTGGGTCTGAGTGGCTGTGGGACTGGTGGGTGAGAGAGATTTGTCCTGACTGTGGGTCAGGAAGGACCAGAAAAAAAATCTAGCTACATGCACTAATTTTAGTTATGCAAAATACTATAAATAAATATTACCTTTTCATTCTTTAATTGAAATTGTAAGTTCTTTTACTGTAAAGAAACACTTCTAACATGGCTTAAGGTATTTGACCATGATTTAATATTTTATAGAACCATAATTGTGTTTATCTCGGGACTCATAATTTGCTTTGTGATTTGTTATTTGAGTGTATCTACTTTTTAAATTATTTACATTAATAAAAGTGTAACAGTTAAAACAAATAAAATATAGTACATTAAAAATTGTGAACAAAACAATGTATAAACAGTTATTTGAAGTCTGTGATTTGTGGTCTCCTGGGAGTGAAGTGTAGAGGAAATGGTTTGACTGGCTGACTTAGAATAGCTTCTATGACCAGTTCTGCTCAGTGAGTTATCTGTCATAATTTGTGACCATTTGTCACATGTATGAACTGTAATAGATCCAGTACAAGTGCCTGTGTAAAAATGCCAGATTTTGAAGATGATTTCCTTACTTCTAAACAACCATGCTGTACTATGGATTCCAGAGACAGTAAATAGTCTGGTAAATCATTTTGTTTTGATATATATTTTTATATTCCATTCAAGCCTAAAACTTTTTTCATGACACAGAATGTCTATATTTCATTAAAACATGAAATAAATTTCTTATTTAAATATTTATTTGAAAATAATTGCTTGTTCCAAACCCAATATAGTCTTAGAATCAGAAATTTGTTTGTGTTTTTTTAGAAACTGGGTCTCAGTGTATACTCCAAACTGGCTTCAAACTTATAGTCCTTCTGCCTCAGGCTTACAAGTGCTACCAGGCCCATCAGTCATAAGTTATTTTAATGTAATAAAATGCATTCTTCTACTGAGGTATGCATCCATATGTATCTGCCACTGGTATCTTTGATTTTTCTTACATAAAAAATTTTAAAGACACGTTAAGATTTAACTGATTATTCTGTAGTGATAGGGATGTATGAGAGGAAAGGTTTACAGAACAGGACAAGTGCATGACAAGTCCTTTCAGAGACTTCCCAGTGACACACTTGGTGAAGTACCAATGGCTCTGGACTGGTTTAGGAAGCATGCATCAATCACCATTGCTTGAGTTACAGAACAGCTTGTTTAAATGAGCACAGATATTCTCAGAAATATAAGCACAATATTTACTCTAGAGAATGGGATATTGATCATCCAGGGGAATCTGGCATTCTCCTTTAGGGAAGGAAGCACACATGCATTCCGTGATCCAGTCATGTCCCTAAGTTTAATGACTGATATTTTACCTAATCCTAGACTTGTTCTTCCATACAATACCTTCCTCAAGTCCTATTTGAATGCAACATTAAAGCAAGTCAGCATTCTGCCTCCCAGTCATATAGACCAACTGGTAGTTACTATAGTCACCTTCTGCCTCAGAAGTTCCGTCTTTTGGGCATTGAAATTGATTTTTCTCATCTTAGCAACTGAAGATCCCGAGTGTTCCCCTTGCCCAGTCGCCTGAGACTGTACAGTGGCACCTACAGCCGAGGAGGAAGCAGCAGCAGCAGGAGCTTCAGCACCAGTAGACTTTGGAGAGGTAGTTCTCCCAAACCCTGTTATGAAACCAAACATTTGTGGTGTGCTACCCGCCAATAGGGGCAGCCTTCTTACTGCCTCTCTGTACACAATGTTTGGTCTTTGTTAAAATTTAACGATTGTATTCCTGACTAGTAGAGAGATCTGATATTTCTCCCAGTGTATTCTGTTGCCATCACTTGCAGTGAATATGAAATTTTACCAGTTGCAGAAACCCACAAACTTCATGCTTTAACTTTATTTTCCAGTGTTTTGTATGAGGGTGCTGTCACATAAAATTTGGTTATTTTTAAATAGATTAAGCTATCATTTGAAAGCTGTCTAAATATCATAAATAAGAGGATTTTTCTAATCCATAAAATTCTTCAGAGACTGAATGTGCCCAGTTTTCCTGCCTGATGTTCCATTGTGAGCTTACTTTGCACAGTGACAGATTCCTAAGAGGGAATTATCCCATAATTCCCATTTTCTACATATAGTCAGAAGTAGGACATGTTTGTTATTGAAGCTTTCGGAAGCATGCTATTCAGCAAACAAGGGTCTTCATTAGTGCATATTTCAGCTCATTCTTTCTGGGAAGAAGGAAAAACAGAATTTGTAGCCATTTTGTTGGGGACATTGCTGGCCAAATACCATTGGAAGGATCTTTCTGTTACAAATGAAATACATTGAATTTAAAAGCTTGTCCTCTGTATTGACTTTATTTTATTTTGCTGTCTAGGAAATAACAAAATCTGATGTTTCATTCAAAACCTATGCTATAGGAATGAAATGAATCTTTCTGTACATTCTTGGCTTATGTATCCTACCATGAGAATTACACAAAATGTGAAAGTGCTCTAGAATGCAAAGCCATTTGTATAAACCTCATGTGCACATAAAAATGAATTTTGATTCCTTTGTTAAAATTATGTATAGCTTTGTTTGTCTATGAATACTTATGAATGTGTTTGTAAAGCCCTTCAATGTGTACAGCATTATTTTCAGCTGGGTGTGTTGTATGCTGACTCCTGTCATTTTCACATAATTGCACATATCTCTCAGAAACAATGTTCTGAAAATCATGTGCTATTCTTAGAACCCAAGCCATCACTCTCTCTCAGTTCTTTAACATAAATCATATGATCTTGGTGTGGTTATGTAATGTCTTCTTATGAATTTTCATTGTCCTTCAAATGTCACCAACATTCAGCTTCCTAAAATTTATTTTAGAGATAATGTAGACCACTTGCCGTGAAGGCACTTTACAGATTACAGAAACATCACTCTTCTGTTTCCATGATGTCCCAAGAAAGACACTGAATTTCCCATTGTCAAAGCTTAAAAATCTAATAAAGCTGTGACTGCAGTTGACAGCAGTGTCCAGATGGTGGGATAATTATTCGGTGGACATGTCCTTACCGCAGTAAACCAGAATGCCCTCTGGTTTCATGGGAACACATAACCACTGAAAGCTTATAGAACAGAAATTGGTAACTCAGATAACTGCTGTAAAAACCAAGATGGTTTAAAACTAACCTGCAGGAGTGACTGAGCCAGGGCTCAAGCTAATGTCACAGAATAGCCTCAGGCCCTTGTTTGTACTGCCCTTGTGTATATCACTGTTAGTGCCTCAGCAGGTGTCAATAATCCTAAATCTGTTTATGTCAATCTAATCTTCTATCACACATACTAACTGAACAAAACACTAAATGTGTTTATTTCATAAAAGTATATTTTAATGATAATATTTGGTTTTTAAAACTAGATAAAATGCCAAGAGAATGAAATGTACTAATATATGTTTATTGTCATTAAAAACACTTTTAGTGAACCATACTTTAGAAATACATTTCTTTATTGATTTTAGAATTTTATACATGTATACATGAAATATAGTCATGCATAACCCCCATTTCTCCCCCCCCACCGCCAGCTCCCCCATATTCCCCCAGCTAAGTGATCAGCTCTAAGTTATCAGGTTTGCTCATACACACATGGTGTCAAGCGATCCTTTGGAGTATAGGAACCTGGCCAATGGCCACACTCCCAAAAGAAAATGATTCTTTCTCCCCCATCAACTATCCACTGCCATTAGCTCCTCAGTGTGAGGTGAGTAGAGATAAACACCCCACTTATGCTACAATTTGGGCTGGCTTAATCTTCTGTAGGTCTTGTGCAGATAAACACAGCGGCTGTGAGTCCATAACTGTGGTAGCCATGCCCTGCCCAAAGACTGCACTTTGAGGCACTCCTCCCCATTCTCTCATTCATATATTCTTTCCTTCTCATCTTCTACAGTGTTCCCTGAGACTTAGTTGTAGTATGGCTAACATAAATGTGCTTTTTAAGGCTGAGCACTCAGTCTTTTATTCTCAGCACTACGCATCTCTGCATTGAGAGCTGCCCACTGCAAAAATAATCTTCTCCAACCAAGGCAGACCAGATTTATGGATATAAGCATAAATACTCAGATGGCAATTAGATAGTATGAACACTTAGCAAAATTATAATAGTAGGTTCTATCCTAGGACCAAGTACCTCCTCAGTTGTGGATTCACCACCAGGACTACAGTACCAGGCAAGATATTCCTTCCTGGATGACAGACCTTAAATACAATTAAAAAGCTGTTAGTTACCCCATAACATTTACGTCACCACTGCTCCCCTGGGCATGTTATCTAGCAGATCAGTATCTCAGCATACAAGGTCCTGGGCTGGGTAAGAGCATTAGTGTCCTCTCCCCTCAAGCAACTTTCATAGCACTAGCTGCTTCTATGAAAGCTAACCAGGAGGACATTTCCAGATTCATTTAAGATTGATTCATTATTCTATGTCCTGTAGACAAACTGTATGGTATCATTAGCAAACAGTCTCATCATGTAGTTGTGATGGATGGCCAAGGTCAGTGGCCCTAGCCTGTGTTACTTTAGAGACCTTAAGAGCCTCCATGACTAATAAATCAGAGAGATATTCCATGCCTTGTACTTTGATTTTCAATCAATATACCATGTCTTTTAGGAGAAACATTGTTCACCCATACATTCAGACTCTTTTTGTTTTATTTTAAAATTATCTTACTAGCTAGCAGGATTCCATAAAGTTTTTCATATATCTGTTTAGTTAACCCAGCAGCCACTGTGCCCTCCTTTTCCCTTCCATCCTCTACCCACTACTAGGCTTTCATATGGATTTCCGTCCTCCCTTGTTTTGGGTTGTCCCTCTCCTTCATGCTTGGTCAGGGTAGGGTGTGCAATTGTGGGAGATTTAAATTTTCTTAACAGAAATTTATGATTCTTCTACAGTATTTTTGTTTAAAAAATGTGAAGGAGATACACATGCAATTTGTTTAATTTATATCATTCTTGTTTCTGGCATTAGCCATCAGGATAAGTTAGATAAAGATTAACAGTGTGGTTTTTGGCATAAGAACAAATGTCATGGCACATACATAGGAGGATTGCCACAAGTTGAGACCAGCCTGGGCCACATAGTGAGTTCTGGGCAAGTCAAGGCTACATAGCAAAACCTGCTAGGGTGGGGCACAAATATATAACAGCTGGATGCACAGAAAAAGCTAGAACAACCTGAGGATGTAGAAACTGCCTAGTAGCTCAAATTCTCTTAAGGTAAGGTCATCTACCAATCCAGAAATTCCTATATACACACACATACACTCACATGCCATACCCACTCTTTGATATGTGATGAAACATATAAACATATCTGAAATTTAAACTTCTTTAAAAACAATGTTTTATTAATTCTTTAAGAATTTCATGCAATATATTTTCATATTCATCTCACTTCCTTATTTTCTCCAAGATCCTCCTCACCCACCCACCTAACTTCCCAACTTCCTCTCTCTCCCCTCCCTGTGTCCTTTTCTCTGACTCTGTGTGTCTCTACTTCTCTCTGTCTTTCTCTGTGTGTCTCTCCCTGTATCTCTATCTCTCTGTGCCTCTGTCTCTGTCTGTCTCTCTGTGTATCTCTCTGTCTCCCTATCTCTGTCTCTGCCTCTGTATGTCTCTGTCTCTCTCTCTCTCTCTCTTTCTCTCTCTTCTCAGTTTGTGTTGACCAGACTACTCCTGGATGTAGGTCCTACCCTGGAGTCTAGCCAGTTATCAAGGTGTCACACCATCAAAGAACGATAACCCCCAACAGCAACAAAATGAAATAACTCCTCAGCTAGAAGTGGTCCTTCATCCCACTCCCCTTCTCCATGCTGAGATCTTGTCTGGCTTGAGCACATGCAGGTCTTGTGCATGCTGTCACCATCACTGTGAGTTCATGTATACTTCTGTCTTGTTCTGTCAGGAAAGCACTGTTTCCTTGAAGTCACACAACCTCTGGCTTCTACAGTCATTCTACCCTGTCTTCCACCCAGATCCCTGAGCTTGAGGGGAGGGCTGTAATGATATGTCCCTCCCCAAAATAGGATGAGCAAAGAGGGAGTAACTTGTATATCCAGGAAGAGTTCCCAAATTTATACTGCAATGTTAAACATTGCTTTGTAGACAACAGTGTAGTTACAATGAAAACGTTTTAGTCAGAAGTAATTAAACTAGACCTGTTAGTGGTGGAACTGACTTTATGAAGAAAGAATTCATAGTTAACCTGTGTGCTAAGGAAGCAAAGAACATACACTATCCACAATTCGTTTCTTTAAAACTAGTTCATTGAAGTTTGAAGCTGTTTTCATAAAAGTAGTCTTAATGAAGCATTTATGCTATGAACAGAAAATATGCCCATTTTTAACTATATAAGTCAGTGTTATTCAATAAAGTCTGTGCAATTATCACCAGAACCCAATTTTGTCCAGTCAATTCTCACTCTTACCACTTCTTTCTAATCCTAGCCCCCAGGAAACCACTTGTCTATTTTCTGACTCTATTAAATTGCCTGCTTAGTATATTTTGCATAAATGAAATTATATTGTCTTTAATATTTGGCATCTAATATTTTTAATATTTCTGAGGTTACTGCCAGGATGTTAGTAGACAAACAGAATAAAAATATTTCATGCCAAAATAGACTATAAACAATGAAGAAAGAAAACATGATAAGGATATCCCTGAGCCTGCTCAAAGAGTGAAAGACTTAAGACCAAGGCAGCCAGGATAAGAAGACAACAAAGAACTGGGTTGCAGTAGAGGAATCGCCACTGGACTTCATGAAGAAGCTGGAACTGAGTATCCATGCAATCAGGAGCACATATCACAGGACTTCACCCAGCACTGAGGAGATGGGTGAACCTGATGGGTCATATGAAAATGAGAATTCTTAATACAGAAGTGTGAGAATTTCCTGTGAGGATGCACTATATAGACAATTAGAAAATATTAGTAAGTACCATCGACCAAATAATTAGAACCTTTTCAATCACAACAAATAACTGTGTGGGGAAATTAAACATCCTCTCCAACAGTCATATTGCAATGAATATGGTGGGCAGTGAATATGGTGTACAGAGAAGCAAATTGCTCTAATCAGGTAAAAGGAGAGTGAGCACTGTGGAAACAAAGATGGAGAAAAGAAAGTAGAATTGGGAAATGAATTTGGAGGTAAAATTCAAGGGACATCCAACAGTATGTGCTTTATTCTCCGTGTATGTAGGGAAAAAGTTGATGTACTCAAATGTATTCCAGATCATTTCTTAATTGGTAGCTTCACTCTGTGACCCTGAGATTTAATTTGAGAATGATTTTCCAGACAGAACATGTAGGTATGTTCTAAGTCAGCCAAAGACAAGTCACAATGTTGAAGCAGAGCATCTCCCTGAGTAGAGGAGTAGACACCAGCTTATCTGGTAGCATATATGAGTTGTACCAAGTCCTTGGCTACATGTAGCATGCATATATTAATACTCTGTAGCTAGAGTTTTCCTGCCTGGCCCACAGTCAGGACAAATCTCTCACCTGCCAGTCCCACAGCCACTCAGACTCAACCAAGTAAACACAGAGAATTATATTGGTTTCAAACTGTATGGCCGTGGCAGGCTTCTTGCTAACTGTTCTTACAGCTTAAATTAATCCATTTCCATTAATCTATACCTTGCCACGTAGCTCGTGGCTTACCGGCATCTTCACATGCTGTTTCTCATCATGGCGGCTGGCAGTGTCTCTCCGACTCAGCCTTCTACTTCCCAGCTTTATTCTCCTCCTTGTCCCGCCTATACTTCCTGCCTGGCCACTGGCCAATCAGTGATTTATTTATTGACCAATCACAGCACACTTGACATACAGACCATCCCACAGCAATACTCCCTCCTCCTCCTCCTCCCTAAAAGCCCCTTTTACCTTAATGTCCTTTTATTTTCCTTAGTTCTACATATGAGAGGAAAAAATGAGATACTTCACTTAGCATGATAATTTCTAGTCCCATCCATTTGTGTTACAGCTGCATGGTATGGTAGTTCCATCTTTAAATTTTTTTTGGAGACTTCTCATTGATTTCCATAGTGGCTGGAATAAGGTACATTTCCATCCATGGTATATTAAGGGTTCCCCTTTTCCTACTTCCTCACCAGCATTTGTTGTCATTAGGGTTTGTATTTTTTTTATGATGGCCGTTTAATTTGAGTGAAGTAGAATGCCAATATAGTTTTGATTTGCTTTTCCCTAATGACTAGAAATATTAACACTTCATCGTGTGTTTGTTGACAATTTTTTAATCTATTTGAAAAGTGTCTGGTTAAGATATTTGCTCTTTTGTGGATATAAAGAACTCAAAAATGTTGAATGCCCAAAGAGCAATTGGTACCTGCTTCTTCTTGAACATAAATGTCTTTCTCTTATTGTTTTGGCTAAGGTCCAACCTAAACATCAGAGCCTGAGTGAGGACCTCCCTGCTTCCCAACCTCAGTCATTCTGCCATAAAAGCATATGGTATGTTAGGTGTGAAATCCTACAATAGTATCCTACTATAGATCATTCCAAGGTCTGCTGTCTTGGACTCTTTAGAGGCAGGACAGCCTTATTCAGTATAATGTCTCCAGTAACAGGAAAAGTGATGTGTATAAAGTCATTTTGGTAAATGGATAGAGGAGATGTGGCAATTAGAGAAAATAAAATTCCTGCAGAGTGTTCAAGCCTATTATATATAATAAAAACAACCAAATTAAAATATCTAAGGGTATTTTATATGTCTGTTCACAAAACTGTGAAACTATACCCAGAATTATTCTCATCAAATGTCTAGTGCATTTGAGATGACCATTTCAGTCATACTGTGACAGATTGATTATCTCCTGTCTGAAATACATGGAAGAAATTATTTGAATATTTTATTTTCTTTATTTTGGACTATTAGTATATTAGCATAATGATATATTTTTGGAGATGGGACTTGAGTCCCAACAAAATTCACCTATACCTTACAAGCACCTTTTACACAGAGGCTAAAGATAATTCTATATGATTTTTTTAGTGAACCCGAGCTTTGACTATGGCCTGTTACATGAGATCAGTTGTGGAAATTTTCACTTGTGCCATCGTATAAGAGATCAGAAAGTTTCAGATTTGGGAGTATTCTGGATTTGAGACCTTCAGAATATGATTAATCAACCTGTGAAACAATGATGAGACAAAAATGGTTGGCATGCTACAACTAACAAAGGTGTAGGGACTAACTCACTCTCAGTTAAATTACCATCATGGCAAAAGCTCGGACATGCAAAACAAAATAAAACAGATGGTGTTACATCCGAATGAAAGAAAATCATCACTTCAAAGAGACATCTGCACTCCAATATTCACTTCAGCCTAGCTGTAAATAAATATATGTGGTGGGGTATATGTACGTGAGCAAGTGGTGTATATGAAGAGATCAGTGTAAAGTGTCTTCTTCAGTCACTGTCCATCTTATATTTTGAGACAAGGTCTCTCACAGTACCTAGATTTTATGACTTCTATTATGTTGGCTGGCCAATGACCAGGATCCAACTGTACCCATACCCCCTCACCATCCCTGGAATTGTAGACACTCAGCACTGCACCAGGATTTTTCATGGTGCTCTGAACTCAGGTCCTAAAGCTTTTGCATCAGGCATGTTACCAACTGAGTCATCTCCCCAGCCTCTTGAAAAATGTTTCAGTTTACATTTGAACACAGAATTTCTCCATTGTGAAATATAAGCATTCTTATGAGCCTTCTCGGCGTACTCTTGGTTTCATGGAAGAAGTACTCTATGCCAGGGATCATCTTTTACAAAAACAGAGATCAACAGGAAGCTGCCAAATTATGAGAACACTGGAAGAGTCTTTTGTTGGGGCCATTGGCCAGTGAGAGAAACATCTATTCCAGACTGCATGCAGTACAATCACTAGATCAGAAGGAGAGTATAAAAAGCCTCATTAAGGTGCATTGTCATGAGATAATGCCCATTTGATTTTACCTAATTTAGGAAGGAGACTTTTGACTCTAGTAATTAGCTAATATTTGAATTTGAAACTATTTACATATATTAACTCATCAATTCCTCCCAGTAACAACCACTCTGAAGCAGAGGCTATCACCACTCCCATTTTACAAAAGCAGAAACCAATACACTAAGAAACTTCTTGCCCAAGGTCACAAGGCTAGCAAGGTAAAAGATTAAACCCAACAGCCTGGCTCTTAACTACCATTATGCAGGTGCCCATGCAAATTACATTAAAATTTAAAAAATTTACGGTATTTTCAGAAGTGTAACTATGTTGAAGATGTATTGATCTCAGAAAGGTTTTAACAATATTTGTCAGTAGAATTAATAAGCCTCCTTTTCATTGAAAAGAGTTTTGTTGAAGAATAAGTGACATAAAATAAATTATACATACTTAAAATGTATAAATTCGCAGTAGCCAATATAAAAAGTAACTGCAAAGTTTATCAACAGATAAAGAAGGTGGAGAATACATACTCTTCTTTAGTTGACTTATACTAAAAGACTGCCTTTCTCTTTGTCTAAAATTTGTTGATTGGGTCATGTAATATAGAAAGTTCTTCTTAACCTAGTACTTGGTTCTAGAATCTATTTCTCAAAATAACCATAATATTAATTAGTACACACTATGGCCATCTAAGTATTTTGCAGCTACAAGTTCATGTGAGGAGCATACTGCGACAATACTATGTCTTTCAAACATGGAAACTCTGAAGATTAGTGCTACTAAATGTACAGTTTACAGTATTTTCAGCCTGTGATGAGTCTGTTGGAATGGAAAGTCATGAAGCATCTGCACTCACTGTTGCCACTGTAAAGCCAAGGCAGGCTTCTACAGGAAGTAAGAAAATGTGTATGTGTCTATGGTACTGAGGTGACAGAGTCGTCTCTGTAATTCAGGCGTTAATGGTGTGGTAGGAAAAGATGGAACACTAAGCAGCAATTGGGTCATGGGATCCACCCCTTCTGCAACAAGATTAACAACTCTGAAGAGGTTTCAGACAGCATCTTCTACCCTGATCTTTGGATCTTCTGCCCTGTGGAAACTCAGTGTGCCTCTCTTTCAGAGAATGCAACAGGAAGCTCTGGCAAGATACTGGTGCCTTGATCTTAGCCTTTCCAGCCAAGAACTTAATTGATTTCCCATTCCCTGTAACTGTGTTCTAGCATAGCTGTGCTCTGGTAAGATTCTATCTCTGAAAGAACTTCAGGTCATCTCATATGTCTTGGCATAGTGTTCTTCTCTTGGTTTTTCCAACTGTTTGAAAATGTAAATTTTTTCTAATTTTAAAGTTGTTACAAAGGTCAGTGGGCCAGCCTCCTCTAACTAATATTCCATATTATAGATAGGAGTCTGTGACCTTTATGAATTGTGTGGAATAAGAACCAATGAGTTTTATTGGTTTATCATATGGAGTTAGAAGTAACTATAATAGAAGTTCACTCATCTAAGCCCTCACAGCAGCATTCATAACTACCTAGGCCTTATATTTCAGAGCAGAAGGCAATGATGGACTCCCATACCACATCATTTTTCTTAATTGATATTAAAATGCAATCTTCTTCCCAGGGATTCTTAAAAGCACATTGTCTTTTGCTTGGCTTTGCTTGAGTGCCTTCACACTGAGTACACATGATCCAAGAGACTTCATTTTGTGTTGACTATGGTTTAATCTAGATAAAATAGCAATTTTGGTAAAATATAATTTTTTCTAAGAAGCCAAATATAATAAACATTTTCCCCTAGCAATTTCTCATTAAAAAGTGATTATTCACAGTTAAATTACTTTCCTTGGCTTTGTAGACATCCTTCAGGTGTGTGTAGAGGACTCTAATCTATTGACCTTGAGTTTAGATCTGTGTAAGCAGGACTGCATAAGAGGATCAGCCACTTGGGATGCTGTAGCAGGAATCTTAAAAGTTCTTATTAATAAAATCAAACCTGAGGCCAGTTCCTCAGCTGGTCCTGTTTCCTCAGACTAGATGCCTCTGAGTCCTCGTCCAGAATGAATCTCAACTGAACTGCTGCTCAAAAGCCTGAAAGCTTAACCAGCCAAATGCTTAACCAGGCCAAATGCTTCTAGTACCTGGTTTTCACACCTTATATACCTTTCTGCTTTCTGACATCACTTCCTGGCATTAAAGGCTAACTTCCTGAGATTAAAGGCATGAGTTACCATGCTTGTCTGTTTCTAGTGTGGCCTTACACTCACAGAGATCCAGATGGATCTCTGCCTCCCAAGTGATAGGATTAAAGGTGTGTGTGCCACCATTTTCTGGCCTCTATGTCTCTGCTGCTATCTCCTCTGGCTGTGGATGATGTGCTATGGGATGTCTTTCTGTACGCTGTGAATATGTTGCTCTGATTTGGTTGATAAATGAAATGCTGATTGACCAGTAGCCAGGCAGGAAGTATAGGTGGGGTGAGCAAACTAAAGGAATGCTGGGAAGAGGAAGAGCAGAGTCAGGAGTTGCCAGCCAGACACAGAGGAAGCAAGATGACAAGGTAGAACTGAGAAAAGGTACCAAGCTACGTGGCTAAACATATATAAGAATTATGGGTTAAATTAAGTGTAAGAGCTAGTCAGTAATAAGCCTGAGCTAATGGCCAAGCAGTTATAATTAATATAAGTCTCTGTGTGTTTATTTGGGTCTGAGCAGCTGCAGGACTGGGTGGGACACAGGAAATCTTCCAGCTACAATGATATGTTAGGGTATTGTGGCTGTAAAACTAGAAAGTAAGCTGTGGTCAAATTTTCAAGTAGTTTAAGTTCATTGTCCAAGAATTTGGAACTTTTCCTGAAGCATTATGATTCCCAATGCCAAAAGCTACAGGATACAGGATACAGCTGTTTTAGGGACTGTTCAGGTGAGAATGATATGCTGGCAAGAAGGAAACCACTGTGGCTGCTTTGTGGGATTTTCAAAGCCCTCACTTAAGTGTCTCAAGTGCTAATTCTCACTCATCTTAGTTGTAGGGTTGGATCTTGTTTGTTTGTGGGGCAAGACATCAATAGCAAATCTATATAAAGTGTATGAGTATTAACAAATACAAATGCCAAGTTTTTTACGAAGTATAGCCCAGAAACATTGATCCTGGCCTGCCTCTGCATGGCTGTGTAAGCACACACAGAGATAGATGTAACAGGAGTCTATGAGAAAAAGAAATTTGCCCAGGTATCTGCAGGCATTCCAAACAGCAATTCTGCTTAAGATTGTTCAGTAGAACCCAAATCTCTTCATAAGAATAATGGAAACTGCAATATCTTCTAGTGAGGGCTGGTGTATTTGTAGCTTATTATGGTGCCCACAACCTTTTGATTGGGCTGCTATAGTGTATGGCAGAAGATGTAATTACTGAAGCCGGGCTCTGGAGATAATTGTCAAAGTTCTTGATTACACAGCACCCCTAGCCCAGATGCCCAGCAGGCCTTGCAAGATAGCTTGATTACCTTCTCTGTACCAAGAGTTACATTTTTCTAGTGCGAAAATTTGTGTGCAGGGTGAATGAATAATTGGTTCAGGTTCTTACCCTAAGAAAACTAAAGAGTAGTAACAAAATCCAAGACAGTCCTCAGCCTAATGAGATAAAGCAGTGATCCAGAATTTACCTGTAGATAGCTGCTCTTCTGAAGATACACTTGCATGACCTAATCATTCTATTTCTGCCAAGTGTACTTTGCTACATAAAGTGGAAGGGCCCTGGGCAGCTTATTGTGGGTTTGATACTTCTAACATAGTATTTTATTAAACTTGAAATGAGTCATTACAGGAAAAAAAATGTTTCCAATAAAAAAAATAAAGTCAACTGAACTCTGAAATGTCAAATTTTAATATTAAAAATAAAAATATGAAGACACTCAAAATTGAAGACAACTTAATGAAAATTATGTATTTTAAATGTTTGCTATATTTTAAATTCACAAAGAGGAACATCTTGATGAATAAGCACTAGCAGACTGGTAAAAAAATAGATCTTCCCAATATTCTTTGAAAACATAAAAGTGAATATTCAATTTGCCATATATCCTCCTTCTGTAAGGTACCAGAAGACAGTTATACTACTTTTGGTCCTAGAGAACCCTGGGATGATGAAAGTCACGACTGTCACTGGTTCAAGATCTATAATAATAAATGGAATTTGGGTATTGGGAGGATGGCTCAGTGAGTGAAGTGCCGGCCACTCACGCATGAGGACCTAAGTTCAGACCTCCAGTACCTAAACTAAGAAGCCAGTCATTGCCATGTGCACCTGTAACCATAGCATGAAGGTGGGCAGAACAGCAGGACCCCTGAGGCTATCTGACCAGGAAGTCCAGCAAATCAGCTGGTGCCAGGTCCACTGAGAGATCTTATCTCGAAAGATAAGGTGGAGACCAATAGCAGAGAATATCTCATTTTGACCTCTGTCTACCACTACCACACCCACCATTACACGTGCACATGCATGTGTGCATGTGCATATGTGTGTGTATGTGTGTGTGTGTGTGTGCATATGTGCACAAAGAAATACAGAGAATTTTTCATTTAAGACATTTGACCATGGAAATTATATTTTATTTGCCATAAAACAATAAATTTTTGTTGTTTCCAGGTTTGTGGCATTATGCTTTGTGTCTTCATAGTGAGATGTACTAGTAATTACACATTTTTATTTATTTGTGTGCATGCGTGCATACACACATGTGGAGATCAGAGGAGAACTCATGGGAGTTGATTCTCTCCTACCTTCTGGTATGCAGGTATTGAATGTCGGCTTCAAGGCTTACATACAAGCATCTTACCCACTAAGCTATCTCGTTGTTGGCCCAGTAGTTGCATTTTCAAAGAATGCTAATTACTGGAATTTTCTAGATTCTTGTACGTGTTCTATAGCAAGAACAACAAAATCCTGTATGATATGAGGTTCCTTAAATGCATAAGTTACTATAAAGGGTAAAACATGATCATGTGAAACTGGCAGCTATATAATTATAAAATGTGTGTCTACCCAGCTGGATGCACAGCCCAGGTGAAGTATGAAAATCCTTCTCTAAATTCTGATAGGGAAGCATGAGAGAACAACATTGAGTTTCCTTGTCTTTGTGCCACTGCCAGTAATGGAAGAAAGTATGCACATTTCAAGGACTAGTAAATCTGGAATGCAAAAGCCCATGCCAAAATTTCACAGAATCCTGTAAATCAGTAACCAAGTGACCCACTGGGGATCCAAGAGATGCTGCAGTCCTGCCAACTTTATATGGCTCAGAGATAATTGTACATTTGAACAGAGAAAATCTCTGAATGAGATAAAAAGAAAATCATAGATTGCACTATTCTGTCAGTGTGATAGACCGTGGAAATGTTGCATTGTCTTCCATCCTGGGCCAGCTGGAATGTTTGAAGTGGGTAAGTGCTACAAAGTGATAGCATGGTGGGATGTACTTGACTTTAATAAGCGCAGCCAAAGGACAGTGTTGAGGGCCAATGTCACAAACACCAATAACATGTACAACAAGAAATGACTATTTCAGAAGTACTTACATATAATTATCTAGGGGAAGCTTCCTAACAATCCATATTCTTAGCCCTTCATTTATCAGCCCTTTGTGAAGAATCTGAAATCTTCACTGCCTTTCTGGGCTAGGCTGGTGACCCAAACCTGTAATGTTATCTAGATGTGAGATTTTACAGGCTGGTGTACCAAGTGATGGAAACTTTAGTAAGCCTATTTTTATAAAGAAAGCTTTATTGTAGGGCTGGAGAGATCACTCAGTGGTGAAAAACACTCCTTGCTCTTGCAGAGGACCCAGGTTCAATTCCTAACACCAACACGACACCTCACAAACACCTGCAAACCCAATTGTAGATGAACAGTCTTATTAAATAAGAAACACAGAGCCAATTGCAAAGTTAAAAGCCCAAGAGGTCAAAGCAGTAGCTGAGAGCTGAGCTTACCCTTCACTGCTGCTGCTGTCCTACCTCTCTGTAAGAGTACTACTTCCTGTGTATCTGTCTTCTTATAGACTTTCTGTTCTGCCTTCTCATTGGTTGTAAAGGCAACCACATGACCTCCTCGTCACTGCCTATCTATACAGACCTCCAGATCTTCTATGGTTGGTATTGAGGTGGTATCCTTGAACACACAGAGATCTGCCTGTCATGTGATCGGGATTAAGGGTGTGTGCTACCACTGCCAGACTTCTGCTATGGCTTACTATTAGCTCTGACCCCCAGGCAACTTTATTTATTAACATACAAATAAAATCACATTTCAGTACAAATAAAATATCACCGTACCCAGTCCGAAGGGATCATCCTATGCCCTCTTCTGTTCTTCATGGGCACCAGGGATGCATGTGATATACATACATACATGAAGCCCAAACACCCATACACATAAAATAAGAATAGATAGATAGATAGTAGGTAGATTAGAGATGATAGATAGATAGATAGATAGATAGATAGATAGATAGATAGATAGATAGATAGATAGATAGATAGATAGAAGATAGAGCTTTACTGGAATGCAGCCATTCTTGGTTGTTGACATGTTATCTATGGCAACTTTTTCTCTACAATAGTGGATTAGAGAGATTGAGATGGAGACCACATGGGCCACAGAGCCTGTAGCACTGCCTATCTAGCCCTTTACAGAAAATGTTTGCTGACCCCTGGAATAGACTACAGGGAGCTGCAGAACACATTTTTTCATTAAAATTAAGCATTGGACATTTAAACAATGGCCAAGGTAAACAAAAGAAGTCAGGTTCAGATTCTTGCCAGGTGCTAGGAGAAGGCAATCTGAGCCAGCTCCATCACTCATTTTTTGTGCAGTGCTGACATATCACCTATTCTTCTCTCCTAAGACAGAGTGCTTTCCTTTAGTTGGGTTGCTGTGCACAATGCCAGAGGGAAAAACCAGGCCACCTCTTGAGGGCATCATGGAAGCCAAGCAGTGAATGATATTCAACACAATCACATGGGCAAGAACCTGTAGTGAGCACTGGGCCCTGAGGTAAAGTTAGACAAGTCAGTGAGACATGACAAGTGGAACTGCACTAATAAAGTTTCAGTATCCACAGTTGGCCCATGCTTTCATGAAGTTTGTGTGTCTGTGAGTTACAACTGAAATGGAATTTAGTTTGAGTTAAACCGTGAACTACCAGAACCTCCAGCAAAATGTGTTCTTAGTCTAACAAGTGTCAAGCAGAGAAAAATGCTCCATACCAAGTAGACAAGAAATACCCTCTTCCCATCTAGTGGAAAGTCACCACTTTCCATTTGTGTATTTTATCTGAGAATCACACAGTACAAAATCTATTTCTAGAAATGTATGGTGGCACATGCCTTTTATTGTGATATTTTATCTTAGCATTGGGGAGGCAGAGGCAGATAGGTTTCTGAGAGTTCAAGGACAGCCTGTCTATACAGTGAGTTCTAGGATAGCCAGAGCTGTTTGGAGAGACCCTGTCTCAAAATTAATTAATTAATTAATTAAAATCTCCTTTCTTCCCCCAACAAGCTTTACCGAAACATACTGGCCATCCAAAATCTTTTAAAAACTCCTACAGTGTCTTTAAGTCCTGAAGAAAACTTCAGGAAATATTGACTTACAAGCTTTTAAGTTGAACTAACCCCTATGGAGTGTTTGCATGCATGTGCAATTCTTTTAATCACTGCAATGAGCCTGTAACATAGAGGAGCATGTCTGCCTCCTCACTGTGCAGCTGAGAAAACTGAAGTGCAAAGTAAACAGTGGAGATAAGCTTCTCTCTTTCCCAGGAACAGGGAAAGCAGGTGGCAATCTGGTCATGTCTGGAGATATTTGCTTATGACAGCTCTTGGTGTCATGCTACTGATGCCTGGTGAGGGAAGGCTTCTGATACAAGTTGTGAGCAACTGAGAAACAACCCCAGACACCTTTTACATCTATGGCAACAAGATGGTGGACTCAGCACAAACTCCCACAAGAATTTCTTCACCTTGGACCAAAATCGTTCACCTCCTTTGAAGAGACATGTCCATATTATTATGCACTTTTATTCAAGGTACAAACTCAGAAGAATAGAGTTCTCTCTACACTCTAGATGTACTCTTTCAATGTTTTCATTGTTTCCTTTCAGATGTGCAAATGTATATGATTCATGTAACAAACTCTTCAAGCCCCAGTGAAAATGTCACTGCTTCCTAACATTATTCCTAATTACTGAATCTTTAGTTCTTCCAACCTCCTGTGGCAATCTATACACATTCTTTTCATCACAGTTATCACTGTGGGAAGCAGTTACTCACTTAAAGGTCATTCCCATTTAGAAAATGAGCCCTTTAGAGAAGAGGCTGTGTAGGTTGTGCTAAAACTCCCACATCACACTTGATAGCCCCTTTGTAAGAGAAGAGGCCATCTCAAAGCACCAGTAATGCTGAGTTTGAGAAACCCTGCGTCTTAGAAACTGTGGCAGCTCCACTGCCCAATGTGGTGTCTGCCAAAAAAGAAGCAATTGGAACAGATGAATGAAAGTTCACAGCGGACTACTACCATAGAAATACCACCAGTCCTGCACTTTTAATGTCAGTCATACTTATTACATGGATTCATTTAAATGAGAAATGTGGAGATAATTCGACAGAATGATTTGAGTTTAGCACCTAGTGCATGAAGGGGAAAGGGTATGAGGACAGTAAAAAAAAGAATGAGGAGAGGAGAGAAAAATGAAAATACATAACATACTTTTAAAAAGTCAATATTTACAATGGAACATATATACATATATATCATACACACAAACATATGTTCTAGCTAACAACTGTCTATACATTATTATGGGTACTAAATATAGGACTTTTTACTTATTTACTTTGGAGTTTAGTTTGAATATTAACTGAGAAATAAAAAAACTGTATTCTTGTTAATGAAAATAACTTTTTTCTGAGCAGTTTTACTTCTGTCATCTCTTCACAGATCCTCCCCTCCTCCCCACACTTCCAACTCCATGCCTTCTTTCTTACTCTCTCCATAGAAAACAAACAGGCCATTTTTAAGGCAGAATAAAACAAAGCAAACAGACAAATTGAGAACAGAAAAAATAAAGAGAAAACACAAGAAACATATACATATGCAGAGATACACCCACACACCCTATATACAAAACCCACAAAACACAAAATCAGAGGCCATAACAGATGAGCAAAAGTCAAGTAAGATTTTTTTAAATGCCCAAATAAAGTATTATGATACAAAACATCTTCAAAAATACCACTGAATTCATTTTGTGTTAGAACATCTGCTGTTGGACATGGGGCCTGCCCTTAAAGTGAGACTCCCTTGGGAAAAACTGACTTTTTCCTTTGGGAATGTTTATCAATTGGAGACAGATTCTGAGTTAGGGATGAAGGCTTCTGTCCACTTACTCTCTCATTCTCTGTACATTGTCCAGTTGTAGATCTCTGTATTTGTACCCATCTACTGTAAAAGTAACCTTTTCTGATGATGGCTGAGTAAGACACTGACCTCTAACTATAACAAAATGCCATTAGGAGAAATTTTTATTGTTATATTTCTTTAGTAGAACAATGGTATTTGTTTTCTCCATAGACTCACAGCCTATTTAATCTCTTGGCCACCAGAGCAGTATCAGGGTTCATCCAGATAGTTTCCATCTCATGGAGTGGATCTTAAATCCAATCAGATAGTGGTTGGTTACTCCTATGTTTGTGCCACTATTGAACCTGTGTATTATGCAGTCAGTTTAACATTGTAGATTGCAGGGTTTGAAGTTGTGTTGGTGTTTATTTACCTTCTCCTTTGGTGGTGTGCAGAGTGTTTTTCAGTACTGTGAACACTAGTCAGTAGGGGTAAAGACCCTGGTTAGGCACCAGCTTTAAATCTCCCTGTTCATTAGATATAGAAATGTTATTTTCAGCAATAGGGACTTCCATCAGTTTGTGGAGAATAACCAACAGCCTTGACAATAGCTTAAGTTGTTTGGGGGTTTCCATGGAGTGCCTTTGGCCAACAACTCAATTAGATGTAACTTATTCCTAGCACTGGAAGTTTCCCTTAATTGGGAAAGATCTCTTTGTCTCTGCCATTATTTGGTGACTCCATTTATTTTTTTTATATATTTATATATTTTAAGAAGCTTCTTTAGTAGGTTTCTATATGACCCCTGAAATTGCCCTGAGTGTTAGTTGTCCCTCCAAAATTTTCTCCCTTACTCCCTCTTCAGTCCTCCCATGCCCTGTTTAATCATCCAGTTCCAGTAACACTACCCCATCTCTTCATAACTAGCTATTCCATTTCCCCTTCTTTGGGAGATACACACACGTGTTACTCTATAACTAACCTCTGTGATTATAGAGATTACAGACATTTATCAAAGAATTAATAACTATCATCCACATATAAAATAATATGTATAATATCTGTCTTCTACTATAGGAAGTTTATGTATTACTCCTTGGATGGTCCTTAGTGTTAGCTGTCCCCATACCCATATCCTCTCCTTTCCACCTCTTCCCTTTGCCATTTAATCCTCCCATTCCAGTGCCCCCACCAATCTCTCCATGACTATATATTCTGTTTCTACTACTTAAGGAGTTTCTTCCTCTTCCCTAATTCCTTAATCTATACCTAATCTCTATGGTTATTCAGCATGCCTATTGAAGACTTAAAAGCTAACCTCCACATATAAGAGAATACATAACACACCTGTCTTTTGAGTCTCAGTTGCCTTATTCAAGATGATATTTTTCTAGCACAATCTACTTACCTGTGAATTTGATGATTTCACTTTTTAACAGCTGAGAAATATTCCATTGTATAAACTTGCCACATTTTTATTATTCATTCTTCTGCTGATTGACATCTAGACTGTTTCCAGTTTCTGACTATTACAAATAGAGCAGTGATGAACATAATTGAGCAAGAAGTGCCCAAGAGTGGTATAACTGGATCTTACAGTAGATCTATTCTCAGCTTCCTGAAGAACTGCCTGTAGCTAGAGTTTTCCTGCCTGGCCCACAGTCAGGACAAATCTCTGACACCCGCCAGTCCCACAGCCATTCAGACCCGACCAAGTAAACACAGAGACTTATATTGGTTACAAACTGTATGGCCGTGGCAGGCTTCTTGCTAACTGTTCTTACAGCTTAAATTAATCCATTTCTATTAATCTATACCTTGCCACGTGGCTTGTGGCTTACCGGTACTTTACATCTTTCTTGTCCTGATGGCGGCTGGCAGTGTCTCCCTCACCCAGCTTCCTGTTCTCTCAATTTTCCTCTCTGTTAGTCCTGCCTACTGGACACTGCCAATCAGTGATTTATTTATTGACCAATCAGCAACACATTTGACATACAGACCATCCCACAGCAACTGCCACACTAATTTCCAAAGTGACTGTACAAGTTTCTACTCTCACAAACAATGGATGAGTGTTTTTTCTCCACATCCTCACAAGAATGAGCTGTTATTTATTTTTTTCCTCTTAGCCATTTTTACTGGTGTAAGATGAAATGCAAAGTAGTTTTGTTTTGTATTTCCCTGATGACTAAGGATATTGAATATTTCATTAAGTGGAAACCCTTAAGTTGTAGAATATTTGTTTATACTATGTGAAGATTTGTCACTGTGATTGGTTTAATAAAGAGATTACTGGCTAATAGCTAGGCAGGAGAATATAGGCAGGATTTCTGGGGACAGCGAGAACTCTGGGAAGAAGAGAGGTGGAGAGACACTGAAGAGGTCAGATATACAGTACAGAATAGAAGTAACTAAGCCATGTGGCAGAAGCTAAGTCAATAAAAGGTCAAGTTATAAGAGCTGGTGAGATAAGCCTAAGTTAATGGCCAGTCTTTCATAATTAATGTCTCCCTGTCATTATTTGCGGGCTGACGGTCCCAAAAAGAAAGTACTATTGCATTTGGTGCCCAGTGTCCAACACATAAATCCACATAGTGCCTGAAAAAGCAAAAAGAAGGAGAAGGAGGAGGAGGAGGAAAGGAGGAAGAAGAAGAAGAAGAAGAAGAAGAAGAAGAAGAAGAAGAAGAAGAAGAAGAAGAAGAAGAAGAAGAAGAAGAAGAAGTTCCAAACATACAGTCAGATGTGGCTATCTCTTGGGTACTGCTCGTGATGTACAGAGACATGGCTCCTTTAGAAGGTTCTGTTGTGCAGCAGAGCACTGGAGCATCTGGTGTGCTAGGTAAAAATGCCTGCTGCATCTCAGACTCAGCAACTTTCAAGAGCTGAGGCAATAAACATGGATGCTGCCCGTACTGCCAGCATGAGGCTAGGCTCTCAGGGAATCAAGCAAGGCAAAGCCAGAAGCCAGAGCTGTGAGGCTGTAGCCTAGCCATTTAAGGTTTGGCTCCGATAGCCAGAGAAGGCTGAAGATACTCAAAAAATCAGGTCTAGACCAAAAAACCCTCTAAACAGGCACAATATGTTTTCAAATGTGCTTTGGTGCTAAAGAAAGGAAAGAAAATGGGTATAGACAGTCATTGAAAAAAATTTAAAAATAATAAAGTCTTTCAAGAGAGAGTAAACTAATATAAAAAGAATAAGCCACAAAAGATGAGAAATGCACAGTGTGTCTGGATCCTGTACAGTGTTTGTTGACTTTAATTTTTTTTTAATTCTAATTAACAAAAAATAATAGCTGCTAAATGACATTGGATTATGGAAACTGCTATATTAAACCAACCTATATATTTTAAGAATGTTTTACATTCAGAATGGAAGTCAGAAAATATGCTGCATAAGGGGGAGTGGTTTTACTTCTGTTTCCATAGGAAACAAAAAGTTATGAGTGTCTTCAAAATTAAAGGAGACTAGATTTGATCATGGTAGAACTCCTGAAAATCTTGACTACAGACATAAAGAAACAAAAGAAAAACTACATGATAGGTGATGTATATGCTGATCCCTCGACATAAGAGCAGCTCTGAGACTGATGAGACATGATAAATCTTGTTGGCTATAGAGCCCTCATGACTTATAATCACATGCCTTCCTTTCATATGGTATGGATAGAGGTTTGGTTATACAGTCCAAACAGACTTATAAAGTCAGTAAATGACTTATACCTGTTCAAACATAGAACAAAAAAATCATCTTTACCTGACTCATGCACACTGCACATTCCATACTTGTGATAATGCAGATATATATGTTACCTTTGAAAGTTTCTGTGTTTTCAGAGTGGGGGGAGGACCACACACCAATAAAAACAAGTAGCCCAGGTGATCCAGCCTCTCAGAATGCCTCTGTTGCAGTTTCCTCAAAATTCTACATTCAGAACAACTTCAAAATTGCTACTTAAGAGTGTCCAGCCTCACACACTACTCCAGCCAGGACTTCAGAAAAGCTCTACACTTTCCTATCATACAGAGACTAAACAAAAAATAATATAGGTAACTCTCACAGGACTTGACCATTATCCCAATTTTCTCAGGGTCCCTAAAAATGCCATTGTCCCCAAGCAACAGGAAGCAGTCTAGAGAACATGATGCCCACATTCTCAAGAAGTAGAGTGAGTGGGTTTTTGATCATTTGGTAGATTATGGATGTTTGTCATTGTTTAGGGGGGTTGGTTATAAATTGATACTGGTCATGGTAAGGGAAAAAACTAAATAAGGGAGGTAGGAAACAAGGAACTTTTTCTAAGAAGAAAAAGGGGAATATGAGCATGAAATGATAAAATGGTAGATTATTGAATCTACTGTAGCTGGAGAATTCTCTCCGGATCCCACCAAGCCCCGGCAGTCTAACAGCCCACTTATAAAATAAACACACAGACGCTTATATTATTTGCAAACTGTTTGGCTGTGGCAGCCTTCTTGCTAACTGTTCTTATATCTTAAATTAACCCATTTCTATAAATCTATACCTTGCCACGTGGCTCGTGGCTCACTGGCATCTTCACATGCTGTTTGTCATGGTGGCTGGCAGTGTCTCCTCCCACCTTCCTGTTCTCTCAATTCTCCTCTCTGTTAGTCCTGTCTATAGTTCCTGCCTGGCCACTGGCCAATCAGTGTTTTATTTATTGACCAATCAGAGTAATTTGACATACAGACCATCCCTCAGCATTTCCCCTTTTCTTTTCTTTTTTTAAAGAGCAAGGTTTTAACTTTTACACATCTCCAAAGCCAGCTTGGTATATTTGGGAATTTGGGCGTAGCTTCTCTTACTACTTCCTGCTGGAGGGGGGCACTGTATCTTATGGGGACACAAAGAAAATTTTAGGATTATGGAGTAGTCCATGAGGGTGTATCATCTGAGCCAGTTGCCTTGAAATGGTTCTGGATGTTGGATCATCTGGGCCTTGGTGTCATCGGAGACCTTTCAGGGGGTCTTGGCTGGTCAAACCTGATGTATCTTAATCTGGAACAAATCCATAGCCTCTTGCTTTCTGTGGCAACAAAAGCAGGGCCTCCTTTCCAAAGCAACATATCCTTACATACAAATTTTGAAGTCAAGGTACCTTTAAAATATACATTTTGGCATAACTCAACAGCTTTTGTAATCAAATGTTTTTCTTCAGTTACGAATATCAAAGAGAACATAATCCAGATTCTCTGTGTGGTAGCCATCTTTATGTGGCTTCTTTTTTATATTAGCTTGAGCCTATTGCTTTAAACTGCAGCATTCTAAGACTGAAACGGCACTGTGGCTGCTGGCTCCACCCACTTCAGCTTCCGAACATGGTGGTGGTACATTTTCCGCCAGCTCTGGGAGCCATCAACTCTCAGAAATAGTGGGTCTATGCTTCTATCAAAGCAACATGTAGCCCAGAAACCTCTTTTTTTGTTTTGTACTAGCAAAGGCTAAATCCACCATGCAGCTTAATGTGCCACTTGTAGAGGCCTCATTCCCGCCATACTGCAGGTCAAGCATGCACGCCAGGAACCCGCCATAGTAGCTCAAACATGCAGGCTGCTGCTAACTTGAGAAAGACAACTAGGAACTGTTTTTTAGCTTGGTTTTATAATCTTTTTTCTCAGGTTTTAGGTGGAAACTCTTGCCCCACGTTGGGTGCCATTTGTACCTGGAGAATTCTCTCCAGATCCCACCAAGCCCCGGCAGTCCAACAGTCCACTTATAAAATAAACACACAAGATGCTTATATTATTTGCAAACTGTATGGCCATGGCAGGCTTCTTGCTAACTGTTCTTATATCTTAAATTAACCCATTTCTATAAATCTATACCTTGCCATGTGGCTCATGGCTTACCTGCATCTTCACATGCTGTTTGTCATGGCGGCTGACAGTGTCTCCTCCCACCTTCCTGTTCTCTCAATTCCTACTTTAAGCTAAAAAAGCAGCTACTAGTCCTAAATATTTTACATTGATATGGATTTTTGTATATTAATACAAATTTAAGGTTATTTTTGTTATACTGTATATATGTTTCTACTCTTATTTAAGTTATTGTACCCAAGCAGTTCATTTAACAATGCAATATAAATTTGTAGTCCTTGAAAGTTATTATTATACACTACTTATGACAATTAAGAAATACAGATTAGTAGTTAGTTATCTATAATAATCAAACTTGTACTCATGTAGGCATGTTTTCAAGGTCAAACAGATATATTTTAGATAGATACGTGGTCTTCAAACACTTCAGAGACCTACAGAATATGGCCTTGTAGCTAAAGTTTTCCTGTCTGGCCCACAGTCAGGACAAATCTCTCACCTGCCAGTCCCACAGTCGTCAGACTCAACCAAGTAAACACAGAGAATTATATTGGTTTCAAACTGTATGGCCGTGGCAGGCTTCTTGCTAACTGTTCTTACAGCTTAAATTAATCCATTTCCATTAATCTATACCTTGCCACATGGCTCGTGGCTTACCGGCATCTTCACATGCTGTTTCTCATCATGGCGGCTGGCAGTGTCTCTCTTAGCCTTCCACTTCCCAGCTTTATTCTCCTCCTTGTCCCGCCTATACTTCCTGCCTGGCCACTGGCCAATCAGTGTTTTATTTATTGACCAATCAGAGCAACACATTTGACATACAGACCATCCCACAGCATGGCCTTTAAGATGTTTTAATAACATAGGGCTTTTCATAACAGTGGGATATGTCTGCTCTTGGCAGCACCAACCTACTTCAGAGAAGATGATGGGCACTGGAAAACTTACATATTAAATTTGCTTTAATTTGTGGCAAATTTAGCCACTGTACAAGAAACTGCCTTTGCCTCTACTACTGTGAATGTGCTGTCCAAATTGGACAAGCAGAACACAAAAGAAGGTGACTGCTGAACTTTGCCAAGACAAGGTAGGAAGTTCCTTCAAAATTCCTGCTTCACAGAAAAGTCTGTCAGATATTCTAAGCCTGTAGGCTAAAGATAGATGCCACAATGTTGCAGAAGAACCTTGGTTGACTGTCTAGGCAGCCAGATGTTTCTGTCATTGCTATAGTTTCAGAAGTTGCTTGCTCTGCACTTCCTATTTACTCAGGTAATATTTTATTCTTCTTGGGTCTCTGATGGGGATTGAAGACTAGATGATTATATCATTTTCTTTGTTAAAAATTCATAAAAGAAACTTACATAAGAGATATAAAGTTTATAAGGTTGAGAAACATAAAAGCTCAAGTTGTTTATCTAAAAAGATGCTTTAAGGTCTAAGAAGATATTTTTAGATTGGTAATACAAGTTATAATAGAAAAATGGTTTAGGTTTAAAACTTTGAACCCACTAATATAAGATAGATAATATAGTTCTTTTTCCAAATTTGCCAAATACGTGTGGACTGGACATTATGAATGTAATTCTTACCTGATAATTGTCCTTACTGTATATAGTCTTACTGTGTTAGAGTTAAAACCTTTCCTTTTTATTTAAACAATACCCAATAATTGTTCTTATTGTATATAGTTTTATTGTGTTAGAGTTAAAACATTTCCTTTTTGTGTAGACAAAAAGGGGAAATGTGGAAGATTTGTTTACACTGTGTGATGTGTGAAGATGAATATTTGTTTACACTGTGATTTATTTAATAAAGAGCTGATGGTCAATATCTAGGCAGGTGAGAATAGGTGGAATTTCCAGGGAGAGAGAATTCTGGGAAGAAAAGAGGTGGGGAGATACTAAAGAGGTCAGACATACAGTACAGAGTAGAGGTAACTGAGTCACATGGCAGAATGTAGATTAATAAAGCAGGTTAATTTAAGCTATAGAAGCTAGTGGGATAAACCTAAGCTAATGGCCAAGCTTCTATAATTATTCCATGTCATTATTTGCAGGCTGGTTGTCTTGATGAGAAAGTCCTTTTTCATGTCTAGATTAATTCAAATTTTTATTATCTTTTAAATAGAAAATAATATAAACATTTTCACTATTTCTGAACTGTATTCAATTATTTTCCACAATTTCTATTTAAATTCCAACTTTATTTCAATTTAACAAGGAACTATATGTGTTTTTATATACCTGGACAAATATAAATATTTATAAATTATAAAAGCAAAGCAAATGAGAACAAAGGTTTATAAAAAGAATAAGACAAAAGTTGGTATCTTTTCTGTTTCACACTGAAGAGTTTACATAGAATCATAATTGAAAGTTTAATGTTTTCAATCATATACATAGCTGTTTATGTGTGAATATAACATATGTATTCTATATTATTGGTTATGTTGTATAATTTTACTTAGTTGTATATTCTGACACTTTACAGTGCATATTAGTACTTAACTGAATGAAGCAACACAGCCATTTTTAAATGTGGAGTATAAAAATAATATTGAATGATGTCTTTTACAAAACAAATAAAAAATGTAGTTATCTTAAAGATATCATATTGAAAAGATAATTTCAGAACTAGAATAATATAATGACAGAATAAAACCATTAATAGTAATGAAAACAGTATCATAAAAGCAAAGTGAGAGACAATAAAACTGAAGAGATGTGTTTCAGTAAAATTACTTGAGCTTTGGAAAATAGTTCAGAAAGCCCAAGAGAAGGCTCCCATCTGCCCAAACAGCAAACTATAAAGATGTCAGAGGGACTGTGAGAGAATTGATAGATGTGTAGTGAGGAGTGCTTGGAGTAAGTCTGAATTAACACTTCAAAAGTGATAGCTCACAATTAGAATTAGACAAGACTAACAGTCAGCATAGAGGCTCCTATTCTTCCCACAAAAGAAGTTGAACTTAAACTACACTAGTAGAAGGAGAATTAATAGTTCTCTCTATACAGACCATGTAGACAGAAGACTTCATACAGATAATGTTTCAGGCTCTGCAGTTCTCAAGGTGTCTGCCCAGGCTGCTCAGTTCCACAGATGTCCTGACACCGTAGTAGAAAGACATGATTACATTCCAATAAATCTTTATAAGTACAAGGGCCCTGAATTTGGACTTGATTCTATTTTGGAAAATAAACTGAGGAATTTTAGAAGGCCCCAAAAGGATAATTAGTATATGTCAGGGCTGAAGTTGTCACACAAGGGTGATTAAAGAGAGAACAGTTTGACCTAGAAAGGAGACAAAACCTGTAACTAATATATATTCTTGAGTGCCCTTGCAGACAAGATACTGTTCATTTCTTCACTTAATAAAATTAATTTGATCTTGGGCTTTCCTTACAGTGCTTGGCAACATGTGTGTCATTTTATATTCTCTTCTCTTTGAACATCAGTTAAAGCAAGGGTTCATAGGTTGCCAAAAAATATGATGGGACTCTGGTCTTCAGAGAACTTTCATTCTCAATAAAAAGACTTGTTACCTAGAACTATGCAGCCATATCACAGGCAAGGGACTGCTACCTCTGTGGTCATCTCATGTACCCTACCACATTGTCCATGGGACCCCTCACTTCAAGTCACGAGGTTCTTTACTGCTGGTCAAACCTATGACCTCAAAGTGAAATGAGAAAGACTCCTCCATGTCTCAATGTTCTCAGAGTCAGAAAAAATTCTAATTATCTCTCTATTAGACTCAGGTACCTCATCCCCTTTCTAGAAGCATCGATTGATTCAATGCTGGAAATGTAGTGAGACAAGAAACACATGACCTGACCTGAAAAAGGGCCTCACAACCACCTCTGGACTGTATGTCCACATAGGAACTTTTGGTTATCATGAAACACATTTTAAAATCTGGAGGTAGACAGGAAGAATATGACAATGAAAATTTGTGTCAAATGCCAAGAGTCTTGGAAAGCAAGGAGAATGGCACAAGTTAAAAATGACATCTTCACATAGGATAGATAAGAAATGTATCATTTTATTTCTTAAATATTAATCTCCATTCAAGACCTTCTATTCCAGTTATAGATGCATGCACATGTCACACACACACACACACACACACACACACACACACACACTTTTCCATAACACAAATGTATCATGTCAAACTCAATATAATATTTAAGGTGAATTTTTCAACCTATCCCATCCTTAGAATTGATCCATCACTGTTTCCACAATGCTATCCAATCAAGGAACCATCTTTTATCTCCTCCTCATACATTTAGTGATTCATAAGGCCATATTTCTCCCCAGAGCATGTCATCTGTGTCATCATGGTATCCAGTTCACCAGGTCCTGTTTCTGGCCCCAGTCATGGATCCCAGGACACTCAGTTATGTGGCTTCATTGCTGTTACTGCCTTTCCTTGCTTTCTACAATGTCTCATGATTCCAGGGTTAGCATCTGAAATAAAAACCCAGTATCTCCTTCCTACAGAAGTATTAAAAGCTTATGTTGCCTTTAGAATAAAACTCAGACTTAATGGCTAGATTTTGTGACCGTATTTCATATTTTTTGTGAACTATCTTTTTGACATTTCATTCCTGGCTATGTTCCCCAACCTTCAAACAGCCTGATCAGCTACTCCAATCAAAACCTCAGCTAAGCCTTATTTTTCTAACTGCATCCTCAAGGCTGAAGGAGTGCCACTCTGTGTATCTAGCAACATACAAATGCATTTTCTATGGAATTTTTCCAGTTGTGTCAGAGCTGTTCCCTCAAGATTGTGGGCTGTTTGTAATGTGAGCTGTCCCTTACATCTTGATGACTTGGGACATAACAGAGGATCAAAGTACTTATGTAGCTAATAACTATATACAATGTATAGAAGTAATAAATACCTAAACAATGTCTAGTCCATTTGTATTTGACAAGTTCAGAGAAAATAATTCCATTATCCTATTTTGGTAAGTCCAAAATGTACCTAATTCACTTTCTATCCTAATCTTCAACTATAACTAACTAATCTTCAACTCCCTCAGAGACCCAAGAAGGAAATAATATTACCTAATAAAAAATAACAGGAAGTGCATGCAAGCAGCTTCCAAAAAAAATGTGAGTTGACAGAAACAGCCAGCTGCCTGGACAGTCACTGAGATTTCTCCGCAGTGCTGGGGCATCATCTTCAGCCTATAGGCTTAGTGTATCTGGCAGACTCATTTGTGAAGTAGGATGTACACAAGGTCAATAGTTTGACCTCACATTGGGTGAGAGCAGTCCGTGTACCAGAAACACCTGAATTCCACTAGTGTCCTGTCATGATTCAGGATTTTAAATTCTGGAAATTGTTGATGGTTTTTTAATTCAGCTGTCCATTCTTCTTGGCTGTGTATATATGGCTTCATCTCAGCATCCCATTCTTCTCCATATCCCTCTATCAAATGCCAGTCTACTATTGAGAGGCGTGAGCTTAGTTACTCTTCAAGAATAACTGTTTCAGCTGCTGTTCCATTGCACATCAGAAGCCATCAGCCCACTGCCTGTTCAGCTGCTTTCGAAGTTATCCTGCTCCTGCTCAGCTCCCGAGGCCCTCAGACCCAAGCAAACACACGGAGACATATTATTTATAAACTGTACAGCCTAATGGCTCAGGCTTCTTGCTAGTTGTTCTTATATCTTAAATTAACCCATTTCTATACATCTATACCTTGCCACGTGGCTCGTGGCTCACCAGTACTTTACATTCTGTTCCCCATGGCGGTGGCTGGCAGCATCTCTCTGCCTCAGCCTTCCACTTCCCAGAATTCTCCTCTCTCCTTGTTCTGCCTACACTATCCTTCCTGCCTGGCTATTGGCCAATCAGCATTTTATTTATCAATCAATCATCGCAACATACTTAAGTTCTTGAGGAATCTCATCTTGGTAAAGTAGAATTTGATCACCTTATTGAACATAAAATCCCTGTGAGAAGTCTCCTTCTTGTCCACTGCCTCTGCTAAGTTTCACTGTAGCACTTTTAACCTACATATTACTGTATTTTACTTAATTGTTTTGCTTGTTATAATTCTCCTCTGACTGAATATAAAGTCTTTTGGTAAAGAAATTGTTGTCAGCTTCATTCATTACTGTACCCCAAACTGGCACATAATAATATCCCAATAATTGTGGCTATAAAAGGCATACACTATTTGAGTCTAGATTATAGTATATTTTCACTTAATAGTAATAAAAAATTTAATAGTTCCTATATCCACTTTGAGATGTCTAAGATTTTTGTTTCTAAAATTTCAATAGCCTCTGTGTAGATAGGATTTAAGGAAAGTATACTAAGTGGGAGAGGATAAAAGGCACAAAGCTACACAGAGAAACCCTGTCTTGAAAAACCAAAAAAAAAAACTTTTCAAAAAACTATTATCTTATGTTATGTTGTATGCTTACTTGGTAATGATTTAAGAAATGTTTGCTATACTAGGAGTGTTCTAGAATGCCTATGAAGCAAATTCTTTGTCAAGGGTCTTACACCATTCAGCACTATTGCAGCCCCAACTCAGTATATTTAGGGATCTGTGAAGATAGTCTTTCTGTAGCAGAAGCTCCTGAAATGGAGAGAAAGGACAAAGCTGATGGTGCACTCAGGCAAAGGCAGAAGTAGGATTCCCTTTGCTAGGATTGACTTTAGCCACTTGTGATTAATAAATCTCTCCAGTGATTCTTAAAAAATGGTAGTGGATCTACCCTAAGCCTCCTGATACAGATATTTAATGAAATTCCAAGTGTATGAAACAGCTGGCCCTGGACTCCCATCACACACTGCATTGGAGACCCAGTGCTGTGGACCATGGTCTTCTATAACTGTATCCAGGTGGCCATTCACATGCTTCTCTATGCATCTGTGATTCAACTCTTGCTGAGGAATATCGTGGTATTTCCTGTGTGATGTAGTCAGGAAAATCTGTCATTGTGGGTAGACTAACTTTGGAGCAACATGTCAAGTGCTACCTCATAATGGTACTTTTCTCCATCTGTTACAGATCAATGCACAAACTGGCCCAGCTGGAAAGACTTGACCTAGGCAATAATGAATTCAGTGAGCTGGTAAGAAAACATGTTTCCTAAACTTGTCAAATAGGCTCCAGGAGAATCTTTCTGTTGTGTTTTCACAACCCCAGGCATTAAAGCATTGAGTGCATATGTATGTTTGCTAAACATTAAAATAATGAAAGCTAGGCATTATATTGATTGTTTGACTATGTAATAAACCATGGAAAACTGTATATTACATATCACAAAAAAAATTCAGAATTAGAGGAGGTGTGTGTTGACAATTTAAGTACCAACTGTATGGAAGGAAAAAACAAGTGTGTTACAAGCTTCATGTCAGCTAATCCTCAACTGACATGTGGTCATCTTCACTTTATGTAAATGAAACTGAAGTGGTAACTGATACGTAACTGTTATGCTGCTGCACAAAGGTTAAAAGGGTTTGTTTAGAGCTCACACCTTGAAGATTACTATGATGGTTGAGAAAGTTAGCCCGAGTCAGTACCCTCCCAGTTGTAATGAAAGTGCCTTTCCCATGAAGAAATGTTGATGCCTCACTGCCTGCAAGATTGGCAGTGTTCTGACAGCCATTTTCCAGCTTTTTTTCTTTAAAGTGTGCCCAAAGACCAGAATCACAAAGTCCTTTGTAAAAAAGTCCCAGCATACTGTACGCAGAAGTTTCCCTTTAGACATTGTCAAGTCTCCAGAACCCAATGTGTCTATAGTTAAATAAAGGCCTCTGACTAATCAATCAGCTTTCCCAACCCTTCATTGACAGATTTGTGGAAAGTCACTTAATCTCTCTGAGCCCTGTTTTCCTGATCCATAAAATGGGGTTACAGTGATTGCTGCCTCAAAGGGCTTCTGTGAGAATTAAATTGAATAACGCATATATAAGACCTGGCAAATGTGCTCTCAGACAGTACCCCTGTGCAAGGGTAACAGGGTTTTCATTCATGCTATAAGATAATGCATGAAGAATATTCATTGTTTTATTTTAACCATATCCAGCAAGTTATTATGCTACCCTTTCAGGCTGTCTCTCAATGGCAGAAACAGGTTTTTTATTTGCCTGTGATTAAAAGCTTCAATCTGTCCTTAAATAAAAATTCCCTCCCTAAAATGTCTTCCCTTTCACTGCTATCTCCATCCTGAAGGAGGAACTGGAATATGAACCAAGGTGGTAACTTGTCTTTGTGTCCTGGATGGAAAGGACTCCTGGTCTGGGACACTTGCAGTGTGCCGGCTGCACATGTTGCTGCTGGGTTCTTGGTCTACAGACACTGAGCCATGTCCTACAGAACATGTCTCAGAAGCCAAGCACTGTCCTTTTCCCTCTTACATGTACTGCCATACCTAGCTCTCCTTCCATGCTCCCTCCAGAACCAACCCAGTCTCCATTTTTGTTCTTGCCAACCATCGCCCAGTAGTGACTCCATAGTCAGACAGACTGCTCTGAGAATCCTCTGGGTATGCAACTGAGAAAAGCCTAGGAAAGGCAGATATCACAGATTCCATCTGTCACACTATGCTATCCAGTTTACTATGCTTAAGCACAAAGTGAGAGAACTGGCCTGGTCTAATGTACACTGGCATGTATTTTTCCTCTATTTTTTAAAGATATTTTTCTATGTGTGTATGTGCACACACCTAAGTGTAGTGCCAGAAGAGGCTGTCAGATCTTCTGGAGCTGAAGTTATAAACAGTTGTGAGACATTTTACATGGGTGCTGAGAACTGAACTTGGATCCTCTATAAGAGCAGTAAACATCCTTAACCACTGACCTAGTTCTCCAGCCCTGTATCCTGGCATTAAGGAAGATATGTGTGGTGGGGACAGGGATTGGTGAGGGTGGTAAATAATAAATAGTTGTGAAGCTAGGAGTATATACAGATGGGTTTGAAGTTAGTTGCTAGGGCTCTAGGGAGGGCCCTGCTTGCCCTTAGCACACATGTCTTGATGTCATGGGAGAAAGAACACAAACAACAATTGAGGTCTTCACCTCACTTTGTAACTGCATCTTCCTCACCATTAAAATAAGAGCATTACTCCCATGCATTTTATGGGGTTTGGGCAAGTTTTCATATACAAAAATTTGCAATAAACATTCCATATATGTGTTGAAAATTTTCAGTCACCAAGGACTTTGCAAGCTTTTCACATGGATATATATCAATCAATACCTTCTTTAAAGATCTAGATCAACAAAGATGACTAGTTAGGGTTTCTATTGCCATGGAGACACCATGACCATGGCAACTCTTATAAAGGAAACATTTAATTGGGGCTTACAGTTCAGAGGTTTAGTCCATTATCCTCATGGCAGGACACATGGCAAAACACAGGCAAACATGGTGGTAGCTGAGAGTTCTACATCTGGATCCCCAGGCAGCAGGCAGAGAGTTAGACACTGGGAATGACTTGAGCATTTGAAACCCCAAAACACACCCCTTGTGACACACTACCTCAAAAAAGGTCATTCCTACAACAAGGCCATACCTCCTAATAGTGTCACTCCCTATGAAACTGTAGGGCTCATTTTTATTCAAACCACCACACTAGGATATGTTTGTTTTTATGAAATTATACTTATTGAAAGGTGATTTATGATTACTACAATGTAAGCTCCATGATATGTAATAAATCATACTCTAGATCAGTGGTTCTCAACCTGTGGATCACCACAAAGATTATTGGAAAACATAAATATTTACATTGTGAATCATATAACCAGCAAAATTATAGTTATGAAGTAGCACCAAAAATAATTTTGTAATTGGGGTCACCACAACATGAGGTGTATTAAAGGGTTGCAGTATTAGAAAGATTGAGAAGCACTGCTCTAGATGAATAGTTTTATTTTTTGATAAGTCAGTGTTCCACACTGTCATCACATTTCTCAGAAAGAAATGTTGGCATATGCTCAACAGAGTTGTTGGCTCCACAGCTCAATATTCGACTGACGTCAACATCTCAATATTATTCTAAGTCATGTGGCTTTTGTTTTAAAAGTTCTTGCACATGTTTAGTTTCTTGTTAAGCACATCATCTTTTTGGTTGTATTTATAAATGTCTCCTTCAACAATTATAGTAGTCTCCAACTTCTGACTGCAGGAATTTAACTTGTACATAACTACTAAACCTGTTTATTAAAAATATTAACAATTTTCTACAGATTCTTCAGGAATTTCTCTGTAACCATTCAAACAGTCTATTGAATAAATTGGTTTCTTGTTCCTAAATTTTTAAACAATTTATGCCTCTAAATCTAATTAGATAATTTTCCCTCCAATATGTTAGTGCTGGAGGTTTATGGAAAGAATTTCCAACATAAAAATCACCATATAATCTATTCATTTCAATACCATTCTGGGTTTTTTAAACTTGTGCTCATAGCTCTAATTACATACATTACTCTGTCTACTTTGTGGGTTATTTTTATTCATCAATTTAGGGTAATTTCCAGCCCTTATTTCTTTAAAATTATCCTCTAATCTACTTATGTTCTCTCTTGCTGGAATTTGTTAAATGTGAATGTAAGCAAGAAATTGTGCATGCTTAAGAAATGCAAGCTACTTAGTTAATTATTTTATGCATTTCATGAAAAGTACCCTGACAAGGAATGATTTTTAAATATATATTTCATTTCCTTAAAAACATGCTTCCTTTCTCCCTGCTTAGAAATATCCAATATACATTCTCCAACATTTAGATCTTTCTGGAAGAATCACTGTGGGAATACTTGCAACTCTTTAAAATTATGTGTGATGTTCCACTTGCTAACAGAAACCTGCTGAACAGTTGACACTAATATTCTGGATTAAATGTAATTTTAAAAACAACTAATTGAAAGCAGCAACAACGTGTCAAGAACAAGAGAAATGTATTATCTATGTAGGAAAGACCAAGACTTAATGTTTTGCAAACAATGCAAAGGTGGATTGAATTTATCATCTTAGTGAATTCATCCAAAAATTAACAATATTTGACTAGTGTTTCAAAAAATATCAGAAAATATTTTTAAAACAGTTCATAAAATAAGCCACTCACAGATACATTAAAGAATTAACATTCTGTGAAACTTCGTTATAAAAAAATGTAAAGAAAATATTCTATGAACTACCATGCAAATCCCTAGTGAGGCTGAAAGTTCAAGTTAACAAAGAGTTTTCATCTAGAGATTCAAATAAACTTTGCTTCTGTTTTGTTTTCTCTCTTGATTTTATAAAATTTTAAAATGAGCATTTTAAAAATAAATGAAAATTCTTAGGTTGGGGATACCTGGTCCATATAACTGAAAAGAACAATGGTTTGCAGACTACGTGATCAGTTAGAGTATACAATGAATATATTCTCACAGAAATTTGAAATTGTTCAGTACTTTTCTTAATGTATTTACATTTAATTGAAATTGGCTGTACTATTAAACTAATTTTATTAAAAGCATGACAGTAAATCCATCCACTTCCCTAATTTTCCCAAGGTTTGCTCATTTTTAATTACATAAGATACATGCTCACCTGAGGCAAGCAGCTTTCACGTACCTATTCAGTTCCTCCATATGTAATTATAACATGTTTCCTACATCCAATCAAATTTTGCCAATTGTTCTCTTAGTAAGATTACTTTAAAAGAACAAAATAAAAATGAATCATTATATAACAAGCCATTATACCTTACGGCAAAGTATTTGAAACTTGAAGCATCCTGATTAGTAATGCCTCTATTTCCCTGCATGTGGAGAACTACTAAGAATTTGAATCACATACACATCAGAGACATTGCCAGAAGTTATTAACCTAACAAGAAAACTTGAGAACTGAAACTCACTTTGACTGTTATTGCAAGTTCATCATTGTCTGTCTCAATCAGGAGTGCCAGGGGCGCAAACTGTATCAATTGTTTCACAGAAAATTTTAGAATAAAGAGTTGCTAATTATGCCATGGAGAAAAGAAAGCAGAGGAGAGGACACATAAGTGACAGCTCCAGGAAGCGGCTTACATCAAACAGAACAGAACAGGTGAAGAACACTGAGAACCTGAAGCTGAGAATGTTGGGAGCAGTGCCTACCTGCTGGTGCTGTGACTCTGAGGGGCACCGTGACTTTTGCACTTGTCTTACTAGTGTTCACTGTCACCATGGAATGAAGAAATGTTGCTGATGAAACAATAATGAGAAGAAAATTTGAAAATCTCTTCTTTTTCCAGCCTCTCATTCTCTCCAAGATGCCCTATATAATGTATGTGGTAGTCAACACAGACTCACCTGTCAAAAAGAAATGTGGTAAACTCAAGATTTCCAAAGTAGATATAAAAGAGTGAGCTCCTATTGGAAAACCAACAGCTTAATAGGCAGATGGTTAGTCCTGTCCTGAGAACAATAGAAATCCTTGATGACTAGATTTTGGCAACATTTTCTCCAGAAATTTCTCCCAGGCCTAGCAGAACACCCAGCTCCCTTTTGGCACTTGGAATGAATCCTTTGGTTATTTAAAAGCAAACAGTTAAGTCCATTCTAATCATCAGAATTATGGCTTTGTTTATGCAGGAAATGTTTGATTCAAGCTAGACAGTAATGGAAGTGAAAGAAACACTTCCATTTATCTGAAAAAGTATTTTATGACAAGCTGTCTTTTGAGGAATCAATCCCCATGAGCAATATTAGGCAGTTTTCCAAACTGATTATGTAAGAAGCTTCATAATACAAAACTGTGGCCATTCCTGCTGTGCTGGCTAGTTTTGTGTCAACTTTACATAAGATAGAGTTTTTGAAAGAGGAAACCTCAATTGAGAAACTGCCCATTGTGGTGGCATATGAACACTGAACTAGAAAAGCCATCAACTGCTCAGTGTACAGTGGGCTGTTCTGGGGGACCTTGGAAGGTAAGAATGATGAGAAGAAAGCAGGCACTGGAAGCCTGAACTGTGAAGTTCCAGAGGGAAGTAAAGATCCCATCAGGGTCATGTATCTGGTATTTTGAATTAAAACTCTGTGGCCTCTACTGAATGTACCAGGCTCTCCCATGGGAGACCTTACCTTCTTGTAGGAGAGAATGGAGTTGGCAGGGGGAAAGATGGGGATCTGTGATTGGTATATAAAATAAAAAAAAAATTCTAATAAAAAAAAAGAAAATGTCCCACTCCCACCCTCACCTACCCACTCCCTGCCCTTCCCTTGGCTCTTGAGGCTTTACCCTTCCTGGTGGGGCTGATTTAATAAAAAAAAAAAAAAAAGACTCTGTGGTTACCTGCCAAGCCTATCTCCATTTCCTGGAGTACGTTTAACATTTGGCTTTAAAGTAAAGAACTGTGTTTGCTGTTAAAAAAAAAAAAAAAAAAAAAAGACTTTGTGGTTCTAGTCAGCTGGAGATGAAGAGTCAGCCATGATTAACAAGAGACCACCACCACCGCTGAAATGAATCCTTGGCCTTACTGAGACAATTGATGCTGTTTGTTAGCTGGAACTGAGAAATTAGAAGTGGTTAAGTAAAGACCAGCGTTACTGAGGATCATAAATCTTGGAGTATTTCCTCAGGGTCCGCACAGATAAGCTGTGGCAGAGGAGTCTGAAGCTGTATCTCATGCTGGCAGCTAAACTTGCTAGTTTAAGAATCACCCAGATAGTAATAATTTTGAAGGCTTGAAGGAGTTATGGAGAGCAGCTAAAGCTTGACACCATGAGGCAGAGCTAGAGTCCTTGAAGAAAAGCTGGAAGAGATCTTGGGTGAAAGTGCAACCTCAGTTGCAGCAGAAGACTCAGAATTGAAGGAGTCATGGAAAGAAGTTGAAGCTTGGCGCCATGTGGCAGGGTCAGAGTACCTGAAGAGATCCTGAGAGGCAACTGGTAAAAGTACAACCAGGCCAGTTGTAGCAGGAGACTCAGGCATTTTGGAAATGTCAGTACCATAGGGCTACCACCAAGAACAGCAGCAGGTATGGAGTAGAGCTGGCCTGAGCTTACAAAATGTGCTATGTGTACTGTGGTGAGCCCTTTGGAGCCCAGAATCATGAGTCTCAGCAGTCTGATGTTGAGCTTTATATAGCTGGGCTTTGGGTTTGCTTTGATCTGATTATTGACTGTGCCCCGGTTCTTTATTCTTGAAGTAAGAAAGTACTTAATTTACTTTTATTATATGGGAACCAATGGTTATGTAATACTTTAGAATTTTAGATAGATTTTGGAACTTTAGAAAGACTGGTTATTTTAAAGAGGTTGAACTTTTAAAGTGTCTAAATTTTTAAAGACTTTGGGACTTTAAAAGTTGGAATGTTTTATACTGTGTTGTTAATATTAACATACCATCTTGGGGATAAATGGAAAAGGAAAGATATTAGTTGAATAATGATGTGTTTGTGTGTCAAAAATGAAAAGAGGTCACCTGTGCTTGCTAGTCTTGTGTCAACTTGACACAAGATAGACCCTTTTTGAAAGTGGAAAACTCAATTGAGAAAATGTCCCCACTAGATCTGCCTGTAGGTAAGACTTTAATGTGTCTTCTTGATTGACTATTGATGTGAGAAGACCGAGCTCATTGTACATGATGTCACCCCTGGACTGGTGGTCCTGAGTACTATAAGAAAGCCCACTGAGCAAGCCTTGGGGAACAAACCAGTGAACAGCATTCCTCCATGGCCTCTGCATCAGCTCCTGCCTCCAGGTTCCTGCTTGAATTCGTTCCCTGACTTGTTTCAATGATAGGCTATAAAAATAAACCATTTCTCCCCAAGTTGCATGTGGTCATGGTACTTTATCACAGGAATAGAAACCTTCAGATACCAACTAACTCTGGAACTTTAAATAAATCATTGATGAATGATTCATTAAAAACATTTTTCCAATGAAAATAGTAGCAGATACTCCTTTCATAAGAGGATCTAATGGGGATCAACAGTGTCTCCAATGCAACATCTGTTGAGATAGAATCTCAATTCATAGTTTTCACTATCAAGCATGCAAATAAAGAAACTTGTTTTTGTGCTTTCAAACAGCAATAAAATAAGTCACCTTAACTGGGTTTGCTAAGAAAGGAGCTTTTTCCTGCTGGCATTTCTCATTACTGCAGTACCATGACTGGCCACTATGAATGGGATCAATCTACCTTTATAATGAGAGGGCATGTTCTTTCAATTTAATAAAGAACAAGTGATTCTGGCAACATTTTCAACCAGGGAAATTAAAGAATTAAAAAGTCTTGAAGGAACTGAAGTAAACTGTGTTAAATATGAGTTTAAGTTCACAATCAAGACATTTCAGAGAAAATGGGTATATTATGTAGTCCTGGAGTAGAGCCAGAAGTGTTAGGTTATATGTAGCATTGTGAATTAACCAGAAAATAACCAGTGCATTTAAAAATCATATTCAGACTTACACCTTCTGGATTTACATGCCAAAATGGTAATATCTAAATTTAGTACATAAAATATAGAAAAGTTCCTTGACTTCAGACTTCACAATAAATCAAAACTAAAAGACACTGAAAATGATAAAAAGAAATATAAAGGAAAAGTAACAAGGAGAAGGGCATGTAAGACTCACACAGACGGTGACATTTTAGTAAAGCCCTGGAGTTGATGAAGGAGAAAGCCATGTGGATATGTAGCGCATATCCACAGGCTGGAAAGTAGTACATATCTCTAATACAACAGCAAAGCTAAAGGATTCAAGACCAGAAGGACAGAGTAGAGTGGGAAGAGGAGGTAGAAATGAGCTAGTAGTTGGCAAAGGAAAACCCCTGCCCTTTGGAAACTGAGTCAGTAAAGCTTTACTGGGACTCTTATTAAGTCTTTTTCCTCTTGACATATGGATTGCCTTATGTTACACAGTGTTACTGTAATCAACTTCACTACTATATTAAGCATGAACAAAAAGGTTCTCAGGGAGAAAATTTTCAAGGTAGAGTCAGGAAAGCTAGTAAGAAAATCACTGCCATATTTAGGCAAAGACAAGAATGCCTGGGGGACCAGAACAGTAGAGAGGAGAAGGGATCAGTTTCTAAATCAGTTGTGAAGGTATTGCCAGAAGATCCCATGGAGTTTGAACTCTAAATCAAATAACTCCTACCAAGCATCTGCAGAAATTATTGCAGAACATACGGTGACAGTCCACCAAATCTGTGTCAAGTTATCTCCCTAGAGCCTCCTTTCAGCCAGCTCTCCAGCATGCCTGTGGATAGCCCACCACATCATGAGAGAAATTAATGGAAGTTACATTAAAATATCTCACTTTCACTCATCATGCCTAGCATATCACTGTTTTGCTTTCCTGTTGCTGAACTGGACAGGTAGGGAGGGCACATGCTTTTTGTGTTAATAGACACTAGGACTTTTCCCTCTCAGAAGAAGTAGTAATCCTCATAGACTTTTGGAGTTCATTAGTGGAATCAAAGAACTCTGGTTTCCCAGAGAGTCCATTTGGTTTATGAAGTCACAAGTACATGATGCTGAAATTTTTAAGGTAATCAAATTTACTTATTTTATTGCTTCTACAAATTCTCCTCAGTTTCTAGCCTCTTGCATTTCCTGCTCATGAGCAGCAGCATTTTCCCCTTCATTTCTTTCAGTTTAGTTTTGATTTTGTCATTTGAGTGGGATTTGGGGAGCAATGGTAGACAAATCCCTCTGGCGCCTTGAGTCAGCTTGCTGTTTATCCATGCAGCACACATTTGCCCTATGTTTATTTATGTAGATATTCTGTGAGAACTGAGGTTCCAAAGATTAATTAAACACGGTTTGGCCTGTTAGAAATCCAAGTCTAATAAGAGGCATGCAAATGAGTAAGGCAGCTAACAGAAAGCCAGACAAAAAATAAGATAGGAGAGCTGAAAGCTGTCTTCTACTGGGAAAGACATGAAAAATTCAGAGAAAAGAAAGCCTTGAAAGTAGAAAGGACGAGAGGCAGCCTAGGGAAGGCATAGAAGTGAGAATGTGAGACAGCTGGGATGACTGTGTGATCTTGGGGCCAGATAGCCACCTTTTGCAGAAAAAAGGGAGAAAGGGGAAAGAATTGCAGCCAGGCCAGCAGTGTCCTTAATATCACGAAAGAATCTAACATTTAACCATGCATGGAAGCCTGTCTCAAAGGCCAAGACCCTAATGTTCACATCTGCACATTAAAAAGTACTCTGATATGAAAGATAACTTACCAATAACTGTTCACTACTAACTCACTATAGGTGTCTCAAGTTGTGATCAGAGCTATAATTTCAGTAGGAACAGACAAAAAGCCAGTAATATGTGAAAGTCATAGTTTAAAAAGTAATGTGCTTCCAGAATCAAAGTGAAAATGGAAGAAATGAAGGGAAAGAGGTGGATTTCAGAACACGAGGAAATGGGGAAAGTTAGTGTGTGGCTTTGGCTGTAGTATGCATAAAAGATAAGAGGAAGACAGCTGGAGAGGAAAGGGAACTGGAAATAAAACAGTTCTGGAAGCATGGAGTTTGAGCAACTTTGAAACACACAGGGGAGAAGGGAGGAGGAACAGCCAAAAGCTGAAATACAGATTCAGGACTCTAGAAAAGACTCCTGAGCTGTGCAGAACATCTGAGGCTCATCAACAGAGTTGGCCTATGTATAAAAATACAGGTACGGAAATTATGCAGAATTTACAGAAAAGTGTGTAAAATGACAAATGCACAAATAACGTAACTGATAACTATGCTCCATGATTAACAAAACTTTAAAATCTAGGTTCCACAGTGTCAGGGAGCCCCTCCTATTCACCACCGTGTTGCACATCAGACTGCCAAACACAGGAAGGGTCACCAGGAAATAGCTCCCCTTTCCTGGTGATTTGCTGCACAACTGGGACACGACATTTGTTGCAGAAGTGAGGTAGTGACTGCGACTTCCTCCAGACTCTTTCAAACAGCCACACTGTCGACTTGATCCTTTCCGTTCTTTAACTCTGAAGAAATCATTTCATCCTCATGGTAATGGCCCCATCTGCCGTCACAGCTGAGATCACCACTGACTCTGTGGGTAGCTGCTGCTCTTCCCCACCCCAGGTGCACATTTTTATGTGATGTTAATAAGACAGAACTATAATTTAAGAAAATATTTACAGCTAACAAAACATAAGCATGTACTTGTCATAAGGTTACCCTGGTTTAGAACTCTCTGCATACTAACTTTCAGACTCAAACATTTCAGCATAATAATGTATGTGATTGTCAACAGTGACAAGTGGCAGTCTTCGCATCCGCCTAGCTGAGGTCAGCAGAGCACAGAAAACCCAGGCGACACGTTGTCCTTTTGCTTGTTGTGGGGTGATTTTTGCGAATGAAAATAGTCTCTCTTAATCAGTTGTTATTGTTTTGTTTTGTTTTTTAATCCTGCCATGAACCAGACACTGTCTCCATCCTGAGGGACTTACAGAGTATGAAGTATGCCCTAGCCCTCAGGTAAAGTTTGTTTCCTAGAGAGACAGGCATCTTGAGAAGAGGTCATATGACAACCTAATCATTTCACTTCCTGACTATATGGGCTGATCACTGACCACAGTAGGTGCTGGGGTACTTGGAATTGGTGTGTTCATAGGGTGAATTATGAGGAAAGCAAATACTGCACATTCTTCAAGGTACAGGACTTTGTAGCCCTTGAAAGATAAGTTGTATTTAAAATGTGTGGAGAAGAGAGAGAGCATGGTGGTCAGGAAATTGACAGAATCAAAGGGTAAGGATTGAGGAGTACACACAATGAACTCAACAAGAGCCGGAGGTGGGGCAGAGGAATGAGACTAGGTACCTTCCCACAGCATAAGCTCTAATTTCATTTTCATGTAATAAAAGAAAAAGTGTCTTTGATGTGATTGACGACCAACAAGGGAGCCATAGAGATAACTTGGCATTTATCCACCACAGTGTCACAAGCAGAAATATAAGACTGATAAAGAAGTAACCTGTCCAAGTGTCTATTGACAATTCCATATGAAAGGAGAAAGTAGACCAAAGTATATGCTACAAGAAGAAATATGAGCAACATTTTTCATATGATTTTCATAAGAATTTTTAGCAAACTCTTACTAAATTGCTCGTGCTAAATAAAACAAAGCTTTAGAAAAATATAATAACATCCTGCTCACAGATGGAGAAAAGACTAGCTTGCTACGAAAGGATTATAAATTATATATCTATATGTGTGTATGTAATATATAATAAATATATATATATATATTTCTTTGTTACTAGAACATAGCAGCAGCCCATATATCTATGATCAACTCATGTGTGCACTCAGCAATTTTTTAGCAACTGACTGACTGCTTGTAGAGTCCTACGGACAGCCTGCTGAGGCAAAGCCCAAGTTAGCGCTTGTTCTTACACGATGTTGAAGGGCAGGTATCATTCAGCTTCACCCATCCATCCATCCATTCATTCATTTAGCAATTGTTGGATGAATGGATAAAGTTTCCTGTCAATATTTTGTTCTCTGTTGTATTGTCCATACTGAGCAGAACGCATTATTTAAAATTTAAGTATTCAGTAAAAGTTTATACTTGGTGTAGTTCAGATGACCACACTGATCCCTCTTGAAAGCCCTAACAGTACAAGGTAATGTGGAAAGAGAAATAGTGCTGTCCTACTCACTTAGAATTTAGAGAGGAAAACACATTTTAACTATTGGACTCAGACTTGCAGGGCTCTAGACGTGACATGTGTCCAGAAGTTTCTACTGAAATTTGCTCTAGCAAACAAAGGCTTCCCTGAAGAAGTGATCTTGAACTGAAGTCTGAAGGATGAGTGGGCTCAGCACAGCAAAGAAAAGAAGTAGTGCTTTATACAGAGGGAGAGGCAGGACACAAAGTTTCTATTACAAGTGAGGGCAGAAAGCTGGGTAAGGTTAAAGTATGTAGGATAACTCTTCCAGAGTTCCAGAATTATAAATATTAGAAAAATTATGTAGCCAAGAACATGTATTATTTGAGGTTGATGAAATGCATATTGGCTTAACAAAACTGGCATGTTTGTAACTGTCATAGGTTGAAGTTACAACCCAAAAACTCTTTGCTCATTTGTAATATAAAAGTTTGACTAAACAAAGGAAAAATATTACAATAAAAACAATTGAGCATGTAATTTTGAGTTGTATAACCTTGATCCTTGTAGATTATGCCAATAAAATTATAATTTTACTAACTCATACAGCACCAACTAACCCTCAAATGGGGGTGAGCAAAGGGGTCAATGCAGGATCATGAGGATAGCTTAGGTGCACTGATGTAGAACTGTATTGACATTAATACACCTGGCAAATAGTTCATTCAATTCTTATTTAAAACCAAGTTTTAAAACTTATTGTTAATTGGTGTTGTTCACATGAGAGAATTCATACAGAGAAAGGTAAGACTGAGATCATGAAAGAGCAGCTAAGTGATGTGGAAACAACGGTATGTTTAAAAATATGCAGAGGTATGTAAAAAATATGCACTCTTTGCTTTCAATAGCTGTGATGGAGTGCTTGGGCAGAGAGACTAGTAGTATCAGCTGATTTAGTATTTCCTTTAGCACTTATGATTATAACATTTGCCACAATCTCTGACTCTGGATTATATATCTATCGCCATTCATCTGTCCATCCTGTGCACCCTGAGGCAGAAAAGATAATGCAGGCACATGTTGACTCCTGCTTTCATTCAGTGAGATGCTCACTGATCACAGGTGGGTGACACAATTCCTCTGAGATTTTCTGTTCCAGTAAATGGGCAAGATGCATACAGATTGATAGAATAAACAGCCTTCTCTGCCTAACTGCCAGCTTGAAGACAACTCCAGTTCTGAATTACACAGTGTTCACTAAGGTATCTTGTTTTCTCAGTGCATCATCATGACCTTCAAGGGTCACTGCCAGTATTTTTGCAAGAGGTGCATGGTTTAAGTGCAGGGATTCAGAGAGGCATGCCTTGCTCCAGAGTTTACAACTGCCAGTGTGGAACTCTTCAGGGTGAAGGATGGTTTTGGTTTACCAAGAAGAACATAACTGATTTTTTTCATTTGTTGAAATATTTAAATTGAAAATATAGTTCTCTGGTGCAGAAGAAATAAAAGCTTCTATATTTTCGGAGGTTAGCTCTTAGAAATGTGTAGTGATAAAAATGCTTGTAGAGTATATCTAAATATTTTCAGCATTTCAGACATTAAGATGAAGAAGGGCAGTGATTGGGTTTTTTGTTATTGTTGTTTTATTTAGGTTTTTTAATGGTTTACCATTGTTTGTTTTGGTTTTGTCTTATTTTTAAATCAAGGTCATACTCTGTACCCTTAGCCAAGTAATGATTAGAGGAGTGAGTTACCACCCCTGGCACCAGAAAAAAAAAAGAAAGAGGAAATCTGTACAGCAAGATAAATGTCTTGGCTAACTGTCTTAGAAATGTGTCTGCTAATGCACATGAGACCCTAATCTCAAGTTTCAGATGGCTAGAGTCAGCCTGCCTGGACTGTCACCACTTCAGGGAGCAGTAGTGGGAGTGGAGGGAGAATAAGATGACACTTTGGACAAGGGTAAAAAAAAATCGTCATCTTCAGAGTGAGAAGCAATTTCCTGGAGGACAACGGTTGAATAGCAAGCTTCCAATCCCCACTTGAGGCATTTGTCAGGAATATAAAGGGAAATCAATAGCCAAATTGTAACTTTCTCCAACAAATCTTGGTATGGTTGCAGAAGAGGCAGAAAGTCCTGTTCAACCCATGCTAAGTTCAGAAGACTGTGCCAAGAGTTTGCTAAATGATATGCTGAAAAACTGTTTATAATGCATCTACACTTGGGAAGGAAGGAGAGAGGCCAATAGAGAATAAGAACAGTTGTGATAAGATGCACTGGTAACTGCTATATGGGTCTTCTGGGGTGCTGGGCTAAGTTAAACAACCATGTAAGGAGGAGTGGTCAACAAATGGTATCTTCACAACTGAGACTGCAGGAGTGATAATGATCACTGTGATGGCAATCAGTGTGTTATGCAAGAGAGTGACTGAAAAGGAATTGAAGACACTACCAATTATGAGCATTCGTTGCTTTTCTGTTCAATTCAAATGGGCTTTTAAGAGCATTTCCACAAATAAGTTGCTTTGGAGGGAGTGGGAAACAAAGGTCACAAGGGAGTTCATATCTGGGTTCCTGCACCTCAGTGTCACATGCTCGTCGCTGTGGGTGGGATATCAACAGCAGAGAGGATGTCTGTGCCAGCCAGGGACCAGCAAATAGGCTCAGGATGACCAGATGCCAGTAGTAAACATAAAAGCTTTGGGAAGTGGGACTCTTCATGCCTACAGGGCACCAGGAGGGGACAAGGAGTAAGCACAGGTCAGATGTGACATGTTCTATATAATCTAAGGTTTGTAATCTTTGGGTAATGGAAGACTTTACAAACAGGAGTGAGAACATTGACATAGCTCCCAACTGCATAAACATATAACCTGGAAGAAGTAAATGGCTACAGTTTTTAGAAAAAGAAAATAAAACTAGTTCACAATATGAGATGAGAGTACATTTGTTACATAATTTTGACTCTTAAATTTAGAGTCTTGCTCAGTTAACAAATTTGAGGTCTAAGTGAATGGTGGTGCTGTAAAGTAAGGTATCTGAAATCAGAATTGCTTTCCTTGACCAAGTCAGGAAACATGAACTATCTGCACACAACTCTCAAGGGGACTATACTGTGTTGTTATTTCTCCATTCTGAAGTGTGATAGGATCTAATAAATGCTGAGTGAATTTGTCAAAAGATTCAAAACAAAACTCAGGCATCTGACCTCTTCCTACTAAAAGTCTCTGCCTGAGACGTGTGACACCATGCACATGTGAACCACCTGTCATTTTCCCCAGGATGTTTCTCTGCTCCTGAAACATAGTCATCATAGTTCATATGACTTTAAGATCAGGCTAGCCTTCCTCATATGATGGTTATATAACTTGGAGCACATTCATCTGTTTCTTTAGGCACTGATCCCTACGAAATGAAGATTAAAGCTAACTCACCAAGCACTGAGCACCAAGTGGTTTGGACATGAGTGAACCATTTTCTCCAAAGGTTCATCTTTCAACAACTTAGTCTAGGTGTGACAGTGCTGAGAGGTGACTGAACCTTTCAAAGATAGAGCCTGACTGGAGATAATTAAGTCACTGAAGCCCTTGCCCTTGACAGAAATTAATGTAGTCCTCATATGGAGAGGAGCTAGTTCCCAGAGGACTGTAGAGGAATCTAGCTAGAATTTTCCCTTCCTTCATTCTGTGTTTAGTTCTTTTTCTGTCCTTGATGAAACAGAGGCCTGTAGGCACCAGAATTGGGAACTTGGTAAACCTCTTTACTTCATAGAGTACCAATCCCTGGTTATTTTGCTGTAACAACAGAATTGGATGTAAGCAAACAAAAACTCTTAGAAGTCTCCCCATGAGGGTAGTGCTGCTGTCATTACCTAGTACTGATGAAGAACCTTAGCCAAGAAAGTGACAGCTTGGATCTGTCCATCCCCAAGCCCAAGTCTTCAATGTTATTCCTACTGCCTATCAGCAATGACATCTCCCTCAATGATTGATTAAAACTACATTAGTGAAAATAATCTGTGGAAAAACACCTTAATGGGGCTTGCACTGAGTTGGTGGAGTTTTCCAAATATGCACAAGGACCTTGGTTTGTCCTCAGCATCATATAAATTGAGTATGGTGGGACATATCAGTGTCAGAAATTCAAAGTCATCCTTGGCTACACAGTGAGTTTGAGGCCAGCCTGGCATGTTTGAAGCCCTATCTCAAAAACACAAACAAAAACTTTTAAAAGTGTCTTGCTATAGTGAGTACCCAACAAGTGTTAGCTTTTGTTATTGATTATTTTATTATTTATGCTTCCCTAGGCAGTTACATGTTTATTCGATAGAGGAGCCACTCTATCTGAAAGGGGATTAGATTATTTCCTTTGGACACATCTAACTGGGGACATTCCCTATCCACTGATGCAGACTTTGTTCTGTCCCTGTGACTCTGATAATTATTTCTAGTCCAACTGTGGAATTAGATGAAACCAGCCCTGCTTCCTTATAACAACTCTGCTATGTTTAAAGATGAGTGTCTGTGGCAACCATTCTTCTCCACTCTAGATCACCTTAGCCATTTATCCTCTAGCGCTATCTCCAGACATTCTGCTTAAGTCCACCTTGTTAAAGACCTCTTTGCACTTAAGCATTCAGAGAAAGCAAAATTCTGTCATTCACACATGATCTACTGGCATCTATGGAATAGGGCATTCAAAGAAGCAAACACAGGACAGCCTGCCACTGTCTGATCACATTCCCAGGTGCTGTAGTTTCTTCTTGTGTGGAGGAGCTGTCTGTAGAGTGAATGAATTAACAGTGAATACCAAGCTCACTCTTGACTTAAATTCTCAATTTTGTTCAGCTTCTGCTTCCAGACTTCTGAGCATGGTCTAGGCACTAAGACTCTACACGAGCCTCTGCCAACTTCACTTCTTGAGAACTGGCCAGCATTCCAGCATCTTTAGCTCTCTTGCTATGCTAATTTTATCATTTCACATATTGGCTCTCCTTCCCCACATCATGTCATCTTTTCCTCTATTCCATCAATATACACATCTGAGTATTTAAATTGGATATATTAAACACATAGACATTAAAATATTCATAAGAGCTTATGGTTTAAAGTATTTTAATTAATTATGAATCAATTACATTTTCTCAGTAGTGCCTTTCATTATTGTCACTAGAATACCTATTTGTTCATTCAACAATTACCGAAATATAACATCATTTTCTTTCTATATATTATGGAAAGTGGATGTGTTAAAACAAAGCTTTAAATTTTTATGGGCATTTTAGTGGGATTGATTCTAAAACAAAACAGAGAAGAATAAAATTAATGTAACCTTGAAACAGGCTCAAACCCTATGGAGGTGACCTTTCCGTCTCCAAAGAAATTAACTGAAGAGGTTAGACAATCTCAAGGCATGTTGTACATCACAACTGAGAGAATCATAAGTAGGCTTTTCATCAAGTGCTGAGCAATTTCAGTCATCCAATTTTGTGTATCAGGGTTTCAAACAAGGGCTATGAAGTTCATGAATAAAACATTTACCACTTGTGAGAGCCAAAGGGCTTATAATAAAGCAAGTGTGTTGTTAAATAAAAGATTTCAGTAAAAGTGGAAGAAAGTTTCTTAATCTGAAGTTAGGCTTCCTTTGTGAGCTGCAGATTTTAGATGTTACCCAACAAAACTGAAAGAGTAAAGAGTGAAAAACAACCTAAGGACGACTGACCTGAACATTCAGAAGAACAAAGTCATTTGTAAAAATGCATCTGGTAAATTTCGGCTTGAGATTGGGATAGAATTTCCAACATTTTTTTAAAAACAAGTGTTTTTCTTTTTCTATGGGGTGAGTGTAAAGCAACATTCTTAGCATTATTATAAAATCAAAATACCAATCAACTCTGAAAAATGTTGAAGATGCTCTAAATTCTACAGTATCACATATCTGGAAGTTTAGTTCTTTATGTTAAACATTTCCATTATTACATACATTTGCTTTTGCTTGCACAAAATCCTAAAATCATATGTGTACCAAGAAATGTTTTAAAATAAATTTCTTTACGATTTTTATCAGTAAAATCCTAATTTATATACCCAGAGTGACCTAGGTTTCTCAAGCAAAAAGGATTTGGGAAAGTTTAACTGGCCTGACCTACATAGAGAAGTGACTCATGGGTCACTCTAAGGCTTCACATCTCATCATCAACAGCAGTACTTTGGTGACAAAAATGAAGAGATAGGAAGTCAAAGGCTCAGATCCTGACTATCATGTCACAGTTCTGCATTGCTCTATGCCCACAGCCATTTGTGTGTGGTGCTCAGACATACAAAGTAAGAACCAATTGTGTGCAAAGAGCCACAGTAAAGCTACAGTGTTACAAAACGGCTTTCAAATGATGATGTCACTTGGGCTGGAGAGAGATGGCTCAGCAGTTAAGAATACTGACTGTTCTTCCAGATTCAATTGCCATCATCTACACTGAGGCGCATAACTGTCTGCAACTCCAGTTCCAGTTCCAGGCTTTCTAGTCCCCACAGGTACTGCATACATATGGTGCACAGACATACATGCAGGTAGAACTCCCATACACATGAAAAATAAATAAAAGTTAAAATTTTTAAAGAAAAAGGCTTGCATTATATGAAGAATAAATCTACCAAGTAGTTAAAGAACAATTAATAATATGAAAGATAATTGGAGTATATTAAAGAAATAGGTTAATATCCCTGGGTAATAGGTCTTAATTTTTATAATTGTTCTGATAGATTCCAGGTAATTCTAGGTCCACTATCCCTATGCTGAGTTTTTTGGAAGTCCGTTATTAAACTTGCAATTTTTTAGATTAATAATAGATTCCTAAACAAAAGCTCAAGATTTGAGAAATGACATCTAATGTGATCACGGAAAACTGATTTGGTTTATCTCTCCTCTCTTTCTCTCTGCCGCTCATCCAGCCTGAAGTTCTGGATCAAATACAGAATTTGAGGGAGCTATGGATGGATAACAATGCATTGCAAGTGCTGCCTGGGGTACGTAAGCTTTGCCATGAGTGTGCTCTGACTTCCTGCAAGTTGGTTATGTTTTTAATCATTAAGCCCATGTCTCCATTTTCAGTGCTTGGGAAGAAAATTAATACTTTTCAGGGCTTCAGCCACCAAGTGCTTCTCATGAGTTTGTTTTTAATGTTCTGTGTCTTTTGTGAGTTGCAAAAAGAGAAAAGTTAAGTTTACCTTGATGTCCCTCATTCTACTCACTGGATTTTAAAAGCTACTAAGTTCATAGTTGAATTTTTAATACACATTGTTTTACAAAAGCAACCCTATTCTCACAGGTAACTGTACAGCTGTCTTCCCTCTTGCTGTTAGAGCTCTTCCACAAAGTGAATGGCTTTCCCTGTTTGCTTCTTATCCAGTAGAACCCACCTTTGAAAATCACAAGGATCACACAGTTTCCAACACAAGCTGAGTCAGGTTTTCTTTCTGTGAAGGGATGGTTCCGTCATGGAGCAGGTTTGCCTGTTGGCTTCTGCAGGTAGACTGCTGGTGAAGTTTCCATCTCCTGAGAGAATGACTTCCAATAGCAGCCTTGCTGTTCCTGGCCATGCACTGGGAAGAGTGTGTGCTCACACATGCAACAGACCAATCCCTTACTACCTGCCTTTCCTGGCCACCTCAACACACATGTCACTGGACTAAGGATCCAGGCATGTGGAGAGAATCATTTTTCAGCCAAGACAGAGGTTTTAACATGTCCTCAAAACAAATTTTACTCTTCTTTAGAATTTTCTTTAAATTATTTTAAAGTTAATGTGCACACAACATTTGTTCTCTGTGAACAAACATGAGGTCATAGAAAAGGGGATATCTTGAAAAAGATTAAGGAAAAAAAAACTTTTTTTTTAATTTTGAAAACGCTAAATCCATAGCATCACAGACACAAACCAGGAAGTCTGTGCTTACTGATTCATACAAACTGTTTGCTAATATAATCAGAAACTGTGCCAGTGTCAGAGTCACAGAGATCTTACAGTCAATTCCCTTAACTACATTGTTTTGGAGACTCACATAATAGTGATTCCAGAAATGAAAATGTATGAATTTAAGTGGTAAGTTATTTTTCACTTATTTATTTTGGGTTTTTTTGAGACAAAGGCTTCTCTGTGTAGCCCTGGCTGTTCTGGAACTAGTTCTAAAGACAAGGCTAGCCTCAAACTCAGAGAATCACCTGCCTCTGCCTCCCAAGGACTGAGATGAAAGGTGTGCAATGCCATGCCCAGCTTATAGCAGTTTTTAATAGTTTATTGTTCTAATATTTCATTGATAGCTGTTGCTGTTTACTTGATAAATTTTATCATAGGTAACTATAGAGAGAGAGACACAGTCTGTATAGGACTGAGTCACAAGCACAGTTTCAGACTTCCATAGGATTTCTTAGAACTTATCCCTGTGAATGAAAGGAGGCCAGTGTATGTACAGTCCTGGAGAATGCAGATAAAACACCTCTTAATTCCTGAGCAGATGTGGAAAAGTCAGAATGTTACCTAGATGCAAGTTTACACCAGCTTCTTGATATTCATTTACTCAAAGCCACTTACTTTGCATATACTGTTCGAGGCACTGCCTCGCTGGCTTATAGAAATTCACTCTGAATCCTCAAAGAAATCCTATGAGTATGTTCTGTGCAGCCCAAGGTCACAGAGCCAGTAAGTCCTGGGGCTGTAAGTCAAAGCTGCTGCTCTTGTACAGCAATGTCTGACCTCATAGTGTGTGTGTCAATGCATTCTCTGAAACCTGTAGAAGGTACAGGTAAGAAATGGAGTCAATGCACTTTCTACAGTGGTTACATTTGCAGAATCTGAAGGTGTAAATGAGTAAGTGGTGAGACAAAAAAATCTTGTCCAACCTGTCTCTTTTGAAACTTTTGCATCTAATCCACTAGATTGCAGCTGTGGTCCATGGCTAATTTTATTTAGTATGCCTTAATTTGACACTTTGCTATGCCCTGTGTGTGAATACCCCACTCCTCCCAGCTTAAGTGACCCAGCCTGCTATCCAGTTCTACATGACCTTGGCTACCTGCTCATTTCCAGTGCAGTCTGCAGTCCTATCTATCAGTCAGTCTCAAAGATGAATAACCCTTAGTATTTACTCTGAAAAGGTATGGGGGAAAAAGCAAATCCACTGTTTCCCTTGCTCTTGCATTCTAACACATTAATTTAATATACTTTTAGAAGCCTAAACTCTTGTATTTTTACTCATTTTTTATAACTCAGAGAGGCAAAGAGAATAACCAAGTATTTCGTCTTCTACAAAGCTCCATCTTACAACTCCCAATATAAAGTTCATACACCAAACTCTGACCAAGTAGTGCATGAATTTATGTTGTTTCTGAATATTCTGACATCTTCCTCATCTTGTGATTTCTGTCACTCACCTATGGATCCGTGTGCACCTAGAGTGGTGCTGGGCAAGTCGACCTTCCCAACAACTGGAGACCTTTGCTGCAGGGTAGGGTGCCTGTAGAAGGTTTGAAAGACTCAACAATAAACACCCAAGTGTTGTTTGTCTTCCACAGAATGTTTTGAAACTGCACGGAAGATGCTGGTCAGTGCAGGAGATAGCAAGGCAGCATTGAGAGCAGCTTCAAGAATGAAAGCCTTCTCCTGATTAAAGGATAGAGGAGGGAACAATGCAAAAGCACATGGAGTCCTTTACTCCTAGAAAAGAGAGGACTACCATGACTCATACTTCCTTGGGGTGGGACATGAATAGCAAAGTGGCAGTTTTTTATTAAGTGATATTCTTCTGAACTGGGGAAATGCCACCTAATGCCTTCTTTTCCTCCGTTCTGGAGGGCCAACTCCTCTAATGTCTGCTTCTACACAGCTTCACAGGGACCTAAAGATGCAGGATGAAGCTCTGAGTTAATGAGGGGATTGAGAGACAGGAAGATCTTTAGTTCAATCCAAGCAGATTCAATTTCAGTTCCAGCCCTTATTCTCAGAGCAACCTGGGAATGGCACATAGAAAGCATGTATTAATGTGTCCTCAGGAATGAAGAACTTTCTCTGTTTGGCAGCTTCTGGAAACACTGCATGCAGCTCCTCTGGCCTCTTTAGATCCCCTTTTCTGAATTTGACCTCCTCACTCAAGGTCAAAACCCCATTCTGGATAATGTTCCTTCAATAATCCACAAATGCAGGACACAAAGACCCAGCCCCCCAGCCTCTGCTCAGACACCTGTGGGGTTGGGGAGCTCAGCTTCAGAATTTTTTGGGAAGCTTTGTTGGGGACTTCCTCACAGGTCAGCTTCCTCAGATGTCCAGGTCAGCTTCCTTCCTTCCCTGCCCCTCCTGTCCTCTTTCCTTGATTCTAAGAGGACTCTGTGCTGAACTTGTCATTGTCTTTGCTTCCTAGGGAACTTCATTCACAATCTTAAGCTCCAAGCATGAGTGCCTGCTAGAGGCAGCTGTGAAGAGCGGATCTGAGGGGGGCTGAAGAGTCTGCTTTTCTAACAGGCCAGGGAGAGAGGAAAGTGGGACACTGTAGCTGGTGTGCATGGCAGACTGGGTCACAAAAATATAGAATATTAAATAAAATATATATAAAACTATCGCAAACAATAATAGGTCCAGCTTATATTGTGTGCACCCAGGGTCCGTGGAAGAGTCTAACAACCAGCTGAGGATTCCAATCTGAGGGATATTCAATGAATCTAAGCACACTGAGTTCTTTAGTCCATTCGCTTCATTCTTCTCAGTCAATTCTATCTACACAGTTTCTTTTCTGTTCTCATACTTAGCTCCTCTCAGTCCCTCCTGCTCTCAGTCCCTTCTGCTGTTCTCTCATCATTCTACCTAGTTCTTTCCATCTCCGTCCTCATCTTTGTTCTCAGTCAATTCTTTTCTTGCTGTTCTCTCATATCTATCTAGGTCTTTTCTATCTTTTTTCCTTCTTTTTTCTCCAAGTATATATATATATATATATATATATATATATATATATATATATATATATATATCCATTCATTAACAACTTGTTAGTAAAAACTACAAAGTAAACTCTCAGGGAGAAGTATTCTGATAAGAGTCACACTTGGCAAAGACTTAGTCAACTTAATTGGTGATTGACAACAGCTGCAGGTTGTAAAAAGTTCTGGCTATCTCTTAAAGGGATAGTTACAAAGGTTACAAGGAGAAAAATTAAACCAATGAGAGATTTAAGAAAAAGGCAAAGAATATGTGTGCTATTTTATATAATTAATAATATCCAGATATGATTAGTCAGTTAACAGCATTTTTCTGTTAATCACCTGAATCTCAGGACCTGTATATAATTAGTCTATTGAGCCTAAAATCTTGCATTAAGAACTGGTGTATAAATTAATACAAAGTGTTAATTGTTATTTGAATCAGAGTGGGGAGGTGCTGGTGGAGGAAGCTTAGGACAACATAGGTGCTGTTAATCTCTTGAAGGACTAAGATACACCAAGGCCAGACACCTGCACTATCACTTCTGGTTCACTATAATCCTTCTGAAGAGTGTTGATCTAACAAGGCCAGACACCTGCAATTCTGCTCTGTGAAAGTTCTGTGAAGACACTTTGTCTGGCCAATATTTGCCTTGTCAGTGGCTAAGGATGGAGAACAAAACTTCTGTGTCTACAGTCCATATGGAACAATAGACCTAGTATGAAGCATATATTAGTATGTTTCTATTCATAAAAATTGTTCAGTTAAATAAGAAACGATCTTCTAGACTATTCACAATTATGTGTGCCCATAAGATTGAGATGCAATCGTGAGAGTACATGTACACATAACATGGAAATGCATAGTAAATGGGGAGAATCATAGCTGTTATTGCACAAGAAGTTTACAACAAGAGACAGTCGGTTCATTCAAAAGGCAGTAATTCCAAAAAAAAAAAAAGGCAGTAATTCCATAACATCTTGCATGATGGTTTCCTCTAACAGAACCCTTAGTTCTGATAGGTTGACCTTCTGAACTCTAGTTGTCACTGCTGTATACTGTATGAACTTTTGCTACCAACGACTCTCAATATAAAACCTTTAGCTCAGTGCCAAGTGTTTGTCTATTAATTTTACTGGTTTATTTAGACTCTGCCAAATAAGTAAGACAAATGGTAAGGTGTTCCTAGGTGGATCAAATGAGTGAAGTGCTGAGCAATCAAAGTATGAGGCACTTGTCTGCAAACATCCTGAAACAAAGCAAGATGAAGGCTTTTACCTAGCTGTTTTCTGTTGTCCACCTACAAGTTTAGTGACCACTGTTAGGAGCTGACCCTCCCACCCTATGCAGTCAGTTAGAAACCCTTGATTTGACTTCACATCTTCCTTGAGCTCATCTCTCTTCCTCCTTGAGTCCACTGCCTTAGGTACCTGGCTACTACACAGAAAAGATTCTGTCCAGTAGTTAGTAGTCCCTTGGTGTCTAGAAGATTCTTCCAAGATCCTGCAACCACAGGACAAGATCCACAGATGCTGAAGTCTTAATGCTTGTATAACCATGTGGACCTTCCAAATGTCTTAAAGCTTTCTGTATTATGGATAACAGCCACTATAATGCAAATACTAACTTGAGCTCCTCCACCACACCCAGCAGCTTTGCATATTTTTGATGCATGATTGTTGTGGATGCCTCAGGCCCACAGTTCAGCACCTCTAGTGGACTTCCTTGATTCCAATCATGAATCTGCCATTTTGAAAGTTCCCTGGTGTTATTTTTTTCTGAGCACAGATCTGATCAAGTCATTCCCTGTCTTACAAACCTTTTAATAGTTCCTCTTACCTGCAAGTTAGAGTTTTCATGCCTTCACAACATGGGGTTCCTTTTTACAGCAGTCCTCTTCCTGAAAACCTGAGCTCAGCAAACTTCAGTCACTCTAAGTTATTAAATCTCTCAACATGTCATACTTTTTCAAGCTTCTCTGTGATCTTGCAGGTTCCCTCTTTTGCTTTCTTTGTGTACTAGTATGAGTGTGTATATACATGTGGTACACACATGTAGAGTCCTGATATCAATATTAGGTGCCCTCCTTAATCAGTCTCCATCTTATCTTTTGAGACAGCATCTCTTGCTATACCTGGAGCTCATTGATTCAGCTAGACTGGCTCTCTGTCTAATGAGCTTGTCTCTGCCTCCCTAGTCCTAGGATTGCAAGCATATACCACCATGCCAGGCTTTCTGCATGGGTGCCAGGGATTGAACTGGAGTCCTCAGACTTCTGTAGCAGGCACTTTATTTACTGAACCATCTTGATTCCTTTGGGTTTCCTCTTTCTTGACATATGACAACTGCTGGACAGTCTTGGTCCTTCCCCCTTTCTTCTGTAGTATTTCCCACATGAATTTTCATGCACATATCAAGAGTATTTTTATTGTTTCTTTGGATGTTGCCTTCACTAATGTAAACTCCCTAAAGATAAAAAAACTCGCCGGGCGGTGGTGGCGCACGCCTTTAATCCCAGCACTTGGGAGGCAGAGACAGGCGGATCTCTGTGAGTTCGAGGCCAGCCTGGGCTACAGAGTGAGTTCCAGGAAAGGCGCAAAACTACACAGAGAAACCCTGTCTCGAAAAACCTAAAAAAAAAAAAAAAAAAAAAAACTCATTTTGACTATCATAGTGTTGAGCAGCTATGATCACAGCCCTAGGAAGGAGGAAGAAGAAATGGTCTGAGCTGAAGACATGCCTGCACTTCACAATAATTTGTTTCAAATTTTTAAAGTGTCTTGTCTTCATCCAGACAAGTTTCTTCCCAGATACATCTGCCTGGCTCATGATGTTGTCTTAATACATAGCACAGATAGTAGCATATAACAGAGAGTCTCAGAAAGGGCTGGTGAATGAGCAGAATGTTGAACCTCTAATGCAGGGGTCTCTGTAACCACCATGGCCAACAGAGCAATGATCTTGGAGAGGCAAGAAAGATGTTTGGTTCAACATAACTAAGTAGCCAATGTTGGTTCGAACTTCAGTTCAAATGAACTGAGTAGTTCATTTTAGGCATATTTAAACACAGCACAACTTGGTGAAAACTTTCCTGGTTAACTCAATTCTATACACACAATAAAGAATACATAAATCTCTTTGAGGAACAAAGTAAGCTAGATAAAGATCAAACATGATTATATCAAAACTCTTTGTAAAGTACATGTGACACATTCCATAAAGATGGATTCTGTAGATTGACTGAGAAAAACGAGCTTATGATAAAGGTCTGGGGATGACTTCTGGGTGGATGACAGGTTATGTATTCCTCTCTTTGAAGGAACAACCTGTATGTTTAACTTCCAGGTTCCCCTAGTCCTTATCTGTGAGTACAAAGACCTCCTTGCCTCCCACATTCTAATTAGCAGAATCAATCCCAAATTATAATTTTAAATCTTTCTGAGACATCTAAACCTTAAGGATACTATGCAATGCTCAGTTCTCCATTGGAAAATTTCAAAACTGTTGTATTCTGACTGCTGCATTGACTCAGAATTCATCTATAACCACTGCAGTAAGATATAATTCATAAGCATTTACAAATCAGTGGATTTTTTTTTAGCAGATTCACAATGTTCTCTAAACATCATCACAACCTAACTTTAGAATATTTCCATCACCCTTAAAAAGCAATCCTAAATCTCTGGCAATCTTCTCTACTTCCTGTCTATAAATTTACCCATTCTGGACATTGCATATGAGTGTAATTCTACATGTGTGGTCTTTTGTGACTTGCACCTTTTAAAGTTCAGCTATTTTGTAGCATATTTCAACACTTCATTCACTGCCAAATAATATCCATTATGCAGGCAGGCCACTTTTGCTTACCCATGCAATCATTGAGGCAGGTTTAGGCTGCTGCCACTTGACTGCTGTGAATAAAGCATCTGTGACCATTTGTGTGCACTTGTGTTTTTAATTGTGCAGAATAGACCTAGGGGTATATAGGTTGTGTAGGGATTCTGTGTTTCGAAATGGATGCACCAGTGTGCTTTCCAATCAGTGTACATTTGATCAATGCTTCCATATCCTCCTTATTGTCATGGTGGCTTTAAAATTAATTCACAACATCACGGTTTTTACAGCTTCAAGTGCCTTGTGAAATTTCCCAAACTAACCCTGAGTTTATGCACTGTCTTCAAGTCTATAGGGAAGTTAAAGATGTTGGTATACCTGGATATGTCAAAAAACAGGATAGAAACGGTTGACATGGATATTTCTGGATGTGAAGCCCTTGAGGACCTCTTACTATCATCCAATATGTTGCAACAGCTGCCTGACTCAATAGGTGAGGATGTAACATTTTGTCATGAGTAATTATGTCAAGTGTGCAGTTTCTTTTTTGGCAGTATAACTTGTTTATGCATGTAGGTAATATACTACTAGCCTGACATTAATGAATTAGCAAATTCACCATGCAAGATCATTGTATATTACGAATAGCTTAAAATGAACTGTTAACTTTAACATCAAATCCAACTCTCCAGTGAAATGTTCCTATTAAATAGATGTATCTTAAAATTGTCAAATCTCCTAAATTTCAATGTTGTCATGAAAAGTAAGTGTTTAGATTTAGAGTTATTTGGTGATGGTGGATGCATTGTAACATTGATATAACAGGTAAAAAAAAACACAAAAATGTGTAAATGTAAAATAGATTCTTAGTTTCATTATTTTTTAAAAGACATATTGTCCTTAATATGTTATAAGATGCTTACCAGAAAAAAATTGTGAGTAGGTATAGCATGCACCAGATCTTTTTATTTATATATTTTATTTATAGATAAAGTTATAAAAAGACTGAACAGTGAGTAGTCCTTTTATATTTTTCCTGTTTATGAGATATCTTGGCTAGGAGAAAAATCACGAGTTCACTTAACTTTGAAATGGGGATTTCAACCTGTTTGGAATAGATGTGTCACATATTCAGCAACTTGCTAATGCTCCTAAGAATTGTCACAGACCAAGTAGCCCAATTGAGGGAAAACACTGGTTTTAACAAAATCACACAAGCTTTTCTCATAAATTTGCTGACTTTTTATTTACAGAATCACACATATCAAACAGTGTTTCTCCAACCACCAGGCAAAACTGAAAGCTTCACTAGACCTCTCACATTTCCCAGCTGCATCTCAGAGAACATACTGGGCTCTGATCTGAACATTAGTCACCTTAAATGAAACTTATGAGCAGATGAGTGTGGGAAGAACTGGTATGTGTGTTGCAACATTGAGGAGGCTTGTTAGCTACAAAGAGCCTCATCTGATCAGGACAACAGAGTGGTAGTATGGGATTCTACATGCTCAGCATCACCCCATACAACTGAAAATGCATAAGCAAAATGCATTGATTCAGAGACCATAGTTTTGCCCATAGCTGCTTTCTCAGTGCTGAGACTGTGTCTGGCCTATGCTGTGCCCTCCTTAGTAAAGGACATTTACTCATGCTAAGAATGGTTATTTACTTGACAAATAAAGAACTCCACAAGTATGCAGGAAAATGGAGTTAAATAAGCATGGTAAAAATGAAAATGCATCCACTTCAATAGAGATAAAATTTATAACTTGTAAAGTACCAGAGGGAGGGAAATAGAAAAAAATCCATACAGAAGATAAAAGAAGTTAAAGTAATCATAGAATATAAAACAATGAAATTATGTGTCATAAATCACAGAAAAATAACAAATATAGTTAAATAAGCCTGTTTTATTTAAAAGAACCAATTATTTCCAAAGACAAGGCATCCTTGGTTTGGCAGGATAAGGATGCCTTGTCTTTGGAAATATTATCTTTCTTTAAAAAGCAGCTCGCAGCCAGGCTATGGTGGCGCACACCTTTAATCCCAACACTCGGGAGGCAGAGTCAGGTGGATCTCTGTGAGTTGGAGGCCAGCCTGGGCTAAAGAGTGAGTTCCAGGACAGGCGCAAAGCTACAGGGAGAAACCCTGTCTCGGAAAAAAAAAAAAAAAAAAAAAAAAAAAAAAAAAAAAAAAAGCAGCTCGCAGAGTTATCCTCACTTGGAGTAAGGCATCCTGTTAGAGTGATACAGAACACTGAGCGGAGCATGTAGCAGCTAAGAACTCTCCCAGGAAGAAGTGACTTGGGGACACTAGTTACTCACTGAACTGTCCTTTATGTCTCACTGAAACTTCAGGGGAAATTATATCTGACTGTCTGCCCAGGGCCTGGTTATAGACAGACAGGCCTTCTTCAGGGCCTTCCCCTGTTGGCCAACAGATATAAGAGTTTTGTTTTGGGGCCCAGAAAAACCACAGACACTAACTAGATGAGAAATGGCACCTCATCTTTCTTATTGGAACGTGGATTATCTTTTGGGTAACCAGGAATTTTAAAAATAAGACAAGAATTTCCATAGAATTAATAAAACAAAATACAACTAGAACAAAATTTCTGCTCTGTCACACCAGTCCTGCAGCTGAGAGTCGGTTGACAGAGAGGCAGACTCAGCAACCACTCTGTGCTTGGTCCCTCCCTGCACTGTCTCCAAGAAGAGAGAAAGGCCTCTCTTCCTCCTTCAGGTGGTTTTAATAAAAAGCTTCTTTGGATAGAGGAGGATGCATAATGTTTTACTTTTCAAACTATGATCACTTAGTAATTGGCGCAGAGGCTCCACAGTCAAGTTACCTGAGTTCGAGTTGCTTGCCTGCTGTGTGATCTTCTACAAGTCGCATAATGTCTCTGTGCTCCAATTGTTCATCAATGTGAGGGAGTAGCATTACTTCTAGCTCATGTTCAGGGGCTCACTAGTTAATCCAAGGTGCCAAGTGTTCAGTCAGTGGCAGCTCCTATGAGAACTAAGACATGGGAGACAGAGACATTTTCTTTCATAGAACTATTACAATGGATACAAATGCCAGACAAACATTGTCTACTTTAATAAAAAGCTATTTTAATGTATGGAACATTCATATTAACTATGTATCTATACAAGAATATCTACCATGACAATTACAGTCCTCCTCATCCTTCAATGCCAGGGGTGTATAAAAAGAGAGAATGTGGAGAGGGAAACACAAGAGAAGGAGAGGAAGACAGGAGCCTGCATAAAGTTGGTGCTCAGCCCACAATCAGAGACCTACTGAGGCTTTACGTCAGTCTAGACTAGATCCTTGGGTAATGTGTGAGCAGCAAAGTGGTCTGGTCTTGGTAAGTTCCTGTAAATCCATGGACTCAGGCTAAGCAGAAAGGTCTGCTTGCTTCTGCTGTAAAGATTCATGTGAGAGCCACACCTCCAATCTGCACAGAAAACACTTGCCTGAGTCCAAACCTACCTTGTTTTCCTTTACATTGCTTCACACCAGAGGCCTCAGGTCTTCTGGAAATGCTCGTGGTGACCTGGTGTCTGCTCAGCCGCCGGTCATCCACGCCTCAGTTTCTTGTGACCCAGCACAGTGGTGAAGAGACTCAACCCTCCCACAGTTCCACCGGTGGGCTAGAGCATAGCAGTCTGATGGGGGCTTCAAGCTACAAAACATTCTAATGTAACTCATGGCCCCACTCATAACATAAACAAGCTCTGGTGTCCTTTTACATCCCAGAGCTGATGTTTCAAAACATACACTAGAGAAGCTAAAATGGTTCCGATACCTTTTGAACAGAGATGAATGGTGCAAAAGATGTTCAGACCAGTATGATGAATATGCACCAAAGGAATGTCCTGCTTCCCACATGCTATTGTTTTCAAGCTGATGAATTATGCTCCCATGTTGCAGGTATTTTGTTGCAGCAGTCTGACAGCAGGGTTAGTTCTCTTCACCTGCTTCTGAAGAAAACGTAACTATATTGAAATCCTAAGTCAACCACAGCTTTACTTCAGACTTCATATGACTTCCTCTGACTTTTAAAAAATTATCAGAATACTAAAATAGGTGGGTGTGATTTGACCCCATATCCACAAGGTGTGAATGTTGAAGGATGCTCCACACCTAAGTGGGTGTGGACAGGGGCACACACATACACACACACATACACACACACATACACACACACACACACACACACACACACACACACACACGCACGCACACACGCGCGCGCGCGCACACACACACACAAATTTCAGGATGATTTCAGAGGATCACGTTTTCATATAACTATATCAAAAAGTCCTAGAAAAATTTTGTTAAGGAAAATGGTTTAGTTATCCTTAACTTGACATCCCCAAAAGACATTTGATCATGAAATTAACATTTTCCTGACAAATTTTCTGCAGGACATAGTAATCTACAGCATATATGCATAGTTCCCATATAAAACAAATGCTAACCTTCATACTAATACTTTGTCCTTGGGTTTGGCTACTGAAGCCACATTGATTTACAAGCTGTTTGGTGGTTGGGTAAGAGGAGTGATTATGCCAAAGGGAACTGTTCTCCCGTTACTGTGCAGTGATTTCACATTAAGGTAATGGAAGGAGGGCAAGCCATAAAAAGTGTGGAGGGCATAGATCACACAGTGGGAAATACGTGGTTGTGGGGTGTGGAGATGGCTCAGTGGTTAAGGCACTTGCCAGGCAAGTGAGAACTAGACTTTAGATCCCAAACACCCAGATAAACGATAGCCTACCTGTAATCCAGCCTCAGAAGGTGGAGGCAGGATCCTAGAGCGAGCCTGCAAGGCAGGTAAGTAAAATCAACCAGCCCTCGGTAAGATAGAAATAGCTGGGCTCAGAAAAGGAAGCGTGTGTAAGAGCAATCCTAGAAGACTCCAGATGCATCCATCTGCCCATACACATTCAAGCACATATACACAACAGCACATACACATTTAAAAGATAGTTTTAACATCAATCCCTGGCTAGCTCAATGTGAGGTATTACAAATCAAACTATTTTTGAGTCTAACACTGATCAAGTCCACCATTTCTGAAATCTCAGCACACGACTCATGCGTGGTCATTTTCCACAACTGTAATCATAAATTTTTTGTTGTAGGACTTCCCTTCCCACATTTTGACTGTTACACTCTTGTTGTTTTGAACTGTTTCCAGTCTGTATCATAAGAAAATGAGTTATCTGTGCTTGGGAATTAATTCAATATTAAATCTCAGCTGACTCAAAATGTTTCTACTGGTCCATTTGCTGGAAAACAGAAAAAGGAGATGTAGGTGCATCTCTTGACAAGTGTGTGGACCCCAAGTTTGTTTACTTAACTGCTCTGATTTACTCCCATTGACATTTGAATTTTTACAACAAAAACTCAAAACTAGTCTGTCTGTTTGTGTGTTATATATGCAGAACATAGCCAACTGAAACAACATGCATTCAACATAAGTGAGCCCTATGATTTCTTTCAATGACATTTCCTGCTCTGGTATATTAATAAAACTTCTTCTCTGTTTCAGGACTGCTGAAAAAGCTAACAACTCTAAAAGTAGATGACAATCAACTCACTATGCTACCCAATACAATCGGAAAGTAAGTTCCCACACTAGTCTATTGGCCTGTGTGCGACCAGAAATTAAAGGTTATGCTGTATTTTCTATAAAAACATTGCTGCAAATTCTTCCTTTGAACTGCATTTCATTCAGTTAATGCTTATATACATCGTAAAAACTTTACATCTGAACACTGAATCCACTGAAGCTATAAAACACAGTGAGAAATAGTCAACCGTGAACCTTTCTCAAGCAAAGTAATTGCCAGACCTGCAAATACACTGTTAATGGTATTTTTCAGAGAGTATCAATCTGATATAGTTTACTGAGTAGCAACTATAAATTAACTTAAATATTTCTCATAAAAAGGGAATCAAGTTTTTAAGTCTTTGTGATATATATATATTGAAATTACACTCTAATAATTTTGTACATATAGAAGCTTGACTTTTTTTAGACAACAAAGTAAAAAGCAAAGTCACCATTAAAAAAAAAACTGGAAGATAAAATCCCAACATTGCCTTAAAAGGATAAAACATGCTGCACAATTTTTACTAATTGATTAGAACTTAAACAGCATTTAGTTTACAATTCCTTGTGGACTGTTAATGTTCTGTGTTTCACTGAAGTGACTTTGTTGACAACGTATGAAATGAGGTGTCAGAACAAGCCATCTGAAATCAGCCTTCCTATAAGGCCATTCCATCAGATTCCAGCTGCCTTGTCCCATTATAAAAGAGTATACAAGTTCTTTCTCTTGGCAGAGTTCAGTATACACAAGGAGAAAAAGATTCAGCTTTTAAAAGTAGCTGAGTTTATTACAATTATGGCTAACTGCCTGTTAAACTCTTCGATTTGACATAGGGTGTAGCCTCAGAGCCACTACCACTAAAGGCTAGATGGTGAACTTGTCCCTGCCTTCTCCTCTCACCCCATCTGTCCACTACCAAGTGGAAAAACAGCCACTGGACTGAAATGTTCCACTTCTAAAGAGTAGAGCAATTCAACAAATTTAAATTTCCAATTCTATTTTGGAGAACAGTAAAAGTGTCAACAATTAACATGATAATATCTAGACTGTCAAGTATGTTTCTGTCCTCAGTTACTTCCATTTTCTCCAACAGAGAAAACATAGTTCTTTGGGGTTGCACAAAAGCAATTTTGTTATTATTATTATTATTATTATTACTATTATTATTATTATTATTGCTGTTATTGTTATTATTATTTGTTATTATTGTTATCAAAATCCTCTTCCCAATTATCTTCTCAGGCACTAATCTTTCTCAGTGGGTCAAACTCAGGGCAACTGAATTCAAATTCATTAATCTCTAAAAGGCTGTGATTGGTATTTTGCCTCTTAGTTTGTATTTCTTATACAAACTAATGTCTTGATTCTTTGAAGACAAAATTAAGAGGTTGGATGAGCCAAACATGGGCACAGGAAAGCCGCTTTCTCAGCAGGGAGAAACGCTTGGCTTTGGTCTCCCTGAGAAGCAGCTCCTGTCCATGGGTGTGGTTTTCGGCCTCTATTGGCCTCTTGTTCCCTTAGGTGACAAACCGAGTTCTGAAGTCTAGTTTAATCCCAGACGTACACTGGACTAGTTCCTGTGCTGAGCTAGCAGTCCACATCCTGAGTGCAGGATTTGCTTCATGCTGGTAGGTGCAGGACTGCTTAGCCTATACCTCTCTGCTTCCTTCCCAGAAGACAAGTAGTATTGCACAAACTACACTAGAGTCTGCCTTTGAGCTTAGTCATAAACAGCATTTATTCAAGACCCTTGACTTAAAAATGTGGAAAAACATGAACTGGTCAAATAGTGACTCAATACAGACATTTGCACTATGTTCAAAAGGACCAAACCCATGATCACCAGTCAGCTATCAGCTTTCAGTCACTTGGTAGGTAGTAAATAGAGCAATACAAATACCAACAAGGTAGAGCCGTTGAGTCTTCTTGGTGAAACTGCTGATTAGTATGAAATGCTCAGATGCCACAAAGGCAAAAGAAACACTTGTTTTGGGTGAAAGAAGCAATACCTAAGAGTTGGATGGGGCAGGTGCCTCCTTAAAGGAAACCTGGTACTTGACTATAGCCAACATTGTCCTTGTTGACCATGAACTGTATAGACATAGGGATCCACTCTCAGGCTATTGTAACTAGTTGGACAGTCATTTTTAGGCCCCATTTAGGTATCACCTCGCATGGGACTCACAAGACAATGGCCAGCAGCAAAATGAACCATGAAGTAGTCTAATCCATGGACAAAGAGTAAAGGGAATTCAAGGTGGCCATGATAGAGAAATGTTTTCTGAAGAGTACCTGAAGTAAAGGTTCACAGCTAATTAGGAAAGCTGAGTACCTAGAAGGTCACAGGCTCAGCCTTCTACTGTACATCTCCAGTGCCACTTCCAGGCTTTCCTGGCACATTGCACTCTCCCTACTGCACACCCCAGGAACCCAGAGAAACACCATCACCCACCACTACCCATTATAGTCCTAGACTCTCTTTCTGGTGTCAGAGTAGGTAGTATGTTCAGTATCCACTTGTGTTGTCAGCATTCCACTGATTATAAGAAAATCAACTTAAAGGAGGAAGTTTGTTTTGGCTCATGGCATCAGTGGGTTCAGTGCATGGTCACTTGACTCTGTTGCTCTGCTCCTGTGATACATCAGAACACCATGACTAGGAGAAAAGCAAAGCTGCTTAACTCACAGTAGCTCAGAAGCAGAATGGGAGGGAGGGAGTGGGGACAGACATACTCTTGAATATGCCACAGGTGGACCCACCTTTTAAAACTTCTACCACCTCAGTAGTCCATTAGGCTATGGATCCATCCATGCATAAATCCATTTACAGTGTTAGAACCCTCATGATCCAGCTGCTTCCCAGAGCTCTGCCACTAATACACTGCACAAGAGACACAGCCTCCAACACTTAGAGAAACACTTCACATCCAAATGTAATGCCAACTTCATGCCTCCCTAGGATGCAATCCTGTAGGCTTTGCCCCCAACTTCTTGAAAATCTACAGTCAGTTAGTGGTTGCTGGTGGAGGGAGAGATAGTATCTTCAGTGGTGTAGCTTCTAACAAGTTGTTCACACCTCTGTAGTGACTGCTCATCCATGCTTCTGTAGGCATCTCTAATTAAACTCCGTGGTTCACAAAGAGAGACAGAAAGAATGAAAAAGTTCAGGCTTTGTTGCTACACAGATTTTTGTGTCAATTACTGAAGAAACTACCAACTACTGTATGAAATTAAGAACTCTCTTGATAAAATACATAAACACAGTTTGCACTGGCCTGATTATTATGCCTGACACACATCAGTCCCGTCACTCATCCATCCTGTTTCCAGGCTTCCCTTTTTCCAGATTTTCCAATGAGATAAACTTTGTCCTGACTCCTTGGTCCTGTCTCACTTCTTACCTGGAATATCTCTTCTACTCTTCCTAAGACTTACTACTTGCATCTTTTAAGTCCATGCTTTTAAACTGCAACAAGTGTCACAGGCACCTGGTAGTCTTGTTTAATATACAAGCTCTGGTCTAATAGGAATAATACCTGAGAACTTGGAATTCCACACCATTCTCAGATGTCCAAGTGATATCAAAACTTCTGATTCACAGACAGCCCTGAGTATCAGGGCTCTAGATCTGAGTTAAAACACCACCAGCATGTGATTCTTTTATGTTCCCTACCAAAATGCCCACCAGAAAATGTTCTCTCTCCCTGTGGTTGCCTTCACGGAAGTGCTTCCAAGCCTGGCTTTTTACATCCCACTTCACACAGGTTATAACTGCTTATTTTATAGATTATCTAACTTTTTAATTCCAACTCATAAATTATATAACAAATCTCAATTAAAGTAGTTTTTAATCCCAGCTCTAAAATTGTATAAAGCTTTTAAAAATATGGCGCATAATTTGCTCTTGGTAAACTGTTTCTCTGGAGTTCTCTATGGGTCTATACTTATTGTTAAGAGGTTGAGAGTATCAAGCTGAAAGGGTGGGTAATGGATGTGTCTTTCTATTTAGAACTCTAATGTTCCGACTTTTTGCTAATTGCCTTGACTCAAAATGAAAATACAAAGTGAAAAATGGGAAAATTATGCAAGTGAAATGGGTGCCAGGTTATTACACACTTAATTTTCTTTTTGCTAAAATTGGTAACTCTCTTAAAAGTGTGAAAGATACTTTTCAAAGATAAATGGGATCACTTAATTCAAAAGTTGATGGCTGGCTTACAGGGGTAAAGGTCAAAAATTCTATCACAATAACTCATTTTTCTGTGATTTTTAGTGTTATTATGTTTCTTGGATTTCTTTGTTTCCTCTTCTTCAGGAAAGAAATAAGGAAAGTGTTAGTAGATTGGACTAACTCTTCTAAAAACTAACTTGAAAATCAGTAGTGAATATAAAGGAAATAAAACAACATCTCATTTAAGTTTTTGGTTTTAGTTATGTTAAGGGTGTTTGTTTTATTTGGCTTGGTTCAGAAAAATGTGTTTACTTTGCATGTAAGTGTAATTAAGGGCTGGAGAAATGATCCAGTCAGTAAAATGACTGCCACCCACGCCACCCAAGCAGGAAGACCTGTCCTCATCATCCACAAGAAAAATGCTCTGTTTTCACTTGGGAATGCAGTGATGATGTGTCTCTTCAACTGTATGGAACGATAGCCCTGCTGATGTGGCTGAAGCAACAGACATGCGTTTTGATGGTTCTAGAGTTTGCACCCAGAAAGGCAGCCTTCATCAGTGTTCTTTTCTAGGCCTGCTAGCAGCTGCCACACTATTGTGGTCATGTGACTTCTCCTTTACACAAGAGAGGAAGTGTGAAGATGCTCTTTCATCACTCTTATGGCTGTATCCAGTTCCATAACCTCCCAAAAGTTCCATGTCTCAATTCCACCACCTTGGGTGGGACAGGACATCAGCGTATGAGTTTTGGAAGAAAATAACTATTCAATCTATAACAAGCACATTTGAAGCCTTTAAAATGTACTGCTAATAAATGAGATATATAGTATTTCCAGGCTTTTGTATATACATATATGTATGTGTGTGAAAGTTTGTGAGGGGGTATATGTTTGTATGTGCACCTGCATGTGGAAGCCACAAGATGACCTCAGGTGTTGTACTTAGGCACCCTGTCTGTCGTCTGTCTGTTTACTTTTTTGTTTAACACAGAGTCTTTCTTTGGCATGGAGTTTACTGAATAGAATGAACTGGCTAGCTAAAAAGCCCTAGGATCCTTCTGTCTTATGACTCTACTGCTGGGATTCGAGGCACCACGCCCAGCTCTTTCATATGAGTGTTGGAGATCCACATTCAGGTCCTCATATTTGAGCAGCAAGCACTTTACCCACCAAGCCATCTCCTCAGTCATCCAGGCTTTTATAGAGTCCTCAGTAATAAACCATTCAGAGTCATGGAGCAACCAAGAGTTATTTGATTTCAAGGACATGAGTTCTACCGCCATGTGAACATCATAGAGGCACTTCCTTCCACAAGTGAAACAGTGAACTTTAGAAGAAGTTGAAAGAATACTCTCCAAAAAACTGCTAAAAAGCATAGCCTGGTAAACACTTCACACAGTAGGATGTTTACTGTCCTTCTCAAGGGTGTCTGCTGCACAGTCTTGCATGGGTTGCCTTCTGTGTGACTAGCAGCACAACTGGTCTGCCTACACCATCACCAACACAAACCCAAGTGCAGAGCCATACTATACGTTAGGTGTCACCAAGCAACCAGGGTTCTGCTTTGTTTTGTTGTTTATTTGCTTTGTTGTTTCACTTGTTTTGTGTGCTAAGGACCAGTCACATGGCTTCACACATGCCAGGCAAGAGCTCTGCAATGGAGGCACTCTCCCACGTTTGCAGTAAAAATCCTTCAGACCCATTATCATCTTTTGGAACAACTGTCTTAAATGCCATTTGCCACTCACTGAAAGATGGCTACACAGTGCACTGCTGTATTTGATTATGGATCAAAAGCATTAGAGAAATTTGAAACACACAAATTAAACGTATTGCTCCAATGATAGATGCCCTCACATTCATTCATTCACAATGATGAGGAAAAACACAAAAGTAATATGGAATTCACTGGTGATTTTATAATGCATAAAATTTAAAGTACAAAGGCTGTCACAATACCTGTATGGAACCATTCTTCCCCACAGCCCCCACCAGACCATCATCATCCGACAGCTGTTGTTTGTGGGCTGTGGCTAAACTGAAATTGCTCTTACTCCCACATGCATGAAATATTTCTGCAGTTTTAACTGGTCAAACAATGCTTTAGTATTTTCATTTGGAGCATGTAGAATTTAAAATAAAATCTGTCAATAAGCAGAGCTATTTTCTCCATTCTCCACTAAAGAGTGGTTTAAGGCAGAACTTTGCATTTTGATGATAATTTTCTCATGCAATCTAAAATAATTTTTCACAGTCTTCGTTTTCAATCGATCCAATTTGCTTCCTAGAGAGCAAAGAAAATGAAAGCTTATAGCTGCTCTGGGTGGGTGGGAAATTTGGGTGGAATGGAAGTGTATTGTCTCTATCATGATGGGAAGTTCTAGGATCTGGCCAGCACTACTAAAAGACACAGCTTCCTCCTCAGTCTGACCAAACCCAACTTAGATGGAGATTTAGAACTGAAAGTGAATAGGCTTCTTCCATTCATGATACAAAAATAATCTGACTGAAGTCTGTAAATGTCTTGTCATTATTTAGTAGTAGCTCCACAGGTTACCTAAGATTAATGGAAACATAAAAGATATGATTGAAGACTTAAACCCCAGCCCAAATTAAATCAATTTATTTATATTATCTGAAATAAGAATAATGAAAATCAAGTTTTCTCTCATATGTAGAATTGGGATTTAGGAAAGAAAAAGGGAAAAGTAGAAGAGGGACTATCTGAGAAAGGGAGGTGGCCATCAGAAAGGGTAAGAATAGCAAAGAAGGGTGAGTGTAACCAAAGTATGTTTTACATATGTATATATAAGCTTATAATCATCAACCCATTGTTGTATATAAATAATGTACACTAAGACAAACACATTTAAAAGACTAAATTAACTCAGTGTCCCTCTTGTCCACAGAAGGGTTTATTGGGTTTTGCTTCCTTCCTGTGTACTTAGACCTTACAGACATGGTCAAGCACTACTGCCGCCTCTGCTACCCAGTTATAAAGCTGACAGTGGACCAACTGAGGAACTCGGCTAGATACTCCCTCGGATGGTCATGAGCGCAGGCTCCAGCTCAACTCCCTGTCTGCAGCTTGGTCTCTGCCCTGGGCTAAGCCAACACATTTACACAAACTCTGAGCCTATTATACCTGCAGTAGCTGTTTAACGATTCTCTTTCTCTCTCTCTCTCTCTCTCTCTCTCTCTCTCTCTCTCTCTCTCTCTCTCTCTCCCTCCCTCCCTCCCTCCCTCCCTCCCCCTCCCTCCGTCCCTCCCTCTCTCCCTCTTTCCCTCCTTCTCTCCCTCTCTCTCCTTCTCTCTCTCCCGCTCTCTCTCCCACCCTCACTCACTCACTCCCTCTCCCTCCCTCCCTCCCTCTATCCAAAATATCTTCAGATATACAAAATTTTAGAGAGACATACCTAGTTCCTGTGCCTCCCACAAACTACTAATCAATTGCTAATAATTTATGGAAAACTTTATTTCATGACATAACCAAGTTTAACTAAGTCAATTTCCCTTAACAATATCTTCATGTTCAGAAGGAGATTGCTGAGGCGTTGATTCCTCAGGATGCTATCTACCTCCTGCTATGTAGTCTTAATGGAGTCTGACCTCTACACCATGGGTTAATGTACACTTAACCCTTATTATTGAACTTGTATAGATTGGGTGTTGCCCATTTTACAGTTGAGGGGGGTTACAGTACATACAGTTCACTCAGCTTTCAAGGGCCACATTACTTCTGTTACGAGTTAAAGATTAAGATGAATTAAGATGAAGCCCAAAGCCATTTGTTTCTGTTTACTAGTAACTGCATTCATTGTAGCTTCATGAGGCATAAATACTGTTCAAGTAGATTATAGATTATCTATGTGACATGTTCATATTCCTGCCTTCACTCATTCTGTGACTGAAGACCAGGAATACAGGATTATCTTTCCAGCCAGGAATCTCCTGAAGACCAAACTAAACTAGAGAAAAGCATAGAGTACCTCTTCAGAAATGGAGTGGAGGCATTTCCTGCTGTTCCTGTCACTGATGCTGACAGAGCTGGGAGCCACACATGACTCCAGCTGCTATTGGCATGCCTGTCATGTGTGTTTTACATCTTGCTCTTGAAATATTTGCAAGAGCTTTATTTTGCACCTTCCTGGCCCCACAGTGCTTGTGTCTCCCAGGAGCTGGTTACAGGTGCAGTGTGGTCCCATCCCTAATCACAGCATCAGAATCAGCATCTTAGCAGGTTGGCCTGGGGATACACATGATACTGAAATTTAGAAAGCACTAGTGAAAAACACCTTATGCTTCTGTTGTTTTCACTTTTAACCTGTGAAGTTATAAGCGCCTATATAAATACTATTTTGCCTGTTCTTTTCTTTTTCTTTTTTATTTATTCTTCTCCCATGTATTACACCCTGACCAGTTTTTCCTCCTCCCCCTCCTCTCAATCGATTCCCTCACCTCCCTTCTCCCCCAAAACCATTCTTCCTCTGTTTCCCTTCAGAAAACAGCAGGCCTCCCAGGGATATCAATGAAACATGGCATATCAAGTTACAATGAGACTAGGCACATCCCTCACATTAAGACTGGACAAGGCAACCCAGTAGGAGGAAAAGGGTCCAAAAGCAGGCAAAAGAGTCACAGACAGCCCCACTTCTATGTAGCAGGAATCTTAAAAGTTCTTATTAATGAAAATAAAACCTAAGGCCAGTTGTTTTGGTAAATGCTGGAAGATCAGAGAAGCAGAACAAGCCACAGCTATCTCACCTCACCAGTTCCTCAGCTGATCCTGTTTCCTCAGACTGGAAGCCTCTGTGTCCTCATCCGAATGAATCTCAGCTGAACTGCTGCTCAAAAGCCTAAAAGCTTAACCAGCCAAAAGCTTCTAATTTCTGGTCTTCACGCCTTATATACCTTTCTGCTTTTTGTCATAGTCCCTAGGATTAAAGGCATGAGTCACCATGCCTGGCTGTATCCTTGAACACACAGAGATCCAGATGGATTTCTGCCTCTGGAACGCTAGGATTAAAGGCATGTGCTACCACTGCCTAACCTCTATGTTTAATATTGTGGCTGTTCTGTCTCTTACCCCAGATAAGTTTATTAGGGTGCACAATATTTTGGGAACACAATACCACCACATTTCCCCCTTTTTTGTCTAAAATTTAAAAAAGCTTATAACTAATATAAGAAAAACTGTATCCAATAAGTATATACAATATATACAGTCAAGAATTACATAAACGATGTCTAGTCCATTAACATTTGACAGATTCAGATAAAAACTCCATTATAAATACTAACAATGTCCAGTCCAGTAACATTTGATAAACTCAGACAAAAAAATTTTATTACTTATCCTATATAAAACAAGTAGTCCTTTTTAAAAGTAGATTCAAAAATTGACCTTTTATCTTATCATAATCATATTCTCTCTTTTTTCTTTTCATAAAAGTTTCAATAATCTTCCCCTTTTTTTAGTGTAGATTCAATGATCTACCCATTTATCCTATTATTTCTTTACCTTTTTTCTCAGGGTAGATTAGATAATCTACCTCATATCTATATTCTCTTTTTTCTTTTTCTTTCTTTTTTTTTCAAACAAAAACTCTGAATCTAATCTCCTTGTTCAGCTTTTTTCCTGACCATTAACAATTAACAACTTGTAACCAACCATTGTAAACAATGACAATATCCAAAACTCATTAAACGACCAAAAACTACCCACCCCACTTCTTGGGAATGTGGGTGTCATTTTCTTAAAATTACTTCCTGCTTTCTAGGGGCGAAGACATCTTTAGGGATTCCTGAAAAGAAAATTTTTGGGTTAATTGTCAAGTCCTGTATCATTTGTCCAGTCAATGCATAATGGGAAAGTGCAGGGCTTGTTTCAAGTCCTTGTTCAAATAGTCTGTCAGGCTGGATCATCTCAGCTAGCCATCTCAAAATTGTCCTAAGCAGTTAGTAGTCCAAAGTCAATCTTTCTGTGGTGTTAATCAGCTTAATGGCTTTACCATAGTCCATGTGGAATTATCGCTGTGGGATCCTGTCATCTTTTTGAAGATTTCAAAGTCACTGTTAGTCAGGGTCATGGTTCCCTGCAGACATTTTTTTTTTTGTGCCTCCTCTGTGGTTTGGAGCAATCACAGTCTGATAAATGTCTGTCTCTCAGAACCATGAACATTCTTCCCTAGAACAGAAAATCTTCACAGCAAGAAATTCTCCCCACCATTTGTCTTGCCAACTTTTCCAAACTGACCTTTGCCAATGTTTTCTTGTAACACGATGGTCCTGGCAATTCTTCTCTGAACAACCAGTAGTAAACCCTTTGTCCCAGGTAGCAGCATCACCGCAGTCACCAACACGATGAGAAGAAGCCAGCAACTTGGAGCAGTAGCCGCTTCCTCCGTGGTCCCACCGCCACCATTTTTGTGGCTGGGCCAAAGCTTCTCCTTAGCAAGCCTCCTAGGCCGGCCTCAAACTCGGGATCCTCCTGCCTCTGCCTCCTTCAGTAAATCCAACCAGTGTGCTTCACCACAACTGGCTGAGGGTAGCTCAGGTCTGAGCAGGGGCCCCAAAGGTCACAGGCAAGCAGCTTTTTTCGTGAATTCATACCACGAACGTTGGGCGCCAGATGTAGCTAGAGTTTTCCAGTCCTGCCTGGCCCATGGTCAGGACAAATCTCTCTCACCCGCCAGTCCCACAGCTGCTTAGACCCAACCGAGTAAACACACAGAGATTTATATTGCTTACAAACTGTATGGCCACAGCAGGCTTCTTGTTATCTATTTCTTATATCTTAAATTAACCCATTTCTATTAATCTATACCTTGCCATGTGGCTAGTGCCTTACAGGTCAGTACCTTACATCTCGCTTTTCATGGCAGCGGCTGGCAGCACCTCTCTGCCTCAGCCTTCCACTTCCCAGAATTCTCTTCTCTGCTTGTCCCGCCTATACTTCCTCCTGGCTATTGGCCAATCAGCATTTTATTTATGAAGAGCGATATCCACAACACTTCTACAGTTAGGAGTCCCACAGAAACACCAAGATACACAACCATAACATATATGGAGAGGACTGAAGTCAGACTCCTACTGGCTCCCTGGTTGTTGGTCCAATCTCTGTGAGCCCCCATGTTCCCTTCTTAGTTGAGTCTGTGGGCCATTTTCTCATGGTATCCTTGACCCCTCTGTTTCCTACATTCCTTCCTCCCCATCTTCTGCAGGATTCCCTGAGCTCCACCTAATGTTTGGCTGTGAGTCTCTGCATCTGCTCCCACCATTTGCTGGATGAAGCTTTTCTGATGACAATTATGCTGAGCTTCATAGTCTACAAGTATAGCAGAGTATCAATAGGAATCATTTCTTTTTTTTTTTTTAAAGAACTGATCATGTTTGGTTCTATTTGAGGTATCTAAGCTATCCAGACTCTGATTCCTGGACACCAGGCAGTGTTAGGCTTGGGCTCCCTCTTGTGGTACGAGTCTCAAGTTGGACCAGTCGTTGGTTGGCCACTGCCATAAGTTCTGCAACCACATTTACCCCAGCATATCTTGTAGGCGGGACCAATTGTGGGTTTTGTAGCTGGGTTGGTGTCCCAGTCCCTCCATTGGAAGCCTTGCTTGGTTAGAGAAGATGGCCAGTTCAGGGTCTATATCCTCCATTACTAAGACTATTAGCTAGGGTCACCCTCATAGGTGTTGGGAATTTCCATTGTCCTAGATTTCTACTTTGCCCCCAAAATGCCCCTCATTTCCAGTCATCTCTCTTAGTACACTCTCACTCCATGCCCCCCAACCTGATCCCTCCTGTTCCCATCCTCACCTGCCCCCAGTCAACCCATGAAATCTATTCTATTTCTCCTTCCCAGAGAGATCTGTATGTCCCTTCTTACTTAGCCTCTCTGGGTCTGTGAATTGTAGCATGAGATTATCCTTTACTTTACAGCTAATTTCTGCTTATAAGTGAGAGATACCATGTTTGGCTTTCTGGGTCTGGGTCACCTCACTCAGGATAATTTTTTTTTCTAGTTCCATCCGTTTGCCTGCAAATTTAATGGTATCATTTTTAACAGCTGAGTAATACTCCATTGTGTAAATTGGAGTGTAAACACATTTTCTTTATCCATTCTTCAGTTGAGGGACATATAGATTGTTTCCAAATTCTGGCTATTATAAAGAAAGCTCCTATGAACATAGTTGAGCAAGTGTCCTTATGGTAGGATAGAGTATCCTTTGTATATATGCCCAAGAGTGGTATAGCTGGGACTTGAGGTAGGCTGACTCCCAGTTTTCTGAGGAACTACCATATTGATTTCCACAGTGACTATACAAATTTGTACTCCCACCAACAGTAGAGGAGTGTTCCCCTTGCTCCACATCCTCTCCAGCATAAGCTGTCACCTGTGTTTTTGATCTTAGCCCTTCTGACAGGTATAAGATGGAATCTCAGAGTCATTTTTATTTGTATTTCCCTGATGGCTAAGGATGATGGTCATTTCTTTAGGTGTTTCTCAGCCATTTGAGATTCCTCTGTTGCAAATTCTCTGTTTAGATCTGTATTCCATTTTTAACTAGATTATTTAATTTGTTGATATCTAGTTTCTTAAATTTTTATATATTTTGGAGATCAGCCCTCTGTCAGATGTGGGGTTGGTGAAGATCTTTTCCCATTCTGTAGGCTGATGTTTTGGCCTATTGATGGTGCACTTTACCTTACAGAAACTTTACAATTTCTTGAGGTACCATTTATTAATTGTTGATCTTAGTGCCTGCACTGCTGTTCAGGAAGTTGTTTCCTATATCAGTGTGTTCAAGACTAATTCCCATTTTCTCTTCTCTTCTAATATGTTCAGTGTATCTGGATTTATGTTGAGGCCTTTGATCCACTTAGACGAGTTTTGTGCAGGGTGATAGATATGGATCTATTTGCATTCTTCTACATGCTGATATCCAGTTATGCCAGCACCATTTGTTGAAGATGGTTTTTTTTTCCATTGTATAATTTTGGCTTCTTTGTCAAAAAGCAGGTGTCCATAAGTGTGTGGATTTATGTGTGGGTCTTTAATTCCATTCCATTTGTCCACCTGTCCATTTTAGTGCCAAAACCATATGGTTTTTATTACCATTGCTCTGTAGTAGAGCTTGAAATCAGGGATGGTGATTCCTCCAGAAGTTCTTTTATTATATGAGATTGTTTTAGCTATCCTGGGTTTTTAGTTTCTCCATATGAAGTTGAGTATTGTTCTTTCAAGGTTTATAAAGAATTATGTTGGGATTTTGATGGTGATTGCACTAAATCTGTAGATTGCTTTTGGTAAGATGGCCATTTTTACTTTGTCAATGCTACTGATCTATGAGCTTGGAAGATCTTTCCATCTTCTGATATCTTCTCCAATTTCTTTCTTCAAAGACTTGAAGTTTTGTCATACAGGTCTTTCACTTGCTTAGTTAGAGTTATACCAAAATATTTTATATTATTTGAGGCTATTGTGAAGAGTGTTGATTCACTTATTTCTTTCTCAGCCCATTTATCATTTGTATGTAGGAGGGCTACTGATTTTTTTCTTTTAGTTAATCTTACATCCAACCACTTCACTGAAAGAATTTATCAGCTGTAGTATTTCCCTGGTAGAATTTGAGGGGTCCTTTATGTATGCTATCATACCATTTAAGAATAGGGATTCTTTGACTTCTTCCTTTCCATTTTGTATCCCCTTGATCTCCTTTAATTTCTTATTGCTCTAGTTAGAACCAAGTACTATGTTGGGTAGATATGGAGGGAGTGGACAACCTTGTCTTGTCCCTGATTTTAGTGGAACTGCTTTGAGTTTCTCTCTCTTTAATTTTAAGTTAGCTATAGGCTTGCTGTAAGTTGCCTTTATTATGTTTAGGTATGTTACTTATATCCCTGATCTCTCCAAGATTTTTATCATGAATGGGTGTTGGATTTTGTCACAAGATTTTTCTGCATCTAGTGAGATGATCATGTGCTTTTTTCTTTTAGTTTATATGGTGGATGGCATGGACATATTTTTGAATGTTGAAGCATCCCTGAATCTCAGGGATGAAGCTTACTTAATCATGGTTTATGATCCTTTTAATGTGTTCTAGGATTTGGTTTGCAAGTATTTTATTGAGTGTTTTACATCAATGTTCATTAGGGAAATAAGCCTGCAATTCTCTTTCTTTGTTGAATCTTTGTGTGCTTTGGGTATTAGGGTGACTGTGGTCTCATAAAATGAATTTGACAATGTTCCTTCTGTTTCTATTTTGTAGAATAATTTGAGGAGTATTGGTATTAGCTCTTCTTTGAAGGCCTTATAGAATTCTGCGATAAAACTATCTGGCCCTGGGCTTTTTTTGATTGGGAGAATTTTAATGACTGTTTCCATTTCCTTAAGGGTTATAGGTCTATTTAAACTGTTTATCTGACTTTAATTCAACTTTGGTAAGTGGTATCCACCAAGAAAAATTGACCATTTCTTTTAGTTTTTTTTTTTTCCAATTTTGCAAAGTATAAGTTTTTGAAGTGTGACCTAATGATTCTTTGGATTTCCTCAGTGTCTGTTTTTATGTCCCCACTTTTGTTTCTTTTTTTTTTAAAGATTTATTTATTTATTATGTACACAGCATGTATGAATGCAGGCCAGAAGAGGGCACCAGATGTTATTACAGATGTTTGTGAGTCACCATGTGGTTGCTGGGAATTGAACTCAGAACCTCTGAAAGAACAGTCAGTGCTCTTAACCTCTGAGCCATCTCTCCAGCCTCATTTTTGTTTCTTATTTTGTTAATTTGGATATTCTCTTTGTGTATTTTAATTAGTTTGGATAAGAATTTGTCCATCTTTGGCCGGGCGGTGGTGGCGCACGCCTTTAATCCCAGCACTCGGGAGGCAGAGGCAGGCGGATCTCTGTGAGTTCGAGGCCAGCCTGGGCTACCAAGTGAGTCCCAGGAAAGGCGCAAAGCTACACAGAGAAACCCTGTCTCGAAAAACCAAAAAAAAAAAAAAAAGTTTGTCCATCTTGTTCATTTCTTCAAAGAACCAACTCTTTGTTTTATCAATTCTTTTTACTGTTCTCTTTGTTTCTATTTTATTGATTTCAGCCCTCTGGTTATTTCCTGCCATCTACTTCTAGAGCTTTCAGGTGTGCTGTTAAGTTGTTAATATGAAATCACTCCACTTTCTTTATGAAGGCACTTAGTGCTATGAACTTTCCTCTTAGTACAGCTTTCATTGTGTCCTGTAAGTCTGGGTATGTTGTGCATTCATTTTCATTGAATTCTAGGAAATTTTAATTTCTTTCTTTACGTGACCCTGCAGTCATTCAGTAGAAAGTTTGTAGGCTTTCTGTTTTTGTTGAAATCCAGATTTAATCCACGGTGATCTGATAGGATTATGTGAATTTTCTTTTATCAGTTGAGACTTGCTTTGTGATGGAATATGTGATCTATTTTGGAGAAAATTCCATGATGTACTGAAACGAAGGCATGTTCTTTTCTGTTTGAGTGAAGTGTTCTGTAGATATCTGCTAGGTCCATTCGGTTCATAATGTCTGTTCACTCCATTATTTCTCTGTTCAGTTTTTGTCTAGATGACCTATCCATTAGTGATATTGGGGTTCTGAAGTCTCCCACTATTAATGTGTGAGATTTGATGTGTGATTCAAGCTTTAGCAATATTTCTTTTACAAATATGGGTGCCATTGCATTTACAGCATAGATGAGACATCATCTTGGTGGATTTTTCCTTTGATGAGTAGGAAGTGTCCTTCATCCCATTCTTTTGATTAATTTTGGTTGGAAGTCTATTTGGTTAGATATTAGAATAGCTACTGCAGCTTGCTTCTTGGGTTCATTTGCTTAGAAAATCTTTTTTCAGTCCTTTACTCTGTAATAATGTCTATCTTTGATATTGAGATGTATTTCTTGTATGGAGGAGAAGGATGAATCCTGTTTTTATATCCATTTTGTTAGGCTGCCTTTTTATTGGGAAATTAAGTCAGTTGATAATGAGAAATACTAATGACCAATGATTGTTAATTCCTGTTATTTTGTTGGTGGTAGTGTGTGTGTGTGTGTGTGTGTGTGCGTGTGTGTGTGTGTGTGTGTGTGTTTCCCTTCTTTTGGTTTTATTGGTGTGAGACTACTTATTTCCTGTGTTTTTATGGATGTAGTTAACCTCCTTGGGTTAGAATTTTCCTTCTAGTACCTTCTGTAGGGATGGATTTGTGGATAAATATTGCTTAAGTTTGACTTTGTCAAGGAATATCTTGTTTTCTCCTTCTATGGTAATTGAAAGTTTTGCTGAACATATTAGTCTTGGCTGGCATCTGTGGTCTCTTAAAGTCTCTAAGACATCTGTCTAGGCCTTTCTGGCTTTTAGAGTCTCCTTTGAGAAGTCAAGTGTAATTTTAATAGGTCTACCTTTATATGTTACTTAGCCTTTTTCCTTTGTAGCTTTTAATATTAATTCGTTGTTCTATATGTTTAGTGTTTTGATCCAATCTATTTGGTATTCTATAAGCTTCTTGTATCTTTATAGGTATGTCCTTCTTAAGGTTATGAAAATTTTCTTCAATGATTTTGTTAAAAATATTTTCTGAAGCCACACAGTGGTGGTGCACACCTTTAATCCCAGCACTCGAGAGGCAGAGGCAGACAGATCTCTGTGAGTTCGAGGCCAGCCTGATCTACAGAATGAGATTCAGGACAGGATCCAAAGCTACATAGAAAAACTCTGTCTCAAAAAACCAAAAAAAAAAAAAAAATTCTGAGCTTTTGAACAAGATTCTTCTCCTCCTTCTATTCTAGGCTTCTTAGGTTTCGTCTTTCCAAAGTGCGCCAGATTTGCTGGATGTTTTAGGTCAGGAATTTTTTAGATTTAACATTTTCTTTGACTAATGTATCAATTTCTTTTATCATATCTTCTATGCCTGAGATTCTCTCTTCTACCTCTTGTAGTTGGTTGGTGATGCTTGCGTCTGTAGTTCCTATTTGCTTACCTAGATTTTTCAACTCTAGGGTTCCCTCAGTTTGTGTTTTCTTTATTGTTCTATTCCCATTTTCAGGTTTTGAACAGTTTTATTTATTTCCTTCTCCTGTTTGTTTATTTTTTTGGCTTTCTTAGTTTTCTTTAAGGAATTTATTCATTTCTTCCCATTGTTTGTTTGTGTTTTCCTGAATTTTTAAGGGATTTATTCATTTTCTCTTTAAGGACCTCTTTCATCATTATCAAGTTGGTTTTAAGTTCATTTTCTTATGCTTCAACTGTGTTGGAATATTCAGTTCTTGTTGTTGTAGGATAGCTGGGCTCTGGTGGGGCTATACTGCCTTGGATGTTGTTGATTGTGCTCTTACACTGACATCTAGGCATCTGGGTTTGGGATGAATATAGGTCTAGGTGCTGATTTTTGAGTTTGTCTTTATTGAATGGGTATTTTGTTCCTTGGTCTCTCTTTCCTCTTTGGTCTTCTGATTTTTGTGGTCTGTATTTCTGGCAGCCAGTGTGATGCACCTGATCAGCAGGTATCTGCCTGTGTAGGGGCTGGGGCATGGCAGTGGAAGTAGGTGGGAAGAAGTGTCAGTGGCTTGGGTTTTTCAGCTCTGAACTGAGTGCGTGGGAGGGTTCTAAGGGCAGGTGGGCCTCTTATCTGTTCTCTATTTTGTCTGCTATTTATACTTCATTTTTATTAATATCAGTGGTAACCTAATAAAATATGGTAACTGATTTTATACAAGAGGCTGTATTAAAACACCTTTAGTGATTTTAACCAGATAATCATTAATAAAACAAGCTACCTTTATATGTTATGGGTTTAAAACTTGGAAATTTCAGAGATCATTGAAAAATAATTATTTGTCCTCACCAGCTCTACTTCATAACCCAAAGATCCCAAATAACTGCCAGGCTTTTAATTCATTCTGTCCATTGCATGGGGTAAAGAATGTTATCTTTTTAATAAAGAAAGACTTCAGTTGCATGATAGCATGGCCCTGTGTAGGGGGAAAAGTACTTTTGCTATTGTATTCTGTCTGAACACACAACACAGAACAGGAATGTTGACTGGAATGCGTGGTCTCTTGCCACACCAAATAGTTCTTCAATTGTTAGAAGACCCAGATTGTGGTGCTACAACTTAACTCAATTAAGACCCATATATCTTTAGTTAGAATCATAAGACACAGATAAGGGCTCAGTCCCACAAGACTGCCCTCCCCCTAGGGATCAATCACAAACCCTGACTAATGACTTATGAACAGGGAGCTCTTGGGATTCACTCCTTGTGTCCAGTGTTTTCACTGTTGTCATGCTTCTTTGTTTGTTATTTTTTGTTTTGTTTTGGTTTGGTTTGGGGGTTTTGTTTGGTTTTGGTTTTGCTTTTTTGGTTTGTTTGTTTTTTTTTTGTTTTTGTTTTTGTTTTTTTGAGTGGCTCAGAGAAATTGGGAAAGGATTGTAAGTTATATTGCAAGGGCACAGATGAACAGCCACATGAGAAGGCTTGCAGGGAAAGATATTTTTAAAGGGACACAGAACCCCAGTGCCTCTCTGCCACACCTCCTTCCAAAAGCTTCATATAGTCAGCAGTTGGAAGCTCTGTGAACCTAACCTTTAGGGGTTTTATTGAGACTTTATTTTGTAAACATGATGGATTATGTCATTGTCCTTTGGTGAACAGCTCAACTTCAGCCTTTCTCCCCTTCTCAGAGGTCAGGGGTGGCTGGACATTCTAACCCTAAAATCACATGATTACCTTTCCCCTCTTCTGAAGCTATGCAAGAATCCTCAGTCATAAGTTTTCTTATTAGTATCCAAAAAGACACTTTGGCTTTGGCCACACAAAGAGTTTTAGGAGCTCTGTGCCAGGAGTTGATTTGCTATCAGAATATCAAATACGTATTTCTCAGCATAAATCACATTATAACTGGGGCCATAAAAGTGATGATGCATTTTGACACTGTGCATGACTTTTCAACAAAAACTCTTTTTTTAGGTCTGTTGTGGAATTAAATACTAAGAAAATGGAAAATAGTAAGTCTAATATTTACTTAGTACATTATGCATTAAGAACATTGAGAATTAAAGGAAGATTTTGACCAATGGGTTTGATACACATGAGCCAACATCTTTTCTTTGCCTCAGTGGATTACTGTCTTTCTAATGAAGTTTGGATCCATTTCTAAAACTTAATTCTTTGTGGCCTCATTGTCATGGCATATCTCTGAGAGTAATCTCAGATAAAGTCCCTTACCAGCATCACGTCTTCTGGATCACTTCTGTGATGTGTGTTACTTTGCCCTCATGAAGAGCCTCTAACAGCCCATCTAAGGTTCTCTAATGGTGTCAACAGTCCTGGGTCAATTATTTCTCCTATAGTTCTACTTGTGTTCTATTCAAATGTTTCAGAGTTATTTTCACCATACACCAGAAGTTTCTGTTGTACTATACTCATGTTTGGGAATGTATATTATGCATATGTCACTACATTTGTAGTGCAAGCCCATATGCTCATACGAAGACCAGGTCAGCTCTGAGTGTCCTTCTTCAGAAGCTGTGCACCATGTTTTTGGAAGCAGGGCCCCTTAATTATCTATAGCTCACCAACGAGGCTAGATTGGTTGGCCATCAGACTTGAGGTGTCCTCCTGTTTCTGCACCACCAGTGCCAGGATTACCAGTGTGCCCCACAATTCCTACTTTTTGATGTGGGTGCCAGGAATTTAACTCAAACCCTCATGCTTGAATGACAAGCAGTTTTCAAACTGAGCCGTCTTCACAGCCCTAGTAGTAGTGTTTTAACAATCAAATAATTTTGCCCAAGTGTCTGCCTACTGCTGCCAGACAAGAAACCAATAGAACCATCTGTTTTGCTATCTATGTGTGAACTTACCACAAAGGCACATGGCTGGTCACAGTGGGACCTCAAAAGTGATGCCTAGTCATCAATCCTGACACTGATCATTATTCACATTGTGATTTTTAGATGGAAGAAACTGTTATGCCCCATGCAGTTAAAAGCAAGTTGCTGAGATTTGAAAGGTGTTGTTGAGGGTCTAGTGTTGTCTCCTGAAGCATGATAGCTTTATAACAAAAACCCTCAAATCGATGGGTGCCTTACTGCCACTCAAAACTGACCTCTGAACACATATATGAAAGAAAGAAATGAGGGTCTCAGTTTACTCTTTAAATTGTTTAACATTGCCTTTAAGTCAGCTAAATACACTGCTGAATTTTTTTCTTTAAAAAAAAAAAACTATAACTCTGTGACTATTTTCTGAGAATATGGCCCCAGGTCCTTGACAGAAACCTTTGGTTCTTGTAAGGCTCATATACCTGTAGGGTCGGGGGCCGTGATGACAATGAACAGAAAGACACCAGCTATCTTCTGAACTCTGGACTGGGTTTGGCTTCCAAACTATACTCAGACTATTAAGCACACTCTACCACTCCTGCCATGCAAGTCTTGGGGACCCACTCTCACTGCCTACTTTGTCTGTGACTTTTCATCCTCAGAGTACAATTTATTCATTTCTTTCCTAGTGTGTCCCTTTGCCTGGGAGGTAAATGAAACAGCTTTGCCTTTAGGGCTATGGTGATCTTTGGACTCTCGCAATCATGCATCTAGTAAAGGATAGAACTGGGACACAAATCTGACTGATTTCAGCTCTGTGCTTCATGTTCTTGCTGGCTAAGTGATAGAAGTGAGGCTCACTGAAGCTAGTGAGTCTTAGTGTGTAAAAGAGGAAGCCAATTCCTCAACCTTACTCCAACTAGTTCATCTTTCCCTCTGCAATGATGGCCTCCTCACCCTTGGAAACCCTTCCTTCTAGCGGTGCGTTAAATATCAGTGGCAGCTTCAGTATTGTTATCACGCTGGACCAGGCCCTCTTTATCTCCAATCTATGACAAAAAGTGATAGAATCATCTTGTTTCCTCATGATAATTTCATAGTGCATTCCCACAATTCCTTTCTAAGGACAGGCTGATATGACTAAGTGTGCAGTGCTGCGGACTGGAACAAACTGAAGAGCTGTGCCCATTTGAAGACAATGTCTCTTATTCCATTTCAAATGCTGATCATGGAAAGGAAACAGCCCATTATTTCAAGAGGCACTGAAATCTAAGTCATTGTGTAAAACTTGGTATATTTTATAATACTGTGTAATTCAAATGGCAGATACTTCCATGTTGGACTTGTCCTGCCTGACAGGTGGGATGATGGAGTCCAACAAGCTGTATTGTCATTGCTTCAGCCCCAGATTTCCTGCTTTGTGTGACTGGGAGAACATTCCTTAGCCTCTGTAAGCCTCAATTTCCTCATCTGCAAGGTGAATTTTAAAGGTAGATATCGTATACAGTTGTTGTGGGGGGGCTATTACTGAGGATCTAACCTCTAAGGTGCTTAGTAAAATCTAGAGCAGTTTACCCCTCATTCTATCTTGTCCTCTGGCCCTCCAATTACAGGTGCTCACTCCAAATCTCCTCCTGTCAATGACATCTAAGTTGTAAACAAACCATCTTTTGTGTTCTCTCAAGTGGTTCAGATAAACGACAAATGCAGCCATGCATGTGATGGTATTTGATCCATTTCACTGTATTTGCTAACTAGATTGACTTATATAGTACTGTCCCATCCTAGTTTAATAATACTTGGTGAATTTGGACATGTGGCTTTTTCAAAACTTTTTCATGTAACCTTTTAGAATATCTAAAACTACTGTGTTTTATCTTCTCAGCTTATCTTTATTAGAAGAATTTGACTGCAGCTGCAATGAGCTGGAATCCCTTCCTTCCACCATTGGCTACCTGCACAGCCTGCGAACCTTAGCAGTTGATGAGAATTTCCTACCAGAGCTGCCCAGAGAAGTGAGAAGCAAGCTTGTTTCTATCAATTAACTTTCAATGACTCTGCTTTGAAATGAAATCCTAACAGTGCAATCGCAGGGTGGATTATAAGTTGAACTGTGAAAATATGTAGGCATTGCCCATTTATATAGATATATACTAATTTCTTTTTTGAGTGGTAAACTCCATACAATGCATTGACTAAATTTTTCATGTAAAGAATAGTAAAAATATGTTAATCAGTGCTAAGGGATGTGATTTCAAATCATTTATTTTGCTTTTAAGAATAGCTATACACAGCACTTAAGATAATTGCATTTCCACTTCTGAAGTAAAAGAATGGGTTTTACTATAAATATGTCTGTGAGGCTTGATGTTTCTTATAACATTATTTTAGTTTCTGGATACATGAAGATGTAGCTGAAAGTTTTCCTGTGTCCTGCCTGGCCTGCAGTCAGGACAAAGCTCTCTCACCCATCGGTCCTGCAGCCGCTTGGACTCAAATAAACACACACAGGCTAATATTATTTTTAAATTATGGCCATGGCAGGTTTCTTGTTTGTAGATGTAACCAATGGTCTTATTAAATAAGAAACACAGAGTCGATTCAGAGAAGAAAGCCAAGAGGTCAGAGCTAAGAGCCTCACCCTTCCTGATTCAGGGATCCTCTTCAGCCAAGAGAGCTCTCCAAAAAAAGGGGGACCTACTTCCTGTGTGTGTCTTTATATAGTCTAGCTGTTCTGCCTTCTCATTGGTTGTAAACCCAAACATGTGACTGCCTCGTCACTGCCTGAATGTACCGCCCTCCAGGTCCTTAAAGGCGTGCGCCACCGCCACCACGCACTTGCTATGGCTCTGATAGCTCTGACCCCCAGGCAACTTTATTTATTAACATACAATTAAAATCACATTTCAGTACAAGTAAAATACCACCACACTTGTTCTCTAGTTTTTATATCTTAAATGAACTCATTTCTATAAATCTACACTTTGCCTCGTGGTTTGTGGCTTACCTGTACTTTTACATCTTGCTTCTCATGGCCGTGGCGGGCAGCGGCTCCTCTGCTCTGTCTTTCTCCTTCCTCTCGATCTGTGGATTTTCTGCCTACCTCTAAGCTGCCTTGCCATAGGCAAAACAGCTTTATTTGTCAACCAATCAGAGCAACATTTTTTCACAGCATACAGAAAGACATTCCCCCATCATGAAGATATTCTCTTTTATTTTTATCTCTAAACTGGATTTTATTTATTAATGTCCAGAAAAAATGTAAAGTGTATTTTCAATCTAAAGCTTTCTACTAAAAATTTCCACAATAATAGAATAGTAATAAATATACCATTATTTTAGAGTCAAAAATTAATAAAAATGGCAAGTACCATGTAATGTGACATAAATCAGGTTTGCTTAAGGAACTGTCAAAAGTACTGCTAAGGCCAGGCAGTGGTGATGCATGCCTTTAATCCTAGCACTCAGGAGGCAGAGGCAGGCAGATCTCTGTGAGTTCAAGGCCAGCCTGGTCTACAGAGTAACTTCTAGGACAGCCAGAACTGCTTCTCACAGAGAAACCTTGTCTTGAAAACTCAAAAAAAAAAAAAGTAATAAACAGTACTGCTGAATATGTGTGCTGCCCTGCTTTAAGCACCGCTATATTAATAATAATGTAAAAAAATAATATGATTTGTGAAAACAACAGTGCTGCCAAGCATTTAAACATTTACATTATTTAAAAAATTATTCTTAATATTTGAAAGAATATGAAATATGTGCTACTGTCATATCTAAAAGCATACATCACTGTAAAGAGCAAGATTATAAAAGTGTAAGTCATAAATACACTACACTACATGTGTCAAGAGACATTAAAATGGTAAAGGAATTTCTAGGGTAAGTTTGGTGGCACACTCCTACTACCTCAGTGCTCAGGAGGATCACCTCAAGTTTAAGGCCAGCCTGACTAGTATTGAGTCTTGGGTTAGCCTGGATTACAATGTGAGACACTGTCTCAAAAAAGGAGAAAGAACCAGTGGCCTAAATTGTTTTATATACTAGAGAAACTAATATGCAATAACCATATTTTGTGGTTTCTTTCCAAAATATACTTTTGTTTATTCTTCAAGAATGACAATAGGCAGCCCAACATTGTAAACCCACTTCCTTTTGCCACCTACAGATTGGCAGCTGTAAGAATGTCACCGTTATGTCTCTACGCTCCAATAAACTAGAATTTCTTCCTGAAGAAATTGGGCAGATGCAGAGGCTGCGAGTCTTAAATCTGAGTGATAACAGGTATGTAAATAATTTTATAAAAGTAAATTATGGAACCAGACATGGCCATGCACATCTTTAATCCCAGAAGCCAGCCTGGTCTACATAGTGACAGGTAAGAATATCACTAACCAGCTCTGAAACAAAGCCCAGGTTAGTCCATTGCAGCAAGGATGGATAATATTTAGTCACATTCAGAGTAAGAGGGAGCAGAAAAAAAAAGGATGAGCCCTCTTCTTATGATGTGTTATATTAGTAGGTGCTAGAAACAAAAATGAAACTACAATTTGCCTTTTTTCCCCATCTTTTCTATTAAAACAACTGTCCTCATAGGAACGGAAAGAGTAGATACTGGTGGCCAATGCTTCTGTCTTGACACAGTGACTACAGAGCAGAGTGCATGAACCCTGTCACTGCAGTTTCTATCAGATGAATGACAGCATGAGTCACTCAGACCTTGCACTGGCGTCATCAGAGACCAGAGTTTACGAAGTCATAAAGAATACTCACAAAGGTTTCCTAATAAGCACAAAAGTTTTCATTTGTTTTTCAGTTTCCTTTAGAAAAAGTAATGCCAATCTAAAAAAAACAAAAACAAAAACAAACAAACAAAAAACACTGTCTTTGTAGTTAAGCAGTGTTCCCACATAAGAAAATAAAGTGCTTTATTAGAAGGTTTGGGGTTATTTTATTCATAAACCAAAGTGGCAATGTGACAGCAATGCTTTATGCATTGAGACCCCATCACGTCCTCCTCTGGTTCGGTGACAGACTGCCAGAAGAGGCAATGCCTTGACTGTCACCTCTGAGAAGGCCTTGGTTAGATCTTTAAATAAGTTCTTGTAAACTGGATGAGGAAGTGTGATCATGGAAACTCCACAGAGACGTGGGCTTCTACTGGCTTCAGTGAAATCACCATAGAAAGATGAATTCTAATAACACCCAGGGGAAGCATCACAAAATTTGTTATTTAAGTGAGGCTGAGTGCTTGTCAACCTGGTAAGAGGATCTTCTTGACAAGCTACAGAAGTCTCTCCTAAATACTCATTTTCCCAAAACATTCTGAATGATGATATGGAAAATAAGCTAACTAAACATCACAAATAACCCATAACAGAAGTTTTGATGTGTTGATGGTCCTTACTAAGCAAATCTAGCAGACTTCAGCATTTACCATGGGTCAGACACATTTATGGAAGCTGAGGAAATATATGAACAAGACATCAGAGACTCACAAAGTCAAAAGTTTAAAATATCTCATCAGAGAAAAAGAATCATACACATCCTGTAGTACAGTAACTACAACATAGCCAAATGAATAGTCCATCAGTGAATCAAGCTGGGGGAGACAATACATAGTGAAATCTGAGGCCAAAGCTAATATTGCCACAGAGAACGAACTGCTTACAGGACGGTAAGTGAGAAGTGCTATCATAAGTAGTGAACCATTGCAATTTTGTGTTTGAAATAATCAACTGGCAGAGTCTGGCACTGTAGCTAGGAACAGTGACTGTTTTGCTCTGTCAGCTACAAGGTTATGCCTTAGCCAAGGCCCTGCTCATCCATCAGAGATCACTGGAGGAGTACAAAGCAACAAGGCCCCTGCTCTCCATCACATTCTTCTTTATGTACAGCACATTAGGACTACATCAAGATGACTCCTCAGGGACATGGATGAACATGACATGAATTTTAGAGGAGTTTCACTGACATAGCACTCAGTGGTAGCTTTTTATTTAACTGTGTATAATATCAAAAATGCTAACCGACCCCATAAATCTTACTTTATACTTTCTGTCATAAGTGAATTTAAACAACTTGTATGGGTATGCCAAGAAAGAAACATGATATAAGTCAATACCTGCTTTGTTTGTGTTCTTATTTATGTTTTACAAATATTAATTAGTTCATAAGATTTAGGTAGTCTCCCTAAGAACTCTACATATACCCTTAACATTTACACTGGTGGTCAACCTCTTTTCATATTTACTAAATTATTTGAAAGTGCCTGATTAATTTTGGACATAAATTAAGTCCTTATTAATCATTATAACATTTTGCACTTCCTTTCTAAAAGTGCATTTTTCAGGTAGCTAATAAGATTCCAATATATAAAAGACTTACAGAAATTTTCATTACAAGTTATGTGTAGAATGTATGTTCAGAGATAAGCCTGCTGAGGTTGTCATTGTGAAGCTCGGAGGGTGATGGTAACCAGGGTGCCTAGAATGTGCAGATCACACACTGGCTCAAAAACATCAAGAGCACTCTGAGGCAGGCATTCGTCAGTTTGGATTTCCAAAGGCAGAAGCCATATTTTTACTGAATGCTACAGCTGAGGCCAAACTTCACATGTCTCCAAAACACTATTTTAAAGATTCCTTCTTGTAATGCCTACTGTGCAATGTGCAAGGGATGAAAGAAGAAAACACAATTTCTGGAGATTAGCATCACTTTGGAAACTATGAAGTGATTTAGATGTAAGACATCATGGCCCTTGTCCTTTTGGAAACTACAGTTTTTTGTTTTTTTTTTTTTTTTTTTTGGTTTTTCAAGACAGGGTTTCTCTGTGTAGCTTTGCGCCTTTCCTGGAACTCACTTGGTAGCCCAGGCTGGCCTCGAACTCACAGCGATCCACCTGGCTCTGCCTCCCGAGTGCTGGGATTAAAGGCGTGCGCCACCACCGCCCGGCGGAAACTACAGTTTTATGAGGATATCAAATAATAAACAAATAACCACAAAAATAGTCACATATAAAAGCTGTGAAATATTCTGTGCAGGCAAGTGCAAAGCACTCTGAGACTAGACTGGGTGAAGGAACTTAGGTGGGATCCAGGAAAACCTTTTATATGAGAAAATGGGATTTAAGCACTGAAGAACTGTGGGATTTAATAAAGTGAAGCATAGGAGGAAGAATATTCCAGAAGGGGCCAAGCTGAAATTTCTCCTGGGTTGTTAGAGCATCATTGTACACTCCAGCTATGAGGAAAAGGGGATCAATGCTGTGATGTGAGAACAGATTTAGGGGTTTTAAGATTTTATTTTTATTTTTTATTTATGTATGTGTGTGTGTATCAGTGGGAGCAGCCTTGGGGTACATACTGGGGTTTTAATAGTGTGTGTGTGTGTGTGTGTGTGTGTGTGTGTGTGTGTGTGTGTGTGTGTGTGAAATGTGTGAAGATCTACTGAAGTTGGAGTTAAAAGCAGTTGTGAGCTGCCTGGTGTGAGGGCTGTGAACTGAACTCATGTCCTAGGAAGAGCAACAAGATCTCTTAACTGCCATCTGACTAGTACTGGGATGCACACTGTAGATCCTGACCATGGGTACTAGCAGGATTTTTATTTTATTTAAATACTACGGGAAGCATTCAAAAGATTAGAAAGATTTTTGTTGTTTTGGGCCTGGGAGAGGGCTCAACAGATAAAGGCACTTGCCTCCAATCCTGATGACCTGTTTGATCCCCAGGACCTACATGGTGGAAGGAGAGAAAAAACTTCCAGAATTATTCTCTGACTTCCACATGCTCACATGCACAGCAACACTGCACACACACACACACACACACACACACACACACACACACACACACACTAACAAATAAGAAAGGGAGATTTTCATTCTTTTAAGATTGTCTAGGCATTCAAGAGAAAGGATTGACGAGAGCAATGAATCAACACAGCAGTGTGTGTAAACGTCTTGGAGTGAGCTTTGCTATCTGTAGCCATGCTATGAGACATCTCTTGTCTCTGCAGGTTGAAGAATTTACCCTTCTCATTCACCAAACTCAAAGAGCTTGCAGCATTGTGGCTTTCTGACAATCAGGTAAAAAACTTTTATGCTCTGAGTTATCATGTTCCTAAGATGAAGTGTAATTGAAACTTTAGGTTACTGAGTCCCAGTAGATAGACTTGACAAATATTATAAAATATAGATTCTTATGCTTGGATGAGGTTTTTTGCACAAAAGTTGTATCACACACTGTGTAGGTGAAACAGTGCCATGGTCTCCATGCTCGTCAAATACCTCTGTTCCATACCTACTTCATTGTCAGAGATCCAACACATAAATGATGATTTGTATGGCTTTTCAGCTCCTGGCAGTACACACATCCTTAGAGGACACACTTTAATTATAGCTCTGAAGGTAAAAACTGAAAAGCCATTACCACAATCCCCACAACGGGGAATTACAAGCCGCTATCTCCCTTTTTCCTCACTGTTTTTAATTATGATCAACTTAATTCTAAAACTTTATTCAATATCTTTGCTGATATAGTGATAGCTACCTTCAGTATTTTTGTGGTTATCTTGATATTTTTATATACTCATGAAAATAAATTATAATGGAATCAGGGGTTGCATGTTAATGAATAATTTTATTAACTGGAAAATAACAGGAAACAGATACACATGCTTTGCCTCAAAAGCTTATGTGGGTCATTTCAGCAGAATTTACTACTAATCATTTTTCTTGTGTTCCTAAATCTTTGAAACCCCTACCCCAAAATATGAATGGTCATATAAAAACAATGCACCTTCAGTTCAATATATCAATATTCCCTGGCCATTAAGTTTCTATTTCTAGTTACTTGGGTACTTTTATTACAAATTAAAAATGACTCCTACAAATTTAAGGTACAAGCATAAGAGTGTTAGTGTTTCTTCAGGTAATCGTGGCCCTTGCTTCCATCTGCTGGTCAAAAGTTGGATTGCCATTCAAGCTCCTATGGACACCTCCATAGCGCTGCTGTATCCTTACAGACGGTCATTTCCAGAGTCTGTAAATTCTGCTGCTGAGGTGGCAGCCTTACATTGTAAAAATTTCTTAACATCACAACTATTATCCTGGTGGAAGAATATCCAGAAAAGTTACTGCACCATTTAACTTGAATTGTGGCAATGTTTCTAGACAGCTTCATGAAACCCTTGCTTCTTCCCTATTAATAAATGATATTTACACTATTCTTATGAAAATAATACCTGAGTTCTAAAAGCCTTCAAAAATAGTATTTCTAATATCAAATTGATGATGGACAATAAAATACAGCAAAAATATCAGATATGTACACAGATTTTATTCATATGTGGGCTGTGCCTTGTTCAGTGTGAGCAGTGCAGGCACCACATGTCTGTCTAGACCACAACTTGTGAGAAGAAATGCATGTCCAGGACTACACCACTCACTCACTCTTGAAGTTGAACACACTCTTGCCTCCTCAAGATTAGAACTGAAGTGCACAGTGAAGTAGGTTTTGTAAGTTTTTTAAGAGTATACTAAAGAAGAACAAACATTACAAAAACCTTGAAATCTGGAAAGACTCTCAGCAATATTCATGGCATGTCATCTTATCCATTCATCTCTCAGAGGTCAGACTACTAGCTATTTCCTTATGTAAAATTTGACTAATTTGTTTATCTAACTGGTGCTTGTTGCTTCCAGTCCAAGGCCCTTATCCCTCTACAAACAGAAGCCCACCCAGAAACCAAGCAAAGGGTACTGACCAACTACATGTTTCCCCAGCAACCCCGTGGTGATGAAGGTAGGTTGTCAGCAAATGCATTCTTTAATCTTTAATGGTGTTGTAGATAAAAATAATTTTTTAATTCTAATCTCTGTCCAGAAATCATGATTCACAGGTGGTAAAAGAAAACTCCATAGCATATCATGTGGGAGTTTGAGTCTCAGTTCTGTAATATTTTAAGTAAGGTTCCAAAAGCAAGGCTCCTCCAGGAGATAGCTCATTTTGCAAAGTGCTTGCCATGCAAACATGAGAACCTGAGTTCAGTCCCCAACATCAATGTAAAAATCCCAGTATGGGGACACATAACCTGTAATCCCAGTGCTGGGGAGCAGAGACAGGGGCATGCCTTGTGCTTGCTGTTCAGCCAGCATAGCCTAATTGGTAAGCCTTAGTTCCAAATGAGAGATCCTTTCTCAAAAATTAAGGTAGAGATCAAATGAAGAAGACACCTAACGTTAATCTCTGGCCTTCACTTGCATGTGCACACACATGTAACCAAACACACATGAACATACAGGTGTAAACATTCACACACCCACCACCACCACCACCACCACCCCAAAGAGAAACGTCTTCCTCCTTATAGCTTACATGAGAATAATGTAAACACTCTAGAGTGACTTCTTCTGTAAGGGTTAGACTCCAGGGTGTGGGACCTGGTCATCAAATGCAACTGGCAGCAAAAAAAAAGAGGATTCAGGGCCCAAGAAGGACTGGCTGGAGAGGGTCTTCTCTTGGGCTCTTGTTACACAGCATATTTTAAAGATCAGGACAGTAATCTTGGACCACCACATGTGAGTTAGTCATAGGACTTGACCTACAATAATGATGTTTTCATCTTTCCATTGAGATTCCCTAAGCAATGTCAGCAACAATGATTAAAAAAACACTTTTTAAAAACCTAAACCTGTTACAATAAAGCTTCTAGCCTTTGATTGATTGCACTATTATACCAAAAAGGGTTGCCTTTTCCTGTTTAAAACAGCACTGGCTGACATGTGTTCTCTACTGTCACACAGAATCATGGTGGTTCTTATGACAACAAACCCACTCTAACACAGTCACAGATAAACCCACCCTGTCTGAGACCGGCTTGAGAAATGAACCATTTGCTATGTATTCCTCCTTTTCAAAAATAATAATAGATGGCTTTAGCCTTTGACTTGCAGATGTAAATGAGCCACTGGGGAATACATAAGGATACTTTTATTCAAATTTTGACTTGCATAAATAGAAAAGGGGAAGATTGTTTTGAAATATAATTCTCACATATGAATAAATTGATCTTTTGGGTTTATGCAAGAAAGGCCACCACATTTTTGTATCATAAAGAACCAAGTAAGGACTGTTCTATTAACCTGAATTTATTTTCTCTTCTCCACAACATCTCTGGGTTTGAAAATAACATAAAGAAAAGATGAAAAGTAACCCAGATCCACAAGCCATCCCTGAACTCTAGTGTGTCACCTAAACCTATAAGATGAATTGCTAAATGGCCTTATTAATAAAAAACCTGGAGCCAGATACTGGGGTGAAAGCCGAGAGATCAGAGGACCAGAACAAGCCACAGCCACAAGTTCTTACCCTAGGAAATCCTACCTCCTGTATACTCACACCTCTATGCCTTTCTGTCCCTGCCCTCTCACTTCCTCTCTCCACCCAGCTACATCACTCCCTCTTTCTGCCCAGCTCTATCACTTCCTGTCTGTCTGTACAGACCTCCAGACCTCTATGGTTAACTAGTTCTGGGAATAAAGGTGTGTACCACCATGCCTGGCTCTGTTCCCAGTGTGGCCTTGAACTCACAGAGATCCAGACAGATCTCTGCCTCCTGAATACTAGGATTAAAGGGCGTATGCTACCACTGCCTGACCTCTATGTTTACTATAGTGGCTGGCTTTTTTCTCTGATCCTTAGATAAGCTTTATTGGGGTACACAAACAAAATATCACCACATAAACCCCTGGTCAGTTCCCAGTGTGAGGTCAGCAGTCATGTGACCTGAGATGTGAAAGTGTTTGCCTTTGCTTTTTTGAATTTTCTGTTTGGTTTTCTGTTGAGGATAGAAAATTTGCTGTAATAATTGAAAAATAATTCTTGAACTTCAACCCAGTCAGCCAACTTCTGTTTGTTGAAAAAAAGATAATAAATGAATTTTAAGAATCCAGTAAGACAGAGAAATATGTGACAGAGGAAAACTCTTTGGAAAAGGACCTACCCTCAACTGAGCTCTTACTATTGAGTATTCATGCAGCTTTCACTATTACTTTACAAAGGAAACTTTACCATTAGATACATTTTGATGTAAATTAGAGATTTATAAATCATATTCCCTGTTTATTTGAGGCACATTTAAATGAATTGAAGCCATGGTGTTAAAACTGAATTCTCTATGTGTTCTCTGTCTTAAAAATGAGGTTACTCCAATCACGTACACCTCCCACTTGCATACAAAGAACCAACAAGAACATCAGATTACTGGGTGATTTGCTGAAAAATCATTGCTGTGTAATATCTTGCTTGGTTTCAATGTGATGCAGGCTCTGTAGTCACCCCAACATGGGGTAGGACATAGGACCTGAGAGACCTGGGGCAGATATGACAGCTCTGCCCACTTCTTCATAACAAAGATGATGCCAATGTGTCTCCTCCACTGCTGTGAGGCTTAGAGACTGGAATGCTCCATCCAAGTCTCCAGCTGTTACTGTTAGCCCAGGGGAGCCCATTCCTAGGCTAGGAAACTTCCTGATCCTCATGACTAACAGTAAAATGCACAAGCCATAAGAAACACTAAGAGGAATGTTCTGCTTTCCACTTCCTGTCCTTCCTGCCCTCTCCTTCCTTTTCCTCAATATCTTTTCCCGGCCCTTTTAAATGTATTTATTGTATTCATTGGTGGTGCTTGCTGTCTCTTTTCGCATAATATATTAAACTTTATTAAATCCTTCATGTATATAAAAGAAAAGAAAAGCATTAATACTTTGGACTCCATAGATTTCCAGTCAGACAGCGACAGCTTCAACCCCACCCTGTGGGAAGAGCAGAGACAACAGCGCATGACTGTTGCCTTTGAATTTGAGGATAAAAAAGAAGATGACGAAAGTGCTGGGAAAGTTAAGGTGAACTTTTGGTCTTTGTTTCTCTTATTGTTCTGTCTGTCCATTGTTATTATTCAGACAGAGGAGGGATTCATTAAGTGACCTCTCTGGAAGGTCACAGTCATTTTCTATTCTCATGAAGATGCCCCAATCTAGAGGGCCAGTGTTCGGGCAGCATTGGTGTGATTCAGAATGAGACGAAAGTCCCAGTTCTGACTGAGCAAGTCTGATTTGCACTCCCTTCCACAATCCCCAGTATAACAACATGCGAGAGATTCAAGCTGAAGTGGGGAGAAAGTCTAGGTAATGAACCTCACCTAAGTCTTCTTTCTTCTGTAACACTCTGCAATAATCCTTTTGGTTACTGGGCCAGGCCCCATGCAGACAGTACCAGCCAAAATACACATTTGTAGAAGACAAGCTGATTGGCATGCTCCAGTGGCATTGCATCCCTGAAGTCTTCCACATGACTGGGGCATTTGAAAAGAACTTTTGTTTCTTTTAGTTTGAGTTTTAAAAGGAGGTGAGTGTCCAACAACAAGTGAAGATCTTTAGACAAAACAACTTCTTTATTTTAACTGTATTTTTAAGAAATCTTTTATTGTGACTAACCTGAATGAAGAAACAAGGTTAAACATTTAAACCTATATTGTTTCATAATTTAAATTTTTAAATATCAGAATTGGCTGAGATTTCATTAACACTTTATTTTTCATGTTATGTCATGATGGCATCTTGAATCTCTCATTAATTTTTGTATTATTTGTGCAATTTTTCAAAAACATCGTGAATACTAACAGCTTTCACTTGTAATGACTAATGATCTAAGAAACTATATGTGCATCTTATTAATAAATCAAGATTATGTGATGTGTTCCCTGTCCCCACCTTACCACATTTTCTAAATGTTACTTCTTAAACCATTATTCATGATGACTGTGTCATTATAGAAAACTCAAAATGGAATTATAAATCCAAAATGACATACATCCTTTAAAATTTTTTGGTTGAAGAAACATTTATGGATGATTGATTATTGCTGTCTTACGACCAAAGAGACATGTTTAAAAATTTGTGAATTCTTAGAAAATAATTATGCTAAATTTGATACAAACTTTTAAAACAATTCAGTTTCCCTCTTCAAGGATTTTGTGTTAAATCAAGATCCAATGGGCGATGCATTCTGTGTTGGACTCTTGATTCATTTTTATATTTCATTGAATTGTCAAAATAACTACATGCTTCCTCTTAAAAATACATAATCAAGGATCAAAAGAAAATACATTTAATATGTTCCATAGATGTGTTGATAAAATCATGAAATATAGAAATGGAAACAATAATTTAAAAACCCTGCTTGTGTGCTCTGTGATTAGTATGTCTATGCTCATAATGGGTTCCATATGCTTTAGAGTGGTTTGATTTTTCTCTGCATTTATTTACATTCACTTTATTTGTATTTTGGTAAAACAATGTTTTAACAAAATATCAAAATACTTGGCTTTGACTAATTTGACTGTTTCGATGCCATTGGCTATCAGACAAATTAGAGAAGAAACACTTGTAAGTACATCATCATGGGAAGATGATGAATGGAACACCCTGGGATCTTACCAGCTCATGCTCTTCTGGTTCATTACATGTACATTAAAATTAGAGCCATTTTAATTTTAATTGACCTGAAATTTAAAAAGGAACCATGGGCCTATGCCATCAGCTTTCAATGGGACAAGAATATAAAGTCCTGCTTGGAGTGTGTACAGTGAGTGTGAATGCTGAATTGTGTGAGGAGGTTGCCACCCATAGCTTCATGTTATGCTGTTTTATTACATGGAGTTAAAATTCATTGTTTTAAATGCATTGCCCAGAATGAGAAAAAAAAAAACTACCCAAGGGTAGAAAATGATCAAGTGAACGTGTTGCTGCAGTGCTCCTGTTTCTCCCAGAAAATGGAGATTCCTTCTCCCACAGGCTCTCTCCTGCCAAGCCCCCTGGGACAGGGGCCAGCGTGGGATTACTCTCCAACCTGCCAGGCTGTCTGGCGATTGCTGCACACCATGGGCCAGGTGTGATCAGCAGATCCAAGATATGCCCGTCCCCCAGAGTGACCCCCAGCTGGCATGGGGTTGTATAAGTGGCCTCCAGCAGGAGCGGAGCATGTGTGCTCCATTGCCAGTGGCAGCACAGTCCACCACTCTTCCCTCTCTAAGTGGCAGACAGGTAGGCCTAGGTGTTTGGGGTAGGAGAAGCCCGTTAGAGGCTCCCTTGGAACAGTGCTTTATGGGGTATGTGCTGCATGATTAGGGGTGAGAACTGTTGATCGCAGAGCAGCCTTGCCAGTGTCTGAATCCAATTTATCTTCATGATTATTGACACTGGCAAAGGGTGGGGAAGCCTGAGTCAGAGTGTGGGGACATCAATTGAAGGTGCCTTTCTGTGGGGTGTCTGGCATGGCTTTTAAGCTGGGGCTTTGCTTTTGTTTACTCTTCTTTGGTTCTTTCTTTAATGTGTGGGGGATACTGCCCGTTGTGCAGAATGCTGACCAGACTTTGGAAGTGATTGGAATTGTCCTGTGAATAAGCACGCTTCTCAGGGTCAGCTTGAGGGAGACTAGACAAACCTAACTTGAAAACACCAGAAGTTGAAATTGAGATTTGCTGGGAATGGACTCTGAGCAAACAGAGACTTCTGTTCAAAAGCAGCAACATCCCTTAATTTGAAGATTTAAATTATATGAATTCCTGTAAGAGAAGATGGGGTTGGGAGTCATGACAGAGAGGAATTCTCTTTCTCAGAGCTGGGTGTCTAAGAAGATAAATGATAGGAGGAAAAATATAAATGAACACTGTGTTTTTATAAACGTTGTCACCCACATGTAATGGACTAGATTCTCATTCTGTGTCTTATATTCTTTCCACAATATAAGACAAGCTGAGAATGCACCTTCCTGACTAAAACTGCCCTGTTTCCTTTTTTTTGTAAAATATCCCCATTAATTTCTAGAATAATATGATATTTAATAATCACTGCAAAACTCTATTGTTTCTCTTACTGGAATTTACAATCAAATTCAAATTTAATGATTATGTAAAGTATATTATATTATATATGCATATAATATAATATATGAGAAACAGTTCTGTCTGAATCCAAGACACCATTTCTGAATGCCCACACTGTTATAAGTAATTCTTTCTTTACTGGACTTTCGGGGTCTCTAATGCCTTGAAGCTGCTGTTTGCATTTGTTGTGTTTTATTTAGCTATTAAGAGTCTTGTGATGCATTTTACTTCCCAGAATTAAAAAAATTTATTTTAGTAAAAGTCTTGTATTCTAATACAATGTAAGTGTAACATGAGCAAATACTTTATAGTGAGTGACAAATTTAACACTATTATTAGAATGAATTTTGTAGATTTGCCCACCTCTATGTGTCAAAAATTCACTTATGTTTTATGTAATATTAGGATGGGGAATGTTTCTAGCATAGGTGTTTACAAATAAGGAAACTGCTTTTAGATATAAATGTCACTGAACTAGTAATATAACTCTTTATGACCATGTTGGCCCACTTCTGAAATACTGAAGGCAGGAACTGAGAAGGAAGGGCATCAGTATGTCTGCACAGAGCTTAAAATGGAATTGGGTTATAAAACACAGCTTCACTTTGAAAGAAATTATAAATTAAAGTTACTTAGCTTTATTTTTAAATTGAAATTAACTTATTATTTAACTGTAAATTTTCACATTTTAGTTTTACAGCACCTTTTCCACAAGGTTACACAATTCTATGTCATAGTATACCAGAGAATATCTCCTAACTAAGCAACAGTGGTGTTATGTAAACCTTAGAATCAGAAGACTTAAGCTTTAACGTGGCTGCAGAGAAAAGTTAAGCAGTCTCACCCCAATACACCTTCTGTAAAGTGTCAACAGCTGCTTTATGAAATTTAAACATATAATTACAAATTAATGACATTCTAAAACATATAATATTTATCATTCCATATATATGGTAATTTATATTCAAACCTACAGGAATAGTTGCAAATATTATTGCAATATTATATGGCTAATCAAAAATAAATTAAATATACCTATAAAACATTCAATGGAATGCCTGGAATTTGGTGAACACTGAATAACTGCTGCTATATACAACCTGAAAGACTCAGCATGTAGTTAGACATGTGGGGCACAGTTTAAATTACCAAAAGAATCCAGAGCTTTTACATAAACAAGCAAAGTCTGATATTAGAAACAATGTTGAGCTGGGTGTGGTAGCATTCACTTTGATCCCAGTAAGAAGGCTGAAGCAGGAGGATTGAGAGCACCAGGCCAACCTGACTTACAAACTGAAGTTGTAAATAAAGGCAAGTACATGAAAAAGTCATTAGATTTCCATTGTTCATAAACAGAAGCAACAGATTAGGTGTCAGTGTCTACTTAGAGGTAGACCTGTAACTTGTATTTGTGCTTCATGATCCCAAGTCCAAAGTTCTGTGAGAAGAATAGTGAATGGAGGCAAAGTGCTTATTTTCTAGATGAAACAAATTCAAGTTTAGTGATTCCTAAAGATTCCCAAATTTGGGGAAGAGCCACTTTAAGGGAAAAAATATAATATGGCCCATATAAATAAATAATTAAACAGTCACCATCCCATAACCTTGAAAGTGACAGTCAAATAGTTTAAGCTTTGTGACAGATCTTCTTCTCATTTAAATATTTCCACAGCAGCAGAATAACCAAACATACTCTGATGATGTGAGCAAAACACCATATCAAGTTGCTTTTAAAATGACCAGAAAGCATCCACACCACACCTGTGACAATGTAAACCATGCAGGGTGAAGATGCATGGAGCTTAGGGAAGAGCAAAGCACATGTCCTACCTCAGATCATAAGAGCATGTCACTGCTGAGGACAACCGAGTTGAAAAGAATTTTCCTTTAGTGCCTTACTTCAGATTCTGTTTTACAATCTACCAATGGCTGTTAAAAGAAAAACAATAGTTTCAGTTGGCAAGATGAATAGTCCATTCTACAATTCACAGTTTATGAAATGTAGATTTGTAGTTTTTAACTTTTAGCCCCCTGATATTAAATATATTTAAACAAGTTCAACACTGTAGTTTAAAAATAGATATAATTCAGAGCTAATGTTTCTTACATGGAGTTAAAGAGCAGATTCATGAGTACCTACATCCCAGTGTACTCTATTGTTCAGTGTTTACTGAAGAATGCACTATAAACTAACCTCCTGGAACATATCAGTATTAAATGCACTTTTTCCTGTGAAACCTAATTTTACCTTGGGTTCTTACAGCCTTCCTTAACCCTATTTATTTATTTGTTCTATTCTCATTTATTTGAGGACATAAAAAAAATAAATTACAATTACCCTAGTTAAACAAAAGCTGGTTTTTCTCTGCATTCTAACTATGTATTGAAAAATAATTTTATGTTTTTAATGTCAAAAGAACATTAGAAAATACAAAGTAACATCCAATCCTGTTACTTCTTTAGGATAACAAGCCACAGGGAATCCTAAGAGTAACACCATTGGTGAATTTGCTAAACCAGCAGATTAGCAAAAGTGTTTGAGTCCTTCATGCTCTCCAGCATGCCATTGGCCAGATGGGGCTCCCTTCTGGCTGCCTTCCTCTGTTCCCACCCTCTTCCTCCTGCATTCTCTCCCACCTCTTCTGCTCCTCCACCCTCACACACATGCTTTCCACAATACATACTATAACCACTTAAGCCATTCCATTTTAAAAAGTTGATTCTACTCAGATTCAAAATGACATGGTTGTTGGCACAAGTCAAATCGGGCACATCTATCTCTTTTTGTAAGTTCCTTCCATCAGCATGAATAGCTTGTATTGAATCTTTTTTAAATACCTAATAATGAATACTCTCATGGTAGAATATTCTACATAAATGAATTCAGTACTAAGAAGAGTCCTTCCGATGTGTTCTTGAAAATTAGATTAACACCTGCAAATGAGTTTAAAGCTGGAAAAAATATCTGGAAAATATTAGCCAAATCATGTACATTTACCTAAAACATAATAGAAAATAGTGACTTTTTATTTATCTTAATATAAGCTATTACTCAAGAAGCATATGACCTTATTAGTATAAAAAACAAGTGTGAAAGCCACCTCAAAGATTTTTTTCTGAAGTATTAAAAAATATAAGCCACCCTACTTTTTGATGCTGTGTGCTAGTTATAAATCTGGGCTAATACATGTTTGGCTTTTCCAATGCTTAACTCTACTTGTAAATCTTCTGAGGTCTCCTCCCTCCCAATACCTGCACTGAACTCCAAAGACATTCTCACTATAAAAATTATTAAATTTTAAAATTATTAAATACCAAAGATAGGAAACTTCTAAGATGTAATGAAGCTGGTAATATATTATTCCATTTTCTAACATTAGCAGTCACTTAAGAGTCTTATTTACTGCTATTTCACTCATCTAAAGATAGAATATAATCTAAAAAAAAATGCTGATGATGTAGAAAAGGTGTGATGGAGTCGGACCAGCCCCACAAGGTTGAATAGAAGTCAAGCCCCACTCCTCACATCAACAGCAGTTCCCTGGGCAGCTCAACACTCACTGTACTGCATTTGTTTTTTATGAAGCTTGTACCATGGAGTAGCTTGGTGAATATGCTTTCTGAAGTCATTTTTATGTTAAATTTCTTTTTATAAACTTCTAGGTTGAAATAAACCTAAAACGATATCCAACTCCTTACCCAGAGGATTTAAAGAATATGGTAAAATCTGTTCAAAATCTGGTGGGTAAGCCAAGCCATGGAGTGCGTGTTGAGAACTCAAATCCAACAGCTAACACGGAGCAAACTGTGAAAGAAAAGTTTGAACACAAGTGGCCGGTGGCCCCAAAGGAGATTACAGTGGAGGTATTTGGAGGTTATTGGTAACTGACAGTGTGGTTTGATTTTTAGACTTCTGGGTGATGATGTTTCTTCTGAGTAGATCGCTTTAAAAAGCAAATTACACATTATTTCCTCAAATAAAAATGACTCTTTTTTTTTTTTAGATATGAGGGTTACATCTAGTAAGTCAAAGATAGGTACCTCCCTCATGGCCAAAATGATTACTATGTCTTTAATGCATACAGTGACTCATAAGCTACCGAGGCTAGCTAGGAATGTGTTATACCCATAAAAATGTTGCCATCCCAAATCTTATCTGATCATTTGCTGGGGAAACTAATGGAGCTTTTTCATTCAGACAATCACAGTAAAATTCGTACTAAGTTTAGCATGAAAAAAAAATTTTTAATGTTTTTGTGTTTGAGCTTCAGATTAAAAAAAAACAAAAACAAAAACTCAGGCTTGTAGGATCTGACTATGAGAAGCTTGCTTCCTATGTTTGAGAATAAGCTACAAACTTAGTCTTGTTGATTTGTATGGTCTGAAAAGAATTCAACTACATTATGCCACCTCAACTATCTCATCAATTCTTCAACTAATTAGCTGCATCTTTTACTTTCACTAGAAACACAGTTGGAGTGATCATGTCTGGTCCATATTCTCTAAAATCTAGATTGACAAAACTCTTTTACAAATCTGCATTTCAAATAATCTATTTGTGGTATTTGAACACCAGCTGTATATGTAGCACTGTGTTGAACACTGTGAGAGGAATAAAATAAATGAAAATGTGTCCTGGGTTCCCAAGCGATTCAAAGCTAAGCTGGAAAAATACATGAAGTGATCACATGATTTCTTGTTCTAAATTGGGCCTGAAACATATATTAAAGATGGCATTATTCCCTTAAAATAGGAATCAGTGGAGGACATTACAAACAGAGAGAAGACCTTGAGCAAAAAACAGCCATAGACACTTGGGAGGCTGAAACAGGAGGATGGCTGGGCATTCAAGGCCAGCCTAGGACACAAAGTGAAACCCTGTTGTAAAACCAAAACAAAGCAAAACCAGTTATAGGTTGCAAATGCACCTGAAAGAGGAGGACACTTTCACACCTGGAGTTTTAGAGGGCACACCAGCACACCTGAAGAAGTACATCTCAGCCTAGTTTTCTTTCCTTTGCCTTATTATTATCTCTGTGCTCCCTTTTCCCCATGATACCACACTCCCATCTAAGATACTAAAATAGTACACAGGACTGGAAGAAATATTTAGTAAGGGCACACTAAATACACACACACACACACACACACACACACACACACACACACACACACACACTTTGTATTTAAACTTCATGGAATCACATCTTATCTTTTGTAGCAATGTGGTATGAAAACCTAAAAGTGAGTAAATTCAGTACAAATATAAGAAGATTCTATAATTGCTTAATTTGGAAATTTGATATGTAAAAAGGGAGAAAATTATCTGTGGTCACAAATTTAATAATAACCCCATGGTATATAAAATACAGCTAAAGTCTCCCATAAAGAGTCTCCATATAAAGAACACGCCAAAAATAATACATCCAAAATTAAATTTTACATTTCTTCCCCAGACTTGTTCCCACTTCTGCCCTAACCTTAATCTGATTTCACAACATTATCTACCAGCTCTTTGAGGCTGGAAATTGGGGTAATAATTCCTTCTTTCTATTCACTCTTTCCTTTCCAAATAGTTTCCCAAACCTTCATATTTCCACCTGTGTTTCCTCAAGTCCATAACTCTGTCAGCATTGCTACAAAGCCATTGTCTCCTTGCTTCACATTGTCCCCTGCCTCCTTGTTGCCTTGGCAACGCTTTTCCTAAAAAGAGTGCAAATCGAATCGTTTCCTTGGCAATAGCTTCTTAGTGCTGGGAGAAAAGCCCGAGGTTCTTCATTAGCTGGAGAGGATACAGTGGAAGCTGACTTCCAACTTCATGTTCACTGTGTGACTTGTCCCATCCCTTTCTTAGGCTTCTTCAATCTTCTGACGTGATCTCTGTAAAAAGAAATTCCACTGGAGATTTCAATATTTCCTCTGAAATCGAGTCTCTGTATCTTCTTTTCCTTTTAGCTGACTGCAGACAGTCATCATCCTCTTGAATACAACCAAATTAAGGGCCACACTGAACTTTATTCAGTGTTCTGATTTAAGTAGTGTGGACAACCAAGTGTCTTACTAATCATGAAAACAGCATTTATTATATATTTTTCATTTTTGTTTTTGATACAGGTTTCAATATTTTGATATTAGCACAGACTGGCCACAGACTCAAGACCTTGCTGCCTCTGCCTCCTGAGGACTGGGGTTGCAAACCTGTACAACCATGTCTGATGGTATGTGTAGACTGTGCAGTAGAGAATTACACATAATAGAATCAGCTAGGTGATTTAGTGCCTTAACCAAGGGAGAAAAATGAAGAATTGAGGTAATCAAGACTGAAAAAAGTAAAAGAGAGAGGCAATACAAGGTACCAGTATGATTGTGCACTTGGAAAGTAAGGGCAGGAGGATTAGGAGTTCAAGATCATCCTTGGCTACACACTAAGTTCAAGGCTAGCCTATGAGACCTTATCTCAAAAAGGCAAACCAAAAATGATAACTGCATTTCATAACCAGCCAAGTGAATGAGAAAGGAAAGCCAGCCCCAGCTGACCTCTTCCCATACTCTAGAGTCTTCACAGGGCTATACTAAAGAACAGAGCCAGAGAGCCACAGGAACCAAGAGAGCTGATGGCAGGAAGGCTTCTCCTTCCTTCACTTTCCCTTCAAAATGCCCTCTGACGTTTGTCTGCTCACTCCTAGCTCTTTGCATGGCTAGTGTGCCCTCAGCCTTCAGATCTCAAAGGGTCACTCTGACCAGTCTAACCTTCCGGCTTTCTCTACTCTGTCACTCTGCTTATTTGCACTGGATGTAATGAGAACATTTATGATGATTTTATATATTACCTTCAGACAGTTTCAGAGGATAAGGGCCATTTATATCTTGTCTAGTGTATACAGATGATAATTCAAGTGGGGATTTTTCAACTTTGCACTCCTGCCAAAGCTATCAACTCTTAGCAAAAACCGTACTCCAATTTTGAATGGTGACCTTTTGCTGGGCTAACAATACACTCTCCATACTGAACAACAAGCTGCATGCCCTTCAGCAGCTGCAGGATTCCAAATACACACCACATCCACTACAGTGAGTTGGGCTTCTGGGCTGTGAAACACAGAGTGTTAGGAATATCAAAAACATTTTCACTTAATGATATTTTCAACTTATGCTGGATTTATTGTATGTGACTACATCATAAGCTAGGGACAGCCATATGCCCGGAGTCCACCACAGACAAGGCACACAAATTTTTGTTGAATAAAACAATGATTAGTTAAATCTAGTATTATAATCTGTCCTTCTGTCCCATTAGAAGTTCATGGAAATACGGGTGAATTTCTGGGTTTTTGTTGAATTGATTTATCTTTGTTGGCTGCCTTGTCTAGTCACTTTTCACTTGTGCATTGAGGAAATTCCTAGCATATTTATACCCTCTATGTCTCAGTAATTTTTGTTATACTGTTCATAGACTGAACTAATACTTAACATTCCCATAGAAGTAGCTAGGTGCAACTTAGTAAGTATATCCTCCTTTGAGGTCATTGGAAAGATAAAATGCATAGACTGGAAAGGAAAATGTTTTATCTTATTTTTATTTTTAAATAACCAAAGCCAAAATATTAAGATATATGCACCATCAGACACTGACCACGTTTTCTCAAAACTGGAAGTCATAGCAAACACGACAACCCTCAGATGTCATATACTAGCATTCAAATTTTACTTTTTGATTATAGCAATCATCAAAATCCAGCTTCATGAGAACTGACACCAAGAATGTGCAACCAAATGTTGAAACCAAGTACAACAGTGATCCAGCAATTCACAGCTGCCTGATTGATCTCAAGCATTGCTTCCCTGAAACACTCTCTACAGCCCATAATATCCCTGTGAATTAGCAATGGCCTCCACAGGTGCCTCAGAACACAGTTTGGGAACCATAGGGAAAGGCCTTTTAGTCTAGGAAGCAAGAACTGCTCTCATAGATCTTACTTGTTGCTGACCTAAGCAAGGGATCTGTGTCTGGGCCACAATGTCTTTACCTCTAAAAATCTAAGTGCTAAGAGATGCTATGGAGATGGACTAGGGTATCAATAGGTATTTATATAAACCTAGCACTTTGTACAGAAAAAGACTAGAATAAATGATAATTTCAGACCATTCCTCAAGAGAATAAAACTCCAATTCCTCCCCCGTTCTCTTTCGCGTTCTGCATATTTCTATCTGGACACCTGCTCATTGTGTCTGCTGTAGTCAAAAATGATACAAACCTTTTTCATCCTGAGGAGACAGCCTATTTTCCCTCTACAGAGAAGCCATATCTTCTGCCGAATAATGGAAAACAGTCAACTGTCTCTGAAGTTTTCTCTTGTTGCCTTTATTAACTCTTGTCCTAGACTCTCAAAAGCTCAAAATTGAGCTTTTATTCTTAACTTTTACCTTAGGATTCTCTTTCTCCATGTTATGAAGAGCCAAGATTTTGTCTAAATAAAGGAAAGATAATGGGATTTTAAAAAATGAAAGGACATTTTACCCACCACCACCTCTACTTCTGTCTCCTCAGCAGGAGACACGTTTAGATGAACTTCTGATGGGCCACTTAGCGAAGCTGATTGCTTGCCAGCAGCTTCCACTGTTTACTACCACGAAAATAGTCTCAGAACTTTTCTTTCCTCAATTTTTGAGCAGGATCAGAGACTTATAACCTAGTTGGATCATGCAGAGCCCTGGCCACAATTTTGAATAGCTGATGCATATAAGCAAGATATCCTAAGTACTGAATGTGTAGAACATGAGGTAAAAGAAGTAATGTTAACATTCTGTGCTGATATGACTGCCTGATTTGGTTCTTATGTCTCATTTTATTTTTTATCTTGCTGTTTCTTAAAAAATAATTCTTCTACTTTTATTAGGTGTCATTTAAAAATACCTCCTTTCTGAGTTGTTTCACACAAATAAGTTACCTTTATCTTCACATACTGAACATAAATTAGCACTAATTCTATTACCCACCACCTTCATCTGACAAATGTGCCAGATACAGGTCTGAGAATTACTTTGTCTTGCCCAAGGTACCTGATTAATAATTGATGAGACAGAGACAGGATGGAGAGACAGCACCCTGTGATTGACAAGTTGTCTTGTTCTTTGCAGAGAACTGCTTCTCCAGCTTGCATCTTCTTATAAACACATGCTTTTATTCTTTATTATACCACTTTAAAGTTCTACAGTACCTTTCTTGTGCTGAACTTTGAAATTCCATGGAAATGCAGATTTCTTTCTTCAACCCCAGGCTTTTAATTGCCCCTTTGTCTTTAGGACCCCTTTTTAAATTGGATCCTTTGTTTCTGGTCCCTGATAGTCTCACTGGGGACCAAACACTGGAAGAGGGACTAGCTGAGTGGGAACCCAAGAGAACTACACTCCAGTCTTAGGTCTTTGTTAAGTATTTTTGTGTGCCCCAAGTCCAGTAAAAGTGTTGAACTCAATGGTCATTCAATCTTCATCGACTGAAGCAAATATTCATCGAGAAGCAAATATTCTCATACACCCCCAAAATAAGTTTAAAAGATAAAATTTCAGCCAAATATTAAAGGAACTGATGTATTTTCTGCAATACCAAAATCCTAAAGCTTGTCCCTTTGAGTGTTTCTGTCTGTTCATTACACCAACCAAACACTAGACAAATCTTTCCAAATTCCTGATAATTTTTCTAAGTATATCCTTCTCTGATTCAACAAAACATTTCTACTGTGTTAGTTCAATGCTACAAATTAACAAGATACTAACAAACAAACAAACAAACAAAACCCTGAATGTTCTTCTTTGAATTCAAATTATCATAAACAAGTTAAAAGACACAGCTGTTGTGTACAGAAAGTGGGAATTGAGATTTTGCTTTTCTTAATGTTCTCCTGATATCTGTTTAATTGGGAATTATCTGAATTCTAGAAATTAAAATTCATGAAAGTTTTGCACTGATGAGATGGCTCAGTGGTTGAAAACTCTGGTTGCTTCTGCAGAGCACCCAGGTTCAGTTCCCAGCACCCACATAGTGTTAACTCCTGATCCCAGAAATCTAATGTCCTCTTCTGGCCTCCACAGGCACTGGTTGCTAATAGTGGATTCCCATGCCTGCAGGCAAAACATCAACACATAAAATTAAATAAATTTTTAAAAGAGAGAGAGAGAGAAAGGAAATAAATTTTAAAACTTGTGGGACTTGTATATTGCTTATTCTTCATAGAGTTGTGTTCTTTACCACTGCCATTCAATTCACTCAACATTTGATACACGGTAGATCAAGTAGTTTGGAATGGGCATGAGAACACTAACAACCTCAGGAAGGAGTCACAGCAGACCCACAATGACTGCCAACACAGCCACCTGGGACACAGCAGGGATTGGAGAGCAGGGGCCTGGGGCACAGGATTACTGGACCATGAGCTGGATAATGTGTGTGTATGGGTGGAACTAAGATCCAACTGGTCTACAATGGCCTTCTCACTTGGAACTCTCTAGAATTCTCATATCCAGAATATATGACTGTGAGCTCCACTGCCTGTGGAGGGTGCAGCATAGTTCAGCGCTGTGTTGAAATGAGTACTGTTTCATCTCAATTAGATTGGGAATTCCCAGAAGACCATGTTGTGTCTTTCTGGGGAACCTCCACAGTTCTTTGCTCAGTGCCAGGCATACACATAGCATCCAAAAATACATCTAATAAATAAATGAGTTCACATAAATTAGAAAAATAATTAGCACTCAATTAGAGATACACAGGGTTCTTTTCACAATGCCCTATGGTGAATTAAACTCTAGGGCTGCATCTTTGAGTCTGAGCCAAATAAGATATTGCCATCTTGGTTAACCATTATTTAAATGTTTACTTTCCTTGTCCTGTATTATTATATCTCTCAGGATTCTTTTGTTCATCCAGCTAATGAAATGAGGATTGGGGAACTTCACCCTTCATTAGCTGAGACCCCTCTGTACCCACCCAAACTTGTTCTGCTAGGGAAGGACAAAAAAGGTAACATCGTGAAGCCGATGTGGAACTGTGACCGATGCATGTGCATGATAAATCACCACTTATACATTATGACATGCCGTAGTCTATAAGTACTCGCAGATGTGTGCTTCTGACATTAATCCATATGGAATCTGCTTTTCATACTTCTTTTGTATCCATCAGTGTTCGTAGCATTGTAACATGTTTCCCCTTTAAATTTCAGAATCAACTGATGAGTCTGAAGTTGACAAAACTCACTGTCTGAATAACAGTGTCTCCTCAGGCACCTACTCAGACTACTCGCCCTCCCAGGCTTCCTCGGCGTCCTCTAACACCCGCGTGAAAGTGGGGTCCTTGCAGACAACAGCTAAAGATGCCGTCCATAACTCTTTGTGGGGTAACAGGTGTGTTGAGAATTCCCCCTTCTATGTTCCCAAATGTTCATTTTCATCAACTTTGACAAAGTGGAATCTGCTTGATGTTGGAATTGTGTTTGACACATGAGTGGCACAGAAGACAGAAGATGCAGGTAAGCATGTGGGCTCAGTGGTACTTTGGTGGTACATGTTCCAGGGCCTGGCATCCATGCAGGCGCATCTCAGAGGAGATTAGGAGAAATCACAGTAGGAACTAAAAGCTTGAAAGTAAAATTTTTTGTTTGGCCATCTGAAGTTTATGAGACATGTGGGCATGTCACATCTAAAATAATATAAGAAGGGCTGGGTAGAAGCAGCTTAGCAGTGGAACTCAGTGTTTGGGGCCCAGGATTTATCCCCACTAACACAAGAAAGCAAAAATGGTGTGATAAATTAAGATATGTGGGCTGGAGAGACTGCTCAACAGTTAAGAACACTAGCTGCTCTTCCAGAGGACCTGGGTTCCATACCCAGCTCCCATCAACATGATGGCTCACAACAGTCTGTAACTACAGTTTTACGAGATTTGATGCCTTCTTTTGGTTTCCATGGGTACCAGACACTCACATGGTACACAGACATACATGCAGGCAAAACACTCATACACATAAAATAAAAATAAATTTTTACAAAAGGATATGTGTAAAACATTTTGTCTGCCACAGAGTAAATGCACATTCTGTCACATTGTCATTCTATCCTCACCTGAAGTCAAGATGCGTGTAAAGGCATTTACCCTTTCCCATGCACCTCCTCCTGCATTACTCCTATTCTATGTATGGAAGATACAAGAGCTTGAGGGAACCAGAAACAGTCATAGAAATTCAAAGAAAGCAAGGGAGGGTGAGAGAGGCTGAGAAAGGGTCGGAGAAGGTCAGAGGGAACCAAAGAGAGCAGGAGAGAACCAGTGAGGCTCAGAGAGGGTCAAAGAAGGTCAGGGAGAGCCAGAAGAAGACAGGGAGGGAGGGCCAGAGGGAGATGACAGGGAGGGCCAGAGGGAGACAGGGAGGGCCAGAGGGAGACAGGGAGGGCCAGAGGGAGACAGGGAGGGCCAGAGGGAGACAGGGAGGGCCAGAGAGAACCAAAGAAGGTCAGAGAAGTTCACAGAACGTCAGAGAGAGCCAGAGAGAGCCAGGGAGAACTTGAGAGAGCCAGAGGGAACCAGAGCAGGTCAGGGAGAGCACCAGAGGGAGTCAGGAAGAGTCAGGGAGAGCCAGAGAAAGCCAGAGAGGATTAGAGAGGGTCAGAGCAAGCCAGAGGAAGACAGGGAAAGCTGGGACGGTCCAGAGAGCCATCCATTCATTCACTAAGCAGCAACATGTCTGCGCTGTCTGAGGTCCCTGACCCCTCCTCTTTGGAATGTGTTAAGTTCTCTCAACTGGTAACTTGGAAGTACTCTGAATTGGAAATTCCAGGGATGAGTAGTGGAAATCCCCTGCCATCTTCAGGACCGTGATTGAAAGAGCACTTATTTCATTCATTCACCCATTTAGCCAATATGTATCCTGATCCCAAAAAGGAGAAGACCTTTCTCTTCATGCTTGCACTCTATGGAAGGACCAAAGATAGTAAACAATGAATACATTGGGCCGTCAGTTTCCTAGCGTGCCAGAAGGCCATGGTTACTCAGAATATATGAAAGACAGAGCAGGTTAAAGTGGGCTCTTTGGATGGTGCTTTAACGGTAAGCCAGGTGGAGATAAATGAATTACACAAAGGCTGGTGGCATTCTCCTTATAGGAAGGTCACCTCTCCCTCTTGGTCATTTTTCTCCTTCTGCTTATGTTCACAGGATTGCACCACCTTTCCCACAGCCTCTGGATGCAAAGCCATTACTCAGCCAACGGGAGGCTGTTCCTCCAGGAAATCTCCCCCAGCGTCCTGATCGGCTGCCAATGAGTGATGCTTTTCCTGACAACTGGACCGATGGTTCCCATTACGATAACACGGGTTTTGTCTCAGAGGAAGCCACAGCAGAGAATGCCAACAATAACCCTCTCTTAAGCGCCAAAGCTAGAAGCATACCTGCTCATGGGCGCAGGCCTTTAATCAGGCAAGACAGGATTGTTGGTGTTCCCCTGGAACTGGAGCAGTCCACACACAGACACACGCCAGAAACAGAAGTGCCTCCTTCCAATCCCTGGCAGAACTGGACCAGAACCCCCAGTCCATTTGAAGACAGGACTGCTTTTCCTTCCAAGTTAGAAACAACCCCTACTACCAGCCCCTTGCCTGAAAGAAAAGACCACATGAAGGAGCCTACAGAGACACCAGGTCCCTTTTCTCCAGGAGTGCCATGGGAGTATCACGATCCCACCCCCAACAGGAGTCTCGGTAATGTCTTTTCTCAAATCCACTGCCGCCCAGATTCATCTAAAGGTGTTATTGCAATTAGCAAAAGCACAGAGAGGCTCTCCCCACTCATGAAAGATATAAAGTCCAACAAGTTCAAAAAGTCTCAGAGTATTGATGAGATTGACATTGGTACCTACAAGGTTTATAACATTCCACTAGAAAACTATGCCTCTGGGAGTGATCACTTAGGAAGCCACGAGCGGCCAGACAAGTTGTTGGGACCAGAGCACGGCATGTCCAGTATGTCCAGGAGCCAGTCGGTACCCATGCTGGATGACGAGATGCTCATGTATGGAAGTAGTAAAGGGCCACCCCAACAGAAAGCATCTATGACTAAGAAGGTCTATCAGTTTGACCAAAGCTTCAATCCACAAGGAGCAGTAGAAGTTAAAGCAGAGAAGAGGATTCCACCCCCTTTTGCACACAATTCTGAGTATGTGCAGCAGCCCAGCAAAAACATCGCCAAGGATCTGGTCAGCCCCAGAGCCTATAGAGGTTACCCACCCATGGAGCAGATGTTCTCCTTTTCCCAGCCATCTGTAAATGAGGATGCCATGGTGAATGCTCAGTTCGCCAGCCAGGGGCCCAGAGCAGGCTTCCTAAGGAGGGCTGACTCCCTGGCCAGCTCCACGGAAATGGCCATGTTCAGAAGAGTCAGTGAGCCCCACGAGCTGGCCCCTGGTGACAGGTATGGCCGAGCAGCCTATAGGGGAGGGCTAGAAGGCCAGAGCAGCATTTCAATGACTGATCCCCAGTTCCTCAAGAGGAATGGCAGGTATGAAGATGAGCACCCTTCATATCAAGAAGTGAAAGCGCAGGCGGGAAGTTTCCCCGCTAAAAACCTTACCCAGAGGAGGCCACTGTCTGCCAGGAGCTACAGCACAGAGAGTTACGGAGCCTCCCAAACAAGGCCAGTTTCAGCTAGGCCTACCATGGCAGCCCTCCTGGAAAAAATACCATCTGACTATAACCTGGGTAACTATGGTGACAAGCCGTCAGATAACAGTGATATAAAGACAAGGCCCACCCCTGTGAAGGGAGAGGAGAGCTGTGGTAAAATGCCGGCAGACTGGAGACAGCAGCTGCTTAGACATATAGAAGCTAGAAGGTTAGACAGGGTATGTCTGCGTTTCTCTGTAAGAATTCCCCTTCTGCCTTGGGTTTTCCTTTCCTGGTGTCTCTGAGCACATGTGGTGGTGCATGACTTACAGGAATGATAGCTCCCGGAATTTTACTTTTATTTTGTGGGGGAGATGGATTGCAATAGTTTATTGTAGATATTTCTTAATGCTTTCTGAGAAGTCATAACTAGCAGGTGAATTACCTATCAAAGCTAGCCTAAATATTGTTGGTAAGAAAGAATTTGACTCGATTATCTGGGATGGTGCTTCAATGTCTTTCTAGCCATGCAAGCAAGGCCGCCTCTCCCAGGACCCAAAACTCTTCCCTGGTGACCTAAAGAGTGTTATTTTTATTGAGTCTATAAAAAGTGAGTATTTCACCCTTTCCACATGGACTCACTTATATTAAACTCGGGCTTAATTTGTTTATAAAATCTGCACATAGCTACAGCTAAGGGACAACTGAAGTTATTACCTCTAATGAGCAATAATCTTCCCAGCAAGTAACAGAAAACTAAAATAAACCGAGATTAAATGCCCTCTTGCACACTTTTTTATTTGATTTAAAAAATCCTGACATTTAGAATATTGGCTTTTATGAAGAAAGAAATTCTACAATTCAAGTCAAGCTATAAACAACAAATGCAGATGGTGTCTCAAGAAAGACTACAAATTTAACAAATTAGTGTGTACAGTGTAGCAAAACAAGGAAATGAATCCCAAATTAATCCTAATTCAGTTAAAAATTGAGTCATAATACTGTGCGGAGTGAGCAGTGATTAGAGAGTTAAAAACAAAAACAAGAAAAAATACAAATCATGGAATTAGTTCTTGTTACCTGCTTGAATCTCTCTAAGAGAAACCAAGTATTTCATTTTCTAGAGCTTTTGCTCATCTGCATCACCACTCACTAAACCGTGTGGCTCGGTGGGCAGTGGGGGTGGCGCTTGCCGTTAGCCCCAGCACTCGGGAGGCAGAGCCAGGCGAATGTCTGTGAGTTCCAAGCCAGCCTGGACTACAGAGTGAGATCCAGGAAAGGCTCCAAAGCTACACAGAGAAACCCTGTCTCAAAAAACAAAAACAAAAAAGAAACCTTGTGGCTCTAGTTCAAAAGACTGTGTGTACCCCAAAGTCACTTCAAATTAAAGATTGCTTTGCAAAAATGAGGCCTCTCCCTCTCACATGGTCAAGTTAGGTACTCTGAGTAATAGTATGCCATCAGAATGTTTCACTTGGTCATTTCAGTTTTATTTGATTCTCTGCTCTTATAAAGGCAGGGTCACCTTATTATGTATTTCTTTAATATTAAATTTGAGTTTTCAGCTTATTCTTTTAAAAATAATGACTTGTAGGTTGTGTCTACACTACAAGGAAAGTTTTCCTAGGGAAAGAATGAATTAATAAATGTGGCTGTGGGTATTAGTTTCTCAACATGAAAATTGTCTCTGACTTGCAAAATACTTCATCAGAAAGTTTTAAATAGGTGTAATCCATCCCATTGAAGGAAGCTTTGTCAAAGTCTCACGACTAGCATTAATTAGTAGGAGACACCTGATCAGGTGGCACGTGCCTTACCTTGAGTTATACCCTCCATGTAGACAGATAACTTGAAGGGTAAAAATATTTAGGGTTAAATAATACAGAACAGTTGGGAACTCTGGTCTCATTTAAACAACAGCCATATATAATATGGTAATATGAACTAGCTAAAATGGGTTCTAAGAAGGTATGGGGAATGTGTGTGTGCTGATCAGTAATTTGAGACAGAAGAATGAGTGGAAACAAAGCATTGAAATAGAATGACGCGGTGTGAAGCATTTGGTGTCATCAATTTACTCGTACCCTGGATAGATGTGCCTCACCCACTTTGAACCAAGACACTAAGAAGTAGGTGACTCCTATAGCTGCAGAGCAAATAGCTGGGGAAGGGCTTAGATAAGTAAGCCTGAAAGCCCTGCCTGGCTCAGAGGGCAACGGTGAATTTACCTGTATTTTTCATTGTTGTGATGACACCTCCCTTTTCCGAGCTGTTTGTTTGTGATTCCCTGGTTTCTAACACTAACTTTTCAGAGCAATTTTGATGTGTGTTTAATAAGTTTCTCATTTGATTCAAGAAGTTGAGTTCCTTTAGACTACTGCTCCAAGCTACAGTTTCCTAGGAGCTTTCTTCAAGTTTGCTCCAAGTGGCATTTCCTTTCCCGAGGAGCTGAGTTACTCAGCAATAACTCAAGATGTATCTCCTGTGAAACCTTCCAGCTATTCACCCAGATAAATTCATGGCTCCAGAGCACATATTACAGTGTCACATAGTTTTGACAGAACTGTGCTAGTAACATTCTGCCTGTGATCAGATGGCACCAGAGATGAGGGGTACTTTCTTCCAAAGCTCAGCTAAGCTATTTAACCCTGAGCGAACAGTATTACCAGCAGCTACAAGATATTTGTGATTTCACATGAAAGTAAACTGCCTACAGGTCTGTTCATGTTATAGGCTTAACAATCCAACATGGAGTTGGCAAGTGATCTCAGTGTTGGCCTTGGAGAGACAGCTCCAAGTACTACACTAGGGAAAGGATACCATTTTCTCCCTTATTTTAATCATGAATGCTTCCATGACAGAGCCTCACTGTGATCAAGAATTTAAAACAGGAGCCCATGTGTGTGAGATTGCTGGTTCTCTATGGGGCATCAAGGAATTACCTCTGAACCAGAAGGAGAGGTTTAGTCTTTTTCACTTTTGGCATGGTGACAGTGAACTAGTCCTTAGTCCTTAACAAATAGAATTGGCAGACAAGTGTATCACTGGTCATCTCTCTCCACAGCTCACAAAATGCTGGTGATAAAAATCATTACTTTGGGAAGAGTGCTCTCAGAACAAAAAACGATATCCAACTATCAGTTCTCAATGATAGCTAAGAAAAAGTCTACTGCATTAAATAAGAGAATTACTTATAAAAGAAAGCACTATCAATGATTGTATTTCCACTGTTGACTGAAAGTTTGATGTTGAGTCATTTTAAAACATCTTAATATTTTAATGAAGCCCTACAGAGAAAAATTATTAGTCATTAGTACCTGGCAAAGGATATCTACAATATAAATATCACCAGAGTGTTGTGCAGATATTTGATGCATACTAAAAAAAATAGCACTAACCATCTTCAAATTATAACTGCCCTTAAGGTTGTCACACATTAGCTTAGGCAGAGTTAGAAGTTAACATCTCACCATTATAGATGCAGATCTTATGATGTGAGAAAAATCAAATTTTTAGCATATGGAATCTGATTAAAATCTCACTGTTCCAATTTGCAAAACTAACTAATTACTGCAGATAATCAATACTTGTCTCAAGCGGGGATCCTCAGGATATCTAAGAGACAGAAACAGACTTAGACGTTCCCTGAGAGCAGGTATAAACAATGTATCTTTGCTCTTGTCATTTCTGTAGCTCTGGAGGGTACTCATTATGTGCATAACTAACCCTGTTACTGTTTGCTTTTGTCTGATGAGCGCATGTTTATAAAAAGTTACTGTTTGCCCGCTTACAGTTCAATGTTATGAATTTAGATGTGTTCATGTAATGATCTGTTTGTGAAGCCCGTGTTTACATCCTGTCACATGGTTATCTCCTCTACTCAGAACGCTGCTTACAAACACAACACAGTTAACCTTGGCATGCTGCCCTATGGAGGTATTTCAGCAATGCATGCAGGCAGAAGCATGACTTTAAACTTGCAGACTAAGTCTAAATTTGACCTTCAAGACCTACCTCTTCAGAAAGTAAGTATGGACTGCCCTACATGTGTCAGCATCCCAAAGCCACTTGACGTTTGTTCACTTGGTGTATTTAGACTGTGCATCTAGCCCTGCTTGTTACAGACTCCATAGTCCAAAAGCACCAGGGCAAATGATGTAGAGTCTGAATCTGTAGTTGCTCAGTGTTTACTGTAGCTAGATTGATGATCAGACGCTTGCTTTTTGGACTGAGCAGGCACATGGCTTCGGGGGTTGATTTAAGGATCATCTTTCTATTTATTTTTCTATTCTTCCATGGTTTTTTTTCTTTTGTGTTTACACATTTATTGTTTACATTTTTGGAGACCATCCCTGCCTTCCCTTGGTGAAGCATTCTGAGAACAAAGCTGAAAACTGTTTTTTTTTGTATTTAGGTGGTTCCTTTAGAAGGAACCTTTAGAAAAATAACAAGTTCATATATTTTAAACAAATATATAGATATTAGCAAGAAAATAATGTTGTATAATAAAGAGAAGAAGAATTCCCATTGTTAATGAAATATTTGTCTTGTTCAGTCAGCATTGAGAATGCCCATTTTACCTGCTTAAACTAATTAATGCTTTTTCTCTGTTACATCTTAGTGGAGACTAATGAGTCATTTTCATACAATGTCATTATGACTATATGTTAATGTAGTCATTAGCCTCATAAGGTTTTGTGGATAAAGAAGTACAAAATAGGAAAAGAGTGACAGCAGCCCCCAACATCTCTTCTTTCTGAATAAAGTTAAACATGGGACAAACTCCATGCTGTAAGGCCTCACATTTCACTGTCAAATGTCTGGTAACATTTCCCAGTTCTGTGTAGTTTAATTCAGGCTGTGGATATCATAACATAGTTAGAAATTTTATATCCACAGATTTTCACACACACACATACACACACACACACACACACACACACACACACACACACACACACACACACACATACACACACACAGCAATCAAAACCTAAATAAACTGGGAACTTTTAAATATTATCTTATTTGTTCTCAGTCTCCCAGGGGGATGAACAGTGGTGCATGATAACTTTCTCTGCTGGTATTTGCTGAGGTCAGCAATAACTCTCATCATGTCCATGCTCAGGGCGCAGTTCACAATCTCTAAACTTAGATCTGGGCTTGTGAGCAGTTAATTTATTCAAGCCAGCATAAGTCTAGCATGTCATCAGCATAACTATTTTCTTGAAACTCCCCTTTACGACAACCTGCTTTTCATGTCCTCTTAGAAGTCCAAAGCCCTCATCCTCTTTCCATGAAAAACCAACTTTCTTATCCTGTCCACACTCAGGGATGGATGAGCTTTCACAACTATAGACACCTCTGCAAGAGAACTTGGGGAGTAACGCAAATCAGTCTTTGAAACTAAAAAAGAAATTTTCAAAAAAGATTTATGAGCAGATTAAAATACTTTGTGAGGCATGGGTGCCACACACTCCCAGCACTTGAGGTTCAGAGACAGGTGAATCTCTGAGTTTGAAGCCTACCTGGACTACCTGAGCTTCTCAGGGAAACCCTGTCTCAAAAAACAAAGCAAAACAAAAAAATTAAATTAAAGGAGTCTTGGAAAGAAGAAAGCTATTGCTGGAACCCTCTGAAAATACCTAATGGCAACAACCCTATTTTGACTAATTTGGGGCTTAATTACTCTTTGACCCATACAGTGATCTGGATTCATGCAGTAACTGAAGAGCAGCAGTGCACTTAAAAATATGTTTCTGGTGTCTCAGTTACTCTCCAGGCATGAGTTAGGGACAGCTGCCTTGTGGTATTAACCTTGTAATGCAGTGGCCCTAAAGAATAGATCTCCCATCTCTCACTGTAGTGATACCATACTTCATAACAGCGATAATGCATAGCTGTATTTGAGGACCTCAGGACCATCCTCTCTTGGGCAAAGACAGGACTTACAGGAAGCCCCTTTGGAAAGAAAATCCCTCTAGAAAGCACAATAAATTGCAAACCAACAATTTAAACACTGAAAGACTTCAAAGTAAATTATTATCAATACATTATCTCCTGCATGAAGGAGGAGGAAGTGGAAGAGGGAAAGGAGGAAGAAGAGGAATGAAAAGGTCATTTCTAAAATTAACAGTTTAAGGTCTATGAAAAACAAACTACTCTACCTGGCATGTAAAGAGTTCAAAAATATTAATGCATAAGCATTCAAAGCACAGCCAAAGCTGTGGCTGTGGCGATTCAGCCTTCACTCCAGCCCATCGGTTCCACCCTAAGCTCCCATCCCTTCTGCCAGATTCATCTTCTCTATAGAGCTTGGATTTACAAATCTGGGGAGGCTTTCTGCCAAACTATAGATCAACCTTTATATAATTTTTTAGTTACCATACAAAGAGATGGTTGTTACTATGACATTTTCATCCATACTATATTCTTATCCATCCTCCCCTCTCCCTTCCCCGCTGACCCCCTTCCTCCCCCAAAACAGCCCCAAAACAGTCACATGTATTCTATTATCCTCTCTTTCTGTTTCCTCCTTAAGATTTCTTCTTGCTCTCTCAGGGTTCCATACACATACACAAAATTACTCTCAGGCATCTAGAAGGAAAGCATGAAGCTTCCTAAGGAAATAAAGGAATGTGCAACACACATTTGTGGAAGTGGTGCCCTTCCCAGGGAACACTTGGGCTGAAATCACAATTGTGGCCTTCCTCTCAGGCTCCCAAACCTGGCCTCTTGCACCAGGAGGAAGGAGCACTTGTAATCCCTCCAAAGCACTGACACTGCCCTTAAGCAAATTGATAATAAACTAATTAAAGGATACAACTGATTGTAATGAGGAGCCCTGGTACCTAGTAGTGCTTGCACAGTATATATATTCAAGGCCATTGGGCATGGAGTGGGGGGCAGACATGCTGATCTTGTGTATTTTGAACATTTTTTTTTTTTTTTGGTTTTTCGAGACAGGGTTTCTCTGTGTAGCTTTGGAGCCTGTCCTGGAACTCACTCTGTAGACCAGGCTGGCTTCGAACTCACAGACATTCGCCTGACTCTGTCTCCCGAGTGCTGGGATTAAAGGCATGCGCCACCACCGCCCAGATATTTTGAACATTTTTAACTCATCCCTATTTATTGCATGCCAGGTCAAGCATATATTTTTCATGGATTAAAAACTAAACTATAGTCTTTCTTTTCTATAAACAGGAAATTATATTTTATATGATAATTTCATAAAAGTCTTTAAGATATTTTTGAAAATGCCATTAAATACAACAAAATTAATATAAAAAGTTAAGATTATTCATTAGTTTGTTGATGTTTCTGCTGAACTTGAAAATCTAAGAGTATTTATGAATTATAATGCTGGATATGTAAGTTAGGCTTAAATTATAAGATATTGGTATTTCCTATTTATTTGTTCCTTCCTTCATTCATTCACTCATTCAATCATTTATCATTTATTTGCCGCCTTTCCAAAAAGCATTCAAGTCAACTTCCTATGATGTTTTTAGTGGTTCATGTGCTTTTTCAGATGCGTTCTACTGTAATGAGCTCAGCTATTGTCTTGAAATGTCATGTTACTGGGAAAAGGACATTACAAGAGAATGTTGGTTCAAACCACTATTTTTATTGCCTAGATTAATGAATGATAGAATGATAAATATTTCCATTGGGAGAAAACAAAGGCTGAGAAAGACTGAAAACTCACTCTGGCTGGTACCACAAGGTACTTAAAGGATAATTTTTTTCTTGCAACTCACAGACCTAAGTGGACATATTTAGAAGGTGAATGAGAGAGACAGGAGACAGGCTCACAAGTCACACAGATATATCACGTGCTTCTGCTTTACTGTCATGCCCATGGTGCCCAGTGTGTGCCCTCTCTACATTCAGTGAAGCCTTTTCACATTTTGTAACATCTGACATTTTCATACATGACTCACAGTAGTCAATACAATTCCTTCGTTCACATTATTATCCAAATAGGCATAAAAGTTGATAATGTGGAAAAATTTTAAAGAGAAATAAATGATGTGTCTTCACTGACCCAAGAACACATGATCACGTTGTTATGTAGATGCTACAGGAGAAATGATTCAGGTTATCTGAACTAAGTGAAAGCCAGTGATCACCATGTGCTCTGTCAAATCCACCTGTACTTCCTGACCCTTCAGTCTCACCAGAATGTGCTTGATGGCATGAATATTACAGACCCCAAGCATCACATGCTAACCATGGCATGCTGACAGCTGCCACCACCAGAGAGCATCAGAGCTGGGGATGAAACACTAACCTTTGCTAATGCCTGCCCAGGGCATGGCTCCCAATAGAAGTACCACAGGTTCCACAGAGCTAGAGTGGTATTTGCCACCTCTTCTTCTTTTAGTGTTTATTACTGTAATGTTACACTATAGAGTCTTTTGCTTGTTATTTATAGAATTGGGCAGTAATATAAATTATAATTTCAGAGATGGAAGGCCTAAGTCATACATATGACATATATATATATATATATATATATATATATATATATATATATATAATATATAAAATAATTGCTTCTTTAAAGTTACCTGGGAGAAAATGTCCTTACTGTCTGTTTCATTAGTTACTAAATCAGTTGATTACTGTCTAAGAAACTCCTGGGTTAGGGAAATTCAGACAGCAGTGTTTGCCTTGATTGTTTCTAAACTTCTGGTGTCTTTTTCCACTGGACCTATGCAGATGACCCAGGATCAGATGGTACCATAATCACTATGCATCTATTCATCCTAAAGCCAAGTGTTGTTTATTCAATCTCTTTTTTTTCCTGCTGAAAGCAAACCAAGATCTATGCTGTACCCCTGGCCAACTTGTGCCTGTAATTCCCATCAGTTCTGCTATATTTATTACTGGCTCTTTATCCCTCCATTAAAAAGCTATCCACCATTCTAATTATAAAAAAAAGCCACCAGCTTGCAAATGTACACATCCTTACAGACAGAAGCTAAAATGAGCAATGTTAGTATCAATGTGAATGATGTCTCATCTCTGTTATGGGCTAACACAGTCTTTAAAAATCATAACCATAATTCTCTCATACAGTATTTTGCTGGAATGCTAGTACTTTTAATTTCACTAAAAATACTTTGGGCAGATTTTTTTCTAGCGTTTCCTGGTTTTGTTTTTGGTGTTGTTTTTTATTTATTGATCTGTATGCTTGCTCCAGTTTTGGTGTTTGTTTTGTTTTGTTTTGTTTTGTACAAGGTCTCAGTATGTAGCCTAGGCTGGCCTCAAATTTATGATTCTCCAGCTTCAGCCTCCCTCCTCATTGCTGAAATTATAGACATTTGCCACCATGTTGCTTGGACAAACTATCTTTAACATTTTCTTAAGTCTATGAAAATCTCCTTTGCAAACCATGTATCAATTACCTAACAAAGTAGATCCTTGCATTCATCAAAGGTGTCATAAGAACTTGGAAAAGTGTCAATTTCTAACGCCACTCATATTTTCTTCAGCAGGATGGCATTACATATAATTTCACAAGCATACTGTACACCATTATTTAGCAGATGAGCAAGGCAACTGGTTCAGCTATGCTCATTTACTCATGTTAATACTACTCATATATATACTTACACAAATATACATCCATAGGGACACATTCATGTACACAAATGCATACTGAAGGCTTAGCCAGATTAGAAATCACTTCTTTCACTGGATATTTATCACCGTTCCTAGTTCTGAGAATCATCCACTAAGTCTATCAATGACCACAGCAAACTTTGGAGTCAGGTTTTCTTAAGCTATAGCCCTTTCTAAAATTTTTGCTTTTCCACTATCTTACACTGTCCATTTCCTCTGTTTTTCTAATAATAAAAACTAGTAAGATCCAGCAGCTAACATCCTGTGCACTGTGTGTTTGTTTCCTTGGCTGGTCATGTGAGCTGAGGAACATCAGAAGTGGTCCTAACCTTTAGAGTACTAACAGGATGTGAGCACCTGGTTTCGCTTGTTTTATTAGAAATAAGACATTGTAACAGCAATGGCTCCAATTTATATTATGCTTTCGAGTTGTTCCTTTTTATCTTCTAGACAAAAAATTTACTCATACCATATATCTTAATTTGAGAAACGATGAGAGCATACTAAATATTTCACTTTTCAGTCATCCCCAATAAGTGTTTCATGGTGTTCCTGTTTCTCCAGGCTTTATAGTGCCTCACTTAGGAAAATCAAATCGCAGCTCATTCTTGAAATTAATAAGGGAAATTACTTTCAGGAAGTACATTAATTTTACTATGTAGTACAAAAGAATCTCCTTAATGGTCCTGTATGTTTCTGTTTCTGTGTCCCCTGTAATATAAAAGAATTAGTGTGACAGTTAATTCTAATTTTTAAAAAGAGACAAATTAATTTATAAACTTAGGAAGAACCCAGGGTAATGATGTCATGGTTTTGATAGAATGGAGCTGCACTTTTGTTGTGGGCCAAGAAGAATTGTGCCATTTTGAATAGCTCTCAGTGGCTATTCAAAATAGAACTATTCATTTCTGGGCGGGTTAGAAAATGTGTAAGAGGAAATTCATATAAAGATGAGAGTGACATGAACAAAAAAGGAACCCTGTGCTGAAGTCTATCTACCTTTCAAGAATGTGTCTTGCACAGAGGCAACCAGATGACAGTTTGTGTTGGACCCTCAGGGTGGAGGACCCAGACCAAAGAGACATGGATGCTGAACTCTTGGATGCATGAATACCTCTTAGCTGCTTAATCTTTGTATTCTGATTTGGCGTATTTTAATATCTAGAAAAGTTGTATGTGAGCACATGTGAAAACAGTAGTCTAAAAATAGCAAAGACTAGAAATCCATTTGAAACAGACCTCAGATAGGCATCTCACGACTTTCAAGCAACATGTTTTTCATGTATGTTACTCTTCATTTGATTTTTTAAACACAAATTCATTCTTAATTAATATAAGAGTTTGCATTCAAAAACATTTTTTCTCCCTATTCATTTCTGATGGGCTTGTGGAAACAGAATTTACACAGTCCAAGCAAAAGGTGAAATTTGAACTGTGTCCTTTTTATTATGTCCATTAGAGGGATTGTGAGACAGTGTGAACTCTATTAGACACATTGTTATACAAAGTCCTATAAGACACATTGAGAGACAGTCTCACCTTAAACCCTGTTTTACTATATATCCTGGCAGTTCTTTAAAAACATGCATGTGGTCAGAATACAGACAAGTTGGTTATTGGGTTTCTTTTTAAAGAGATCATAGTGGTGTAGATGAGGACTGGCAAGCAGCTACCTGTAATGAATATGAAAGCAGTAGCCTAGCTTACCAAGATAAGGCTGAAGGACCCACCTCACACAGAATACCAGTAAGCACAACCTCTCTAGCCAGGTTTCTTCGGAATGTGGGAAAGGACTGGCATAGGCAGCTTCTGACTCACACAGGGATTCCCAATAAAACAAACAGAACTCAAGTCCCTAAAGGTTAGGAGAGAAAGGACTTTGTACACACATTCCACGCTGTGTATACCACCAGTGACTTCTCCAGCAGCAGATACAGGTCCTCCCTTTCTGATAGTATATGATTGCTTAATGTTAATCTAGCTAGAGTCTGGATCATCTCAAAATATCTAACATCAGTATTAATAAAGACAAGCATATCCTGTTTGTTAAAAACCACAAGCAAGAATATTTTTTAATAATCTTAAACTTTTGAAGGATTTAATTTTAATATATAAGTGATGCATAAATAACTGAATTTAGTAACCAAAACAGTCATGGCTTACTTGACTGTGATTCTAGCAGCTGTCTGTGATAATGCACAATGCCAAATATCTTCATCTGCCAGTGCAGATTCTGCAGAGGATTAGTGGGAAGTACATCCTTGAAAAATCACATCAAAGTCTCAAAAAATTCATGTTAGGCCCTGGCTTGGAATATTGCACGTTCCAGTCTGTGGATTGCATGGTTTCAGTTTATATTCTAAATGGTAAGCTCATACTAAAGAGACAAACTAAGCAGGCTTTAAAATGTTGTGGGTGATTTTAAAGCATTGATTAATTTTATTCTGATTATCTTTATTCAGGTACTGTAGAGAATCTAAACTTTAAAATTCAGTAAATAACTCTGAAATGGCTATTTTAATTGTATTTCTCATTGTTTCCAAAATAGCTGTCAGTTTAGAACTCTTACTCAGTAAATAGAATATAATAGTGTTTCCAGTTAGGATATATGTTTTCTATAATCAAACAAAATTAATTTTACCATAATTGTTAGGGACTCTTTTCAGAAAACTATCGTAAACATCACTAAAGAATGCCATACCATTTTCGCAATAGACCCCGTCCCAGCAAAGCAACATTTTAGACAATGGACAAGAAGATGTCTCTCCTAGTGGCCAATGGAATCCTTACCCACTTGGGAGGCGGGATGTACCTCCGGACACCATTACTAAAAAGGTAATCAATGTCAAGTTGACACAAACCATGAACCTCACACATTCATCATAATATGTAGTCCATATCTTGTGTCTTAACATCATTTCTAACTTCATGGTAAATTCAGGCTAAATATTCTGCCACTCTAGGGCTTCTGGTCAACTGTCAATGCATTGAAAAGAATGGAAATAGACACAGCCTGGTGCTCAATTAGTAATGGCTGCATGTAAATAGCCTTCCCCTCTGCAGATTCACTATTTGGAAGAGTACCTTAGGACACACTTTGAGGTGCGGGCACAGAAAGTTGTGTTGCATACACTTCACTTAGCCTTGGCTTCAGCAGTACACATAACCAACATCCATAAAATTATATTTACCATTAAAAAGGTCGAATTGCCACATCTAAAGTCATAACAGTGAGATGCTTCAGCATGTAAAGGTGCTTGCCTTCAAGCTTGACTACCTGATTTTGATTCCCCAGAACCCACATAGTAGAAAGAGAACCAATTCCCACAAGTTGCCCTTTGGCCTCCACTCATGCTTTATGATACACACATGGCTACACATGTACACACATAAATCAATCAATCAATAAATACATTAAAAATGTTTAAAGTTGTTAAAGTTTGTCCAGCAAGCACTCACTGAGCAATAGTGCACACACTGCATGCAAAGCACTTCCTGGACTGGAGAAACAAAGATGAATCCAAGCCTCTAAAAGGTTTTAGCCTAAACCGCTAGTGTCATTCAAGGTCATGTCCCATTTACCAGAAAACGGAACGAATTCAGTTGTCTGTCAGCAGGAAAGTGTAATTTCTGCTGCTTGCACAAAGGAATATTTCACAGAACTAAACAGTGAGTAAATTTGGTTATGATAGTGGGCAAAAGTCCTAAAAACAAAACCAGAAAAGTTTTCAGGAGATGATCCTGAGCAGGACTAGATTTATGCAGGTCTAAGACTTGAGAAAAGTCATTTTTGTGAGGACATGATAAACATTGTATTTAGAATTATGCAAACTTCTAGGGAGAGCACTGTGGGAGACCCTTCCACCCAGCTGTGGCTCTTACACTACAGTGTTGAGGCTCCAGTGACATCACATTGTAACTATACTTCATAATTTACGTATACTGTAACCTAGGTAATTTTTCCCCCTGGTAAGTTTAGTCAGTTTTAAAGATATACATTTTTCCCCAGAACTGGTGAGTTGTTACCTCCAGACAGCACCTATGCCTTGGACAACACCCAGCACTTGAGCAGCACAATGAGATATGCTGTGAAGGGTTGCAAGCTGCGACCATTCCTAGAAAGGACGACATTTAAAGGAAATAAAGGGAGCTGAGGAGATGGGGCATAGTGTCCAAAAGGCTGGATAAATAAGCAGAAGTCAGATCATGTGGGCTGCATCTTGTAGGATATGAAAAAGGGAACATGGAAGTATCTTCAAAGGGAAATGGCAGGATGCAATGTTCATTTAAATAGTTCTCTGACAGGTTTTCAGAGAACACACTGCAAAGGACAGAGCTTAGAACCAAAAAGCAAGCTAAGAAGTTCCTCTGACTATTCAGAGGAAAAGATGGAAACATAATTTATAGAGAAAAAAGCTTAGATGCAATAGAAACCTGACAGGTAGAGCCAGGAGTATCTTGTGAAGAACCCGTTCATGTAATCAGTAAACAAATTGGGATTGAGGCAAATTAAATGTACTTTTTTAAAAGAGTCAGTTATGTTATCTTTTCTAGGAAATCAATGTAGCAATGTCTTTTTCTGTGATGGGGAAATAAGAATGAATATGTTAGGGCTGGAGAGATAGATCAGCAGTTAAGAAGATGTACTGCTCTTGCAGAGGACCTGAGTTCAGTTCCCAGCAACTGCCTGTAATTCTAGCTCCAGAGAGATCGAATATCTCTGGCCCACTGTGGGGCCCTGCACATATATGAACATGCCCACACAGAGACACGCATGCCCATAGATATATTTAAAATATTAAATAATCATCTCTAAAAGAATAAATGTATTAATTGGGTTTACCATGTCTTTTTACATTGTTATTAACATGAGATAGAGACATCCTAGAGAAGAGAATTGCAGAGTGTTATAGACAGAAATGAGAGAGAAGGGAGAGGGAAAGGGAGTGACCTGCTTGTTAAACAAGAATTATATAAAGTCCAAAATTCTACAAGAATAAGTAAGACTCTACAGAGGCAGCTACATTGTAATAGCTGAGTCAGAAAGGTAGTTTTGAAGAAGTAATAATTTCTCTCTTTACTGATGCATTTCAAATATTTGTTTTGGTAATCCAAAAGACTAGGATGATGTAGCCCTATTGATGGCTTTTAATGTTAAGTAGATTGTACAAAAATTTTAAAAACTTACTTTTTATATTATATAATTACAGTTATTCTCAAAAGTGATGTGGATAGGTGCTTGAGAAAACATAAACCAAACATTCTTCTTCTGAAGAAGGGGCAGGCAAACGGCAGGTGTTTAATGTGACAGTCTTAGCCCTGGGTTCTTACATGGTATGTAATTATTCTTAGCAGAGAACATTTATTTATTTCCTGATGCCTATGTGGCCATGCAGTAGCCATGAAGTCAGGGGACCCTTCTTGTCCCCACTGACTCTGAATTATCCCTTTAATAAAAGTCCAAACCCAAACATTATCTATAGATAGCTATCAAGTCAGTGGTAGAAAATAAACTTGTCAGATTAAAGCAACGGAAAGAGTCAGGTTAAAACATATTACCCATCAGTCTTTGTTCCATAAAGCAAATGATTACCCTTCTTCAGAAATTTGAGATAAAACAATCACATTCACATTATGTTTGCTTTGAGAAAAATCTAGAAGTAAAAATATAAAATTAACACCACACCACAAAAATGCCCATGGCCAACCATGTAGCCAGAAGACATAGATAGCATAGCAACTGGGGGTCACGGGAGTCAGTGTCTTGTCGTGTGGTTATTAGCCTTCTCACCCCATTATGCATACATTCTTAAAAACATTAAGGTGGAAAGAATGACTCATAGCTTGTATCTCTGTTGCTCATGTCTCCTATCTCATCTCTGTTGGGGTAATGTGTGACAGTGCCATCAGAAAACATTGTAGGTTTAAATGAATAGATATGTACTGACTTTTGCCACATCCCACTCTTAAGATTGCTCCATTGTTTTCCCCCTTTTTTAAATAACTTCCAATTCCATTGCTGTGTTCTGTAGATTGACGTTTAATAATAGAACAATGTGCTGATAGATATTCAATAAGACAGAGATGATTGCCCTCACATCAGCCAGCTGCTGCTGGGGCACCAAAGTGAGAAGCTCTGTACCTCACATTTCATCTGTCATTAGAGACAGAGTGGTGTGTCACCTGCATCTAACTAAAACCTGAAAGATCAGCCAGACCTGTGAATGCCCCTCATACTGTAGGCATGCTACCAAGCTCTGTGAGGCAGTACTCTAGCACCCAAATGTGAGGACAGGTTTGGACACCAAGTACAAATTAAAGAGAAGACATCGTCTTCTTAATGTTAGCTTTATGGAATTGTCATAATCGTGAATATGTGCAGTGTAGAGCAGGCACGGTAGTGAAGTGTTTGACAGGAAGTCTCGCGTCTTCTTCACAACTTTAGGAAGTAAGGAAGTGACCATATGGAATTGAGGAACAGGAATTAGAACCCAGCATTGTCCAAGCATACAGTGTGCTCCTATTTCCCTTGGTATATATTCACTGTGCTTCGTGATGGATTAAATATGGACATGTATTTTTAGCATACCCACACATGCCTTCCCCAAACTCCTCCCTTTCCCAAGAGCCCCATGGGCCCTACACAATTTTGTTTCCACTTGCATGGCATATAGATATCTACGATATTATGCATCTGTATAAAATCTAGAAACCAAAAATGAGAGAAAACATTCCTACTGAAAGCATGTCTGTTCCATATGGCGGAAAAGGGAATCATTTATTTATATATAAAACACATTTTCTTTACCCATTCCCATTACTGGATGCCTGGGTTGGTTCCTTAACTTAGCTGTTGTAAATAGGGCTGCAAAAAGCTTTGATGTCCAAGAACATGATATGTCCACTTGGATTCTCTGTTAGCACTCATGAGTGGTACAGCTGGACCATATGACAGATCTGTTTTCAGTTTCCTTAAAAACCTCCTTACTGACTTCATAGTGGCTGAACTAGTTTAGATTGTCACCAGGGTGTATCTGGGACCCCTTTGTCCACATCATTGGTATGTGTTCTTATGTTAAATGGCTCTCATTCTGACTGGGGTTAGGTGAACTATCAATGTAGCTTTGATTTGCATTTTCTTGAAGGGTAGTGAGGGTGAACAGCCTATTTTTTGGCCATATCATATTCTGAGAGCTGTCTGCTCGTTACATTGGTCCCTTCATTGACTTGGTTGTTTGATTTCTTGTGATTTATGTCTTTCATGTGTTCTTTAAGTATTCTAGTTATTCTGTCATGTGTATAGCTGGTGGAGTTTGTTTCTCATTCTCTAGCCTCTCTTCACTCATTTGTTTCCTTTGCTGTGTAGAATACTTTTAATTTCATTTTTCTATTGTTAGTGTTATTTTCTGAGCCACTGGAGTCATTTTCAGAAAGTCCTTGCCTATGCCCAGCACCTCCAAGTGTTTAGTGTTAAAGCTCTTTGCTTCGAGGATTTTCTCTACTGTCACTGAAAGGAGCTGTTCATGTCTCTGTCTAGCAGGTGAATTTGGTGTTATGACTCTCCCTCTTATCTGTGCTTTAGCTGTATCCCACAGAGCTTCATATATCATATTTTCATGTACAGTATTTAATGTACTGTTTTACTTGCTATAGGCTTCCTCACTGGGCCTGGACTATTCAGAAATGGGTTGTATACAGTGCTTGGATAGTGTCCTTCCATCCTTCTTTACCGTCATATAATTAAATGAATTGTGGTTGGAGACCATCTTCTGTGTGACTTCAGCCAACTTGTTGAGAGTTGTTTTCAGTTCAGGTCACCTGGACAGATTCCTATAGTAAACTGAGGGGAATTCTAGACATGACAATTAGAAATGGTTGGTGGAGAGTAATGTTGGGTTCCTCTGCATTTTTATATTCTTGATCATTTTCAGTTCAGTTTTTCTACCAGTTATTCATAAATGGATATTACAATCATCTAGTTCTCTTCTAGTTCAATAGTTTTGCCATATCTGTACCTCTGTGGTCTGACTATATATAAGACTGCTACAATTTTTTGATGAACTAAACTTTCACAGTATAAAATTCCAATCTGTCTCTGGTAAATTGCTTTGTTCTGACATCTTTTTTTATTCAGTCCCAGACAGCCACTTTTGTTTTCATTTAATTAATATATGCACAGTGTGATCTCATTGTAAGTGAAACCACAAGAGTCTGTAAAAAGAGTGTCAAGGATTTAGTAAGATATAAAAGGGGAAAAATACACTCATGGATACAGAACCAAGTAAACAGCAGTCATTGACCTCCATTCTGTCCGGGAGGGAATGGATCTGGCCATCTGGTCTCCGAACACCCCAAGAGAGAAATGACCATGTGCATCTTCTCAGATTTAAAGCAATCACATAACCCACCAAGAGGCTATGCATGCCCTAAGGCTGGTACTCCAAAGCAATTGACGGAATGAATACCCACAACACTTCATAGACCTGGTTTTCCTGCCTGTATCATTACATTTAAAGTAAGAATCGAGGGGCTGAGGAAATGGGTCAGCTGATAAAGTCTTGCCACACACAAGCCTGAGGATATGAGCTCAAATCTCCAGAACCCAAATGAAAAGCTAGAAGCAACAGTGCATGGTTGCAGTCCTGGTGCTCAGAGGGCACATAGAACCGGATCCCTGGGTCCTGCTGGTCAGTCATGCTGAATCAGTAAACTCCAGGAAGAGAGTGTTTCAAAAATTAAAGTGGAAAGCAACTGAGAAACACTCCCAGTGCCGACCTCTGGCCTTCACATGCACATGCACACAAGTGTACCCACATATGCATATTCACAAACATAAATACACCCATGTACCACACATACACACAAAAAAAGCAGTCAATTAAGAAATGATGCATCAAAAATTTAATTTCATTTGCTTTTTTAACTTTTGTTGTGGATTTTGTTGCTTCTATGGTTCTTTTTCCTGTTTCCTATGAATTATTTGAACATCTCTTAGAGTTTTATTTTCATTTATTAATTATATTTTTATAATTTATTTTTATAATTATAATTATATTTTATAATTATATTTTTAGTGTGACCCTGTACTTAGTTTTTGTAGTGCTGCTCCTGAAGTGCACACACATACACACACACACACACACACACACACACACACACACAAACACACACACCAGCTTATAAATCTACTGGTGTCAGGAGTTTGTGGCTGAAACAAAGTATATGGACATGACCTCCCAACCTCTTCATGCTCTCATCTGCTTGTGTAAAAACTCCTCTGCATCTATCCTGTGTGAGTCTGCATGTAGACACATCAGATTGTGTCCTAATTTTGTTTTGATCACAAAAGAAATTTTGAAAATTTAAGGAAAGGAAAGTTGATTTATCAGCTGGCAGATCTTTTGGCAATGTTTTTCTTCCTTCTTAATTCTACAAGGTTTTTCTTTTCCTGTTTTCTTCCTGCTGGCAAGCTGCCTTACGAAGCTATTTAGAGAGAGTTCTTGGAACAACAAATTCCTCTCATGTCCTTCATCTGAGACTGTCTTGATTTCCTGGTCGTTGCTGAAGAATACCTGGACAGTTAGAGGATTAGGGACTAACAGCTCATTCTTTCCAGCACTTGAAAATCATATAATTTCCTTCTGTCACTCGTGGCTTCTGGTGAGACATCTGCTGACATTCAAATTGTTTTTCCTTTATAGAGAAGATGTCATCTTTTTCTCTCATAGCTTTGAAGGTTTTGTTTGCCTTAGCTTTTAGTCATCAAATTAGGCTGTGTCTGCACATGGCACTTTGTTTTTCTCTGGTTCCTGAACCTGTTAAGTCTTGTCAGTTACCAAATTTCCAGGTTTGTGAGGATTATTTTTTAAGATTTATTTTATTTTTAATTATGTGTGTGTGCAGTGCCTATCGAGACCAGAAGAGGGTGTCAGATCCTCTGGAGCTGTAGTAACAGGTGGTTGTGAGCACCTGATATGGGTGCTGGGAAATAAACTCTGTCCTCTGCAAAGGCAGAGTGGTCTTGGCTGCTTGGCCATCTCCCCAAACCTAGGGCATTATTTCTTCTGGTAGCATTTTAGCTGCACATTCTTTCTGCCGTTGTTCTGATGATATGATTACTAAAACACTGTGTAGTCCACAGATTTTTTTAGACTTTTCTCATATTTTTCCTGTGTGTTTTCTCTCTGTTACTCAGACTAAGTGATTTCTGTTGTCCTAATGTCCAGCTCTCTGTGGTCTTTTGCTAAGATTCTCCACATGCTTGCACACACTGTGTAAGGCCTGCACATGTTCGTGAATGTGGATGTGTGTGAATGCCAGAGGACGCTGTCTTTTACCTTTTGTTTTTGAGACAGGGTCTCTTAATGTCCTGGTACTCACCTGGAAATCCAGGGATGACCCTGTCCCCACCTATTCAGTGCTGAAATTGCAAGCATATACTGCCATACACATACTTCACCATGCACTGCTCTTTAAACATGGGTTCTAGGGATTGAATTCAGCTCCTTGTGTTTGTAAGGCAAGCACTTTATTGATTGAGGTATCTCTCCATCCCAATTTGGCCTTTCTGTTTTAGCTAGCTTCCTCTAATTCCATTTCAGTTGAGGAAGGATTTGGTGTGACTTGTAATCCAGGGGAGATAGAAAGAAGGGCTTTGGGGATGGAGAGATGGCTCAGTGGTTAAGAGCACTCACTGTTCTTCCAGAGGACCCAGGATCAATTCCCAGCATCTGCATGGTAGCTCACAACCATCTATAACTCTAATCCCAGGGGATCTGATGGTACATAGACATACATGCAGGCAGAACACTCATTCACATAAAATAAAAATAAATAAATCCCAACAAAAGTAATATTTAAAAAGAAAGATTTCCTTTTGGCCTTCATTGAAATCCCAAACAAAAGATCCTTGATGTTACTAGGTTGAGATGGAGACTCCAACTCCTCACTGATTTCCTCTGATGCTCTGGTACAGTTGCCTCACTATCACAGGGTCAGATGAAAGTCTGGCTCTACGAGGCCTTCTCTAACATCCCGTTAGAAAGGCAGAAGTCTTACTGTGCCTGGGTGGGAGGGGCCATTGAGTGCTAGTCATGGGAGTGCTGTGGCACCCTACTTGGCCTCTGGATATTGGAGTCCGGGGCATCATACTTTACAGCCATGTGGCAATGCTCTGCCACATCCCGAGAGAGAAGAGTCTAGTCTCTACTTGGCCTTTACAGGCATTGTTAAGCTGAGGCTATGGCTTGCTCTATGATATTCAGCTTCAGTAAAAAAGTCACTATCTAAAAGGATTCTATCTACATAGGTCCTGTATCAGTCCCTGATTCTTTACTGAACAGAATTTTTGGGTTTTCTTGTGGGCTGATTTTTGTTGGTATTGTGTTGTCTGTGTTAGTTTGCTGTTTTAGACTGACCATTGATTCAGCTCCATGTTTCTCATATGATTCAAAGAGCTCACCATCACACTGTAATTTTGTCCCTTCTAAAATTCTAATTTTTAGTCATCTTGTATGTGATAACATATAATGTCCAAAGATGTTTATTATATTTAACTTTGGGATGAGTAAAAGTAAATGAAGTCCATCTGCAAGGAAGCCAGCGTACAACCAGCTGAGCTTTTGAAACCTAATTTGCTTTTTAAAATGGAAGGGCACCGTGTAAAGGGGCGTGGTGGAACCAGGTATTGGTTGTTTTACTAAATTATAAAAACTTTGGTTATTTAAATGCAAAGGAACTCCTTGGAATAAGTTACTAAGTGCTCCTCTGGGAATGAGTCTATAGATGAACTCTCTTGGACTTAAGTGTCGAGCATTAGTCATGCTCTTTTGAACACCCTAAGTGCCACAAGCTGTCATCCATTTAAGTTGTGTTTGATTTTTCCAAGCAAACTCCAGTTGTTCAAGAGCCAAGATGGACAGTGAGAGACACAGGCCCACCTGGGCATCCCAGTGTATGTCCGGCCTCCTGCTCAGGTCTGGAGGAGCACTGTGAGCCAAACCACCTCAGTGGTGACAGAGACATTTCTTTGATGTTGTATAAACCTTCTAAACACTGAACAGTTTCCCATAATAAGCCCAATTAGCTTCAGGCTGAATTTTGGGTGAGTTATAGAATTTAGTATCAAATTAGCATTTCTCTGTTTTGAGTGTAAATATTTTCTTGAGTTCTGTAGATATTAGAGCTTTTTTCCCCTATAAATTTTGACAGTTTGTTTCAGGGTCAACTTGAAAGTACCATACTCCAACTCTGTTATGGAATATGTATGGTTTTCTCCAGCCTCCTCTTGAAAGCTCCAAAAACACCAAATCCTCTGTTTCTTTTTGTCATTCCAAACATGTCACAGTGTCTTTTCAGAAACCTTTGTGTTTGCATCCCCCATACAGTAAGAGGCGGTGTACACATGGCTTACTCCCCGCCCCCTTGAACAAACCCAACCGCTGACATTCTTGTTCCCATTGGCGTATTGTACTTCATCGTCAGTGTCCTCGTCACCCTCAGGAAGCTTTTGTGCTGTTCACAAAGCCCTCTTCCCATCCTTCTGAACCACAACCATCCCACTAAGTGTCTTGTCATTTGTGTTTGTTTAATTTTACAGAATTGGGTGTTTGTTCTTTGCCTTCTGCAGCCGTCAGTCATTGCTCTCCACAGCCCGCAGCCCAGGAGAGTGGATGGGCAGGCAGAATCACTTGCACAGTGATTGCTTGCTCCCTTCATGCTCACCATCTGAAAACACAAGCTTTATTAACTCATAGCAAGGGAAAGACTACTAAATACAACAGCACCATCCTGTTTGCTTACCTGTCAACTTGAAGTCCAAAGCAGAGCACCTAAGACAACCCACAGGCCTGACCCACTGAGTGGGAAATACAAGGGCTGCTAAGGAACTGACTGTGAAGACCAGCCAGAGCCTGGGAGTCCTCTGCACAGTTCCTTTTCTGTTCTCAGTAGAACTACGAATGGGGACCAGGCTGCAGTATAATACCATAATCAAGAGGATGACCTTTGATAGACAACTTTGTCAAATGCTGATTTGACAGTTCCCCAGTTCTGTGAATTACTTGGGAATATTGTATACTATTGCCCACCTTAGTGTCCTCTTCAGTAAAATAGGGTAATAATAATAATCACCTCTTAATGTTGTTGTGAAAACAAAGGAGGTAATGCATGTGAGATGCCTTGGGACATGCTTCAACACCACGTTTGGATGACAGCTATTGTCTACTAAATGCATGTACTGTGCCTCTCACTGAGAAGAGTAAGTGGGATATGCTGCATGTCCTCAAAAATTCAAAAGTAGGGGCAGGGTAGATGACTCGGTTAGTAGAGTACCTGCTGTATACACAGGGGGACCTGGGTTCAAATCTCCAGCACCCAGAAAAAAAATCAAGATATGAGGGATAATTGTAAGCCCAGACTGGGGGAATAGAGGCTGACAGTTCCTGGAACTCATTGCACACAAACATGCATACATACACCACATTGAAAACAATTCAAACATCTATATAATCCTGGCCTGTCAGAAGAAAAATACACCAGAAAAACGTAAGTCTAAAGTTAGAGTTCTGCAGAATGGAGAGGCTGTTTCAACTTTGGACAGAGTCTGTTCCAAATAAGTCAGCAGTGTAACTTTCAAGCAGGCATTATTGGTTTTCTCATGCAGATTATATAGGAAGGTGCTGAAGCAGCCAAATATCTTACAGTGGAGGTGGGAACCAGGTAGGAATCAGAAATCAACCCCGCTCTGCCCCCTCTGACCTCGAGAGATCATTCTGTCTGACACGTAACTGACGATGCCAAGTGATTCATGAGAGGACTCAGAACATAACCCTGGGTTCACAAGGGCTTCCATCTACCAAACAAGAGAATGGGAAAACTTGTAGCAGCAGAGAAGAGCTGAACTTGCCATAAGGACTTCCAGTCTTCTAGACTGGCAGGAAAGTGACAAGGTTTCTGGAAGTTTTCAAGAAGAGAGATGAGTCTGAGGAATAAGCATTGGCCTTTGAGATTATCACACATGTGGGTAACTGCACCTTGCCCCGGTACAGGCTAAAACCCCCACAACTTTCCCTCTAATTCCCCATGACTGAAACATTTTTGATCTTCATGAAGTTAGAAAATGGTTCACAATGCCAAGACAGCTAATTAGACATCTAATATATAATCTGAAGGTTGTTTATTTTGCATTCATATTGCCAATTAATAGAGTATTTTCTTCTTAAATTACCTCTTGTTTGGAATCCAGCAAAATATTTCCCTCTAGATGATGTTCTTTCTTCACTATGAGTTTCTTTATTTTCCATACTCTTTAAGAACTTTAAAACAAAGGAGTGTGCATAGCTCATTCTAAATGCCCTTCCTGTCCCCACAGATGGCAGCTGCTTACAGGCATTTATCACATGATTGACTTTTAATGCTCTTGAGCTAATAATGTAACAAATTAATAGCATTTATTATTTTCTCCTGAACCAGCTCACTGTGCACCTGTGTCATAGAACTTAAGCAATTCTACTGTTTTGCCTTAGGAAGAGGGATTATTGTCCCCCGATGCTAAAGAGCTTACATATTTCTCTAGGTTATTTTTCAACATAAAATGTCATCTAGCACTACCCTTTATTTTTAAGTTTTGAATTCTTTTTCTTTGAGATTCTTTTCAGATGAATTTTGTTGCCTTAAAATCAGGAATAAAATAATCTCCAGCAAACCACCAGATGACTGCACCGGTGTCAACGTCTCCACCAGCCCCATGAGTGTACCCCTACCTTTCCTTTGTTATCCTTCCCAGCCTGGCTGGAGAGCCCACATGGGGATCTCTCACCCATGGGGTATCTTCTTCCAGCCTGGGCTGGGAGCCCATATGAGGGCCTCTTCCCATGGGGCAGCATGGTGCTTTCTGCTTTACTCACAGGGAACTTGGCCTGACAATTCTGCTCTCTACAGGCAGGTAGCCACATTCAGACCCTGATGGGGTCACAGAGTCTTCAACACCGAAGCCGGGAGCAGCAGCCATATGAGGGGAACATCAACAAAGTGACCATCCAGCAGTTTCAGTCGCCATTGCCCATCCAGATCCCTTCATCACAGGCCACCCGGGGACCTCAGCCTGGACGGTGCTTAATTCAAACGAAAGGACAGAGGAGTATGGATGGCTATCCTGAGCAGGTAAGGAGAGCTCTTGTAACAGTCAGTGGACATTCAGGAAGTTAAAACAACTCAATGCTGCACACTGGTCCTTGGCTCACAATGCTCTTCATAGGAATTGGGTCATTGCTGCCAGTGGTTAGGGGCAAATGACACATTGGTAAAATGCCTTTTTGCAAGCAAAATACAATGGTTTTCCAGTCCTGTCCTTCCTTCCCACTGCCCATCCCAATTCAACTCTTCAGCACTAGTTTTGAGTGTTATAAAGAACCTCTGTGGATGGAGTGTATTGACTAAGGCGAATGGAGAGTATGAAAGGTGAGCTATTATCCCATCTTCATTTGCAGAAACACATTTTTAGCCCTATTTTCTGGTTGTTGAATAGTACAGAGTATAGAAAACCCTAAAGAATTATTGGAAGAGAAATTTTTAAATGTTCCAAAAGCTACTGATTAATGCAATGTAGCAAAATCATAATAATGACTATTGTTCTCCTGTCCTGACTAGAATTGGGACTTGCTCTCCACTGTAGAATGTTCTCCTTCCTTGAGACCAGAGAAGATTTCATCTGATGGAAGCTTGGGGAGGATACAACACAATCTAATGCATACAAAATTAATACTTCATTTTTCAGATTATTAGGCAAAACTCCATGGCATTATTCACCCATCACATGGTTTATGAAGGGTCCGTGCTGTTATTATTTATCCAATGCTTTACATGGTAGCCAACCATCTCTTCTACACACCAGCCAAGATTACCTTCTTTCTCCAGCTTTTTCTATTATGTTTCTCAGGCCATTTATCATGGGGATCCTAGATGCTTCAAACTTTGTCTCATTCTTACATCTGACCTGTATCAATCACTCTCAGAATCATAGATGCTCAAGATAATTCTCTTTCCCTTTCCCTAATCCAGGCCACATGTTGGACTTAACATGTAACAAGCCAGGCAGGCTCCTGTAGTCAGATAATGATGTACAGCTACTGACTTTCCAGAAGTCTAAAAAATTGATGAGGTTTAAATAGTGCTCTAACAAAGGCTGTATTCATATCTGACTCCTCAAGAAAAACCATCCTCAACCCAGTTCTCTGATTCAGGTGCTCCTGCTAGTAACCTACATGGGTTTTTGTTTTGTTTGTTTTGTTTTTCCCCTTTTCTCCCCAAATCACTGCCTTATTACCACATGAACTTAGTTCACAATATTGTAATTGCTTCATAGAAAGAATCTACAGTAGCTTTTGACTGTTTTGATCCATAGCTTTGATAAACCTGATGCCATTGGAGAGGTAGTGTTAATGGACTTAAATCCAATCCTTTTGACTTCTTGGTGTTTTGCCTTGGTCTTGGATTGAAATGGCTCAGAATGCTAAGGCCAAAGCTGCAGTGACAATAATGCCCTCAAAGCCTTTAAACAACTTGACCTCATTCCAAAACACACTCCTCTGCCCCGATTACAATCCCAAGAGCTCTGCTGACCATGTTTGCAGTACATTATCCTGATGGCCTTTATTGCTCTGTGCTGGGCAACACAAATGGCTTGCCACATGACTACCTCCTCCCAGCCCCACCTGAGGTGATACTCCATCAAAAAGTGGACATTACAGGGTTAATTAAACCACAAGACTGGCAAGTACCCCAAAGCAGTGTGTGCCACACCTGATCAGCTGCTAGATGTACTCTGGACATGATTATTTCTACTTTGCTTCTCTGCTATTTTGCCTTCCCTAACCTCTGCTCTTCCTCATGAAGCTCTGTCATTCAGAAAAGATCACCAAACCAGGGGCTTAGATTCTGAAGTTCTTTTTTTACTGTAATGAGCCATGTGACCCTGGCCAAGTCATTCACTCCTTCTAAGGTTGTTTCTTTCTTTAAAATGGAAACAATACCACCTGTCAACAACTTTTGGTTGGTGAAGACTGGGAGATAGCTCAGTCAGGAAAGTGCTTGCTGTGGAAGCATGAACACCTGAGTTCTAGCAACAGAGCCCAAATGAAAATTAGATGTGGTTGTACACTGTCTTAGTTAAGGTTATATCTATTGCTGTGAAGAGACACCATGACCACTCTTATAAGGGAAAACATTTAATTGAGGTGGCAGCTTACAGTTTCAGAGGTTCAATCCATTATCATCATGGTGGAACATGATGGCATGCAGACAAACATGGTGCTGAAGAAGTAGCTGAGAGTTCTATATCTTGCAGGCAACAGGAAGTGGACTGTGACACTGGGTGGTGTCCTGAGCATAGGAAATCTCAAAGCCCACCTCCACGGTGGCACACTTCCTCCAACAAGGCCATACTCACTCCAACAAAGCCACATCTTTGGGAGCCATTTTCTTTCAGACCACCACATATATTCTTGTGATACCAGAGCAGGGGAGGAGGATTTCAGTGGATCCATAGTGCTCACTGGCTAATCAAGACTACTCAGTGAGTTCCAGGTCAATAGGAAACCCTAAGGAACTACAATGAAGATTAACTAACTCCTTGCTGCTATGTGCATGTGCACACTTATGCATGCACCCTGCATGCATGCATGATTCCTCCTACATATTCAGATATACCTTCCAAAAGTTGGGTGAGAGTTAGATGATACAGTCCTGTGCAGGCAAAGATAGGGCTTCTCTGAGAGGGTAGAAATAGAAAACAGAAGGAATGAGAATAAAAGTTTTTAAGAATTAAAATGTTTTAAAGAAGATAATGGTTATCAATCCTAACCTCATTAGTTTACAAAAGAGAGAAGAAGCCAGAATGTTGGGTCCTGCCCAACCTGTTGAACAGTCCTGAAAAGGTGAGTGAGGACTGAGAAATAATAGATAGGAAAAATAGAGACGTAGACGTAAAAGAAAAAGACAGAGACACAGGATAGCTTTGGGAGGGTTCTGAGTTAACACCACAACATCCCTGAGTTTATTTCTCATGGCCTTTTTATACCCAAAGCAAGGGGGGCAAAAGACCTCCCCCTCTCAAGGACATCATGGTTCAAGGAACAAACAAGAATAAACACCTCCTTAATTCTCAAGATATCTGGTAACCACACCTTTGGTCAAACATCCTGTTAGGCAGCCTAAGAGAGCAAAGATAAGCTTGAACTCTTTGACTTTGACTCAAGATGGAATCAAGGCACAAACTGGGGTCACTGTGGGCTCCCACACCAGAACTAGACACTGTTATGCTTGTGTGAAACTCCACAGCATTTAAATGTCCTCAGTATTTGTTGTTCTTATCTCCTGTCCTCCCCACCACAATACTGTATATCAGGTGTTCTTAGTCTCATCTGCACATTTCAATCTTGTCTGGAGCGCTTCAGAAAACACTGACACCTTGCCTCCTTCCCAGGTCAACTCATTTCGCTCATCTACCTGTGACCAAGGTAATGGGAATTTTGTGAATGCCTCATTGATTCTACATAGTACAGCCAAAGTTGAGAGTCACTGCCTGAGGTATTCTGTAGCCCAACATACTCCCAGCTGGGCAATGTACTGGTGTCATCACTATGTAGAAGTCACACAAACTGAATATTTTTTTAAATAAACTGATAGTATCTTTTATCTTTCTTTATGCACATTTGTAATCCAATGCATAATGTGTTTACACATGTAGAACATAGAGATACCCAAGAAGTACAGTTCAATTCACAGTTTTGTGATCCAGGTTACCAGCATCTGTCTTATTGAATAAGACTAAGAGAAATAAAGTGCCTTGACTATGACAACCTAGCAGCTTAGAAGCCAACTGGAATCGGGACCTGGTTTTGTGAGTTTTTGTATTCCATGTTGTGACCTGAGGCACAATAACCCAGAATACAGTCTTCTTTATCCAACTTCATCCTCCCAATACCCAAACTCTAAAAACCACTGTTCTGTGTTCATGTTAACTTTTTTAGAGCCTCAATATATGAAAGAGAGCATGCTGTGCTCATCTTCCTGTCTCTGGCTTATTTCACTTAAGATAGGGTTGTCCAGTTCCATCCACCTTCCTGAAAATGCCATGGTTTCATTCTGCAGAGTCCAGTAGCATTCCACTGTGTAATTCTGAGTCTCCTATTTTCTTTTCTGTCCATCCAGACACAGCTCTGTGGTAAACATGGATGTGCAGGCTTCTCTTTGGTGTGATGAGTATACTTCCTCTGGCTACATTTCAAGAAGCTAAATCAGAGGCCAGCTAAATCAGAGGACAGAAACTTTACTCTGTAATGTAATAAGTTATATCCCCACACATAGCTCAAGAGCGCCTCCTTTCTACCACCATTTATTAGTTTGTTGTTGTTTATAACCACCATTCTTATGAGAGTGAGATAGTATTTCTTTGCAGCTTTTGAAAAGTAGTATGTAGTTTAACAGACTTTTCAAGCCTTTCTTCTTTTTTTTTAAACATTTTATTTATTTTTTTATTTTTTTTATTTTTTTTAAAGATTTATTTATTATGTATACAGTGTTCTGCCTGCACATATCCCTGCAGGCCAGAAGAGGGCACTAGATCTCATTTCAGATAGTTGTGAGCCACCATGTGGTTGCTGGGAATTGAACTCAGGACCTTTGGAAGAACAAGCAGTGCTCTTAACCTCTGAGCCATCTCTCCAGCCCCAAGCCTTTCTTCTTATATCATTCAACATGATATAACTTTCTTCACCCAGCCCAACAGCTGTAAACCTCCCCTGAAGTCTCACATGCACTTCCAGCAGCTGATAACAGAGCAGCCAAGGGAAAGAAAAGTCTGAGATCACTCTCTCTCTGCCACTGCTTCCTGGGCTCCATATATCATGAAATCATTTTTCCAGGATAGTTCACAACCTTCCATCCTGAGATGACTATACCTCTTCTCCTGATGGATTGCATCCAGCCTTTTTATCTACACATCCCCTCAATGACAGCATTCCGTCCCACGTTTCTCAACTCTCTATCCTGGCCCTCCCTCCTGCACTCCAGTTGTCTGAACACACTGACTGAGCTCTGTCTTCCTTCATTCTCCACCTAGGTTTTCCAAGTTCTTGATAAACATGGCCAAAAGAGCTGTTAACTTTCTGCCCTGGCCCTTTCTCTCACATCCCTGTCTACATCTAGACTTCCACATCCCATCATTCTTCTATGACTAAACATGTCTGATTCCCCTTTCTCACAGCCCACCTCCAATCCAAAACACTTCTATCAGGAGCATAGTAACATCCTAAATTTCACACCTTCCTCACCACCCACACACCCCCACAAATACTAAATACTCTCTTTCCACTGTACCTCACTCTGATCTCTCCTTGCTGCCTAAGTTATCAAAATGAAATCCATGCCATGCCACTCCTCTACTTAGAATGATTTTTGGCTTCATTGATGCCTGAGTAAGATTTTTACAGGATAGTTTAATTTCTCCATGGGTCTAGCCCATGCTCACACAATTACAGGATAGTCTAATGTCCCTGTGGGTCTAGCCCCTGCTCACATTGCCTTCTCTGCCTTACAAAGCTGTCTTTCAGTCATGATGATCTTGCTGTTTTTGACTACATTGTACATATAATTTATACCCTACAAACTGGAGTATTTAAAGTACACAAGTTGTATATTAATACTTTACAGTTGGGTGTCCACCATTGTAGTGATTTTAGAGCCTTCCTACCCTGCCACCCTGGACGATCACTCGACTGCCTCCTGTTTCTAGGTAGAGCTGCCTCTTGCTGACAGCTCAGCCCCCTTGACGCCTTCTGCGACCCGGGAGCAGGTTTCTCTAAGACCCGCTGTTCTAATTTCAGTGAGATCAACACAGACCAGAAGTGTGCAGTCAAGCAGCATGCAGGAGGCAGGCCGAGTCTCACAGCCCTGCTGCTGACCGAGCTGACACTGTGCTTTAGACAGACATTTCGTTTCATCTCTTAAGAGAAAATTGAAATACTGATTTTCAGTAAATAAGTTATTTATTAACTTCTGGACCTTTTACAAAATCATTGCGTCCCAGTTCCTTTCAGCCTCTTTTGCCTGTGAGGTTCCCTCTCTCCTCTTCGGGCCTCAGCAAGCAGGTGAAACCCCTCACCACAAGAGAAGTCCTCCCTCCCACGGTTTTTAGGAGACTCCAGACCCCTATTGATCTGACACACGTGGCATTCTGGGAATAGCCAAACTGTAGATCACAGCTGAAGTCTGTTTGTCAGGTTTATGAAACAAGTATCAACTTTACTGTTTCTGTTGTCTAAAGTGCACTGAGACAGCACTTCCCAGGCCTGGCACTGCTGTTTTCCTTAGTTTTTCAGCACATTCTAGATTTTCAGTACTATAAATGAAATGTAATCCCTTCCTTGAAGAAGGATGACTGGAAACTACTTGGAAATTTTCTACATAAAGGACAACTCTCCCTATAGTTCCCAGTTCTAGAGTAACCTAAAGGAAGCCAGTAACCACACCTTTGCACTGTTTGTGTAAAGTTTCCACAAGAAATAGAACCAGATTTGTTGTTGTACAGATACATGAGTGTGCCCATGTGTGCATTCATGAGTGTGTATGTGTGAGTGTGCATGTGTGAGTGTGTGTGTGTCCACATCCTTCGTTATACACAGTTCTGGGGTCTCACTAGCACTTTTTCATGTAAGAATATAGTATGCCTGGAGTGTTTTCCTGTCCATAAGCCCACTTCCCCTTTTTTCATCTTGCCATGACCCTCTTCTTTCCTTAGATCAGTGGTTCTCAGTCATCCCAGTGCTGCGACCTTTAACACAGTTTCTCATGTTGTGGTGACCCTCAACCTTAAAATTATTTTGTTGCTACTTCATAACTGTAATTTTGCTACTCTTATGAATCATAATATATATATCTGTGTTTTCTGATGGTCTTAGGTGACCTCTGTGATAGTCAATTGACCCTAAAAAGGTCACAACCCACAGGTTAAGAACCTCTGCCTTAGATGGTTCTGCTTCTACCTCCATGTCATATGTACATACATGACTTAATGTGTTTATATAAAATCTAGGACCCACAAATGAGAGAAAATGTGCTATTAGTTGTTTTAGACTGACTTAATTTGCTTAATTTGACATTTGAAAATGCATGTATCTGTGAGCAAAGACAAAAGGAGAGATTTTAATTAAATAGGATGCTTTCTTGTCATTTTCTAATTAATAAATAATAGCCAAGAGGCAAAGTGCTACATAGAATAAAGCTAAAATATTCCTTCCAGCTATATCAAACTGTTCTATATTCATACTCATAGGCTGTGAACCATGTGAATTATAAACTATTATAAGCTATCTCCTGCTACCCTGTGAAAACTAGTTTTAAAAAATCTAAATCAGTTGAAGGAGAAGTTGTAATTAAGTATATCTTTAAAGTGACTGAAAAAGTACTCTTGGCAACTGCACTTACTTGTAATTTAGAAATTATTCACCGGTGAGATGAAATTAAAAATCACATTAGTGGGTGAGTTTTTGCCCTTGTGTTGCAAGTGAACCACAAGATAGATACATTTTAGGAACGAGAACAGCCCACTAAGGATGGTGCTAGTAAGTAAGGTTAATTCATCCAAAGTCTTGTAACTCGAGTGCGTGTTAATTATGGAACAAGAATCATGTTTTCCTTGGACCATCTAAGAGGAGAGATAGAAGTAGAAAGATAGAAAGTGCTGTTTAAAATAGAAAGATAGAGAATGTTTTGGGCATTCACATTTAACTGGTTCAGAGACTGGATGAGTGCTAGCCAGAGGCATAAAGTTGCTTAATTAGCCAATAGTTCAGTCATCCTTAAGAACTTTTCTTTTGCATTTATTTGTGACAAAACACATGTCAGTGTGTTCCTCATTATTTTTTCTTGACCTGTCAGTCCCCTCATTGTTGCCCTCTGGTACCACCTGGGCTCCCCTGCTTCCTGCTTGCTCTGTACCTAACATTTGTGAATCTCTTTTCTCTTCATTTAACAACAGAATGCCTCCTCTTAGTCACAAGGCTCTCATCATCTGGGGTCACCCTGTCTCACCCTATATCCTAAGCCATTATTTTTTCCCTCAGCCCCAACTCGCCTTCAGTACAGGGTCCCAGATCTCGACTGTTGAGGTTTCTCCAGGTCATCCTGCTGGCTTCCTGTCTGCGAACACTCACAGTCTACATTAATGTAAACACTTCGTTCCACTTCACTGCAGCCTTAGTCCACAGTCGGCCATCCATCTAATGTGCTCGTTCTCCGTATTGCTGAGGCCTAAGGGAGTAATAGCAAAGAATGCTAGACCAAAATCCTCACAGCCTTGAGGCACTGCTCCTGCCCAGTTTCTGTCTTGTGGACCACACTCTCGAACCTTGTGTCAATTGAATAACCTTCTATTCTTCCTGCTCCTGCCTCAGCAGCTACTACAAAACTCAATCCCCTTTTCCCTCAAACTAAAAACCCTAACACCCCTAAACACTACCACGCCTTCCAAAGGGGTCCTCCCCGACCACATTTAAATTGCCATCTCTGATTCCTCTCACTTGTTTGTACAGTGTTTTCTAAGTAGTCTGGGCATGTGTATAGATTGACAGATAATGCTTCACCCACAGTGTGCTCATGAGGCCTGGGCTTCTAAAGGTAGTTTCTGACATATGGAGGCATAGAGACATTACCCCTTTGGTGGAGTTTATGTTGCTTACACCAGACCAACATGGGCTCACTAAAAATATGAGTGAATTGTAAACCTTGTTTGAAAGATTTACTTGTAATGGCTACTTGGTTTGACATTTCATGTCTTTTTTCTTAGTTCTGTGTGAGAATAGAAAAGAATCCTGGGCTTGGATTTAGTATCAGCGGTGGAATTAGTGGGCAAGGAAATCCTTTCAAACCTTCCGACAAGGTAAGAAGTGAATTCCTTGTTGACAATTTTAATTTCAAAATGCTGTCTTCCACTGTGATGTGATGGTGAAAGAACGTCATGGATATGTTTGTTGTGCTGAACTGATCCAGCTAACCATGAAGCCAATCAGAAACAGAAACATGTCTGTCCAGGGAAAACAAATCCAGCATAGTGCTTGCCGGAAATGGAGTAGGAGGAACAAATATTTAGTCTTTCTATTTGAAAAGAAAGGGGAAGCCAGGCAGTGGTGGCACACACCTTTAATTCCAGCACTTGGGAGGCAGAGACAGTTGGATCTCTGTAAGTTTGAGGCCAGCCTGGTCTACAGAGCAAGTTCCAGACCAGCCAAGGCTGCACAGAGAGACCCTGTCTCAGTCCAAAGGCAGAAAGACCTTTGGACAGCAAGCTGTAGCAGCTGCTTCCATGGAGAACTGAACCTGAGGCAGGAGGGCAGCATAGGAGAGGGAGAGAGAGAGAGAGAGAGAGAGAGAAGAAAGGGATTTTGGTACCATTCTATAGCTAGTTTTCATGGAGTAATTTTTTGCCTCTTTGTTTTGACTTTATAGTTGTATGTGGTAAAGAAATCTATGTAAGAAATTTATCAGAAAAATTTTCCAAAGATTTATTTGTAAATTGCTCACTTGTTGTTTAGGAAAATGTTTTCTTATAGTAACAAAATGATTCCACTTTCACTGAGTGTTCAGGCCAGCCAGCAGCTGACCTTGATCTACCACACTTGAAAAGGGTAGGGTTCCATTAACATAATTTTGGAAATAAAAAATCACAGAAAACAAATTTTATAATATAAGAAAATTGAAGTTAGCATTATCAGAAGAACCAGACCCTCATCTCACTGGATAAATGTGTACTCTCCTAGCTCCATTTGGGCCCTGCCATCTAGCAGGCCAACCTGACCCCAGGGCAGATCATCTAACTTTCTACCCTAAGCTATATAGCCTGCCCTACTACTATTATTGCTTAACAATCTCATATTGAAATCAATGTGGATAAATTTATTAACCCTTAAAATGATCTACCTTTGATCTCACCAAACTGAACTACCTTAAATGACATTAGGTCCAGACTTTTTCAATTCACTGTTATAACAGAAACAGCTCACAGATCAATTTCTAAAAATAAAATCTACTTCCAAAGGAAACTTGAATGTGGGACTGAGGAAGTAGCTCAGTGGCTAAAGCACTAGCCTTGCAAGCCTATAGTCCAGAGGTTGGATTCCCAGCACCCATACAAAAGCCAGTAGGCATGGCAGCTAGCCTGTAACACCCAATGCAAGAGGCAGAGACAAGGAAACCTAGAGCAAACTGCTATCGGCAGCCGAATCTGAAAACTCTAGGTTCAAGGGTATATAAAGTGAGGCGATCAAGGAAGAAACCCAAAGTCAACCAGCCTAAAAGGCACACATACACAAATGTGTCTACACACAAGAACACACAAAAACAAAACAAAACAAAACAAAAAAAAACACAAATTGACTGCTCCTATATGGATATTTCCAAAGCCTGAAGCAGGACCTTCATCGCATATTTTTCTAACCTTCTTAACCATCATGCTCTCTCCATTCTAGAGGATAGAAAAGTTTGGGACAGAATTTTTGACATGGTGATGTACATCAGGAAATATATATAACAGTTTCCAGTCACCATAGGCAGAAAGACCTTTGGACAGCAAGCTGTAGCAGCTGCTTCCATGGAGAACTGAACCTGAGGCAGGAGGGCAGCATAGGAGACAATGGTCCACCTGTATTTACATTTTGAAACAATGCTGACCTATAAAGTTAAAGTAGTTGATAATCTAGTTGGGGCAACCACTTATTTAATTTGATAAATTATCAATAAAAGTTCCAATTATCAGAAACATGTATGATACATTATTTAAACTTCATGCCCTCGTGTCTTATTTGTTTTGATCCTCTCTTTTTAATTCTTATTGATATATAGTTGTTGTATGAAGTGATGCATTTCAATATTACTCTCCTAACCCCTCTTCCCATTCTGTTAGTTCTGTATTCTTCCCAAATACTTGCCTTCCACTTTTGTATCATATATATTACGTGTGTGGAAAATATATAACTTGAGGTTACACATATGAGAGAGTGTATACATGTTTGTCTTTCTGACTCTGGCTTATTCCTTTAATTATATGATCTTCTGTTCCACCCACTTTCCTGTAAATAAGATTATTTCATTCTTTACAGCAGAATAAGTCTCCATTGTGTGTGCATGTGTGTATGTGTGTGTGTGTGTGTGTGTGTGTGTGTGTGTGTGTGTGAGAGAGAGAGAGAGAGAGAGAGAGAGAGAGAGAGAGAGAGAGAGAGATCTGTCCATCTTCTGTCAACTGACAACTAGGCTGATTCATAATGTTACTGAGAATAATGCCGCAGGGAGATTCGTGTGCAGGCATCTCTGTGTTGTGCTAATAGTCCTTCAGATGTAGTCCCAGGTGTGGTACAGCTGGGTCATGAAGTAGCTCTGTTTTGCGTTTTTGTTTTTGTTTTTTAAGGAGTCTCTGTATTGACTTCCCTGGTGTAGTACTTGCTGAGAGGATGTTTAATTTTTCAGGTCTTCGCATATGTGGGTATAAACCTCTGTCAGAGGGGTTGGCAAAGACTTACTCTGTTCTGTAAGATGTTACCTCGCTTGATGTTTTCTCTTCCGTGAAGCTTTCGATTTCATGTGACATCATTAGTTCTCTCTCAGTCTGTCTCCTGTGCTGTTGAAACCCTACTCGACAGTCCTCACCTGCATCCATAGGAAGAGGTTCCACTATGTTGCCGCTATCTGATTCAAAGTTTCAGTTCTTTTTTTGGGCTGCGGAGGGGGGGCGGGGGGGGGGGGGGAGGTGAGGTTTCTCTGTGTGAAGCTCTGGCTGTCCAGGAACTCACTCTCTATACCAGGCTGGCCTTGAACTCACAGAGATCCACCTGCCTCTGCCTCCCGAGTGCTGGGATTAAAGGCATGAGCCACCACTACCTGGCAAAGTTTCAGTTCTTATGTTAAGGTCTTTGATCCATTTTTAATTTACTTCTGTGCACAGTGAAACATAACGGACCTAGTTTCATGTTCTATGTGTGATGCCCATTTAACCCAGCACCATTTGTTACAGAGGCCTTTTCCCCAGTGGACTTTCCTGACACTTGTGACAGTAGCTATGTGGCTGAACACTCTTCTTGCCTTTGGTCTCATGTCCCTTCCCTGAATTCTTTCAATGAAGAGTTAGCTAGCTGATCATCTTTCAGGTGGCTGCCATTCAAGAGATGTGCTCCTCTCCTTTCTCTCAGCACAGAGAAATTCTCATTCTACTTTTGGAAGGTAGAAGATAATGTTTTTAAATTGGATAAGCTCATTACTAATAGGGTGCTAGAATAGTGTTTCATTTCTGCTGTTTCCAAGTGCAAAGACTAAGAACATAGGCTTCAGCATTGTTTCCTTCCACTGTGGTGGCTACAAAAACCTTATACACATTAATTTAATTTTTGTTTGGAGTCTCAACTGTGTCTGTGTTCTTATAACTCACTCTTTGGGTTAAATGTAGCAGACAGAGGGCTTGGATTGTTTAATGCAGCTGTTGACAGATTCTTCCTTGAAAGTATTTTTCTTTGCCTGATTATACTTCAAACCACTTTGCAGTCTAAATCATGTATCTCTGTTATTGCAGAACTGATGGAAGTAACCAGAATTTCAGATCTACAGATCACTGTTCAAGTTAGTAATACTTTCCTTGGCAATCCAAACTTACGATGGATTCCTGATTAACAACATTCAAATGATCTAAAGATGTTGGCTCCAACAATTTACATAAGAATTTAGTCCATTCACTGGGAGAGAGTTTCATATCTGCATAACCCAGTTTCATTTCCTCAGCCTTATGTTCCACGCTGATAAAGATTGCATATGATTTAGACTAAAACCCAGGGCTTGCGGGGAGGACATGGATAAAGTACTTGCCTTGAAAGCACAAGGACCTAAGTTCATTTCCCAGAATGCACATTTTCAAAGCTGGCTTCAGTGGCACATTTTTCTAATCCCAGCCTTGGGGAAGGGGAGGCAGACAGAAACCCAGAGCTTGATAGCTGGCTACCATAGCTTATTTGGAAGCTTCAGGCCATGAGAAACACCATCTCAAAAAGATGGTGGACTGCCTGAGGATGAATGACATCTGAGGTAGTCTAGCCTTCACATACACATCCACACATGCATGTTCATATGTATATGCTGCACACATACAGACACACACAGAGGTGAGGGGGACTTATACCTACCTCTGAAAACTAATACTAAGTATATGAAAATACATACTCTTTTCTACCATGTTGAAAAAGAAATTACCTTTTCATTAGTGGGCTAATTCACAGCTGGAGGTGAAAGGTACCAAATTAAGTAGCAATTTAAATTCAGCATATACTGCCTGAGTCTGAAGTAGGCAGAGCATAGAGACTCTAGTCTGCAGGGTAATGCATGCTCCCTTCCAGTAAACAAATCATACATTAGCTATATTCCTGGATACATGCTGTGTTGCTAAGCTTGTTGTCCATGGAGCTTTGAACTCTTGGCTGCTGGAATCTTTGCCTATCTGATGTCTTGAAGGCACTGAGGAGTTTGTATGCTACCGTTACCACTAAATTTATCTCATTCTGTTCCGTATTATTGATGCTGTTGCAGCCAATTCCCAAGTGTGAAAGAATGTCCACACTAGTGGCAAGCAGAGAGAGCATGCAGTAGTCACTGAACAGAAGAAAGGAGTAGAGAGTGAGCAAAAAGGAGCTATGTTGCTCAGGGCACAGAAGCTGCCAGCTAACTTCTGGGTTGTGTGAGATTCCTGCAATAAATCACCTCAGACAAACCCAGAAATTCACCTAGGCTTTAGATGGATTTGGGATTAAGTCTCATATGACAGACCATTTCATACAGGACTGGAGTGTTGGAACAGCATCTGAAGCAAAGTTAACTTCCCTCCAAGACCCAAGGTCCCGAGCAAATCTGGTCTCTTGGGGGTAAAAGAATCCATGTGATTAACTCTGAAGCTGACACTGTCAGAACAATGTTTAGTATATGAAAAAAACCAACTCACCAAAGCTCATTGTTCTGGGTAAGTTCATCACAAAGTGAAAACTACTTTTATGTACTTGTAAGGAGAAAGTGGTGGAACACTGGGTGCAAACAGCCCTTCATAGTGCCCACCTCTTCCCTCTTTGTAAAGGGGATAGAAATTGTGATCCAGCTTATCATCAGAGAGAAACACTGCTGTCACAGTAGCAAGATGCTGCTTAGATGAAAGATTTCAACACAACAAATCTAATGATAATGCAGTAAAAAATGAATATCATTTATTAACTATCATGTGCCAGGCACTGTATGGAGCTTATTTTGTGTGTAACCTCATCTGGTCATCTTAGCAACATCTATTAGTCAGGTAACACTGTCATCACCGTGTTACTGAGTCCCAGAGTGGTTCATTAACATGACTAAGGTCATTTAGCTAATCTGTAACAGACAAAATCTGAAACCAAATTGATCTGACTCCAAATCTTTTTCTTTTAATGAGCTCTAACACACGCTTCCAGCTAAAGATGCCACTTAGCAGCAGAGCACATGATAAGCTCGAATCTCATGGCGTCGAAACGCATGTGATTTTCTAATATTGAAAGTATTATAGAGGCCCCTAATTAGTCAAAATCTTCATATTTGCTTCAACAAACCCGTGGAAGTCTGCACGCCTCCTCCATTGAACCTCAGTAATCAGAAACCTATAGTAGAGGGAGGATTGTTAATCAATTATGTAACTTGTAGGCTTAAGTATCCTTACAGTGGCAATTCTGACAATGAAAAAACTAAAACTATGTTTTGTATTAAAACAGTCACACTAATTCGTGGTTGCAAAATCTGAAGAATTTCCCACTGTGAGTTCCATAGGAGACTGTTAGAAAGAGAAAACCAGAGTAACAGATGAATGATGCCAGGCTTTGCAACATTTCATAAGCAACCCAAGATCCTTTGAATGGAAGCAGTCCTAATGAAACATTCAAAGCTCATCATCCAGGGACTACCTTTCCTTGCCCCATTTGATGAAAGAACTAACTGCCTAGAATTTAAAGATTTTCAGGGAAACTTGCACTAAGTGGTCATGAAAATAAACATCTGGTCACAGACTCACAGGAAAGCTTTGTTATAGACCCAGGCTGCACACAGGGGGCTTACAGGAGGAAACAGCCATATGGGGAGCCACTTACTCTCCACAGTTTATCAAATGCCAAAGCTAGGCAAACACCATGGAATTCAGCCATTTTTCTACCTGGGGGAAATTTGAATGTCACCACAGAAGTGATGGGAGAAATGAATCCTTGTTTATTTGTTTGTTTTTTGATTTGCCTAAGGTACAGACAGAAATCCAAGTCCTAGGAAGAATGTTGAAAAATGTAAAACACTTGCCAATGAACTTTAAGTAAATGTCATAGACTCCCAGGGTTATCATCAAATTATGTTCAAAATATTGCTTCTAAACGTACAGATGAGCTGCAGCAGGACTCAAGCCCTTCCCACCCTATCTTCCAGTCCTGGAAGCAATAAGGCTTTTTCTTTTGTGTAGATATGGGTATTGCATCAAATTAAAGTTTTCATAAGGTCAATATTAAAAAGAGAAAGGTAGTTAGGCACAGAAGCAGACATTTTTTGCCCCAGGACATCAATACCAGAGACATTCATGGCAACACCAAAAAAAAAAAAAAAAGTGCCTAAGAATTACTTTCTCATTTTTCTTATCCTCATGTTGTTGGATGATTCGTAAACAAAGAATTGCAAAGGTATGCTTTTAAATTGTGAAAGGAAAAAAAAAACCACAGTCCATGTGTTTCTTGTCTCTTCATGGATATTAAAAACATGAACAGCAAATATATTTGTCTGGAGCTTTTCATTGAATGTGATTTATACTTACATAAATATTAATTCCCCATAGAACACATTTCTCTCTTCCCTTTGTACAGCTACTGGATAGATATGATTTATTGTCTGTATTCATAAATTCATTTTATAATATAATTTACATATCTGCCCCACTTTGACTTCTACTTCAAGATGAAGTGATTATGAAATAGTTTTGGAGACACTATTAGTTAAATTGAAAAGAATGCTGAAGAGGGAGGTATAGATTTCTTGGTGCTTATTAACTCAATCTTGGATGGCATTTATTAAAAAGAGATTGAAACAGACGCTATTTCATATGTAAGCCTGTATTCTTTAAGAGGAGTGTTAAGCACATGTTATTTTATAATGCACTGAGTACTCCAGTTGTCTTACCCCATTGCAACTTGGGGTTATTTCAGGACAGTAAAAGTGAAACATGAGGATCTTTTTAAATAAAAAGTGAATTATTGCCCATTTCCTCCAATGTCTCAGTACTGGTTGGGAAGCACTGACACTCTTAGCAGAAAGTTGGTCTTTATAATCAATAGGATTCCAATGGATGTGACTCCTACTCTCAAGTTTTACTAAAGAAGTGTTAACCCACTGGAAAATGTCAGCATCTACACACTTAAAGAACATGTGGATTCTGACTTAGGAAAGCAACTAATATCACTCAGTGCAGGCTCAGTTCTTGGGAAAGCATAAAAAGGTTTGCAGGTCAAAAGATGAAGGGTGACTAAAAAGTAGCATATTACAGTCTTAGAAAGAGCACTGGCTGCTTTTGCATAGAACCAAGTTTAGTCCCTAGCTCACAGTGTATGCAACATCCTCTTCTGGCCTCCACAGCCATTGCATGTATGTGGTACATATTCATATATTCAGGCAAAGCACTCATACAAGTAAAATTCTTAAAAAATAAATCTTTTTTTTAATTAGCATTTTAGCTGGATGTGGTGGTGCACACTGTAACTGCAGTACTCAGGAAGCTGAGACGGGGGATCTTTACAAGCTCAAGTCCGGACAGCTAGGGTACATATTGAATTTGAAGCCGGCCTCAGCTGTAGCAAGACCCTGTCTCAAACTCCACCACCTCCAAAAAAATTTTTCCCAATTAAATCAAAGCCCATGTGGATGCCCAGCTGTACTACCAATGACACTTTTTTTATTAACGTTCTTTCTGCTGTACCACACTGGATAGCTAGCATGAGACCTGTCTACGTCATTGATGAGACTCTCTGATTCTTCTAATTATTACATCTTGTTTCTTAAAAATACAAAAACCTGCTCTGTTATTTAAATCAAAGCTCTAATCCAAGTATCAATAGTCACTCACTGAACCAACTTTGTGTTCTTTTTTACCTGAAAAAAAAAAAGCAGTTTATAAAACCAAGTATTGATAGGAACATACTTCTGGAGCAAACACCCTGGGAATTTTCTTAAAGCCAAGTGTGAACTTTAAAGTGAGAACCAAACATGAGCCAAGTGAACACCAAATACATTCTCACAGTTTGTGGCTTTGCCCCAGTTCACCAAAAAGTTCTCAGGGAGCCAGCAAGATGGCTTAGTGAGCAAGGAGGCTTGCCTCTGCCTCATGACCTGAGTTCAGTCCCAAGAACCCACAGTAGAAGGAGAAAACCAACTCTTACAAGTTGTCCTCTGACTTCATGCTGTGGTACACTCACAAGTCATACACACTAAATAAATTAATAAATGTAAAAAATAAGAGAGTTAAAAAAAAGAAAAGAAGGAAAGATCTTAAGGATGTCATCTTTAGTGTTACATTTTCCATTTTTCCTGAAAAGATTTATATCAATTCAATATAAAGTCCTAGAAAAGTTAACCAGTACAGTTATTTTTCATTTCAAATGTATGTAAATTGTATATATATATATATATATATATATATATATATAATTTAAAGATGAATCCGGGCTGGAGAGATGGCTCAGAGGTTAAGAGCACTGACTGTTCTTCCAGCGGTCCTGAGTTCAATTCCCAGCAACCACATGGTGGCTCTCAACTATCTGTAATAAGATCTGGTGCCCTCTTCTGGCCTATAGACATATATGCAGGCAGAACATTGTATACATAATAAATAAATCTTTAAAAAAAAAAAAAAGACGAATCCAAGATGAAACTAAGCAAAAAAAAATATGAAGTGCCAAATTATACATGTACATACAGTCACCTTTATAATGTAATGTACATGCATGTCATACTCTTAGTGACTAATATAAATAACTATGGCACCTACTTGAAATCTCAATCAAACCCAGACTAGATTCTTGTCACTGTCATTTCACCAATGAGGACATTAATAATCAGATCCTTTTTGGTGTTGAACTAAATAGTGAAGTGAGTAAAGAAATTCATATCAAATTTTTAATTTTCTTCTTTGCTTAGTGGACATCCTCTACTTGACTGAGAATGACTAATTTGGTCTATTTCATAGATTTGGTGTATTGGTTAACTTTCCTGTTGCTAAAACACCCTGGCCAAGCAATTGAAGGAAGAAATGGCTTATTTTGACTTACAGATCCAGGGGGATGTAGTCCATCACAGCAGGTCAGGTAGTGCAGCAGAAAGCCAGCTGGTCACAGTGCATGGAGGTCAGGAAACAGAGTGAACAGGGAAGTGGGGACAAGCTGGAAGATATCAAGGCTGCCCACTCTGTTCACCTTCTCCAGCAAGGCTCCACTTCCTAAACTTTAGGATGGAGAGGTTCCACAACCTTCCCAAACAGGGCCACTAGCTGGGGATCAGTGTTGAAGCACATGAGCCTCTGGAGGACATTTCTCACTTAAGCCATCACACTTGGGAAACGGTCCCCTTATGACAGGAAAGACACACGAGTCTATAAATTACACTGGGTCAGCTGGTCGGGTTCAGTCCCCTGAAGGTATCCATCTCAGAATCATAACTGAATGCAGTCTGTAGGACTGAGACCCAAGAACCACTTTTCCTGAAGCTTCTGTGGTTCTGTTGAGTGTGAGCTGCACCCATTGGCTTATTACCGCATGACTGGCAGTTCTTCAAACAGATTCTCAGTCCTGGATGTATAAGCCAGAGAGCTCTCTTTTTCTTTGACCTATACCTTTTAGAAAACCTGTACATGCAGTAAGTGAAAATATTATCACTATAAAATTTCATATACTACAGGATGTGGAGCCGGAAATGTTATTCAGTTGGTAGAACACTTGCCTAGCATGCATGTCCTGTGCTCTGTTTCCAGCACTGCCTAAATCTGGTGTGGTAGTATATACCTGGAATCCCAACACTTGGGAACTGGAGGTGGGAAGGTAAGAAGTTCAAGGTCATCTTCAGCCACATAGTAGGTTTGAGTCCAGCTGTGGATATAACAGACCCTGTCTCAAAAAACATTCAAATATAGACTAAAAGTGAAAAAGAAAAGAGAAAATTGCACTGTACCACTCAGTTTGAGAGCCTCTTCACCCAAGAGCACCAGAGATTCTCCTAATCATCCCCAGACATTTTGACCTCTTGATTTCAATGTTATTTCTAAGAAATATCTCTAGAATGATTTCACTACAAAGTAATGCATAAGCTGTTAAAACAATACTGAACCTACAAGAATCATGGCTTGATTTTTATATAACTTATGAGAAACATTTTCTCTCCAGCAAAAATTTAACTTAAGCGAAAAGAAAGTTTAACTAAATCCATGGCTTTCTGGATCATGATTTTTGGAATGATGCATACTGTCTAAAAATAGCATAGTGACAGGGTTTTGAGGGAGCCTGCAGGGGTGATAGGTGGAGTCTACATGCCACCACTATTTTAGGAAGAGCTAAGAGAAGAATCTGCAGTCACCTCCATTTACCTCCCGTTTTTAGTAGTTTCTGGGGACATTAAAGGCTTAGACAGAATCAGTAACCTGTGCAAAACTAAGCAGTCGAAATCTGTTCTACTGCCAAACTCTCATGGTAAACACCAGCTGTGCAGGAATCAAAAAGTAACCCTAGTAGATAGAAGCTTCCCCTAGCCCCCATCTCCATAGAAGTCAGAGATCTGGGACAGGCAGTAAGGAGACAACCACTGACTTTGAGAAAATAGAAATTGTTTTCAGCTCAAAATTGTCACCAAGAAATAGACAGCAGTGAAAACATCCCTTTGAGCCTCTCAGGTGATTATCTGTGAGACAGCAATGGGATTCCCAGAACAATTGCTAAAATAAAAAATGTAATCATACAACAGCCAAACCAAGTGCAGTTTTAGCCCTCACATTCCAATTCCCCAAAAGGCAACAGTCTAAAGAATATTCTAGTAGCTAGTCTGTCATTTCTAAAAGCAGCCTCATAGAAAAATGGAATAAATTGCTTGTATTGGGGTGCTCTTAACAAGTCAGAAGTCTTTATTTCTATTTGTGCACTGAACAGTTTTTAGAAGGACAAAGGCGAGTAGAACAAGACAACCCCAAAGACCAAACTGTGTTTCTCTTCTTCTAGGATAGGACAATAGCCAGTTGAAGAATTTAGTTTGGATCTCTGTCACAAATTTTCTAGGTCTCTAAACTAATTCTTCTTTCTGATCATCTTTATAATAGTTGCTTCTCTCATTGCTGTGACACAATATCTAATAAAATCTACTTCCGGAATGACTGATTCTAGCTCAGAGTTTGTGAGGCCCATCTAGTGTGGTGGGAGGGTGTGACAGTGCAAGAGTGAGGTTTGTGATCACACTGCATCTTTAGTCAGGAAGCAATGAGAGATGAATTCTGGCGCTCAGCTAGCTTCCTTCCTTCTTTCCTTCCTTCCTTCCTTCTTTCTTTCCTTCTTTCCTTCCCTCCCTTCCTCCCTCCTTCTTTCCCTCCCTCCCTCCTTCCCTCCCTCCCTCCCTCCTCCCTTCCTCCCTCCTTCCCTCCCTCCTCCCTTCCTCCCTCCTTCCCTCCCTCCCTCCCTCCTTCCTTCCCTCCCTCCCTCCCTCCTTCCTTCCTTCCTTCCTCCCTCCTTCCTTCCCTCCTTCCTTCCTTCCTTCCTTCTTTCCTTCTTTCTTTTCTTTAATTCCGTCTGGAACTGACCCCTGCTTATGGAATGGTGCTACCCACATTTAGAACCTTCTTTCCTCAGTTAACCTCTCTGAAAACACCCTCACAGACAGGCCCAGGGGTGTGTTGCAAAATGATTCTCAATCTAGTCAACTTTACACCAAAGATTAATCCCCAGTCTTATTATTATTACATTTATGTGTTTGTTTGGTGTGTGTGTCTGTGCACCTGCACAAGTGTGTATGTGTGCACTGTGACACACATGTGGCAGAGAACAATTTTAGGAGTTGGTTCTCTCCTTCCACCATGTGAGTCTAGGGATCAAACTCAGGTTGTGGACTTGGTGGCAGGCACTTTACCTGCTGAGCCATCTCACTGGCTCCCATCAATCTTTTATAGGTTTTAAACTTCACTGTTTGGGGAATGGGGTTTGGACATAGCACAGAAGCCTTCTATTCAGTGGCTGGTGGCCTTCCTTCTTTCTCTTCCCTTCCCTTTTTTCCCACTCCCCCCATCTGGCTTCCTCTCTTAGTTTCTAATGGCCATGGGAAAAAAATCTCTTTTCTTGCTCCATATAAATTCTTCTTTTACTAAGGCAGCAGATTGTTCGAAGCCTAAGACCTGACACATGGCAATTAAACTTTCAGAGCGTCCATCATTACACAACATTGCTGATGTCTTTATCTTTGGAGTGTTCATTCCAGCCATTGCAGAGGCTATGCTATGGAGTGACCTAACATTGCTTCTAGAAGCCTCGATATAAGTAAACCATGTTGCCTGCTTTATAGAGGAAGTTAGTACTTAACCCTTCTCTGGAGAGAAGACAGTGTCCCCTGAAACACGAGTGCATGTCCAGTTCTGTTTGCTACTTTAATGAGCCATTTTCCCTCTGGAAATCCTCTCTGAACTTTCATACTTACAGGACTACATGAAAGACTATATTCTAAAATATTTGATGTAAAAATAAAATATTCTGACTTGTATAACATATATAATTTTTACTTAAGATATGGCCTTCCTAGAAACCATTTTCCAAGCAGTAACTAAAGGTAACACTTAGGGCAATTTTAAAAAATATATTTCATGCATTGAGGTTGCAAGTCCCTTAAGGCTAGTTCTATTTTTGTGTCTACGTTGACAATAGCTGAGACTGTCACAGTCATTCACCTTCATCATTAAAAGAACCATATAAAGTTCCTTTCCCCTCTAAAGTTAGAATGTGAAGTGCTGGCCTTGCAGACTTGACTTGGTAAGTCCTTGGTTTGTATTCAGAGATTCTGAGGCTAGATAACCAGAAGAGGTCAGATCTTAACACTGAGAAATCTGACCATTTTGCAAAAGTACTTGTGAAAAGCAAATGCTTTCATAAGCCTTTCATTATGGATGCTTCTCGAAGAGTCATATAACTTACAAATAGACAAATTTTATTACAGGACAGAAATGTAGGGGCTGGAAAGATGTCTTAGTGATTAAGATCACATACTGCTTGCAGATGACCCAAGTTCAGTTCCCAGCATCCATGTCAGGTGGCTCACAATCACCTGTAACTCTAGCTCCAGGAAGATCTGATGCTCTAGGCCTCTGAGAGCTCTTGCGCTCGTGTGCACATACCCTATGCTGATACACACAAACACATAATTAAAACTATGTGGCAACAGGTCATGTCACATGGAGCAGCCAGCTGGCCCTAACTGGATTAGCAATGTTAAAAATCTATAGTGGTCTCTAATGCATGACTCTGTGGGATCTAAGTCAATGTCACATACATCCCAATGTTAGTCAACATTGTGGGAGGGAGAAAAAGTGGTCACAGAGATGGTCTGTGCTGTCTTTGAAGAGGAAACAGAGGAGGCCATCAGTCAAGCATCTGCACATCCCTAGAAGCTGTTCTAGAAAGGATGGGAAACTGAGTTCTCCACAAGAGGACCATTTAAAGCACACAGTTCTACCAGTGCCTTCACTTTGGCACCAGGAGAGCAGGGTTACAACTCCAGCACCGTGAGATGTTAAACTTGGTGGTGTTTTAAGTCACTAAATCTGTGATTAGCTATGCCTGTAGTAAAGAGTCAAATACATATTGTTCAATGCAAAAGAGATGTGTAGGGAACGAGGGGCGGGGCAGGGTACCTTCCTGGAGTGAGATGGTTTGGCTGTAACTTCAGATGTACTCTATGTATTAGTGTACTTTCTAATATATTGTTTGATAGCTTGCAGCACATTTCACACTCTATCACATGTCAGAATCTGAGCATGCCCAGATCCTCCCAGCACAGCTATGAGTTGCTAAGGCACCAACCAAATGGCTTTCTGTTGTCCCAAAAATTTAGGAGATACATTTTTATCAGAAAGAACATTATTCATCTAATTTTTAATACAAAAGTCTGATGATTCCCCACCAACATCAAAATATTCTTTCAAATCTCAGAACAAAGTGAGTTGTTGAAAGATGACATGTCACTATTTTCATCTCCAGTTGATCCCACTGTCACAGAGACTCAGATTGGCTTGGATTTAGTTAGAGTCTTTCCCAGTGATGTCTATACATTATATACAAACAGTGAAGCACTGAGGCACTAGGATTCTGAGACAGTCTTTGGGAAACAGCACACAAATAACAAGACTGGTATCACAAGGCACCCTTGTGGATGACTGGTTTCACTAGCATGGCCATATGCTGGGAAGAGGACACAGAAAGAGAAGAAGCTACAGCAATGGAAGCATCTTAGTTCACAAAACGTATTGACTAGAAATAAATAACAACGCTTTAGGAAAAAGCAATAAAGGCATTAGAAAGCTCAGGCCACCGTAAAAGTCGGCTTCAGAGCAAATCCACAGAACAGTGATTGAAACAGGGATGATGCCACTACTGATATTAAGCATGCCTCAGAAGCCACCTTCATGTTCTCCAAGCAGCCAGCCTCTGCACAGTGAGGTCTCCAGCACTGTGGATGTGACTGTATAATTTAGCCCCTGTGGTTTGGATTTATGCAAACAGTATTAAACTGTTGCTGCATGGAGAGCTGAATAGAGGTGATCAGGGTCACCTGAGTGGCAGTCGCCAGAGGCTAGGATGAAATAAGAGTCAGAACTTCACCTCAGCAGCCAGAGACACAGTGGCTTGTTTGGGACAATACTGTCCTTCTGCCTGTCACAGCACAGTAGGGAAGACGGAGGCTTCCAGAGGGTGCTAACTAAAATCAGCAGCATGGCACATGCAAGCTGCCAGACCGAGGAGGAAATGACTGCAGGGTCTTTGTCATCACAGCACAGATGTCCCCACTGAATCTCATCCTCCTGTCTTTTCAAACAACGCGTTTTCCTTTTCCATCAAAATTTTCCATTTTCCAACTAAATTTGTCAAAGCTGTTTTTGTTGTTATTGGGACTTTTGTTTGTTTGTCTAGTTGGTTGGTTTGATTGGTCTTTGATTAGTTTGTTCGTTTGCTTGTTCATTATGGAAATGGGATCTCACACTGCAGCCCAGGCTGCCTGGAACTCACTATGTAACCCTACTGGTCTCAAATTCACATCAATCCTCCTGCCTCAACCTCCTGAGTACTGGGATTATAGCCTATACCAGTGGTTCTAGCAAATCCAGAATTTATACAAAAAGGCATTTCTATTGATAACTGTGAGGTTGGTATATAAACTGCAAATGTACTTTATAACAACAAGGTTGTCTTTACATTACATGTGACTTTTCTTAAACTTGATTCTGCAGAGCAGTGTTCTACTTAAAATACTATAATAACCCTTGTAAAGCTTACTTGTTTAAACTGTGATTTTTTAAAAGCTGTTTCACTATTTTCTATATGAATGGAAATGTATTTAAGTGCACCTACTTGTTGGTAATAAGCTCCTAACCTCTGTCACTTCTGACTTATAGGGTATCTTTGTTACTAGGGTTCAGCCTGATGGACCAGCATCCAACCTACTACAGCCTGGAGATAAGATCCTTCAGGTAAGATGAACACAAGCTGACATGTCAGTGTCAGGTAGAGTACTTGAACTCAACACTGACAATCAGCTCTTCCTGTGTTGCTCACTTGTCAGTGTGGCTTTAAAACCCTGTCCATCATAAGCCTGTGTCTATAGTGGCAGCCATAGCCATGCCATTTTGTAAAGCTCTTCCATTTTAGTTGAATAATAAGAATTCATGAAACTAAAGTAATTTGGTTCCTAGAATCAAAGCCCCCATAGTTGATTCTACATATAGGCCCCAGGCTAACAGAATCCCTCACCTGCCCCATGCCCACCAGGAATCAGAGATAGCTTCACTATAAGCATGTACTGTGGACTTCCCATAAGTCACCTGCTAGAGAAACTCTTCTTCTAAAATGTGTAAAAATAGTCCCTTACTCTACCATGTTGGCCAGAAACTCTCCTCAGAACCCTACCATGCTGCTGTCTAAGGCCTTACTAGCTCTTTTAGCAAGCCTCTTCCTCAAAAGGACAGTCCACCTCAGCATCCACCTCAAATCCCAAACAAAAAACCTTCCCCTGAATACCTGACAAGCTCCCAGTACATGGCAGCATCCTGCACATTATTGTTGGGTGAACAGAATTACATGATGATACAAGAATGTGTACACATGTAAACACATGAGCCTGTATGGTTATAAACTAAAGAAAGCACAATTGCCTCTGATGGGCATCTGTATGGCTTTCCATGAGTTCACAAGAGTGAACGCATTTCCATTTGAAGGCTATAACACACGGTTGTATCTCTCTGTTCTCCTGTCCGGAACACAAGATAAACTTTTTAAATGTCATGTAGAGAAAGGCTTTCTCAAACTTAACACTATACGTACAATCAGAAAAGAGCCACTGTATTAAACAGTTAAACATGTGCTTGGTTTAGCCTTATCGACTTGATTCTCTTTTCCTCCTCCCCAAATTTAACTCCCCTGTAAGAGGTGTTTAATTATCTCCTACACTGTGAAAAAGACCTTTAAGGACCGCCAGTGTGCTCAAGATTAAATGATTGAACAAAAATTCCCCATTATATAAGTGATGGAACTGCCTGAAATTGCTAGTGCTTGACTTGGGTACACTGAGAAGGCAAGGCACGCGAGAAAGGAGCTGTCATCAGTTCTATGTCACTGTCTTGCTCCCTTCCTCTCCCCACACTGAACTTCAAAGGAATCTCAGAATTTGAAAAAAAAAATAAGTGTATCCAATTAATTTCTGGTGTCTGAGTTGTTAAAATGGTTACATTCACATTCTACAACTTCAGACCAGGTGGCAGGTTCCCCTCTACCCATGCTGGAGTCAGAGAAAGGAACTTGTCTCCTTCTCAGATTCAAAAAGGAAGAACCTCCTGGTGGAAAACAAGACGCTCCTGTCTCCTAAGAGGATGAGCATGTGCTCTTTCCTGTGAAGGTCTCCAAGGCTGCATGTAGGGCAGGAGGAGAAATGTGTGGCATTTCAAATCCTGAGACTTGCACACTGGCTGCCAAGCACACAGAGTGGGCTCCTAGAATAAGAGGGAAGGAATTATGAGTCAGTGAGTAAGAGGCAGAACATGCTAAGTCTCTCCTCTCCACAAATGACATCAGAGATGTACCTTAAAATTCATTTCACAGTCCACTGTCAGAAAAAGAAGGAAAACACATAAACCTTACAGTTTTGCTCATGGTGATTAAAAATCAAAAGTGGTCAATTACATTCTCTGGAAGAAAAATGGAACTAGTTCTTTGTGGTTGTCAGTGTCATAAGTGAGAAAGTGAGCTGTGTTCTTGATTTGTTTTCATACTTTTGAATACTCAAGAATGCTGGGAAAGGGCTCCGTGATCAGTCACAAAATCGGTGTTCTACTTGTTACTTGGACAAATACATTTCCAAAGCTTAATAACAATAAAAATCCCGAGAAATATAAACGAAACAAAGAAAAGTGTGACAAAGAGCCATCCTGAGCGCTGAGGTTACTGGATTTGGCAGCAAAGAACAAAGGAAACACAAGAAAGCAAAGAGATGCTATTCCCAGCCTCCCAAACCACAATTCTCCATTTCTCCTTTTCTGTGACTCTATTTTATGTGTGTGAGTGTGTGTAACACATGTGTGTATGTGTGTAACATATGTGTGTAGTGGGTGATGCATGTGTGCAACATATATATGTGACCTATGTATATGTATGTAACATGTGTGTAACGTGTATTATGATACATGTATGTAACATGTGTATGTGACCTACATGTATGTGTGTAACATATGTATGTGTATACATGTTGGCCATGAGCAAAAAGCCAAAGAGCAACATCAAGCATCTTTGTATACCATTCTCCACCCTAGTTTTTAAGATGAAATCTCTCATTGAGCTCGAACTTACCAGCTAGCTGGACTGAATGGCCAGTGAGCCCCAAGAATTTTTGTGTCTTCATGCTTCTCCACCAGAACTAGGGTTACAGACATGTGCTACCCTGGCTTCCACATGGTTGCCTGGGATCCAAACTCAGGTTCCTGTGCTGATGTTATAGGCACTTTACCAACTGAGCCACCTCCCAGCTCTGCATGACTCTACCCACCACTCCTGTCTGCTACTCTGAAATGATGAGCACACAGTTTGAATTACATGTGGATGTGTGCTTGAAGGGATGGTGCTCATGTAAACACATTTGCCTGACTTTTCTGTATTTTACCATTTGTTTTCCCCATGTAGATCCACTACAATGGATGAATGTATTAAAACAACTCGTACTATTTTGCTTTAAACTTACCTGGAATAATTTATAGAAGGAAAGACAAAAAACTGAAATTACATGAATCATTACAAAAAAAATAGATCCCTGTGTATTTGCTGATCCATAACCATTATCCAAATGGCAGTTTTGTTATTTTAACATCTACTGTTCTTTCTTCTTTCTAATGTTCTTTCTACCTGAAAAAAAATTCAACCAAATTCATTACATGCACTGCAATTCTAAATGTAGCTATGCACAGAGAGATATCCACTGACTAAAGTTGCTTTGTTGAAAAGATGAGTAGATTGGGGGAAATTATACTTGCTAGTGAGCAATAGAATTCACAGTCACAGCCTAAAGCATGAGTGTTCGGTGCTCTGCTCTGTCCCCATCCCCGTTTAAACAGTCCTAATGTGGGCAACAGAAGAGAAAGTACATAACTTATAGAGAACTCACCAATAGCATCTATATTTTACCAGTTACTAAACCTGAAGATTTTTTCCAACATGAGGCATATCAGTGTGTTGCCCTATTGAAGATAATTGCAGTTTCTTATACCTAATAATCATTCTAGGGCTTTAGAATTAGTAATATGTACTCCTGTATTTCTTTTCTCTTCCTTCCTTCCTTCCTTCCTTCCTTCCTTCCTTCCTCCCTCCCTCCCTCCCTCCCTCCCTCCCTCCCTCCCTCCCTGCCCATACATGTAGACCAAGATAGCCTCAAACTCCTAGTTCAAGACTATATTTCTAAGAGACCAAAGTAACATAGTTAAGGTAACAATAATATAAACCATGTATTTCTCTCCTTTTTGCTAATTTTTTGGTGTATTTATTTAGTTTTATATGTATGAGTGTTTTTCCTACATGTATGTGTACCGTGTACATGCCTGATGCCCATGGAAGTCAGAAGAGGGCATTGGAGCCCCTGGAACTAGAATTACAGATGGTCATGAGCCACTGTGTGGGAACTGAACCCAGTTCCTCTACATGAGTTTTAACAAATGCTCTTAACCACTAAGCCGTCTCTCTAGCCCTTGTACTAATCTTTAAAACTGTGATTGAATTCACATAGAAGTTTAAAGCGTAGCTGTCAATCACTGTGTCTACCAGAAAACACTTGGTCTGTTTGCAGGTGTAATTAGGGTGATGTTTAATGCTTCATGTTGCTGTCACCGTTGATCTGCACCAGACCTATTACTTCATCATCCTGTTCTGTAACCACCAGTCACTTGGCCCTACATCCCTATTAGTGTCTTATGAGTGGTTGGTGTTAGATGCTTCTCAGCCATTGCTGTGACAGAACACCTGAGGGATGAAGGATTTGTTTTGTTTGAGTTTCAGAAGCTCCTGTCCAAGGCCCCTTAACTTCTGACACATTCTGAGACAAAGCATCATGGTGGGGGGCACACAGCGGAGTAGGGTAGCTCAATGCATGTCCAACAGGAAGCTGAGAGAGATAAGAAGGAGTCTAGAATAAGATGTCAAAAACACACTCACCTCTGACAGTGGCTGACTTCTTCCAACCAGCCCCAACCATTTAGTCTCCACTAGTTCCACCAAATTATTGCACTGTCCAGAAAATAATCACTGATTATGTCAGAGTCCTCAGGATTTCATCATTCCCTATCAGCTGCCAACCAGATTCCCAACATTCCTCCAGCATTCGGGGGATACTTCATGTCCAAAGTGTAATCTCAATATTAAAATGATAGTGAAGTCACATGTCATCCAAGGAGCTTGTGACTAAGGAGACAAGTGTGTACAGGTGCCTTGAAATGCTAAGAACTTAGTTCTGTGATGTATTCATAGGGGGTGTAGCAGGATTAAGAACATGAAGTGATTGAGAACGGGCTGTTTCTTGAAAGGAAGAATAGATAATGGTCACTCACAGGCAAAAATAAAAGCCCAGATGGTGGCCCTCCTCTTTTTACCTCACTGAGCCAGTGAAGAGCATGACAGGGGCACTGGAGATCTTGGGGACCTCAAGATGTGTAAAGAAGAGAAAAGGATCTTCTTCCCAGTGACAGAGTTCAACCCAGCTTCATTCAGGGAAGGAGAGTGAGCCAGGGCAGAGGGAGTGTAGGAAGAGGAGCCCCTGTGGGAAAAACACAGGAACAGGGTAGGAGCTTACACCAGAGTGGATACGGGGTATGATGAAGGGAGAGCTAGAGAGACTCTGGGCTCCTAGTTTGAGATGTGAAGAAAGAAACCCTTAAGGCATTGAATGCTCCGAGTGGACTTGAAGGACTCAAACATGGAGACAAGCTGAACTAGATGGGACATAGTAACATGTAGCTTCAGAGCAGAGTGGCCGAGTAACCATGGATTCTACAGAAGTCTGGCAAAATGTCTGTGGGTGACTAGATCTGGCTTAACAGATCCACAGTGCTGACAACCACTAAACAGGCAGATTGTCCTTGTTGGGATAGGTTTTGTGGCTCTTTAATGACTCATGGGTATGATTAGGTAACAGAATCATCTTAAGTAAAGCTTGTTTATTCAGGAGCCTCCAGCTATCATTAATAAAAGTATAAAATTAAAAAAAAAAACTGTTTCCAAGAACCCAAAGCTAATACAGCAAAGCCCCCACATTGAGTCCCATGTCAGTGAGAACTTATTTCACAAAGGACTTATTTCTTACCTAACCTTCCAGGACACCCAGAGGAAAGCCTTGAGGCCTAAACACATTGACAGAAGCAAAGTGTCACAGCTTCCTGTGCAGGGAGAAAGTGGAATTTTCATTTTAAAAAACAGAAGAATCAGTATTCAAAGGTTCAGTATACAGAAGTCAAATAGCGTTAAGCCAGTCTAGCTTTCCGGTGGTTCTTTTAAAATATCTTTGCTAAATGAGTTCTTTGATCAAGCAAGTTGCAAAGCCACCTTAAGCCCTTCCTGTTTTCAGGATTTCACAATGCACAAAGCTTCTTAAGAACCTGAGAGTTTACCAAGCCTGTGCTTCCCAGCAGGTAGTCTGTGACCACTTTTAATAGCAGTAAAAGCTGCTACAAAGTCAAGTTCTCTCACAAAGAACAGTGTTTTGCATAAATGGTTTGAGAAATGAAAGTCTGTAGTTGAGGTTTTTGGTAGAAAATGTTTAATAATTTGTCAGAGTCAGCATGATATTGATTATATAGTGTATTCAATTGCAGTCACCATGGTATTGATTATATAGTATATTCAGTCAATATGTTATTGATTATATGGTGCATTCAGTTGGAGGCAATGTGATATTGATTATATAGTGTGTTCAGTACTAAATATAGCCCAACATTTAATGAGAGTACTCTACCAAATGAAAATTCTAAAATGGGGTCAGGCATGGATCATACCTGTAATCCCAACAAGAAGTGGAGAAAGGGAGATGAGTTGAATTCAAAGCCAGTCTGGCCTATGCATACTGTGTCTCCAAACAAAGAGGAAGAATGGGGAGAATGAAGAAAAAAAGAATAAATAGAAAAGATTAAAAAAAAAAAAACAAGGCAATTCTGAAATGGGAATTAATTCTAGGAAGTTAGTACAAAGCACAATCATTATCTGTAATGGACTATTTCCCAGGATGCCTGGCTGTCAGAGCTGAGTCCCATAAAGGATTATCCTCACAGCTGGAGCTTGCTGGCTGTGGTTTTTAGTCTTTATCTTAAGAGTTGTAGGCATTCAAATTTGCAAGATACTGATATACAAATATGTGTGCCCTGGCTCTCTAAGTGTTTTCCTCTCAAGATGTGTTTGAATTAACCAAAAGCACATGTCAAGTCTCTAATCTGATTTCCCTTTTAATGTGTAAGAGGATCCACTGTCCTTCTTCAGCACCGGTATGAAGGTTTGGAGTTTTGAGTAAGAATACAGCAGAATTCCTGTACTCTGGAAAGTTTCTGCAGACAAACATCTATAACTCACACATTTAACTAAGGTTTTACCACAAGGAAGCCAAAGACAAGCCCAGGAGAAAGGAAAAGGGGGATGAGAAACCAGGTGTGTTTTACAGTGAATTAATGCACTTTATCCTCAATTGTGATTGGTCTGTAGATATTACTTTTATTAACTCCGGGTATTTTTGTGTCTAAATCATGACAAGGGGAAATTAAAAGCATTTTGCAGCAAGCACAGGAGAGGTAATGTTGATTTAAATTAGGCAGACTATCTTATGGAAGCAGCATAAAGACTACACTGGAATGGCCTTCCATATTTTCAAATCAGCTCCTGCTAGAAGCCTATTAATTACATATCTTCAAAGCATAACATTGTGACATTCTGAATGTCACTTCCAAGATTGTTTGCCTATTAACTTCATTGGAACTTAATAAGTATCTCATTTGTTTCTCATTTTTCATTAACTTGCAATTTCTTCAAAATTATACACATTTTACATGAATCTGATAATGTTTATATAAAACATACACACGCAATCAAATGTGACACTTCAAATGTTGCCTGATTTAGCATAAATCCATGTTATTATTTGCATTTATATTGTGTGCATATTCACATATCATATGTGTAAATGCTTCCTGTGCATTTACTTTCAAAACATCTTTGAATTTGTGTTCTGCAGTTGACACCGCCATAAAGCAACCTCCCTCTCTGCAGACTCTCTGACGTACATACAAAGCGACTGCAGCCCTGATGGTTGCAGACGAGGGTTTTTCTCGTCTCTATTTAATCATAAAAATTTCAGACTCAGTGGCCCTATGCGTCCGTCTGAACTACCCAAGATGAAAGCAGGTATCCAACACTTGTGATCACAGAAATGGAGTAAGTTATTTTGGGCTCTTCTGTCCTAAGAACGAGGAAACAGTTCTCTGGGACAGAGCTCCTGACTTCTGCAGGCATTCAACTTGTTTCTCCAATCTCTTCTGCCACCACCTCCCACAGAATCAGGCCTTGCAGTATATTCCACACCAAGAAAATGCTCAGGGCCATTAAGATGGCTTAGCAGGTAAAAGTGCTTGCTGCCAAGCCTGATGACCTGCGTTTGATCCCAGGACTCACATGGTGGAAAGAGAAAGCTCACTTCCACAAGTATATAATTTATTGTAGATTTATTACAATAAGAATGTAATAAATTTAGAATGAACTTTTTAAAAAAATGAATAGCTCAATTACTATTTTAAAAATAATTCCTTTTTTTCTCTTTTTCTATTAAGAAATTTTCTATTTGTTCTACATATCAACCACAGATACCCCTCCCCTCCCTCCTCCCACCTCCCAGTCCTCCCCCACAACCCTCCTCCCATTCTCATCTCCTCCAAGGCAAGGTAGAGCCTGACATACTCAGTTGAGGTAGGTCCAAGCCCCTCCCCCTGCATCAAGGCTGTGCAAGGTGAATATGTTCAAGACACATTATACACATGGAATTTTCAAAGAATGTGTTTAAATTTAAAATAAATGCTTAACATGTTAAGCTACCTCTTTTCCCTTTGAAGAAAGGCTTCCTACACTACCTACCCTTCCTTAACTTAGGCCCTTCCCTGTAGCTTCTGTTCACTCCCCATCAGCCTCTCAGTAATATTATCTTAGGTCTTATCTCCAGTGCCTCCCACAATGCCCTGGTTGGTCAGCTCACAACAGACATTTTTAATTAAATAAATGAGGGAGAAAGATCATCATGGAAGGGACCAATCATTTTTGAAGATCTTCCAATCTAAACACATCATTCAAATTTACACCTACTTATTTGTTTTGACTACCCATCCCCTCAACACTGACACTGTCGATTTTTTAGCACCAATACTTATGTGTTGGATATAGTGGTGAACAATGTATGATTCATGGTCTCCAAATCCAGAAGTCCTTTACCCTGACACTTTGAAATATAAAAATGTTGGACAATTCATTGAAAATTCTCTGAGGGTTTTGGGTTCTTTGCAGAAGTATTCCATTATTAAATTGAAATTTTGTAACTAGCATTTACCTTTTGGGCACATTGAAAGCAGTAAGTACATCCCTCCTACTATAGTGAAATAATCTTATATTTTTTAAGGGTTTGCTATTTTTCCAGTGACTAAACTAGAATGAGAATAGTAAGAACTTCCTCATGCTGTATTCTCTATTCCCTGGAACTTTGTTTTTTACTATAACTTAAAGCAAGAATGGTTGTTGTTTTTGTTATTGTTGTTGTTTTAAAGCAAAAAGTTTAACTTGGCACATCCTCAGTAATAGAATTATTATTCAGCTACTCTCTCCTGCCACTGAAATAGCTCCTGCCAACCACAGTTAGTGTTTTTCCTTAATTGGATGCTTTAGAAAATATACAGTTAGAGCATTGTTAATTCAAAGCAAATTTGTAGCTCTAAGGACATAGACTGCTTTCCTCTTCTCCAGTGTGTTCCCTATTGATAGATGTGCCATGGTTTCAAATGCAGCATTTCTAAACCTTCTTTACCACATTACTATATGATTTTAACTAACGAATGATAAAATTATAGATGCAATAATTTCCATCTAAGTTATAAAGTTGTGTAGTATTGTCAAGGTGAAATGCTGTTTGAAATTTGAAAGAGATGAAGACAAAAACATTTTAACTTTTAAGTGAATGGTTAATTAAAATATTAAAACCATAAAAAGAGTAAGTATCCCCAGATGAAGTATAAGTCCACTGAAAATTGGAGACGTCAAGCTAGGGAGGTAGTTCAACAGGCAGAGTGTTTACTGTGCAAGCACATGGACCTGAATTCGGATCCTCAGCACCCATAGAAAAGCTGGGCACAGCATCATGTAATCCTAACACTGGAGAGACAGAGACAAGAGGATCCATAAGGTTTGCTGGCCAGCTGGTCTAGCTGAATTGGTGAGCATCAGGTTCAGTGAGTAACCCTGTCACAAAAAGTAAGGTGGAAAGCTATTGAGGAAAGTACATACCATCCTCTGGGTATCGACGCGCGCGCGCGCGCACACACACACACACACACACACACACACACACACACACACACACACACACACAATGTTACCTGGTTCTAGTGCCTGTACATTGCAAAGCAGTCCAGTTAACTGATTCTTTTTCCAAAACCAGTGCATCTCATCCTGCAAGGGAATAGTTATGTAACTGTCAATTACTGGATGGCAGAAACTTATTCCAAATTTCAATAATCTTGTGTTTTAATTTAGTCTTAATCCTTCAGAGTTATATAGACCTACCTTTCGAGAAATTAAGTGAAAATAATCCCAGTAAGACAATTTGCTGTTTAATGTAGAGAAAACCAAGGACTATGAGCACTCATTACAGAGAAAAATGTACATTTTGTGACATAAATATCAACCAGTAGCCAGCTGGATTCTGAAATTCCAGCAGGCTAATTATGTTCTAAATGAATTCTGATGCCTTGCTCTGATGACCCTTAGCTAGAAGACTGCAGACTTTCTCCGTGACTAATGTCACTGGGTTTTATTCTCAAGACATTGGTTCTTTGAACTGGTTAAGAACCAATGTGTAGATAATGGAAACTCTGGCATTTACTAGTAGAGTTTTTTTTTTTAATTGAGAGAATATATAAATCAACTATTTTCCAATGAATCAAAACGAGATTAAATAGTACCATAAGTGTCCATTCACATTTGGCATGATTACTGTATCTAACATGGAGCTGGAGAGATGGCTCAGTGGTTAAGAGCCTTGCTGCTCTTGCAGAGAACCTGAGTTTGGTTCCTAGTACTTATGCTAAGCAGCTCATAGCCACCTGCAACTCCATTTCCAGGAGATCCAATGCCCTCTTCTGGCCTCCAGGCTCCTACAAACATAGCAAGCATTCACAAAGACACATCAGTGAAAATAAAAATAATTTTTAAAAGTATGCTGGTGAGTATGTCAGTAATTATGTCAACTAAGTGCCACCTCAACTGGGAACGTGTACAAACAAGTGGGAACCATGGGGCTGGCATGTGGTTCTGCTGCAGAGTGCTTGTTCAGCATATACCAGGACCTGAGTTCCATCCCTAGCACAGCAAAATACAAAAAACTGGAACAACATGGCAAAACTGAACTACTGTGTCTAAGTACATCTGACTGATCCTGCTGAGTAGGACATTATGATTGTACATAAGCAAGGAAATACTGGGCGTTTGATAAATACTTGTCCAAGCCATTTCTCTCTGAATCTTAAAATCTTATTGTGCTATGCTCCTTTGAGCCCTGTGATTACAATGGTGCCGAGGGAATGAACTGTTGGCATTGACTGACCTGTTTCATTTGTGTGTTTTCAGGCAAATGGACACAGTTTTGTGCATATGGAACACGAAAAAGCTGTTTTACTACTGAAGAGCTTCCAGAACACAGTAGACCTAGTTATTCAACGTGAGCTCACTGTCTAAATGTTTTTATAAATAGTGAAGATATGTCAGGCCAGAGCTAATGTTCAAAAATAAATTTATACATAGAAACAAATTTTGCCAGTTGCTGGACCAATGGCAAACATCAGTGCCAGGTGTATAATATTGTACGTTAGCCTTGACTACCCTGAAAAATGTTACCTATAAACATGGCGTTCATGCGCAGTCCTGTATCAGTTCCAGCGGCAGCCTCTGGCTGTACATTGGTGCGGTTTTGTTTCTGTTTTTGTTTTTTAATCAAATAAGTTGTCTTCTAAAAGTGGATTTCCTATCATTTTGGAGCACGGAAGCACACACAAGCTCTTTACAAATTCTGCTCTCCATCAGAAATACTGCCTCAAAAGTTGTATATAAAGAATTGTAATCCCCACAAAGTATTTCTAGCACAAGGTATATGTTGGCATATATACAAAAAAGAATATAGAAAAACGATATTTTCATAAACATCTTGGATTGAGAAAGAAAATATATCTTAAAATAAGACTTTACTATATTGAATCTTTTTCAATAAAAATTACATGATTACGCCTTATGGAAGCAACTGTACATAAAGTATAAGGTATTTATATTTGGTTCCACAGCCATTTGCTAAATTCCCACGCAGAGTGAAATAGTTCATAAATTATCCATTAATCTCTGGGACCTGAGTAAAAATTGGAGAAGGTAAATCTGTTCAATGCCTTTAGCTAATTAAAAGGACACAAGCAGACTTTAGAGACAGACCACAGGCTGCTGCGGAACAGGTCTTCACCACAACCAGAAGCAGCGAGTGAGGGGTGGCAGGGAAGGCTTAATGCTTTAATGTTCTGTTTCCTCGGGGTTATGTTGACTATAAACTGTGGCCCCTGTGATTCCCTTACTGTAAATGTGGAACTTATCTGTGTGCTGCTTTATTTAATTTGCTACTTTTAAATCATTTTCAATGAATTTTGGGAATTGATAACATTTATTATAGAGAGAGACTTGTTAGAAAGCTATGGTGGGTGATTTCAAAACTTTGGTATTGAAATATGGAACTTCAGATATAATTTCTCAGAGCTGTGGTCTACTAGTATCATTAATCTTAATGCCTGGGGATTTTTTTGTAGACAGAAATAGACAATTTTTTTTTCTCCAAAAAAAGTTTCAAGAAACATAAACATGAATGCAATCATACCAGAGAATGAAAAAAGCCTAATGTACTTTTACATTGTGTTTCCCTTTGTGAAAATTCAAAATATGTTTTATAATCCTTTAAAGTATTTCTTTTTATAGTAGTCATTAATTTGATTAAAATATTAATTTGAAATTTCAGGTCGACTTTCCATAATTAGTTGTACACATTCCCTCATATACCTACATCATTTTTTATATAACAAATTTATCTCACATGCTAGTGTTTGAAATTTTACAATGCAATCACATGTGGATGTCACCAGAGCTCTGAGGATAATATTTGTAAGTTTATGTTTTATGGGGACATTGAAAATATTGTATTTTTGTAGGATCTATTAAAATGAGTGCCACTTATTAGAAGTACAGTGGTGTTTTTGGCATAGAATTTGTCACTTGGAGACAAAGGCAACTTCATTTACAGGTGGTGCACTAGTTTTTGTGTTGATTTATGTCAGGATGGCACGATACTGTCGTTTTATGGCTTTGACAATTAGCTACTGATTTGAGATTGACCTTTTTGGCATATTACACAGAAGCAGCTTTTAAGAGCATTTTCATACATTGAGAGCATCTAATGAGAAGTGTCTTTCAAACCCTAATTTTCTGTTTCAAAAGCTCATGGCACATCACCGTAGCAGATGTTCTAGGCTCAGTCTTAGTCAAGAGAAACCAGCCAAGCTCAGAACATAGTATGGCAGCTTGAAACATCCAGAAAGCACCCATCAGGGCTGTGTGGCCTTCTACCTGAAAGCAGGAGAAGGAGCTGGAGAGATGGCTCAGCAGTTAAGAGCACTGGCTGTTCTTTCAGAGGTCCTGAGTTCAATTCCCAGCAACCACATGGTGGCTCTCAACCACCTGTAATAAGACCTGGTGCCCCCTTCTGGACTGCAGGAACACATGTAGGCAGAAAGCAGGAGGCAGCCAAATAAATGCAGGGCTCTCCAGGTGCTTTCTTTTGTAGGAGCATCAGGTGCTCCTGAGGCCATCAGCTGAGAGGTGGTGACCCTTCCTTGATGGACAACATTGTCAGGGGCCTTGCTTTGACACTTCCTTCTGTGAGGCTCAGTAATGGGGAAAGAAAAAAGGGATTCCTGACCTCTTGGGGAAAATGTGGATATATTCCAGGTGTTTTAGGTTAACTCAGTGGAATCACTTGTGGTTGGGGGAGGGGCTCCTCATTGATTTTAAAGATGGCCTGAGCCAGTAATTCATTGATCTGGGGGTATTTTTATTTTTGAGTAACTAACTTGCTACCTGAAACTAGAATCTGGTTCATGTTAACATCAAATATAGAAGCTAAGAGTGTTAAAAGGGAAAGAAAGAAAAAGAAAAGTCTACAACACAAAGGAGTGAGTTCTCGGTGGCACCATGAAATCTCTACCTCTTGGTGGGTCCTGGATCTTCCTGCTGAGGAAGCTGCTTATAGACATGGATCAATAGGGTGATGTGGAGTAGGCTGGAGACATTACAGATGGAAAGGACAAACACTAACAATTAGTAGCCAAAATCTGTGGGTTCTGCCAAATAAACATAAAGGGACAATTTTCAAAACATCTCACCAGGCATACAGTACTTTGTCATAAACACTTTATTAAGGTGACGCCACCAGGCAACAGAAGCCACCAAACACACGTGTCCTGCTGACTTGGAGCCTGTGGAAGTGTGGCTGCCTCTCAGACTTGTAGTAAGTGCTGTCTGGGCTCCCCACCCTGGATCAGGACTGGGAACCACCACTGACTCATTTTCAGAGAGGAGTGCATGCAAAGCACTGCTGTCACTCTCTTTAAAAGTGGGGTTGAGCTACTTACCATGTGTGAGGTTAAGAGAGAGAGAGGATAGAGGACAGAAAATGATGAAGGACTTTTGATTATATATTCAAATATCAAGAGAAAAATTTCCAAATTTCTCGAACTATTAGATGGAGAAACTCAGAAACGATTAATTTTTAGTCATAGAACCTGCCAAATGTGCACACCTCGGTGTAAAAGCTTGGAAAACAGTGTTCTTCTCAACCCTTCTTTCCACAGGATTTGAGTTGTCCATCATCATTTTCTGCTTCTCATTGGCAGGAAGATTGAGAATGTCTATTCCAATGAATGCATTCTTGTGGAGAGCAAGAATATGACCTAATCAGATCAAAATTCATGTTGGTATCAGACTGCCACCTGAGCCATTAGTGAATTTAGTCATAACATGTCTGACTGATCCATGAAATGGTAACCCACCCACAGATTCACTGGAACACTAGATCAGTAAAAAGTAACAAGTTAGGAAAATAATGAAGTCCAGTCAGTTAAGATAGGCCCTTCAGTACAAAGACAAGCAGCACTGAGGGGCCAACAAAAGCCCCGTGGCACAAATACTTCTTTCCATGGCTTAACCAAATGTTCAAACACCAGTTAGTCATGCACCCACTTTCCACCATGGGTGCAGCTTCTTGACCAACCAGGACTTTGGTGGATTTTCTAGATTCAAGATTACTTATACAACTTTTTTTCCTTAGCAATCCTGGGAGAGGCATTCTGCCCTGGCTTGGAACATGAGCCTGGATCCCCTGAAAACATGCTATGTCTCCCAAATAGAATGTGGGCTGAGGGTAATTGGGTGTGTTCTGTGGAACACACACAGTTGCCGGCTCTCCTGCATGTCTGTCTAGCTCCATTTTAGTCCACAGTATGCAGTGAGTTTCCCATGACACCCATGGAGAGACTAAGGCAGATACAACCTTGTTTTCAATTCTGCTCTGGCACATCTGGGGACATTTCTGCTTCTAGCATGCAAAGCTGGTCTCCTCTCATGGCTGTTGGCCTTCTGTAGACTCATGCCCTACCCACCCATGCTGTTCAAAGGAGGTAGGTGTATGTTTCCATCCCACCGAGGCAAACACATATAGCCTCCAAAGCTCTAGCTGCCAGAAGACCCAGAATATCAGCTGAGGGCTTCCCCCACTGTTCGAGAAGAATTCTCCTAGGGGAAAAGTCAGTGCTTACCACACCACTGACAGCAGCAAACAGCTCATGCACAAAGGTGTGTGAGGGTGTCAGTGCCTTAACAAAGCCATGTTTTCACTTCCATGTTTATTTCTACTGTTTGCTTCTCTATTCTAAGTGTTAGATATTTGCCATACTAAGGGACTTTCTCTGAGCTGCTTGTATGCATACTGGGGCACCTCCTAGTCTTCCCAACCTTTAACACTGTGAGGAAATTATCCAGAAACACTCTCCTGTGAGGACAGAAACTCCTGCCTTCCATCCCAAAGAATCTGAGAGTTCTGGAACAATGAAGAGGAAAAACCACTTTAAGAGTTTATTTTAAAACCAACAGTGAAAACAGAGGAACCTGGGTTCCCTTGCTTTCTCACTATATGATTGTCTTGATTTTCCTAGAAGCCATTTTTTTTGGGGGGGAGAGGGAAGGGAAGGAAGGACATAAGAACTGATGGTTTTAACTTTTGCAGCATCTTGACTGCCTAGGTTCTGCAGATGGATTCTGAAACATTCCCTAAGTAGGGCGCAGAATTAAAAGTGAGAGGGTCTGTTACCAGCCTGTGCAAATAGCCAGGAGAGAGATCTGAGATACACCCTTTCTTCTAAAAATTCAAAACACACTCTTGTTTTGGCTTGACTTTGTTCATGGTAACACCATAGAGAGTTAAGTGTTGGGAAATTTCAGGCAGCATTTATGTAGAAAATGATATAATCCTGTGGCTTTTTTTCTAACACTCGACTGATATAGAACTGACCAAAGCAGAAGCAATGGACCAGACCCCAATACATGAGTTTCCAAATCCAACATAATTCCCCTTCTTTATTAAAAATGACTGTTTCATCCTTTAAGCTGTACCATTTGTATATATCCATCTGTATATGAATTGGTGGGGAAAGGTGTTTAAAATGATCATTCAGTATTTCCTTCCTTTGAAAGTTTTTCTCCCACTTTGAACAAGTGTATTATTTGTAGGGGGTTTTTTCTATTTTAAAATAAAGTGATGATCATACATCCCACCACACAGACAGACATCTCTCATCTAGAGGAAAATAGCTCACATTGAGTCTTGTTTGCAACAGCAAACTCATATACTTCCTTCACAATAGGTTAGCTGATCTCAGAAGCCTAGAGTAAATTATACAGTCAAGGCATTTAGAGATACATTATTGAAGATTGTAACAAAAAGCATAAAGTGCAAGGATTATAAATTTTATGATAAATATCTGCTGAGCGCCACTATGCATCGGGCCTGATAGGGACATAGCACAGCCCCTCCTCTGCACAGAATGTCATAGTTGAGTGGAAAAAGAAGCTGCAGATGGAATGAGACAGTCTGATGAGTCCTCTCTCTCTGCCCTTACCCTATCCCATGGCTGATGGCATCCACTCTGCCCAGGCTGGAACAGTACTTCAGTTGGAGCTCTCCTTAGGTCTCCCTACCAGGTCCTAGGGCCACTGGGAGGCCATTTCAAGTGTTTGTTGGAACTTAGAGAACCGTCTAACAGACTGGTCATGGCCAGATTGAAAATATTTTTGCACATGGGAAACAGAACCCAGAATCTCTTGGATTTTGGAGGAAGGGCCGTGTTTTTGTCAGTTTGTTAGCAGGAAAGAAAACAAGGGTTGTCATGGAGACCACTGTTCCTCAGTCTGGCCCAGTGCTCAGCTCCATGCTCTGGCATCAGTAGATGCCAACATCTTAACAGACACAGGAAGAGGGGGGGGTCCTTCCTGTGTCCACTGCTTCTAGGACATACTTTCTGTGTCCAGTGTTAGAATTATCAACTCAGAAAGGCAGTGAATAGCTGAGTGTAGTGGCATACACCTTTGATACTAGCACTTGGGAGGCAGAGGTAGGTGGGTCTCTGTGAGCTCAAGGCCAACCTGGTCTACAGAGTGAGTTCCAGGACAGCCAGGACTACATAGTGAGACCCTGACTCAATAATAATAATAATAATAATTTTTTTAAAAAGGCAGTGAACAGGGGTCAACATCCAGCTGACCACCTTTCAGACCTATGTATTCCCCTGTGAACTTAAGAATACTGTCACGACCTGGCCTGCTGTTTAGCCCATCCCATGATCAAACTGCTTGTATGCTGTTGGCTTGTGCATATCTACACATCAAACCAACCATCTGTCCTTCCCAGGAGAGCTGGGGCCTCTGGTTGTAGGAATGGCTTGTTTCTCTTCCCTGCCTGACCCAGACTGGGTAAGGCTCTCGCCTTCTGTGTGCCCCAGTGCTTTGCTGCCTTTGTACACATTGGCACTTTGCTGGCAAGCTTCCTCTCCTAGCCTCCTTCCCAAGTTACCAAAATCATATTCAGTCTTCAGGGTCCTGCCTACTTGGCACAGCAACCATGAAGTCTTCTGTAGTCTTAATGGGGAAACTGTCATTACCACCAACATGGTGTAGTCTTCACTCTACCTGAGCCCTGTGCTGCTTGGTCTGTGTTAATTCTCTATCGAGTTGAAGTTCCTTTGAGAAAGAGGGATAGACAGTACTTAAGAGGCCTTCTGGACAGTATCCCCAGAAGAGCACATCAATCCCTCAGCCTTTCTTAGTGCCACAAGCATAGTGAGTGACATACTTAACAAATAATGGCTTCAGTGGGTGACGGATGCTTCTCTGTGTAACCTTAAATGGTGAACCTATTACCTTTGGCCTCCTCTGTTGATTCATTATTCCCACTTTTATTGGGGATTGGGAAGTCCTCTATGCCAAATTTCCCCCTCTCCTTGCCATTTCTTTTCAAAGCCTTCAGAATCTTTGTGCTGTTCAGCAGTTAGCTTTCATTTCCTTTTTACATATTCTAAAGATGCCAGCATTGACCAAAATATATAAGTGATTTGGTTATTCATTGGGAAAACATTTTTATATCCTTTTAATTAGTTTGGATTTTGTTTCTTCTGGGGAAAAATCATGCATTTAGTTGTCAGAAATAGCCCAGAGACATGAAGGATGATGTTGAACTCAAAAAGCTGTGGTTTTAAGCATCTTAGAGACCACCAGGCCCAGAACCCCATCCTGGCCATAGCTCTCAAGCCCTGGTGAAGAGACTGTGAAGGCTGAATATGGTTAAGGCTGCCCTTAGACTCATTTAATATAAAGATCCTTCTACCTTGTATTGTGACTAGGAAGGTTGTTAGCTATTTTTACAATATGAAGATGAGAAGAATAAAGAATACCCTAAAAGAAAATGGCACAAGAAATTCAGAGAAGAAATGAGGTTCCCATAGTCAACAAGGCATTTTTCTGAGGTAAGTGCCAGTGTCAGACACTTACAGCCACAGGAAAAAGCTCGTGGAGAAGTGAAAGTGTCTATCACTCCTGAGACAAATGAGGATCTGGAAGGGACAGCTAACACATTATCCAAACTTCCCAGAGAAGGGGCCTCTCTTAGCTTTGTGTCACCACCACCCACCAACAAAACCGAGGAAGAATAAATTATGTGTTGCTTTTCCCCCAAAGCTTCTCATTTTGAGGTCCTGGTTTCAAGTCTGAGATACTTGCTGTCCTTGCAATCATTCTGACATGCCCACAGAACTTTTCTTGAGGAACATGTAGTTACAAAGAATCACCACCAGGTGGAGAGCGTCTTCCTAGATTTAATGTCAGAGGCTGAAGACGTCTTCACAGCCGGTTCTTGTCTCTGGGCAGATGGAGTAACACCCCTTTCCACACTCTTTATTAACAATTATTTATAATTATGCTCTAGGCCTAAATGACACCAATGGATTGTGTATCTTTTGTACTAAAACGCTCAGGTTGAATCAACTCCCCAGAGTGCAGATCTCTCTCTCTCTCAGCCTTGGACCAGTGTGTGCTGAAATTCTGTTCTTTCTTAACAGTTCAGTAAGCACATCCACTGCTTTCATAGTTTTTCTCTAGCTTGCATGAGTCTTTCAGATACTTTGTGCTAATCTCCCTTATTTTATCCACACCTCCCATCAGTTGACATGGAAATATATTTGCTTTAAATCATCATAATTTACTTTGGAAATTATCTCTCCAAAACTTAAGCTTCAGGAATCAAGTTTGCCTGAATGGCCTCTCCTATGAAAAACTAATCAGGGTCCTGCTTGAATGTACATTTCCAGCTGACATCTGGTGGTAACTCCTCTATAAACTCACCTTTCACCTTATACATGTACACATGTATTAACATAACATTATAAAGGAGTTTATTACATAAAGAATGCATTTTAAAAAGCTTCTCATAACGTGAAAATTGGGTTCCAAGAAAGGCCTAGCTAGGTAAACCCACCCCCCACCTCTTTCAGTCAGAATATCCATGTATTGAAAGCAGAATCTTGGCCACCTTGGTGACATGCTGTGATTCTGAGATATTCAGTCTCAGGGCCTCTGATGGCTGGGTCCTGGTGAAAGAAATCACATTTAAGTTAAGGGTGTCTTCACCATCTGCCCGGACTTCTACTGTGATGATCCCATCAAAACCCCAGTGGGCTTCAGACTCCCTCTACGGACACTTAATCTGGTCCTCTTCCAGCAAAAGAAATCAGAAGACAGGATGTTCTTCCCTGAAGCTTATTAAAACATTAAATCCTGGTGTTTTTCTCTAAAGGAAGCTTTCTTCTGGCCACAAGGTCACCAGCTCCTACAGTGAGCTCTTAGCAGATTCTGGTCAGCCTCCTTAGGGGGCTGGGGACTAATCGCTGTGACCTCAAGCCTGCTGGTTTTATGGCACCACTCAGGTAGGCTCACCATGCTAGCTTCAGCTTCTCTCAGGAGGCAAAGAACCCCTGAGCCAGCCTGGACTTGAGCAGTGTTACTCACCAGCAAGCCACTGGGCCTCTTCTTTTGGAAAATATTTGGCTTCTTAACTTGCTTTCTTCTCTATTTCACCATTATCCTCCTTTCAGATTTTCACGGGCTTCTAAAGATCAGTTTGGTTGTAGAACTAAACAGGAGAATGAAAACTGCCCGTCCGCTCTCCCCAGTGCGGCCTTGTCTCCCTTGTGGATCTGGTGCAGTACTACCGCTCAATTTTTGGTTCAAACCATTAAATATTTTGTTTCATTTTTTACTTGTCCATATAGTAATCTTAGTGTTTTATTCCTGAAACAGTCTCTCGGTCAGCAACATTCCTTCCTTATGCTGAGATTATGATTGCCTTAGCGCTTAGGGCTCAATACTTTCATTTTCTAGCCTGCCAGCTCTGATGCAAAGTGAACACTCTCTCTTAGTGTGAAGGGCCCAGGGCTGTGCTTTCAGCTGTGCAGAATGGGAGTTACCCATGTTGGTTCATGGAGTAGCCTCAGTGTGGGAAAAGAAGTCTGCAAGAAAAACTGTCACTAACTTAAGGGGCCACTAACACCTTCCCTAACCCTGTCCCAGGTTGTCACCTCCTGTGAGAGATAAGTGAGTGATTGTGATCTGCAAGCTTCACTTTATTGATGTTCATTAAAGCAGAATTCTAAAAATGGGAAAACCATCAGGCAGCTGGCAAGTCTCAGCCTCCTCCACACTGTCATGGAAGCTGTCTTGACCAGTTTTCCTCCTGTTTGTTTGAAACCAGCTGGTGGTAAATGCATTTGCATGCAGTTCTTCAGCCTTACTGTGGGATCATTCAACTTGACAATAAGTATTTTGCACTTGATAGAATCTCGAAGATTTCTTCTGACCAAGAGAGACTCCAGCAAGTACTACCCTGGTGGGTGCTTTATACAATTGCAGATGCTGCTGCCTAAACTCACATCTCTGTGCTTGCCTCCCAGGACAAGTCAGATGTGGGAACCAAACCCCTCCAACCACACAACCACACACACACACACACACACACACACACACACACACACACACACACACCGCACCTCTCTCCCTCTCAGAATTAGTACTCCTTTTTTTCATTTCCACACTTCTCCACAGAATCTGGGCCTGTGGGATCTAGGGCCCTAAGTCATCATAAGCAGCTCAAAAGTAATTATTTTCATAAACATTCCCACATGCTCACTTAAAGCAGGATATAGACTCTTATTTACTTACTTATTGAGAATGCTTCCAAACCTGTAGTGTGAATAGATGTAGTTCAGGGACATGTTTACTGTGGTTTAGGATTCTGTACCTGCAGAGCATGCAGATGCCCCACCCCTGAGCTGCACCCCAGCCCCTACAGAAGTGCTGCAGAGGCTGTCTCCAGAGTCCTCTGGACCATCATAAGTACAGGCTTCTAGTCTGCAGTGTTAATACTTTAAAAAAAAAATTTATCAATGATTTTTCAAGCCTTTCTTTTTCTTGTTGTCCTATCAATTAAATCCAATAAACAGAGGCATATATTCAAAGCTCTACTGTGGGAACAGTTGAACATACAAGTAAGTACTAGCCCTTTCCCAGTCAAACAGGGAGACAATGCTTAAGAAGTCTAACAAACAGCTGTGTCTGAGAAAAATGTGAGAGAGAGCAGAGAATAAATATATCCTCAATGTGTCTCTCACTCTGACAAAGTAGCAAAGGATTCCTTTCGGCTTCACTGATTCAGTGTGGATATGGAACATTCTGGAAAGCCAGCTCCCATTTCTCATTTGTGTTTATTGTCCAGAAAGGACAAGTCTCTGGAGACAGTTGAGGCAATACCATCCAGAATGAGTCATATCAAGCCTGACTTGCCACTCCTTTTGATTCAGTCCTTCAGGGAGGCTGCCCTTAGGGATCAGTCAGAATGCAAGATTAGGGCATCTAAACATTTTCTTTTCTTTTTTTTTTAATTAATTAATTTATTTATTATGTATACAGAGTTCTGCCTACATGCATGCTTACAGGCCAGAAGAGGGCACCGGATCTCATTACGGATGGTTGTGAACCACCATGTGGTTGCTGGGAATTGAACTCAGGACCTCTGGAAGAACAACCAGTGCTCTTAACCACTGAGCCATCTCTCCAGCCCCTAAACATTTTCTAATTAGTGCACAGATTCACTAAGTCACTACAAGGTAAACTCCACATTAGCTCCTAAGAAGCAGTACCTCCCCAGGTTCCCATGGGGGAGTCTCTCCTGCCATTGCATTACATGGCAAGAACAGGTGATGTTTTTGTTTTTGTTTTTTGCTTTCAGCAAAACACTAGTTTTCTTTGTTCCATGAGGTTAAAGTTAGAGCCCCCACACCCGTTAGGATTAGTCTGGTTTTGGGACAGCACAGATATAATCAGTAAGCATTCAGGTGTGGCGGCATAGCTACCCTTGATGGGACTTAGTGAATCTGCACATTAAATTAGAAAATGTTTAGTAGAAACATGCAGCATAGCTGCATTTGAAAATGAGATTGTGCAGGCAGATCTGAGTCAAGGCCAACCTGGTCTACAGAGAGAGTTGCAGGATAGTTACACAGGGATACCCTGTCTCAAAAAACCAAAATAAATAAATAAATAAATAAATAATAAGAAAATGAGTGTGTTTTGAAAATACTTGAGTTATTTCCTGACCTCCAGGTGCCACTTTGAACATGACAGACAGCCAGGTAGGGAAGCATTGAAACACCTTACAGGTGTGTTGGCTAGTGTGGAAAGCCCACTTGTAGAAAGTCAATAGTGCCTGCCCCATAGACACTGTCATTCCACTCTTAAGTCAGTTTTTCAAATTCCCAAATGTTTGTGGCAGCGAAAAGCAATAAATAGCTAAGGAGACTGGTTCTTTTTTAATGTATAGTGCTGCATCACAAATGATCAAAAACTGCAAGTCATGTCTGCCACACTAAGATACAAGACATAACAGAGAATCTTAAACAGCCACATGAAGAAATGGAGAGAATAAATCAAATGTTTAAAAAAAAATAGAGCAGGAGTTTGGGAGATGGCTGAGCAGGTAGTTGGCCTGAGTCAGGACCCTGAGCACACAGCAAACTCTGAGCCTCCTGTCGTCCTCTGGCTCAGAAGGTAGAGACAAGTGACCCCCAGGGCAAGCTGGCTAGCTGAATTAGCTTGGGCTTCGAGTGGAAAGCCCCGCTCCTGTATATAAGATGGAGAGTGATGGAGGAAGAGGTCTGACAATAACTTTGGGCCTCCACAGGCACATGCACACATGTGCACACATGCCCAAAACACACACATGCACTCAAAACACAAGCAAACACACATGCACAAGAAGGTGGAATCGAAGTTTAGTTCTTAGCACATTACAGCAGTTCTAATATGATGGAACTCTTGTCTGTGGGATGGATGTGGTAAAATTACTATAGACAGTAGATGGGTAGCCTCTCAGAGGGGTTGAAGTTTGCCCAAAGAATGAGCTACCAGAAGAGTCAGTTAAAGCTTTTGAAGCTAGTTATTCTTCAGTTTAATCATCACCAACTAATCTTCCTCTAGACACGAACTGATTTTAGACACCATACATGAATAGAAGCAGCAATTTATTCATTGTGCCAGCTTCATATCTACTTCTGAAGATCTCATGACATGCTTGTCTCTCTCAGAAGAGATCTGCCTACTGCCTTTAGAAACATCAGAGCTCCATGGGGCTGTCAAGATATGTCCCTCATCAGATTATTCCATCCTGACCTTCATTGGATATTAGTATAAGAAATATAGTCTGCATATACCAGGCTTCATGCTCCAGCCTGTTTACCATCCTGAGTGTCTGGGTCCCTCACAGATTTCAGAACTCTCTGAAGGACTCTGAACACTGCCAAAGGCTTCAGTGAGGAGCTCTAACAAACAGGTCAGGAAGTCACTGGTAATCATGGCTTCGAGAAATGGATCCCAGGATGCTGCTTCAGTCACAACAATTTGCTGTTAAGACACTAACTGCGTGACCATGGCTTAGCTCTTGACTGTCCTGACTTCATGCTTGGTGGATGTTCAGTTTTGTCATGTGTATTTGAAAGGTCACCCCAGGTGAGGGCAAGTGAAAGATTTGGAAATTAGCCTTCAGGAGGGTCTGAGTCATCCCTTGGGCCATCCTACATCTCACAGTACATTTCAGGATCAGGCCCAGCTAAAGCTTGTGAAAAACAGCCTTTTGGTTAGCTGGGAGGACAAAGAGGTGGCTCCCAGGAGCACAGACACATATCCACCTCCCTCATATCAGGGTTGAAACTGCTAGGTAGGTCCACACTGCCAACTTTCCAAGGTCCTTTGTCTGGCTTGAAGTTGGCACCACCAGAGGGTATTCAAGGAGGCTTTCTTTGACCAAGTGAAGAGAAATACTTATTTCCATGAGAAACTAAATCCTCAGTTACTTATGGGTTGCCTGGCCATGGGGGAGGGGAGAGGAATTTGTAAATCATGGCTTTTGTTACTGTTCTTTGGCTTTTGATTTTGAATTCTTGAGAGGCTGCTTCAAGCAATAACATGAGGTATGCAATAATCCTGTCAGGTGGTATGCCTGGGCTTGAGTTAGAGTCTTTTGCATGTTGCCTGTTTACCCACACAGTTCACATAGGGGCTAAAAAGCTTAACTTATCAGGGATGGAACTAGGTTTTACAGAGTTCCTTTAACCAAACAAGCTTGCTACTTTCTCATTTCTTCCTGCATCTGCCTTGGGACTATTAACTGCAAAGTCATTCTGGCCATTTTCATTGATGTCATCAGATGAGAAACACTTTCTTTAAATCCCAAAGGCTTAAACAGCAATGTAGAAATCAACTCCTTATCATTTTATTATTCCAATCTAATTCCTCACTCTTTGTCATATTTTTCATTTTCCTGCATCAGTTCCCATGGTAACAAGTCTGTTGGCAGAGAAAATGCAACTCTGCTCTTAGCTTTCAGCACAATGTAAAATCCTTTTTAGGTAAGTGCGACATAGACAAGCAGAGACTGGAGTCCTCTTGCTAATAACAACATTTTCTTACCTCTTATATTCACTTTCCATCCTGTCCTCAAGTAAGGCTCTCATGTGCAGAGGCCTTCCAGGCAATCACAGTTTCAAGGACTTAACCTTTGAGTTCCTGTGGCTTCCCTTTTCCAAATGTCAATAAGGCGAATGCATCCATCAAGGCTGCACAGAAAAGCAACTTTCAATCAATTCCTATAAAAAACGCCCTCAGTATTTCTGAGGAAATAATCTGTCCTGAACTGAGCCTTAAATCAGGGTCTAATGCCAAGATAATGAAAGGCATTTAAGCAGATTTCTTCCCAGTAAATAAATGCAGAGGCCAAGTTCTAAGCTCTTGAAAAGAAGTGAAGACTCAGGTGTGGAAAGCAGACATGGGCCTGGCAGCTGCCTGCACACAGGGGAGCTTCAGTGGAGACAATTCACTACCAAGTATGAAAAGGCAAGCAATTGCATCTGACTTGGTGAAGTATTTACACCTGCGATCCCAGCAATGAGGGGCTAAGGCAGAAGTGTTACAAGTTTGAGGCCAGTCAGGGCTACATAGTAAGATCTTGCAAGGACTGGGAATGCAGGTCCTAGAGATCCAATTCCTAGCACCTAAAAAAAAATCTACTGAAGCAAAGGAAATGGGAGTGTAGAGATGGAGAAAGGGGAGAGGAGTTTGCAGAAAGCCCAACCCCAAGATCAAATGTTTTAAACTTCAGGTTCCCCTGTGGCTTGGCACTGGCAGCCCCAACTACTGCCTCAGTGCCCAGGAAGCAAAAGGGCTGTCAGAAACTGAACAGGAATTACCCAAATATGTGCAGATTTAAAAAAAAAAAAAAAAAGAATTAATTCAGGGGAATGAAAAAAGATATTAAATAAAATGTGGTTATCTCAACTCTAGTTAGGAAAACGATCAAATGTAAATGATCTCTTTCTTGCTTAGTCTATGAGACACTTAAGCACCAAGTTAGCTGCTTATATTGTATAAATGTATTTTTGGCTGTTCAAAGGTTATTTTCCTATATTAAAAAGTTTCTTATATTAAAACCTTTTATTATAACTCAGGTTTTGTGTCTCTTAGACACACATTTTTCTTTGCTAGTTTGTTTTGCACAGCTGGAGTCTGAGGTTGGATGATGCCTGGGTATGACAGGTCAGCTGAACTGCCTGATAGCTAGACTAAGGAAAGCACTTGACACGTGGGCAAACCACATGGTTTTTCATAGCTTTCCACTCCTCTACTAAAAAATAGTTTGCCGGGAATCTTACATGATTTTGTTTGTTTTTGAAAGTCTCTGGAAAAACCAAGACGAATCTCTCAGGCAGATAAAGAATTTCCTGTATTTGCCCAAATGTACTGTTAAAATAAATATTACTTTCAATACTCATTTTTCCACTCAGAGGGCACTCACTGGTCTCAGACCAAGGAGACGACATCTGGCTTAGATCAGGATAACTGAGTGCTGTTTTACTCTTAGGAAGCTTTGTTATGCTTTGATGACAGCGTCAATGGAATGTTTCGTATTTCTGCTCTGATTATTAGACATTTCCTTTGCTTCCCTCCTCGCAAAAGCAAGCCTTACTATGATGTCTGTTTGAAATAAAGGAAAAGGTAACTAACAGGCAAACAACACAACTTTGGTTAGAAGAGGCAATCAAGTTCTTTTTGCACTCAGTGAATGGAAGGGACTGAAGGCGGCTTGAGAATGTGCCACTATTTACATATGGAGGGAAGAACTCTCCCCAGGGCCAGCAGGAAGCCAGAGGCAGATCTATTGAATGTGAAAAGGGTACTGCAAGGTCACTACAGGTTACTAGAAGAACCAGAATTTTCTTTCCTATTAGCAGCCACCAAGGGCACCCCACACTCAGCTGTGTATGAAAAACTATGAACTGTGGTCTCATTCTTTTCAGAAAAGAAATATTAAGCATCAGAACAGTGATTCTGATGGAAGACAGTGGTGGACTTCCAAGCGGTTTGCAAAGAATTATACAAACAGACTGCAGACTGTTTTTTAAATATTCATAAAATTTATTTTTCATTTTCAAAACTATTTGATCAATGATTTTTGTCCTTAGTAATTTGTGGGAGATAAATCTATTTCTTTATTCTGTTAGTTCAAATGTTTCATGTGTCAAACACACACAAATTCCTGAGGTCATATAAGCCAGTTATTTAAATATTTCACTCTCATAAATGGTATAAGAGAGATTCCTAAGTGGTGATGCGGCTTCGGGTCTCTAGACCAATACTCTCTGATGGGATCTGGCTTCACCACACAAGTGCAGTGCCCACGTAACATATCCACAGTAACCAGGGCTCCTCCAGTCAGAGCTTAACCTGGGACCTCATTCCTAAAACTGTTCTAGCTGACAACAGGCAGGTGAAGTGCTCCTTCTGTCCATCCTTTGCTGTCTATGTGGACATTTTGATGTGTGTCAGTGAACTGACATTCTACACGCTGTATATAATTGCATGCATTTCACGGCAGTCTATGGAGACTCCCTTTGTAGAGCTTTTATGAAGAACCAAGAAGCCAGGGCAGTTTAGCAAATGAGGCTCAATATTTATAAACTGGGGCCTTTTCTGTCTCTTTGCTAGCCTCGGTGGCTCTATACAAACTGGGTGGGTGGGGGGCAGCAAACACCTCACACATCACATTTAGATTTTCTACTTGGGTGTACTCTAGCCAATTCAAAACAAATTGCTTACTTTAATAATAAAGTTTACCATTTTATATAAAAAAATCAAACCATGATATGTTTAATTGAAATGGCTGTATTGTAATTAATATTTTGAGATAATTGTGATTTTGAGCTTAAAATTATATATAAAAGTTGTCATTTTTGTATGTGTTAAAAAATGTACCATGATTAACAGTACTTTTTAGTTGAACTACATATTGATGTAAATAAAACTGAATGAAGAAACACTAATTTACTAACATAGATTGTGAATGTACTTCATGGTTTTTTGCCATATGAGACCATAACAACCTTGAAAGCTGTTTAATTTAATGTGCAAAGTTCCACTAACCTGTATTTCAACTTTGCCAAGCCAGTGACTTTGCAAGTGTGATCTGTACTCTCCAGCTGTGTCTTATGCTCTAACACTATGGGTTAAGGGTAGGGTATAGTCTGGAAGCATCAGCAGATGCGCTTTGTACAGATAATAGTGCTGTGCAGTGTACAGCAGAGCCATTTTTTAGGTTCTGTTGTACTCAAATTTTTCAGTATTTAAAAAAGTGTTTTGAATAACATAAAAGTCTCTTTATTGTATAAATAATAAAATATCACCTTATTACATGGTGTCTGGTTTACTATGGAAACAGATTCTGAGATAAGGAGCTGTGACATGGAAAAGGCGTGTTTCTTTTTAAAACAAAAACACTGTACTAATAGCTTTAAAAATGTAACTTTTATTAAGAACATGAAGCATGTATCTTTATTAGCACTGATTTTTCCTAACATCAACAGCCTCAATCACCTGCAAGTTCTCTACCTCCGCCCGCTGACACATGCTACTACTGAACTGGCTTCTTGACACAATCATATGGTGAGCGAGGATGGCTCATAAACCTGCTTTTGATAATTTCAATGTAAACAACAATGTTTATATTTGGTTTTTATTAAATCAAGCTTGCTTATAACTAATTCCCTTTTAGAAATTACTGTAAAACTGCCAGTCTAACTTTAATCAGGCTGTAAGCAGACTTTAGAATCACGGTGTTGGAAATAGGAAGATGTACCAGGTCAGAACAAAGGACACCCACACCTTTTTTGAAGTTTAAAAAAATTAAAAGTCACAACCAAAACCCTAAACATAAACATGCATTGACACTGACCACACAGTAAGTCCTATCCTGGGCAATGAAAAGTCTCATTTTCTTTTAAATACCAAAGAATAATACTTAATAAAAATTTGCTGACTTACACCTAATACACCTAGCTCAGTTCACATTATATGGAAAATAAAAAGAAACCAGGAGGAACTCAGATCTAAAGATGGTTGCCTTATCATTGGGAAATAATAAATTTCATGAAATAAAAAGTTCTTGCAATGTCATAAGGGATGAGTTTGCAAAACATTTAAGATGTGTTGCAGTTAACATCATTATGAATGTTCACAGCACTTCACAAACTGTAAACACTTAGTGGGAATGAATATAGTGACACCTGGAATACAGCAGTCATTGGAGGCTGACTCTGTCCTGTCCAGAATAAGATGTCAGCTGTACTCAGGCAGGAATTCGATCTCTCAAATACTCCAGCACAGCAGCTGTGCCTTTCATTAATATGGCTGCTCGAGGAACTCGGAATGGATTCCCATCTAGCAGTAGTGTTCTAAATGAAAGAAACAAGAAAATTAAGCATTTCCTATTAGTGATTCTCTTTTCATGAAATAAAACTATCGTTTGCAATTTTTTAATGTGTATTTTTCCTTATGTGTCTCTTACAAATCCAACTAAACATAAAGACAGCTGGAATTATGACAATATCCAACAGCACAGGGTGACTGTCACATGAAAGGCACATTATAAGTTTACATTCATTGACTCCGTTGATTTTGTTTTAACAGACTTATGGTATAGGTATCGTTAATATTTCTATTTTAAAGACAGGGAAATACAAATCTGGAAAGACAAAGAGGTGTCTAGAATAAACAGCTGCTAAATGGTGGAGCTGTGATTTGAACTACTGGTTAGTTTCCTCTTGATTTTACATGACCACACACTAAATAATAAAATAGATTTAAGCAAGTGAATGAGCAAACTGACAAGGAACCATGCCAAGGACACTGCAGTCACAGCTCACTCTACACCTAACAAGGGCCTTCCACACGTCTGCCCTCCTTTCCCAGACAAGATGGACACACACAGAGTGTGTGTTTGGAAATAAGACCCAATTTACGAGTTAAGGGCAGATTCTGTTGTTTCTTTATGGAATTAATGAAATGTCTTCAATCAAAAGACTTTAATAACCTAAGTTTTTATGTAAACAAAAATCAAAGGGCTCACACAGCATTATAAGGTTCATCTACATTTCTTCAAATATTTCCATGTTACTCGGGAATTCTTCTAAATAGTTAACTTTCTTAGCTTCTGGGGAAAAAAAGAATTGCAGTTGATTCTCACAGTGCATAGGTTCTATATCTGCAAATCTACCCACGCCAAATCTATCTGGTACCCCAAATTACTGGATTTGCAGCTATGCCCAGAATTGGAAAAAATTGATGCCAGTCAAGGGTGTGAGTCCCATGAAGTCCGATAGGGCATCTGCAATCACACTGCAATCAGGCATCCTTCCTGGGGCCCACTCAGTGCTAGTTTGCAAATTCTTGTACTTTTGGTTTATGATTTTACTGTTCAAAATGTTCCAAATAGCCAGGGGTGATAGTCCACACTTATAACTCTAGCATTTAGGAAACTAAAGCAGGCAAGTACAGAGCTCAAGTGTAGCCTGAGCAACATAGTGAGACTCTTCTGTTTCAAAAACTAAAATAAAAAAAATAAGATAAATAAATTAAACAGCCTCCACATGTAGTTCTAAAATGCTGTTTAGTTTCCAAGGGTACAAATGTACCTATAGAAAAACATGCTAAATTTCTTTCAGGCATAAATTATAGTGGCATATTCATGAAGTAGTAATAAATTAAGGTGTTATGTACTGATGGGGTTCATAACTACAGCAAACACTGAGTCTTGTTTTACAAATACAAGTCACTGTATTTGTTTCCAACAATTCACTAGAAATGAGGTGCCAGGGCTACCCCAGTGAGGTGAACAGCCAAAAAAATAACAAGATGCTTTCGAGAAGGAAGTAGCTTTCAGCTGGCATCTCAACTCCGCCCCCCACCTTCTATTTGCTTAACCAGCATTTAATTAGGTGCTTAGAATAGTTCAAGCTTTAGGTCAACTCATTTTTGGATTAAAAAAAAGTAAAACAGATGGACCCCAAAGCACAGTGGGATTAACTCTGTGTGTAGAAGAGGAATGCTTCAAAGGGGAGACCAAGCTGGTCCCTGCTGAGAGGAGAGAAAGGGCTGAGATAGAAGCAAGTGAGGAGAGAAACCACAGGAGCCGAGGGTAACGCTCTGTAATCTGACCTCAGAAACCCTGAGCAGGCTAAGGAGGGTCAGACCTTCCTGACCTTTGCCCCAGTGCAGTTCTGGGTGAGCATATACCACACTATATATGCATATATACTATGAGAAATAGTATATTTATACATATATGGTGTTACATAAAGCCAGAAAACAGCTGGTGAAACTGAAAAGAAAAATTAGGTGTTTGGTTAACTATTACAGTTACAAGGTATTAAGACTTATTTCAATTTCCTGCAAGGAAAAAAGCAATCAACAAATCAATTGGAAGCCCTGCAGAAGGGAAGCTACCTTAGCTGCACACAGTTCCCAAGCTCTGGAGGAATTTGCAGGAGGTCGTTGTTTTGAAGGTCCAGAGTGCTCAGGTTTTCCATCAGCTTCATCTTCTGAGGGTCCACAGAGCCAACCTGATTGTTGCTGATCAGAACTGCTTCTAATGTGGGGATATGATATAGAACTGTAGGCAGCACTTTGAACCTATTAAGATACAAACAGAACACCTCTGTAATGTGGTAGAGGTCAAATTTCTCTTAAAAATCGATGATCTTAAGTGTGGTTTAAGTCCTATATTCAACTTTTCCAGAAAATAAGAAACTAATTTTGGAATACATATTCAGCAGACATAGAAGGTACTATTGATTGCAAAAATCAAACAAAAGCTGAGGCTAAGTCCCCCACTCATGGGTGTGACATCTCTCCCTCTAAAGATCTCTTAAGGCCGCCCTCAGGTGCGTGCTCTTTCTTAATTTACTTTTGTTTATCATTAATCACTTCTAACTAAGTAAAATGCAAAATGTGAGGTTTTTTGATTTAACTTTGTTTGCCCAAGGCTTCTGGACAAAGGCACTCTGAGTTCTTTCGAAGATGAGTGACTGTCACAGACACTGGCTTCATTGTCCAAAGCAAACTGTCAGATGCCAGAGACAGGTGCTCTTGGCTAACATCTGGTTTTCAATGTTTACCTCAGGGCATCTCAAAAGCTCTCCATGCTTCCCCTACAACATCCACAATTAGTTAGATGTTTATCTTCCTTCTAGACTGGGTTTCTCGGAGAGGTAGAAGGAATAACAACAACTACAACCAGCTCAGCATCAATCATGATAAATCTAAGCAACAATACATTCAAGTAGAATGAAATGAAAATAAAATCTGCTAGCAAGATACGGTAAAAATAAAGGTTTTTATTTAGCTGGCTCCCAAATGTTTTCTTACCTGTTAAAAGAAAGATTGATTGATTGTAGTTTTGTCAGTGATGACATCTCTTCAGGCAAAGAACTTAAAAAATTATTCCTAAATTGGAAATCAAAATAGGATTTTGAAAACTCAAAAACTTTTACAAGTTTAAATCCCAGGAGGAATAAAAAAAAACTCATGTGTGTTTGTCAATTCTTATTAATCTGATCATCTTAGAGATGCCCCTAAGAAGTGTGGCTCAGTGTGTTAGGAACAGAAGTCACTCTCCTGCATCCTTCTTTCCCTGCATCTTCCTTTTACTGTCAGCAGAAGCTGTGCTGCAGAGCCCACAGATGTCCTACTCTTTCTTCCAGTCTTTCTGCTGTCAGACATGAAAGCAGACTTAATCCTTTAGTAGAGACTTCAAGGCAGTTACAAAGAGAGACATATACACAAAAGCCTGGGACACAACAACAGCAACACCACCCAGACAGCAGCCACAGGGACTTCCCTTCCCTCTGTTCCATCAGCTTTTAGATTCTGACACCTCAGAGCAGAAAAAGCACCACACTTAGTGCAGGCAGACCCTCCTGCCTCAACTATACTTCATGCCAACTAAAAGTACTCCTGCTAACAATAGGAGGCAGTAGGAAGAGTGCAGGCAATAGAAACACAGTTTACAACAGACATGATGTTAAGACCCAAAGACAAATGCTTTGTGACCCTGAGACACTTGGTGTCACTATACGAGCTCTCTGCTTCTCACTGCATTTGTTTAAATCAAGCTTGCTATGATTCCCAGAGCATAAGGCAGGCTCTATCTCTGCTCCAGTCAGGGCTCTTCTGCTTGGCTTCTGTCTATTTAAAGTCCCAGTGGGACGTAAGCAGGCTCCTCAAGGGCCTTGTGTAACTGTAGAGCTGGTCTGGAATACGTTATCTACTTCAGGAACAAAGAACACGAAAGAGATGTTTTCCACGTATTAACTGTCATTTTACTTAGGCATGAATTTAAAGAATATGTTAATTAAAAATATTTTAGATAATTTTATCTCATTATCTAAGTTATAAACTACTTACAAGACTGGTTAAAATACCTAAGTAACTTAATTTTGTATTTCCCCTAATATAGTTAGTACACTAAAGACCAGGTTCCATACTCACCAATGAAAATACAATATAAAAACTCAAACATTAATCATAACTTTTAAGGTGTCAAGTAACAGCATTGTCAAGTACCTTAAATCTAAAAATGTCAATTTCTGAAGCAAGCATAACTCTTGGGATACAAAGGAAAGCTTGTTAAAACTGAGGTTGACATCTGATACCATCTCCTTCAGCTCAATAATTCTGAAACAAAAACAATTTTAAATGTTAGTACTAATTCAAACTGAAACAATCATAGGAGAAAGAACAACATCCCTTCTGCTTGCCATGACTTTTAGGATCTCAGTTCCTCAAAAAAATTTCAGAGACTGGCTGTATAAAACTAAAAATTAAAAAACAAACAAACAAAAACCTAACCTTGATCAGTCCAAGGCTTCAATCTGACAGTAAATGGATAGTGAAGTTTAATTTAAAAAAACCCACTGATTATGTATTTAACCTAATTATGACACAAAAGAGAAAAATCAGACCTAAGTGGCTACTATACGATAGTATTTTATCCTGACAGTGAACTGAATTCATAAAATGCACTGTTAGACACTAATAATACATCATTTTGGACAGCACAACATACTACTTACATGCAGGCACTCCTTTAGAAGACCCAGTTTTGATTCCCAGTACCCATGTGGTGGCCCACAACCATCAGTCATTCCAGTCTCAAAGCATCCAACACCTTCTTCTGTCCTCCACAGGTACCAGACATTCAAATGATTCCAGGCAAAACACCCATACACATAAAATAATATTTTTTTAATTTGACATACTCACTTTTTAGTAATATTTGTTATGTGAATGATCATTAAATACAATTGTGGTCACACCCCTCAACACAGTAATTTTTCTGGAAATTTAGCCTCAAGAAACATTATGTTTTATTTATTGCTATAAGTAAGTAACCTAGTACATAGCTAAGTTAGAGTTTAAAAGCATTACTTATGAAACAGGGAAATAAAAAAAAGAAATTGGGAAGTACATATGATAAATAAAGCATTCAAAAAACAAATACACATAAAATTCCAAATAGCTTAAAAGAAATGTCACTTCGTTAACATCCGTATCAGTGATAAGACTATACACCATGTCTTCCCATTTCATCCAGTATCTTATGAATATTCATTATGAATTATAAATTTCAAAGTTAAGAGAGGGAGAGTGGATTAGAAGCACTCTAGAGCAAAGTACTCTGTGCTGTCTTCTTTGTTCATACTGCATAAGAACTAGACTGGAATAAAATAGGAAGTAAACCCTAAGTAAGTGACTAGAGTGAAGCCAGGAGCATCTCTTGCAGCTCTCCACCTTTATTCTGTTAGCTAGTAAAGTATGATGTTACTTAGTAGACACATGGGCACCTAAGGAGACACAGACAGAAAAAGACAAAACAGCTGGGCGGTGGTGGCACACGCCTTTAATCCCAGCACTCGGGAGGCAGAGCCAGGCGGATCTCTGTGAGTTCGAGGCCAGCCTGGGCTACCAAGTGAGTTCCAGGAAAGGCGCAAAGCTACACAGAGAAACCCTGTCTCGAAAAACCAAAAAAAAAAAAAAAAAAAAAAAAAAGAAAAAAGACAAAACAAAAGCAAACAGATGATGCTAAAAAGGCTGATGTAGCAAAAAAATTGAATGGCTTTTATAGAACTGCCCAGATGTTCAGATGTTTAAAAGGGCAAACTATAAAATGTGTCTTATTTACAGAGAAAACTAGGGATGTGGGTCTTGAAGCAAAATAGCCCACTACAAAAGGAGACCTGTCCATCTTCTAGTTCATTTTATTGAAGGGCTGGAAGAATATCTGACTTGATCTCAGATACCCATGGTGTGTTTGGGCAGACCTGGGTCACACTGGCTAACAGAGAAACAGCACACACAGCTGTACTGCTGGGCCTCCAAGTGAAACTACTCTTCCCTGCTGTGGGCCTAGTACTGGGTGGTCTCTCATGAATCTCCCTGTCATACTTCATTATACAAAACTATTAATTTTAGAGTTAATGATTCTAACACCCATTTCTCAAGTTTACAGCATAAAGTAGGGAGTTTTAAGACCCTGTGCATCTCACAGAGCAGTGGAACCACAGTTTGCCGCCCCCCTCTAACATTAACAGTTTAGGAAACTAATACCCACTTTCAAAGATGCAACTGACAAAAACAAGGACAATCTGAACAGTGCATCATCAGGAGATCCTACCTTTTCGGAATCTCACACAGCTGATTCTTACTGAAGTTGACGGAAGTGATGATATTGCTTTTTGTGGCATCAAATATGTCATCAGGAATCAAGGTTGCTTGTTTATCACTAAGTAAAAAGTAGTCAAAAAATAAAACATCAGCAGTCCCAAAAATATGTAATCACTATTCCCTATTTCTAAAGGCCTTTACAGATTTTACCAAAATGTTTAAGGTAGCTGATGAAGTTCTGTGAGGTCAGTATGCTCTGCTCATGCTCAGTCACATGAACAAAAACAGATGCACTTTGAAAATTCAGAAACTTAAGAGAATACATGGTCCATTTCTCTACCTGTGATTGGAGATAAATCTGATTTTAAAACCAAGCTTTCCTTAAAAATTTGTTAAGATCTGTCAGCTTCAATGATTGGAGGATAACAAGTACAACATTATACTAAATTAGTTTCATGTAATCATCTGCATGCTTTCTTGTTCCTCTAGTGTCTGGTAGGAGACACATTAGGAGACAGGCTGAACTAACTATTCATGCTGCCACACTGATGAGCTTTGCAGTTTGTCCCTGCTCTGGGATTAGAATCTGAAAAGTAGCCTTTGACATTTATGCCACAGCGTGTGCAAATATAAATATATATAACAATGCCATATGATCAGAGGAATACAGAATAGGTACGGGGGACTCAACCTCTGTTAGTGTGGCTTAGTAGTTGCTACACACATTAAAGGGTGGAGTAAGAATAATGTGAATGGAGATCTTCACTGTTGAGATGGTGAGGAGCCATAGGACAGCTTATAGAGTCTTTAAAGAATAGTTACCAGTCTGGAGTCTGCATTCCTTCATCTCTCCACTCTAACATCACACAAAAAACAGTGTGAGCAAAGGGCTGGCAGCATTGCTCACCCTCACTGCTGTTGCTTCACACATCACTCTAGAGGCACCTGACAAACACTGCCACCTCTGCAGGGTTATCCAGTTTCTTCCCCTCATCTGATACACTTCCACAATGCATAGGAACTTAAATGCTTTCCCTTACTCTGTCCATAGACACTGTCAGTGCTTCATTGTTACTGTGTTCCCAGAATGCAGTACAACTATGAGACACTATCTCAGTTCCATTCACAAACATGAGGTAATCACTTCTCAAACTGCTTGTTAATAAAGCTTTTCATTAACTAAATGATAGTTTCTTATTTAACAGACTCACCTTCAAACATAAAATTTCCTCTAAATACTAGTTAGTGAATTTGAGAACTTAAATACAAATTGTCACTCATATTCTTGTAATAAAATCTTACCATAAGATGTTAACATTAATCCACCTGTCTCTCTCATATTTTTTGCAACTGATAATTGTTTTGAGTCAAATATTCTTATAGGGGAGGCTAAACAGGAAGAAAAAGAAAGGACCTCAGCAGTCACCTGCCTCCCAGACACTATCCAGAAAGATGGAGCACTCACTGCCTTTATACCAAAGCCCACCTCATTCCCAATGAGGGCAACTCTGTGTCCTTTAATAAAAACTACAAAAACAGAGGGCTAAAGAGATGGCTCAGTAGTTAAGGGCACTGGCTGCTCTTCTAGAGGACCCAAATGGAGCTGGAGAGCTCCCGCCAAGCCCAGGTGTCTGGCTATTGGCCAATTAGCATTTTATTTCTCAAGCAATTATAGTAACATATATTTATAGCATATAGCACATTCCACAGCACTACCCCTTTTTGGTTTTTTAAAAAAGGAAGATTTTAACTTTAATATAGTAAAATTACATATAACAAAACAATTATCAAGTAAGAATTATAGTTATAATATCTAGTCTATTTATAATATTTAGTTTATTTGTATTTGGTAGAATTAAAGAAGATATCTTATCTATTTTATATTTGTGAGTTTAAGGTTTTATATCTAACTTATCTTTTATCATAACTAAGGAAATTATAACTATTTAGTCTTTAACTACATCAAAGACCTCAGAAGGCTATACTATTACCTGAGAAACAGGAGAAGGATGTAAGCAACTTTTGGGAGTCTTGTGAGAGTAGACAGAGACAGCTGGCAGCCTGGACAGTCATCTAAAGTTCTTTTGTAAAATTGGGGCATCTGTCTTTAGCCCATAGGCCTAGAGTCTCTCAGTCACTTTTCTCTGTGTCCTGTAGAATGTCTGGCAGTTTCCTCTGCAAAGCAGGAACCTGAAGGACCATTTTGTCAAGCAAAGTTCAGTGGTCACCTTCCTATGGGTCCTGCATGTCCAGTCGATCAAGCAGTCTAGGCAAGAACAGTTTTTTGCCCAAATGGCTATTTTTGTTAAGAAGAAGATAGGAAGATAATATATATATTGATGCCCATCTTCCTCTCTGAAGTAAATCGGTGCTGTCAGGAGCAGACATGTCTCATTGTCCAGAAAATCTAAATTTTTTTAAAACATTTTAAATGTTATATTTTGTAGGTTTTTGAAGTATTTGAAGATTACCTACTTATCTGGAATATATCTATGTATACCTAGAAAACTTAACATAACTATAAGTTTGACTATCATAGAAGACGAATTATTAGTTTGTATTTTTAATTATCCATTACAATCTAAATGAGTTACATAAAAACATAATACTTCAAACAAGAGTAGAAATATACATACAGTATAACAAAATTAACTTTAAATTTGTATCAATAAACTAAAATCCATAGCAATGTAAACATTTTTAAACAAGTTGTTGCTTTTTAAAAGTAGGTTCAACAATCTACCCTTTTATCCTATCATATCTATATCCTATATATCTATATCACCCAAATGTGATTTCCAGAACCTACATGGTGGCTTACAACCTTCTATACCTCCAGTTCTAGGAGATCTGACACCTCTTTTGGTCTCTTCAAGCACCCAGGCATATATTTGGTGTACAGACATACATGAAGGTGAAACATCCACGTACACAAAATAAAATACATGCTTGCTATGGAACAATCTCTGTACACTGTAAATATGTATTACTCTCATTGGTTAATAAAGAACAGACTGGCCTAGAGCTAGGGAAGAAAGATTGGGAGCCCAGACTAGGAGAATTCTGGGAAGAAGGGCAGAAGAGGAAGAGTCACCAAGAGACACAGAGACATGCTGGTGGACAGGTAAGGCCACAAGCTATGTGGCAACACAGATTAATAGAAATGGATTAATTTAAATTTTAAGAGCTGGCAGGAGACAAGCCTAAGCTATCAGCCAAGCATTTATAATTAATATTAAGTCTCTGCATGGTTATTTGGGAACTTGCTGGCAAGACAGAAAAGTCCACCTACAAAACACCCCAAACATCCGGCACCTACATCCACATAAGACATGAGAAAGGTTTTAAACACACAAAAATGGAGTAAAACATGGCTTCCTGGTCTCGTGTCTCTGATGCCTGCCGTGGTACAGAGATGCGTCTCCCAGCCACTGCTTCCAGTTCGAGCACTGCCAGAGTGAGCCCTGCCAGCACGCCATGAATTAAGCCACATGGTGGATTTAAGTTTTGCTCATGCAGACAGCAAAGACTACAGATATATAGTAAAGACAGATCCAGATGGAAAAAAGCCTCTGAACAACTTATAGTGTGTTTAAAAATATATATAGGCTTGGGAGAGAGAGGAGGAAGAGTATATACAGTCACAGATTAAGAAAATATAGTTTTAAAATGATAAAAGTCCTTAAAAAGGAAATAAAGTAATATATTAAAAAAGCCACACAAAGACTGAAAATACACAAAAGAGTCTGGATACTGTATATTATTGTGGTATCTTTGAATTTTTTGATTGTAGAGGAAGAAGTGATAGCAGCTAAGAGACACTGGATTATAAAAGCTGCTGGATTAAACCAACTTATATATTTTAAAAATGTCTTGACTTCAAAATGGAAGTCAAAAGATATGTTTAATTGGGGAAGAGGTTATGCTTTTATTTCCATAGGAAATGAAAGGGTGTGGATTAATTCAAAGTTAAAGATGATCAGGTTTGATCAAGGAAGATCCTCTCAAAATCCTGGCTACAAACACAGAAATCAACGAAAGAACTACAAGACATGTGATGTAGATTTTACCTTCTCAAATATAAAACAAAAAAAAAATCATCTTTGGCTGACTTGTTTACAATGCAATCTACACTTGTATTAATGCAGATATGTATATTACCTTTAAAAGTTTAAGAATTTTCAGAACAAGGGGAGCAGACACCAATAAAAACAGATGGCCCAGGTTATCCAGCATCCAGAACAGCTTCCAGGCTACTGGCTGAGATGATCCAGCCTCAGAGAATACTCCAGCCAAAACTTAACAATTATCCTGATTTTCTCAAGGTTCCCCCAAAGATGCAAGCACCTCTCCTCCCCTCAACAACAGGAAGCAGTCTAGAAAAAACACCTGTATTTCTAAAAGGTGGGTTATGGATATTTGTTATCATTTAAGTGGGTTTGGTCACAAGTTGTTATTGGTCATAGTAAAAAAAAAAAAAAAGCCAGACTAAAGAGTTAAATTCAAAGATCTCTTTTGAAAGGAAAAAAGGGGGATATAATATAGAAATGATGAGATAAAAGGGTAGATTATTAAATCTACATTAATAAAAAACATTTATCTCAAAATATTTTACATTGGTATGGATTTTGGTTTATTGATACAAATTTAAGGTTAACTTTATTATGCTATATGTATGTTTCTATTCTTGTTCAGGGTATTGTGTTTATGCAGCTCATTTAAAAATATAACGTATAATTAAGAAATACAGATTAATACTCATCTATAATAGTCAAACTTATAGTCATATTAGGTATGTTTTCAAGGTCATACACAGATATATTTAGATAAATAGATGGTCTTCAAACACTTCAAAGACCTACAGAATATGGTGTTTACTATGTTTAATAACCTAAGGCTTTTCATGACAGTGAGACACATTTGCTCCTGGCAGCACCAATGTATTCCAGAGAAGATAATGGGCATTGAAGAACCTCCATATGGAGTTTCTTTTCTTTATGGCAAAAGCTAGCCATGTGGACAAAGAAACTGTCCTTGCCTCAACTGCTGACAGTATACTGTCCAAACTGGACCAGCAGGATAGGCAGGATAACCAAACTAAGGACTCTGGGAAGAAGAAGGGCAGAGTCAGAGGAGATGCCAGCCAGATGCAAAGGAAGCAGAACGTGTAGAAAATGAGGTAACATGCCATGAGCCAAGTGGCAGAGGGTAGATAAGAAATATGGGTCAGTTTAAATGCAAAAGTTAGCTAGTAACAAGCCTGAGCTATTGGTAGAGCATTTATAATTAATATTAAGACTCCATGTTGGTTATTTGGAAACTGGTAAGTGGAAAAGTCTGCCTCCATATTCTAAAATAAAATTTTTAGTAAGGCCCAGGGAACAAGTTCTTTCTCCTCAGTGTGCCCTCGTTTAATTTCACTGCACTAGTATAACATCCTCCTTCCCACAGTACCTCTCCCCAGATACCCAGGCACGCCACCTCCTTCCCGCAATACCTCTCCCCAGATACCCAGGTACTCCACCTCCTTCCCACAGTACCTCTCCCCAGATACCCAGGTACTCCACCTCCTTCCCGCAATACCTCTCCCCAGATACCCAGGCACGCCACCTCCTTCCCGCAGTACCTCTCCCCAGATACCCAGGCACTCCACCTCCTTCCCGCAGTACCTCTCCCCAGATACCCAGGTACTCCACCTCCTTCCCGCAATACCTCTCCCCAGATACCCAGGCACGCCACCTCCTTCCCGCAATACCTCTCCCCAGATACCCAGGTACTCCACCTCCTTCCCACAGTACCTCTCCCCAGATACCCAGGTACTCCACCTCCTTCCCACAGTACCTCTCCCCAGATACCCAGGTACTCCACCTCCTTCCCGCAGTACCTCTCCCCGGATACTCAGGCACGCCACCTCCTTCCCACAGTACCTCTCCCCAGATACCCAGGTACTCCACCTCCTTCCCACAGTACCTCTCCCCAGATACCCAGGCACGCCACCTCCTTCCCACAGTACCTCTCCCCAGATACCCAGGCACGCCACCTCCTTCCCACAGTACCTCTCCCCAGATACCCAGGTACTCCACCTCCTTCCCACAGTACCTCTCCCCAGATACCCAGGCACGCCACCTCCTTCCCACAGTACCTCTCCCCAGATACCCAGGTACTCCACCTCCTTCCCGCAGTACCTCTCCCCAGATACCCAGGCACGCCACCTCCTTCCCACAGTACCTCTCCCCAGATACCCAGGCACGCCACCTCCTTCCCACAGTACCTCTCCCCAGATACCCAGGCACGCCACCTCCTTCCCACAGTACCTCTCCCCAGATACCCAGGTACTCCACCTCCTTCCCGCAGTACCTCTCCCCAGATACCCAGGCACGCCACCTCCTTCCCACAGTACCTCTCCCCAGATACCCAGGCACGCCACCTCCTTCCCACAGTACCTCTCCCCAGATACCCAGGCACGCCACCTCCTTCCCGCAGTACCTCTCCCCAGATACCCAGGCACTCCACCTCCTTCCCGCAGTACCTCTCCCCAGATACCCAGGTACTCCACCTCCTTCCCGCAGTACCTCTCCCCAGATACCCAGGCACTCCACCTCCTTCCCGCAGTACCTCTCCCCAGATACCCAGGTACTCCACCTCCTTCCCGCAGTACCTCTCCCCAGATACCCAGGTACTCCACCTCCTTCCCGCAGTACCTCTCCCCAGATACCCAGGCACTCCACCTCCTTCCCGCAGTACCTCTCCCCAGATACCCAGGCACTCCACCTCCTTCCCGCAGTACCTCTCCCCAGATACCCAGGCACGCCACCTCCTTCCCACAATACCTCTCCCCAGATACCCAGGCACTCCACCTCCTTCCCGCAGTACCTCTCCCCAGATACCCAGGTACTCCACCTCCTTCCCGCAGTACCTCTCCCCAGATACCCAGGCACTCCACCTCCTTCCCGCAGTACCTCTCCCCAGATACCCAGGCACTCCATCTCCTTCCCACAGTACCTCTCCCCAGATACCCAGGCACTCCACCTCCTTCCCACAATACCTCTCCCTGGATACTCAGGTACTCTACCTCTCTGAGTCAAGTTCCAATTTGAGCCCACTTTCAAATTCCTCTAAGGAACCTGCAAAGGGGAATCTGCTCTCATGACTCTGACTATCTTATCCTTACTAGTTGTCCTTTCTCTGAAGGACTCTTTCTCAAGTTTCCTATGGGCCTTGCAATGCTGTGCAGATGGACTACATAGCTGTACTTAATAGCTTTAGTGTGATCACAGCAGAGACACTGACTGCATCTTCAATGCTATGCAGATGGACTGTGTGATGGTTTGAATGAGAATGGCCTCCATAAAGTCATATATTTGAATGCTTGGTCCACAGTTGGTGGAACTGTTTGAGAAGGATTAGGAGGTATGAACTTATTGGAAAAGGTATATCACTGGGGATATGCTTTGAAGTTTCAAAAGCCTACACCATTCAGTGAGCTGTCTCCCTCTGCTTCACACTGCTCTAGCACTATGCCTGCCTGCTTGCTGCCATGCTACCTGTCATGATGGTAGCAGACTCTAACTCTCTGCAACCATGAACATAACCATGAGCCCCAAATTAAATACTCTGTTTTATAAGTAGCCCTGGTCATGTTGTTTTGTCATAACAATAGAATGGTAACTAAGACAGACTGCATACCTATAGTCTAGCAGCTTTAGTGTGACTATAGCATGGACATTGACTCTGGATTCACTTGGTAGCGTCATGGCAGTCTTAGGAACAGAATCATTTTGACTGGTCCCATCATCTGGAAAAGAAAAGTTATATAAAGTGAACATTACCATTACAAAGCCATCTTTAAATTGTTAATAATATATAAGAAACGTGTCCATGATTTCTAGATAGTATAGATAATACCAGTACATAGTCATATATGTTTTTATAATTTATTTTATGTTCACTGGTGTTTTTGCCTAAATGTATGTCTGTGTAAGGGTGTCAGAAGCCCTGGAACTGGAGTTACAGACAGATGGGAGCTGCCATGTGGATGCCAGGAATTGAACCCAGGTCCTCTGGAAGGGCAGCCAGTGCTGTTAACTGCTGAGCTATCTCTCCAGCCCCAATAGTCATATATTTTTACTCCCAATAACTCAGACCTCATTTAAGAACATATTAATAAAAAATAAAGTACTGCAGTGTGGCTTCAAATGCTGCCCACCCATATCATCCAAAATCATCCCACTGTAGGGAAATTTAGCTATTTCTTTAGAAAGAATCTTTGTAACTACAGCATCTAATAAGAAATCCTTTTTCTTCAGCAAAATAACATGGCACAGTGGAAGGACCCTGTCAACATCAGAAAAATTCTGTTTCCTTCAAATGTCTACCAAATAATATACTTATCTTTTCATTTAGGATACAATAAAGCTAATTATTTCCAATCATTTAAAATCTGGCAATTTGTACAATGAAGCTTTTAGATATTATACCACTATGATTTCATAGGCAAACGCCAAGGTGTTTTCCTGACATGCACATATACTCACACATTCAACTACCTTACTAAGCAGAAATCGACAGCCATTCTACAGCAAAAGCAACAAGAGCCACAGAAGCTGCAGCAAAACAGAAGCCTACACATGTAAAGGCATGGTTTTGTTGGGGCTGGAAAGGTGGCTCAGTGGTTAAGAAATGGTTTCATTAAGATTTGAAAATTAAGGATGGGATGTCCCAGAGTTCACTCATATGAAGAATAGGCAAAGGAAAGCAAAGGCAGGAGGCTCTGGGAGTGGAGGCTGAAATCCCAGAGTTTCCCAGAGCCCAGGCCATACTCAGCTGCATGGAAAACTGGAGGCCTGCCTATACAAGGAGACCCCATTTCAAACCAACCAACCAACAAAAAACACCTAACCCAGGTGGTACAGATGTTTAACCCCCACAGAGTTGGAGGCAGGTGCTTTCTGTGGGTTCAAAGTCAGCTTGAGCTACATAGTGAGAACAAATAAACAACATAAAACACACACAACAACCCAAAGAATTAGCAGTGTCACTGACCTTGTGTCAGTTCAGAGTCGTCCTATGAACACTTGAGGAATATGCTAGATAAGCAAGTGCATTTCTCTTGCATTAAGTGTATCAGTTACCCATTAATGAAGAATTAAAAGGTATGTATATACATTACTGTGAATCAACAGTATCTACTTTGAAAAAATGGTTATGCCCCATGCAAACACAACATGAATACTTTACTCGTAAAAACAGAACAAATGACAGTATCAACAGAAATAAAAGACATCAAGAGAAGCATTAGTATTAATTAAGTGTTGTTATTTAGAACTTCCCTAGCAGTTCGGTCATATTCCTTTATAACTTTAAATTTTTTTTTTAATTTCAATTTTAATTTCATGTTTTGCCTGCATGTAGTACTATCAGAGTTCAGAAGAGGGCATCAGATCCCCTGGGACTAGAATTAGACAGTTGTGAGCCATCATGTGAGTGCCTAGAATTGAACCCTTATCCTCTGGAAAAGCAGTCAGAGCTCTTAACCACTGAGCCATCTTTCTAGCTCCTGGTCATACTACTGTAAAAAATATGTAATGTATTGCCAAAATTACATGAGAAGGCATAATATTAAATCATTAAGAAAAATCTGTTGATTATATATCAAGACTCTCCATTTCCAAAGAGTTAATGTAAGTCAGGATAAGAAAGCCTCAAAGAGTGTGAAAAATACATTCACTTTCACTATATATCTTTACATATTTTTTTGTTTGTTTGTTTGTTTGTTTTAACCCTGTGCAGGGAAAAAAAGAAAGAAAGAAAAAAAATTTTTCAAATTGAAAAGACCCACTAAATGAATACAATGAATACAATTTCAGAATAGTGGGCAAGAACTTTAAGCTTCCAGGGAGATAACTTGTTAAAAGTGTAAGTCGTGCTCTTTTGGGTGTTGGCTCCAAGATGACCAAAAAAAGAAGAAACAACAGTCGTTCCAAAAAGGGCCACAGCTATGTGCACCCAATTAGATCATGAACTGTGCCTGGTGAGTGCCCAAAGACAAGGTCGTTAAGAAGTTGGTCATTCCAGGCACTGTAGAGGCCACTGCCGCCAGGAACATTTCCGAAGCGTCGTTGTTGCTTGTGTGGTTCCCAAGCTCTGTGTCAAGCTGCATCACTGCATGAGCTGTGCCATTCACAGCAAGGAAGTCAGGAGTTTGATTCATGAAGCCCCGAAGGACCGAACACCCCCACCACGAATTAGACCTGCTACACCATGACCTATACCAAAGCCCATGTAAAGAGGAAGCTTCATAAAGACAGAAAAAAAAAAACCTGAAAAAATAAAATGGGAATTATAACTTTATGTTTAAAAAAAAAACACAAGTAGCTGACGGGAACATGGTTGAAAAAGAGACTCCTGTAAATCTAGAGAGAAAGACATTGAAAGGTATTTCTAGTCATTCACTTGGTGAGACAGGAGGGCAAAGGAAGATGAATTCAAAGAATAGACCAAAAGGGTATGCAGGGCACACAGAGTGACAGACACAGGCTGAAAGCCTATTTTCATGGGAGGAGTAGAAATCCATGCAATCTAAATGTGCCAGTAATGCTCTGAGGGGAAATGAGAAGTGAGAACCTAGAGGTTCTTGTAAAAAAAAAAAAAAAAATTAAAAAAATTTGCCACCTTTGTAAACCTATTTCACTTTGAAGACTGTGTCAGTATTTGATTTATTATCCTCTGTTGAAGGGAAAGAAAAATGGATAGTCATTTTCTGAAAGGCCTAAGAAGGAGGGATTTTTTTTTTTCAATCACCAAAAAGAAAAAAAAAAAAACCACATAAGTCAGTAATTCATAGGTAGTAGCAATTTTACGTCTAGACCTCACTATGGCAGATTTATTCATTTACTCCACAAACCATTTTGTTTTTGTTGTTGTTATTCTAAGACAGGGTCTCAGTAAAAGCTCTGGCTGTCCTGGAACTCACTCTGTAGACCAGGCTGGCCTTGAACTCACAGAGATTCGCCTGCCTCTGCCTCCTAAGTATTGGGATTAAAGGTGGGTGCCACTACACCCGGCTTACCCCGTGAACTGTGACAATGCTTCTGTGTTCTTGCTGTTACAGTACAAGGAACTGGGAGTAGAAAGACCAAAAAATACCTATCGAGAAAACATGGCTGGTCGGCTCTGCCCTAAGTCTGAGAATGTGATGGTGGCTCTAATACTGCTCATAAGCACAAGCCTTCAATGCAACTGAAAATAGAATAAAAACTGCACCATTTACTAACAACTTGTAGGCAGTTCTGTGGTTACTTTATAACCACAGATCTTCATAAACTCAAGTGGCATTTGTTTTTAATTTACTCTGAATGTTTTACAGAGCTGAAAATAAGACCCAGGACTTCATTTTTGCATAGCCAGTGCTCAATGAATGGCAGTCATTTAAAACACAAACTCCTAAGGAGGGTCCTTCATAATTCTAAAATGGGTCTAGGTAGATAAGAGGGAAAAGAGCTGCCTTCCCACTAGGGGAGAACTCGTTTTCCTCCCTTTCCAGCTTTTAGAAGATACACACATCCCTTGGTTTACAGTCTTCTTCCTCCATCTTCAAAACCAGCAATAGTGGATTGTTCACACATCCTGTAATACTGACCATCTTCTGCATCCCAAACCTATTTTTAGGAATTCAGGTTATACTGTGTTCACACAGCTAATCCAGAAATCCTTAAGTCAACTGCCCTCAGCTTGGCTCCAATCTCTATAAAACAATCAGTATTTATAATAACTTCTCTTACTTATGTCATGCAATACATGGTAATCTGCCACAGCAGTCCAAATGAACTAAAGATAAGTTATTTTCAACTTCCATTCAAAAAAAAAAAAAAAAAGATAGGATCTCACAGTGTAGGCCTGACTAGCCTAGAACTCACTGTGTAGACCAAAACTCATAGAGATCTGTCTGCCTCTGCCTCGTGAGTGCTGGGATTAAAGGTGTGCTTGAACTCTCAACTTTTCTGCTTATGTGGTTTCTGGAAAGAATAAAGCTGTACATGTGGCTTCTTTATTCACATATGAATAGAGGTTATTTCATGGAAATATGTGTGTAATTGGAATCTCTGTGAAGTTCATGTGGCTTTTTGTTTTTGAGACAGGGTCTCAAGTAGCACAAGTTGGCCCTATACTTATCCAAGAAAGCATTGTGCAGGGAAGGAGGACTTTCAACTCCTGACCCTAAGACTTCTGCTCCCAAGTGATGCATCTGCAGGTATGCACCAATATGCCAAGCCTTGCTTTTTTTTTTTTTTTTTGGTTTTTCGAGACAGGGTTTCTCTGTGTAGCTTTGCGCCTTTCCTGGAACTCGCTTTGGAGACCAGGCTGGCCTCGAACTCACAGAGATCCGCCTGGCTCTGCCTCCCGAGTGCTGGGATTAAAGGCGTGCGCCACCACCGCCCGGCTTCAAGCCTTGCTTTTTTATCTATAAAAATTTGAGGGCTGGTGAGATGGCTCAGAAGGTAAAATAAGCTTGTGATACAAACTTGTTGACCATCCCTGGAACCCATTTAAAGTTGAAAGGAGAGAATAGTCCTAAAAGTCACCTTTGACCTTGACGTAAGAGCTTCCCATCCTATACAGAATAATAAGTAAAAATTTAAAACCAAGCACCCAAGAAAACAAACAAACAACACCAATCTTTGGGGCTGGCAAGATGGCTCAGCAGGGAAATGTGTTTGCCACCAAGCCTGAGTTTGATCCCTGAAACTGCCATGGTGGGAGAACTCCTATAAGCTGTCCTCTGACCTCCGCACATGTACATGGGATGTGTGTGACCCACACAGTAACAAGTGAAGTTCTGGGGTGGTTTGTTACACAGTGATACATTAGCAGAATTACTTTTTTCTTCAATCTCAAGTTTGCACTAAAATGATGAACATGAAATACAAGCTGAGATATATCATACCATCAGTAACATATTAAGTTAGCAATGGGGCCTTTATTCTCAGCTCTTGGGAGGCAGAGGCAGGAGGCTCTCTATGAGATGGAGGCTAGCCTCATCTACATAAAGTTCCAGGACAGTCTGGACTGCATAATGAGACACTATCTCAAACAATAAAGAACTTTGTATATCATTAAAACCAAACTGACTTCATTGCTCTCATCTTTGGTGTGTGTTAATGCTTTTCTACATAACTTTTACCATTAGCTGACTAAAGCCATGAGTGGAAATCCTACCCATATATTCATAAGTTAGAACCTAGAGTATAAGCTTTTTTAAAGTAAAGCTTACTCCTTTTGCAGAGCTATAGTGCTAGATATTCACTAAACTCTATTAGGGGCTGGAGAGATGCTCTGCTCAGTGGTTAAGAGCACTGGCTGCTCTTGCAGAGGACCTGGACTCAGTTCTCAAAGCCCACACAATGGCTCACAATCATCTGTAACTCCAGTTCCCAGAGAATCCAAGCCCTCTTCTGGCCTCTGCAGTCACTGCATGCACACCAGCATACACATTCATGTAGGCAGAACACCTATACCATAAAATAAAAAATAAAGGAAAAAAATTAAACTTTGTAATGACACTTAACAGCTAATAGATTTCAACACAAATCCAAAGGACACAGTATTACAACTATGAATTCAAGAATTTTTTTAAATGTTTTATTTTTTCTTTTATGTATATAAGAATTTTGCCTGCATGTATGGATGTGTACCATGTGCATACCTCTCTGCCTGCAGAGACCAGAAGAGAGCATTAGTTCCCCTAGTAAGCTGCCATGGAGATGTTGGGAAACAAACCTGAGTCTTCTACAAGAGCAGCAAGTGCTCTTAATTGCTGAGCCCTCTCTCCAGTCTCTCAAGACTTTTATATGTGATAGCCTGTATGAATACAGAATTTGAACCACAAATGCCAGACACTCTTCCTCTAATATCCATATCCAGAGAACATTTAAGTTCATGTTCTGTTAACATCATCTCTTTTTATACATCCCTTCAAAATACAGGACGAAATGGCAATACCTTTGATCTTGCTTCGCAGGTATTTTAGGACTTCTTGAGTTCCTTTCTGAAAGGTGGAGACAGAGGCTCACTGTCAGCAAGGCACACTTGGAAGTTTTGTGCATCAACACATATACCTGAATTTTAATTTAAAAATAAGGTGCTAAATTCTAATGGTACTTACAGCTATAATTTCTCTTCGAATGGTTCTTAAAGGATTTCCTTCTAGTGCCAGGAATTTCAAATGAAGGTTTCCCAAGGAGCAGGGCAGACTACAGAACAGATTGATTTCATGTAAACAGTACATGTAAGTCTAACACAATCAAAAGCATGACTACAAAGTAACAAATGACAACAACATATCATGTAATCATCTCAAGGAAGAGCCATGAATAGACCTAAATATTTCCCTTCAAATGCTAAACACTCAAAGGGAAAGCCAGATACATTTCCAACTTCATACTAAAGCTGCTAAAAGACATGTACTATAAAGTATCTGCTCTATCTGCCCAGTGTTCCCAGAGAGATGCTAAAACAACCAGCTATGAGCAATCTCAGCCAGCCTGGTCTACAAAGCGAGTTCCAGGACAGCCAGGACTATTACATAGAGAAACCTTGTCTTAGAAGAAAAAAAAAAAAAAAAGTTCTGAAATGTGTCTACACATCTGCCTTCATTAATGTATTAACTTGGCTGCCAAGGAAGAAAACTAATCTTTCTCTGTATACAGTATGAGCTCAATACATAACTAATAGTTTTTAAAAAAAGATTACAAAAACTAATTACAATCCAATGCAGAATAAATTCTAATTTCTAGCCATTTAATCTTTAAGCATACCTACTAATATCATTGTTGCTCAAGTCAAGTCTTTCCAAAGACTGCAACAGGGCCATTTCCTCAGGAACAGATCGCAGTTTGTTGCCCCTTAGGTCCAGCACAAGGATGGCCTGCAGGTGCTGAAGATGCTCTGCCCCTAACATTTCGATCTGGTTTTCACCTAGGTACAATTCCTATGAAACCACGTATAAGAAATTTCATTCAGCTTTACACTAAACAATGAAAACAAGTGTGAATACTCTTAGTTTTAACTCATTGCAACACAGAGAAAAATCAACATTGTAATTATCATAGTATTAGATATAAGCCATTTTAAAGCTAAAATATGATGAAAGGAAAACATTTTTCTGACAATCTCAAAATAATTATTGTTCAACCTGGCAGAAACATTCACTTTATTAATTACATTTACAGAAATAAAAGTATAAATCTAAACATAATACTGATGAAAAACCAGTTTCAAAACAAATGAACCCATTCAAAGCTGTTTCCATGGTAACAAGTATGTTAAAGAATTATTACTAGAGACCATTACATATGCCACCTTCCTAACAGAATCTAAAATTAGCAATAAAAATTTGCCATAGTGAATGAAATTTTCCAGCACTTTTAAAAATTCACCACCATGATTCTACTTAAAAGAAACTTTCCTGACACCAAAACAGAACTAAGGCACAGCAAACCCAGGAGGCAGCATGAATGCTACACTAAGGGTCAAAAGATTAATCTGGAAATGTCACTGCAATCAGGAAAACCTGAAAGGTGGCAACCTAAAGAATGAGGCCCACACCTTCCCTGCTGTGGCTATGGGTCTCTCTCAGTACAGCCCAGCAGAACATCTTACCTCAACTCACACAAACTACTTACCACATGAAGTACACAAATCCCTACTCCTGAAAAATGATTATTTCTTTTCATTATCAACAAATTATCAGTACTCTCAGTAGTAGACTAAAATTTTGAAAGATACCAAGAAAGAAAAAAATACCATTCATACAATACTTATGACCAAAGATTAGCTACTTTTTAAAAACCTCAATTTCATAAATAACTTTTGGAAAACATACAATGGTGTAAGTATTAACTAAAGAGTACCTTTAGTTGCCTAGAAGAAGGAAATTCAGGTAGAACACGCAATTTATTCCTCCGCAAATAAAGCAATTCTAGTGATTCCATGCTGCCCACATCAGGGGGCACAGTCTCCAGGAGATTGGAGTCACAATCCAAATGCTTTAACCCTACAATACATATTCAAAGACAATAAAAAAATACTTTAACACAGAAAAATATCAGATCACAATAAACATGTCACAATGAAGAGTTCTGAGTCTGTTCCTATAGATATGACTGTGGTGGTATTGTTTTCCCCAAAATATCGTGCACCCTAATAAATTTATCTGGGGTCAGAGAACAGACAGCCACTAGATACAGAGGCTAGAAAATGGTGGCACTCACATAAAGACCAGAAACTAGAAGCATTTTGACTTGGTTAAGCATTCAGGCTTTTGAGCAGCAATTCAGCTAAGACCCATTCTGGATGAGGACTCAGAGGCCTCCAGTCTGAGGAAACAAGACCAGCTCAGGATCCAGCGAGGTGAGGTAGCTGTGGCTTGTTCTGGTTCTCTGATCTTCCAGCTTCACCCCAATATCTGGCTACAGGTTTGATTTTATTAATAAGACCTTCTAAGATTCCTGCTACATATGACAATCAAAAGCATGCATGTGTCCTTGAACTAAATAAATGAAAATTGATTTTTACATTTAATTAAAGAGAAATGGTAATATTAAAATCAATATTGAATAGTCCAGACCACCTTTGAAATACAGTTAAAAATACAGATACCCTGCTAAACTACTCTAAAATATGTAAGTGGTATGAGCTATACTGTTCTCAATTATTCCTCTTTAAAAAAGCTTAGTGTAACTAAAGACATCTAAATATACGTGTATACTTGTTGAATGAGGGAATGTGATAGGCCTATCCTATGGCCAGTAGTGGCTTAGACATATTTGTATTTTTATGCAAGCCTTGGATTTCTATATATTCCCTCCCATTCTTTTATCTATCCATGTTGTCTCTTCCTTTTCTCAGTCTTCTCTGTGGTTCAATTTTATGTGTAATGTACACATGTATGTTTGCATACAGGTACATATGCTTGTACATGTGAACAACAGATGTTGCTGTTTAGTACCTTCTATCTTTCCCACCTCTTTTTTGAGACCGTGTCTCTTAATGAACCAGGACCTCAATGATTAGACCATTGAGTCCCAGAGGTCTTCCTGTTACCACTTCCCCTGCAGAGATTTTACATGTGTGCCAGGGATCCAAACTCAGAACCTCATGTTTGTATGCAAGCATTCTGCCAACTGAACATCTCCCTAGCTCCAACATGCTCTCCCTAATAGCTAAGCTACTCTGTCCAACAAGATCAAACCCTGTATGTCAAGAATGTCTTTACTTCCAGCATCTTCATCTCCTGGATATTTCTTCTTCATTCACTGGTTTGTTTTTAAGAGACAGGGTAGCTGTCCTCATCACTACATAGTCTAAGCTAGGCTCAGATCTGGATTCCCAAACCTCTTGCCTCACTCTGATGGCTGGGACTGTGGAAGCACACCGTCATTCTTGCCTGATGTGTGTCTTTCTTTTCAAAAGAAATAAAAGTATTCTTTAAGGATTTAACAAGAAATTTTTCTCCCTTAACTATATTATAGATTTTTCCAGTTTAAGACTGAAAATGTTTTTCAAAAAATTCATCCTCAACCCTCCAATTGTACTAGAATAAGCAATTATGTATTCTGCAACTTATTTTCCTAACTTCAAGCTGTCAATTTTAACATAATCCAAAACTACACTTATATGCCACCTTCAATTCCTTTTTAGTATAGGAAGATGCTAACTACTTTTTTAAAAAAGTAGTACAATTTTTAACTTTTAATAAAAGTTTATATTTTTAAAAGTTTAATATTTTTGAGTGCCCTGCCTGCCCCAACAGTTTATATATTACTTGACTAGAATAGTGAGGGAGAAAAAAGTGGTGAAGTGATCCACTCAAATCTAGAAAATTCTATAACAAAAGTTTATTGTAGGGGCAGAATAGATAGCTAAGCGGTTAACAGCACTGACTGGCTGCTCTCTCAGAAGTTCAATTCAGTTCCCAGCACCCACACAGTGACACACAACCACCCATAATTCCAGTTCCAAGGGATCCAACATCCTCTTCTGACCTCTGCAAACATGATGCACAGACACACAAAACACCCACAAATCAACAAAACCTAAGGAGAAAGGTCACTGTAAAGTGGGGTCAGATCAGGAGCACTGGCCGAGGGATAAAGCAGTGCAGTGGGAGTGGGGGGTACAAACTACTCAGCTCTAAACTTTAATCTCTAATCCCATAATTACCAGTCCTTAAAGTAGAAAAAAAAATCCTATCTCATTTACCTTACAGAACGACTGTGACTAAAACAATGGCAAACAAGAGAAACAGCATTCTAGTTACACAGCATAACATGAATGTAAGAATGGGCTCTGTTCACCAGTAACGAATAACAAACAGAAACTCACTGTCAAGGAGTCGTCAGGGTGCTGTATGAGCTCAGATGCTCTGCTGCTGTCTTGACATGCTCCAGTTATGAAAACAAAAAACAAAACAAAAAATATCCTTCTAGCTGATTCAGCGGTAGCACTTGCCTAGCACACATAAGGTTCTGAGTTTGATCTTGGCGGGGAAAGAGGAAAGAGGCCATGTTCTTTACATTGCCCTTCTCGTTATATACATATAGTTTAGCGTGGCAAATAATTCGGCTACAGTTTATTGCAGTAACATTATTGAAAATGGAAAAAATAAGTAAGTACCAGTATCTAAGGTCAAGGCCTGCCCAAAATAATTTCTTTAATAGCAGAGTTAAAGTGAAACATCAAAGACTTACAATTTAATTCAAACTTATTTACAATCAATTGTAGAAAAATCACATCTATGACTTCTTTCATTAAATAGAGATGTAAAAATAGGAACAGGAGCAGGGCATGGCAACTGCCCTGTGTAATCCCAGCACTAGGTGGAAGCAGAAAGATCAAGGCCAAGTCTGAGGCTAGCCTGAGTTACATGAGATAGCATAGCTCAAAATTTTTATCAATTTCTCAGTATATAATTTATAATTGTATTTTCTCGATTATTAGCAAAAGATTAGCTATGGTAAACAGTCTACAATAGGTGGTGTAGTGCAGTCATGAACCCAGAAATACTAACCATGTTATGTTTTCTGCCTTTAAACAAAAAAAGTTTTACATTCTAAATTAAGAGCTATGAGATAGTCAAGAATACAAATATACAGGCACCAAAATGTACCTGTGTCCTTTAATGTTACCTTTGCAACACTCTAAACTGTTATTTAACTTTTGATATTTCATTATTTTAAAAAAGGATTAACAATCTGGGCACTCAGGCAAAGCAGACTCCCACTTGGTATCATTACTTCCGAGCCACGGAGAAGCTACAGGTATATCCCCATACATCACAGGTGGAGACAGCTGAGAAGGAAAGGATGGTGAGTAAACACACTAAGACAGCATGAAGCAGATCTTCATCAATTTCCCAGTGTGTACTTTTCCTCTACTCCCAGTCACATTTTCATTGTGTCATATGTCTACATGTCTTTTGGTAGTCATTCTTTAGGTAGAACCTAGATATAATGGTCTGGAGAAAATCTTACTAAGGAACATTTGCATTTACAACAAAAAATTACTTTCTTTCTCTATAATTATCCTATTATTTTTCTAAAAGAAAGCTGCATTAGCTTTGAAATCATACAGTATTTAATATAGAGATTTACTTTTCATTCTGCTTATTTCTGCTGGCAAACTCTTCAGCTGGTTACTGGAAAGATTGAGTCGTAGCAGACTGGACAGCAAAGCAAAACCAGCAGGCACAGTTGCAAGACGATTGTTGGAAAGATCCTTTAAAAAGAGGACAGAATGAATCCATAAATGAGTAAATAGCAGTAAATAGATACTCATGAAAGGAATTTCAGAGTTATGAAGAAATTTTAACATGAGAGATAAATAACTTCAGAGGAACAGGTATTTTCAATGTCAGCCACTGTCTCATAAAGCAGGATTCATTCAAATGCTCCTCTTCAACACTTGCAGGTCCACTACGTGTCCATGAAAGTCATGAGCAGAAATTAAAATCAGTTCTTACTTCCAAAGAATTTTACTTGACAGTGTCTACTAATCTCAAGTCATACCTCACTATGCAATCCTCTGCAGTAGAACATGTGATACAAAAGAAGATAAGAGAAATCTGGAAGTTAAATGGTTAAGTGAGGATAGGGAAGGGTGATGGAGAAGCAGAGAGGTGAGGAAGGGGGCTAAACAAAACTAGGATGTATGAAAAATCTTACCAAAAAAAAAACCAAAAAACCAGTACTGTGTAAGCTAAGTAAAAAATATAATTATATTCTGGACTGAATAGGAAACTTCCTCCATGCTGGCTAGCTTTCAGAATGCCAGAAGGTGTAGCCACTGGGAAGAAAGGATACAATGAGCTTACTCAATACTGGACCCTGCATGCTGCAATACTGACCTGCTAGGCAAGATGTACCTACAGTAGAGGCTTGACTGTTATACAACAGCTTTATGCTTGGATATGAGGCCTGCTCCATGGAAGAGAATTCATGCTGGCATTGTAAACATGGTCAAAAGCCCAAGGCTGGGGAGATCATAGGCTCTGGGAGTGAGGTAGGGGAACTTACTACTGTTATTTTGCTAAATGGCCACACTGCTAAACTGACTTCTAAATGTTTATAATCATAGATAAATGCTACTCTCAATCTTGACTAGAATAGCTTCTTGCAGTGGGCAACAGTTAATATAAACACAACTAGTCAAAGTGCTGAGAAAAATGAGTGCTCAGTCCTGAACGAGACATATACAACATAACATTGCCCTCAAAGCTCAGAGACACTGAGGAAGAAGTGGGTAGAAAGAAATGTAAGAGCTGGAGGATGGGGAGGAGTGCTGTTGTCTGGACATGGCAAAGCCACTGAACTCACAGCAGCTGTGATCAACTGCACCGATCAAGCCAACAAGTTAAGACAACATTCCAACAGGCAGCATTAACTAGACTCACCAGGTTACACAAAAGAAAAAAAAAAGAAAGGAAAGGAAAATGTGGGGGCATTAGATGGGAGTGTCTCAGAAGGAAAAGTCGGGGTGGGCATAATCAAGATATAATGTATAAATGTATAAAATTTTCAAAGAGTAAGATATTCTAAAAAAAAAATTGGAAGTCAGGCTAGGGACATTTGGGAACTCTCTTTACTATATTTTTACAGTATTTTCATAATTCCAAAATTATTCCAAAATGAACTAATTACTGAAAATGAAGAGTTCCTAACAACAAAATTAAATTCCAAAACGGGGGCTGGAGAGATGGCTCAGAGGTTAAGAGCGCTGCTTGCTCTTCCAAAGGTCCTGAGTTCAATTCCCAGCAACCACATGGTGGTTCACAACCATCAGTAATGAGATCTGGTGCCCTCTTCTGGCCTGCAGAGATACGTGCAGACAGAACACTGTGTACATAATAAATAAATCTTTAAAAAAAAAAAAAAAAAAAAAAAAAAAAGAAATTCCAAAACTATGTGAAGAACTCAAATTATTTTAATAATCCCTTCTAACTTCTAAATAGTATTAAGATGGTCAAATAATTATTATATAAGAACACTTGGAGCTGGAGAGATGTCTCAGCAGTTAAGAGCACTTGTTGCTCTTGCAGAGAACACAGGTTCTATTCCCTGCACCTGCATGGCAGCTCCCAACCACTTGTAACTCCAGTTCCACTTCTGGTTTCTGCAGGCACTAGGCACACATGCAGTACAGAGACGTACACGCAGGCAAAACATCATACACTTACAACAATTTTTTAAAAGCAAATATGATATATAAGCTGATCCATATTTATGTCAAGCCATTCTTTTAACAAATGTTTACTTAGCACTGTTGGGCTAAGCAAGTTCTACATGTCAGGAAATAGTAGCCTAAATGATTATAGGTATTTATATTTTAATGTTTTGATGTATTTTCCACATTGATATTTTATTTAATATTGAATCTTTAAGAAAAATTCTCAATTGAAATATCCTTTCATAATGCAAATGACCTCTGATAACACATTTAAGTACAAAGAGAAAACTTCACTTATTACAAGGTTTCTTTTTAATTTTCACCTCTAAATTACGCCCTTTATTAAAAAAAAAAAAAAAAAAAAGCAAAAACCCACAACTTCTGGAACTGGAGAGACGACTCACAGTCAAGAGAGCAAGCTAGCTGCTCTTCAGAGGACTCAATTCAATTCCCAGCACCCACAACCACCTGTAACTTCAGCTTTAAGAACTCCAACACCTTCTTTCGGCACCTGCATAAATGTGGTACACACTCACACAAAAATACACACATGAAATAAAAATGTATTTTAAATTTTTCTATAGTTAACTTACAAAATTAAAATTTTTATATGAAAGTCTGATGGCTCCCTCTTTCATTTTATCTACAAATGCCTTTTACTTCCCAAACCTTTCTTCCAATACGATCACATTGAAAGACAATTTTTAATTTTAAAGACAAACACATAGGACAGACAGATGAAGGAAGGTATACATATAGAATAAATATTTAAACACCCAGAAATAACTTTTGCATTAATAAGAAATAAAACTTAAGGTTAAAATGATAAATCAGTTTTCTAAAACATGCCAAGGACAACAAGAACCCAGTATGAAATAATGAGAGCACATATTACGGGCTGTAGCCTCAGTGACAGGACTGAGCCTTTTGGTTGAATCACCTTATGGTAGACTCTCATTCTGTTATAAAGGAGAAAAAAGGAATGTGCTTTGGAGGCAAACTACCATCTTTCAATTTTAATTTCATTCTTTTATAGTTGTATGACTTAGGACAAATCTCCTGTTGTTGCATAAGCATTGGTTTCTTACTTTATTAAGGGGTAGACCTACTTACCTTGCCATATATAAAGCAATACAAACTGTCTATGATTTTTATTCTTAAAATTATTAAACAATACTGTACTGACTTATGGTTGACTCCGTTAAGGAAGATGAAACAGGTAGCATGAAAGCTTTGCCAGAAAAAGTGCCCATTTGAAAACTGGAGTAAAGTGAGTACTAAAGAGATTGGAATATGCAACCCAGAGCCATTGGGTAACACAGAAAATAGAATATATAATATAGAGAGGATAGGAAAAAAAAGAACTGATATATTTGAAGACTGCTTTCCTCTACTCTATTAAGGTATACAAGCCTCTGGGATAGGGAATGGGTAGACCGTTCAGCGGTTAAGAGCACTGAATGTTCTTCGAGAAGACCCAGGTTTGGCTCCCAGCACCTACATGACTCACAACTGTCTGTAACTTCAGTTACACCCTGGTATCCAGAAGAGAGTGTTGGATACTCTGGAACTGAAGTTATGATTATCTTATCAAATGCCCTCTTTCAAAAACATAAAAGAAAAAAGTCTCTGAATAACAAAGTCATGTCCATTGTTTCTCTTCCAAATTCTACTCCTGAAGTATAACTGTTAGCAATTTGGCAATCTAATTAAAATTAATTTCTGGTAAGCTACTCACAAAATAAGCTGTCTGTGTCCTATAACTTGAATCATATATTTATTTCCTCAGCCTAGTGAAAATCCCACCAGTCCCAAATCATGCAAAAATCAAAGAATCATCACTTACTAAATCTTCTAAGCTGGAAAGGTGCTCAAAGCCTTCAGGTATACACGTCAGCTCATTGTGTTGGAGGTGAAGTGCCTTCAGGTTTTTTAAACTTGTAATTTCTTCAGGAAGCATTTTCAGTTTGTTATGGCTATTGGTTAATAAAATAAATGCTGAGTGACTTGGTAGACTATATAAGAAATATTTATCAAAGGCATTTTTGTCAACTAACCACGTGGACTCATCATAACAATCAAATGGTGCTATCTGTTCAAGTGTTTATCAAGATCTACATCTCCAAAATATACAATCATCAGCAGAAATCTCAATCAACAAAGTTACAGTTTGAAAGAAAACCAACAGTGGAAAATGTTCTTAAGTAAGCATAAAGAACTGGTAAACTTGTGGTTGCTTGCTTATAATCTGCTTACTTAACATGCAATACGAAAGGGACTTATTGAATTCTTAAATTTTTATATTATTCCTGAAAAAATATGGTCACATACACATTACAATGAAACTGTGCAATATTTTTATAACATTTATTTATTTTTATGTGTATAGGTGTTCTGCTGCATATATGTCTGTGTGTCTGGTATGCACCGAGGCCAGAAGAGTGTTGGATACTCCAAAACTGGAGTTATGGACAGATCTGAGCTGCTGTTGGAAATTGAACCCAGATCCTCTAGAAGAGTACCACAATGTACTTAACTGTTGACTCATCTCTCCAGCCCCTGAAGGTGTATTTGATATAAAGGTTGGGTTTTAATTTCACATTCAAAACAAAAGCTGTTATTTCTGTTTTCAGGTCTGGTAGGTTTGGCAATACTCAATTTGATTCTATACTTGCTTGGCCTTTTTAATTGAACTCTGCTGAAGAGACACTCAACCTACTGATGTAAAAGTCCTAGTAAGCACAATATACTTCCTGGTAATTAAGAGAAGAGTGAGGCCTTGGTACTGTGGCTTAGTTGGTTAAAGCACCTGTCTAGTAAGCAGGAGATCTTGGGTTCAAATCCCAGCAATACCTTTGTACAGAATAAAAGGTAGCACACTTTTCTCTGTTTTGAACCACAGTTAATCTTTGCCAAATGCAGAGTATGGTGGCATATGCCTTTAATCCCAGTACTCAGGAGCTTTATATTAATTACATCAAAATAAAACTACATAGAAGAAAAGCTCAAAAGGTTTATATTATAAAATATAAACAAATAACTGTTAAGTCTCTGACTACTGAAGGCTATTGAGCTGAAGTCAGAAGATTTAATAGGACCTAGTTGGGGAAGGCAGTCAATCTAACAGTCTAGATTTTTTTTTTTTTTTTTTTGGTTTTTCGAGACAGGGTTTCTCTGTGTAGTTTTGTGCCTTTTCCTGGAACTCACTTGGTAGCCCAGGCTGGCCTCGAACTCACAGAGATCCACCTGGCTCTGCCTCCCGAGTGCTGGGATTAAAGGCGTGCGCCACCACCGCCCGGCCAACAGTCTAGATTTTATTTCATCCATTTCTTCCTCTTACCCATCACTCTACCTGGCCGGGCTAAGCCCACCCTACTCCATGCTCACCCTTTTTCTTGTCCAATTCTTTCTTCCTGCCTTGAGCCCCATATGCCTGGTTTCTGGGGGGAAGAGGCTATAGTGCAGCTTCACATGCAGTAGTCTTGCTGCTGTATATTAATATTAAGTTTTTAGCAAACTGTTATAGGGGCTGTTTTCTCTCCTAGTTAATGTACCACCAAAAAACACCTTCAGGTATATTATGTCCAATACACCTGTAACTATATGTATTTTATAAACAGGTTAGTCACACTATGCTTTCAGTACCTTGTGTTTGTTCTTCTGAAAGAATCTCAGAGCTTGAATTATTTATATAACATAGATAAGACAAAGATACTTTCTTAATCTGGATGTGTACCAGCAGCAAAAGATTAGTTATACCTTGGGTGCCTATCCTCACACACATTAGCAATGTAGTACTAGAAACATGTCTATGCAGCCCAAAGGTGCTTGGACACATTTAACTACTAACAGTAAGGTCACGAGGGCTGGGGCTTAGCTCAGGTGCCGAGCATATATGAGGTCCTGAGTTTTCCAATAAGTACCACAAAACCCAAAAACACAAACCAAAATCAATTAAATAAAGCACAAAATTCTTCACCACTAATGAAATAATTAATATTTCTAACCTACCATGTAATACCTAGATTTTTAGGCTAGCAGGGTAACTTAAAACCTAAGATTCTGATGGTTTTCTTAAACAAGAGCCAACAGTATCTCCTAAACACAAAAATCAACTGGCCTGCCGGGCGGTGGTGGCGCACACCTTTAATCCCAGCACTTGGGAGGCAGAGCCAGGTGGATCTCTGTGAGTTCGAGGCCAGCCTGGTCTACAGAGCGAGATCCAGGACAGGCACCAAAACTACACAGAGAAACCCTGTCTCGAAAAACCAAAAAAAAAAATCAACTGGCCTTTAATTTGTAAAATCAAAGAGGATATACTAAATTGTGAAAACCAAACACATACACAAACGAAGTTGCTGGGTACAGCCCCACAGACTTGTGAAGCAGCTAAGGCAGGAGTCCCTGAGCACAGCGGTTTGGGGTAATACGGGGCCAAACAGCAAGACTCCTCTAGAGAGAAAAAACAAACAACTGAATCATTAAATTCTTGTTCTTTCTTAACTAGTTTCTGGGATGATACAAAGATCTGGTCTTATTTTTCTCCCTCTGGTGCTGGGGTAGAATCCAGCAACTGGCAGGTATTCAACCCTGATTGCCACTGGACCACACTGAAGCTTCAGGTTATTTTCTATGTGAAGAAAAGGAATTTCAAGCTCAGACCTCTGTAACTGCAATCTTAGAAACAGGTGCACACTTTACCTGATGTTAAGTTTCTGAAGATTGTCTAGCTCTCTTATAGCTGAAGGAAGAGATGTCAGCTGATTATCATGTATCTAAAATGATTACAAGACAAAGTCAACATTCTTAGTCTTTCAATTAGCAATATTTGAGCTTTGCCACTGAACAAAATTATTTACTAAACTCTTCAAACTCAATGTGTTGGGTGATTAGTAATCTGCTATGTGTTCTGACTAAACTGCTGCTCAGATTGTCAAGTAACAAGTTGTTAATTTAAACATTACCAAAATGAAGAGACAAACACAAACTTGACCTGAGTAGGGTTTCAGAAAACTCGAGAGGTAGAAGCTGGCAGCAGTACTCTGATTGTCTGCTCATCTTACACACAGAACAGACAAAAGCTGGGAGACAGCTTTACATTCTCACAGACTCATACTGTCTTCACAGTAGAAAACCTCAGAGTAAGACAGATTATTGTTTTGTTATTTTACAGACAAAACAAAACCACCTCCAAGGATGGCACTACTTATATCCATCATTTCCACATATAAACTGAAGGGACACTGTGTATATTGCCAAGTACACTAAAAGTCTATAGATTCTGAAATAAATCCTTTATACTTCACTTATTGCAGGACAGGACAACTTGCACTACAAAACAGACTCAGTTAAAAACATAAAAAATTTGATTGAACAGTTTCAGTCTGAGGGCAAGTTGTCTGAGGACAAGTTATAAAACAAGAATGTAAAAGGCCCGAGTCCTATACTTGCTTTAGTGACTAGAATAAAAGGTAACAAGGAAAAAAAAGAAGCCAAGTGCCAGTTCTATTTGTATATGCTGACTCATTTAATCACAGGATTTCCACCAGGTCTGTGGACATGGAGACACAGAGCCAACCTTCTGAATCTGATTGTCATTTATCTTGTATTCTACAAGCTCAGCAAGGAAGATTTCCTGTTTAGCAAAGTATAAATTTAGCTCTTCCATTTGGCTCAAATTAAGTCTTTTCAACTAAGATATCATAATTACAGTCAACTTACATCAAGAACAGTGAGGGCAGGCAAGAGTCGGAGGTCATCAGAGAGAGACTGAAGTTTATTGCTGGAGATGATGAGCTTGGTCAGATCTGTCTGCTCCCACCACCGTTCAGTAGAACTGAATGAAAGATTCTGATTAGCCTCCTCAGGAATGTCCACATTTATTCTCCAAACACACTGAGGGACTATCTCCAACACCACCACATCAAAAAGAAAAGGGAAAAAAGATAAAAATGAAGTGAACACTAAGTGACACACTCATTGAATACTCAGCTTACAAATAGATCCAAATAACTTCCAGGGCCTAAGGGACAGCTCAGTGGGTGTATTGGTTTCTTTTCTATTTTGCTGTGATAAAACACTATGACCAAGGAAACTTAATAAAATAAGTGTTTAATTTGGGTTATGGTTTCACAGGGTCAGAGTTCATGATGGTGGAGTAAAAGATCAGCTGAGAGCTTGAGTCCTGAGCTACAGTCATGAGGCAGAGAAAGGCACACTGGGAATGTAGGAGTCTTTCAAAACCTCAAAGCCCACCCTCAGTGACATACCTTCTCTAACAAAGCTACATCTCCTAAGTTCCACCAACTGGGGACAAAGTATTCAAACATATGCATCTATGGGGGACATTCTCATTCAAACCATCACAGTGGTAAGTGCACTTGCTGTCAAGCCTGATCATATGAGTTTGAACCCCAGAACATACATGGTGAAGAAAATCTGTAGCAGGAATCTTAAAGGGTCTTATTAATAAAAACAAACCCGAAGACTGGTATTGGGGTGAATGCTGGAAGGTCAGAGAAGCAAAACAAGCCACAGCCACCTCACCTTGCTGATTCCTCAGCCGATCCTGTTTCCTCAGACTGGAAGCCTCTGATTCCTCATCCAAAATGAATCTCAGCCGAACTGCTGCTAAAAGCCTAAAAGCTTAACCAGCTCTAATTCCCGGTCCTCATGCCTTAAATACCTTTCTGCTTCCTGCCATCACTTCCTGAGATTAAAGGTGTGAGGCACCATGCCTGGCTGTTTCCAGTGTGGCTTTAAACTCAGAGATCCAAATGGATCTCTGCCTCCCAAGTAATAGGATTAAAGACATGTGTGCCACCATTTTCTGGCCTCTATGTCTAGTGCCTGTTCTGTCCTCTGACCCCAGATAAATTTATTAGGGTGCACATTATATTGGAGAACACAATATCACCACAAAAACCAACTCCTGCAAGTTGTTCTCTTACTTGCCCTTAAGTGTACAGATAAATAAATGTAAAACAAAAAAGTATTTAAATTCCAATAAGCCAAACATCAATAAATTACAAACACAGTGTAAATTTATTTATTGGGAAAAAAACAGCAAACAGACAAAAAAACAAGACTGAAATGTGTATTTTACATGAGACCCTGAGCTTGACTCCTAGCACTGAAAACACAAAATACAACACTAAAATTTCCTAACAACTCCGTGAGACAGGTGCTATTACTATCCCCATTTTGTAGGTGGGAAAACGAGGCAAAAGGAACTGCACCCAGGGTTCAACAGCTAAGTCAGCACTGCACTCTAAGCCCTGCAGAGCCACTTCCCATTACAGCCTATGAAAGACATCTGACCCTCGCAGCTATTCTCCACTGTTCCAGACATAATTCTGTTTCTTACCTATCACACAAAACTGTTATTCTACTGAGGTAACTCCTATAATTTAGTGAGTAGAACTTTCACTACAAAGTGGAAGCTCCACTAGAGTGCTTGCCTCTGGGCAAGGCCCTACATTCTATCCCTAACCCTGCACTGAGACAAACAAAGAAAGGTTGAATCTTCAGGAAGAAGCTTGTTAACATGGGGTAGCAAAGCTGCTTCTGCACTTGTGTAGCCTAACTGTATAAAGAGACCCTCCACTCCTGGGACAAAGGTAGGGCTATAGGCAGGCTAGCACAGAACTTGGAATATTACTCAAGGCAATCTCTGGCTATGCCCTGCTTTCATTGTCATTCATATTTACCAGAGACTTCCCAGTGGGATGGTAGAATGGAGGCTTGCCTCTGTATGAGATGGTAAAAGAGAGTCAAAATAAGGAAAACAGATTTTAATCCCAGAGACAGACAGAAGAAAACCTTTGGAAATTCAAAAAGGGGAAGGGTATGGGAAAAGAGCAGAAAGTTGTTCCAATATCTCATCTTTTTTTTTCCCCCTGCAAGTATGTCTGGAAGAATTTTTACTATTCTCTATTTTAATTTTGTGTTTGTTATTCCTTTCCCCACATTCATCTAACTTGTTTATGTTTTTTCTCCCCACTTGGGAGCAATATTTTATCTAGTTTTAAGTCAACTTGACACAACCTAGAGCCACTGGACAGGAGAGAACCTCAGTTGAAAAACATCTCAATAGATTTAGCTATAGACAGTCCTGTAGGGTATCTTCTTAATGAGGGATTGATGTGGCAGGGCCCAGGTGGGGCTACCCTTGGGCAGGTCGTCCTGGGTTCTATAAGAAAACTGACTTTAGCAAGTCATGGGGAGCAAGCCAGTAAGCATGCTCTCCATGACCTCTGCATAAGCTCTTACCTCCAGATTCCTGTTTGTTGGAGTTCCCGCCCTGACTTCCTTCAATGACTAACAGTGATATGGAAGCATAGACAAAATAAAACCCTTTCCTCCCCAATTTGCTTTTGGTCATGGTGTTTCATCATAGCAATAGTAACCCTAACTACAACAATTTCTTTCTGTTCCTTCCTCAGTTGTCTGTTTGCTTTTTTACTTCTGTCCCCACCTCCCATTTAGTATTTTTTTTTTTATTGTTGTTGTTTTTCAAAATGTTCTTGGGCTGGGAAGATGTCTCAGCAAGTAAGAGTACTTACTGCACAAGCATGGGACTCTTAGTTCAAATCTCCAGAACCTATGTAAAAAGCTGAGCACTGTCTTGTGTCCCAGTAACCTCAGTGCTGTGGGGAGCAGAGACAAGGGGATTGCTTCAATGAGAACCTGTCTCAAAGGAATAAAGAAGAAAGTGGCAGCAGGACAACCAATATCCTTCGGCCTCTTCATGCACACATACTATATGTAATCACACACACACACACACACACACACACACACACACACACACACACACGAAAACAGTTGTTTTGTTTTTTCTTCTCCTTACATTTATCTAATTTTGTTCGTGAATTTTTTTACTATTAGAAAAAAAAATTTTTTTTAATTTTGTGCTCTTTTCCATAGCATCCTTTTCTATTTACCTCTTCCTTCAGCTTACTGTCTCCCTTTCCCTTACTCTTCCTCATCCCATTCACTATGTTCATACTTACATTACATAATTTCTAATGTCAAAACATGGTCTACAGTATTTTGCCATCTTTGTTCCTGTGACCATTGTGCTGGATAGTTTTATGTCAACTCGACACAAACTAAAGTCATCGGAAAAGAGGGAACCTCAATTAAATAACAGCCTACATAAAACCCAGCTGTAGGCAAGCTTGTAGGGCATTTTCTTAATTAGTGACTGATGGGGAACGGCCCAGCCCATTGTGGGTGGTTTCCTGGACTAGCGGTCTAAGGGACTATCAGAAATGAGAAAGTCATGAGGATCAAACTAGGAAGCCCTCCACGGCCTCTGCATCAGCTCCTGCCTCTAGCTTTCTGCCGACTGCCTTTGATGATGCTAAATAAACCCTTTTCTTTCCAACTTGCTTTTGGTCATGATGTTTTATCACAGCAACCCTAACTATGACAACCAGTGATAGCATATTAGCGAGTAATAACTAGTCTGGAAAGTGTATGGATTTGAGAACATCTTGAGAAACCCGTGAATGACCAACAAGTACAACTCTGCATACTACCAAGTATATGTACTTTTGTGGTGTGTGTGGACAGGGACAGAGAGAGGAATGAAAAGTAATTCTTTCTGTAATATTTTTTCTACTTGCATAGATTAAAATCTTATACTTTACTTCTAATAGTGCAGCATTTATTCTGAATCATTACTTAGGAAAAATGATCATTATTTGCCACTGGGATTCTTCTCGGCTGAAAAAAGAAGGGTCTTTACAGAGGAGGAAAGTGTTCATTCTAAGCTCACAAAGGAGTTCTGGTTAAGACTATATTAAGAGAAAGGTGATGGTCAAATAAAGTACCTGCCTATCATCTATCTCAAACTACGATGTTTATCCCACGTTCTGTGGACATCCCAACGAACACTCCGTGTAAGTCATAGCAACAGTCCTAGCAGGGCCTCTTCCAGGAGACGATGGCACGGGTGTGTGCTCAGGGGACCCGGCGGCCCGGCCTCCGAGGAGGCTGTTTGCGTGCATCTCACCTTCCCCGAGGTTCCTTCCCGCCAAGTTGAGCTGGCCGCTGCTCCTCGCTGCCTTCAGCAGGCCCTGCGGAACTGAGGGGCCACTGTCCTTGCCCTCCGTGTGAAATCCCGCACGAGGGTCAAATCTAGAGGTTCTCAGCTGGCGCGACATATTCAAAAGCTCAGCTCGGAAGCCACGGCCGCGGCTGTGACGTTAAAGCACCGCGCCACAGCTGGGTCGCCCCGCCCCTTCCGGTTTGCCGTGCTCCGTATCTTGCCATTGCTGCGCGCGCTGATGTCGTCACCGCCAGCTCCCGGGGCCGTAGGACCGACAAACTCATCCGTTGCCCTCTCCAGCCTCACACTGAGGAGAAACTTCTTTCGGGTAAGCGCTTCTAACGGGCCGAGAGGCCCCCCTGGTGGCATGGGCTTCTACACTGCGCGGTCGAGGACGGACTGCGCTGCCCACAGTCGCGTCAGAACGTGGCGGCGACGAAACCTGAGGCGCGGCGCGGCCTGCAGCCCTGGGCGCCCGGCTTGAGGGTTGCTTGGTTCAGGGAGTCGGTTGTCTTGGGTTCATACCACAGTACAGGACAGCGAGTGGCACGAAGCTTGAACCGTAAAGACGTGTCCCCACCTGACGCTAAAAGCTGCGGTGTATTACTAGCAGCTTGGACTTCGAATCCTGCCCGCTTACAGACTAACTTTATGCAGTTGAGCCCACGCTTATGAAGCTCGTTTTTCACTAACTTATGGGTAGTCCAGTCTAATGCAGTTTTAAAAATAATTTTTGACAATGAAAGTTTAAATATTGAGCTTTTGTTGGAAATACAGAATGAAACTTTTATTCAATAAGTAGCTATTTCCTGCTTAGTTTCCACCCGGTGTTTACAAAGTATTGATTGACTCCTCACTTGTGAAAAAGTAGCCCTTGGCTTCCCTAGACCGGGTATGTAGCCCCAGGGTACAGCGCTTTCCTAACGTGGGCAAGGCCGTAAATTCCATGCCCAGCACTGCACCAAATTTCTTCGTCTGAAATTGGATTTATATTACATTCCTCTTAACTTTAGTGTTTTTGAGTGTGCCTGTAGGGTTTCATGTGCCATGGTACCTCTGGAGGACAGAGAACAACTTGAGGGGATCGGTTCTTTTTCCATCAAGTGGGCTGGAACTCAGGTTGTACAGCTTGGCAGTAAATGTCTGTACCTGCTGAGCTGTCACGCCGGCTTGGAAAATTTTATGGGTCTGGGGTCATTCAGAGATTCACCAGTCTGACGATTAATAACTTTTAACAAGCTCGGGAGTCTGGAATGCAGCGCCCAGGCATGTCAGTCAGGGGTTTATAAAGGCAAAGAATACAAAGTTACAATTTGTTCTAGTGCAAACAAAAGGTTCTCTCGTACAAAAACAAGCTTGTTTACAGAAGTACAAACAGCAGTAAAAAATTGAATCCTTAACATCTCTTTACATTTAGAGGTCTAATGTTGATTTGTAGTTCTCTTAAGCACAGAGATTTTAATTTTAAACATAGCCATCAACTTAACGTTAGCCGTCACGGGAATTATTTTTATTTATTTATGTATTTTATGTGTATGGGTGTTTGCCCCTTTGTCCTAAGAAGGTATCAGATCATTTGTAACTGTAGTATGGATGATTGTGAGCTGCCATGTGAGTGCAGGGATCAAACCTCGGTGCTCTGAAAAAAAAAAACAAAAACAAAAACACTCAAGTGCTCCTAACTCCTGAGCCATCTCTCCAGCCCTGATTTTTTTTTTCTTTCTTTTAAATGTAAAGAACACATTCAAGAAAATGTCTCCCTAACTCTTGTCACCCTACTGAGGACAAATAGTATTAGTTGAAAGGTAGATTTGGGGTGGTCTGACAATTCTGCATTACTTGCAGTTTCACCTGAACATATTTTGGATTTTTTGTTCTTAGAGTCTACAGAATCTCACTATGTAGTCCTAGCTAGCCTGGAACTTGAAGAAATACACTTAGCCTGTCAAGTGCTAAGATTAAAACTGTGTGCCACCACACCCAACGTATTTCTGTATCAATAGATATGAACTGACATAAGGATTTAACTAATATAAGTTCAAAATACATTGTGTATTATGCTTATGTAGCATGTGGAGAATGAACAATGGTAGCCCAAATTCTTGCAATTGGAAAAATTATGTATTTGTTGTTAATTGTTGAAAGCTGGAAGCTAATCCTTGAATTGAGCTTGTTTATAAAATATCTATGGCTATAGTCTTGAGAACTAGCTCTTTATAAATTATGAGTCTTGAATTACTTTAAGACTAATGCATTTAAAATTAAACACCTAGTCACACCTAGTCCTTTTTCAGTGGTGACATTTAAATCAAAGTACTTGCTGATTTAAAAATATGGGACAATTGGAAGGCTCAGCAGTTAAGAGCACTTATTGCTCTTCCAGGGGGCCCTGTTTAAGTTCATAACACCTATATCAGGCAGCTCAAAATTGCCTTTAACTCTTGCCTCTGCCAGCACCTGTACACACATGGTGCACATAAACTCATATAAACACACACATATACACAAACAAAAATAATTTTTTTTTTAATTAGACACTCTGCCTTATTAAAGCAGTACAAAAATTTTCTGGGGCTGCAGTTCAGTGATAGAGCACTTGCATATCCTGAAAAAGCTTTGGTTCTTTTGCCAGCTCCACGGAATGAGTGAGGAGTCTTCTGTCCAGCTGAAGACATGGCACACCTGCCTTTTGTTATAGAGGTGTTTGGCTATGGTTTATTATATATGGCTATGGTTTGTTATATGTGTTTTATTTAATGTCTTAACAGAAGAAACAAAAAAACACATGAGCAATCAAGTCATCCAGAAAGTACTACTTTGTTTCATGACAGAAAGTAACACTTATTATCAAATAAAGATAGGGTAATCTGTTCTTACCATTATAATTTACTCATACGTTTTCTAAGATGGCTATATCAGTCATGAAGATTAACATATATATTAGACTTTTCTCAAAGATGAAAGCTACAATTGATGGTGGGTTTATTGAAATAAGTAGTTTCAATTCTGAACACACTTGTTTGCACAATTCAAGCAAGCACAGAGAACTTGCTTTGTAGATATTTCTCAGTTTATTTTTGTGAAAGCCTGTTTTGAATCAATATCATTTTTGTTTTAGAATATTGCTTATCTGCAAAAGCTGTTATCTTATATTAAATGTTACTGAGAGAACATTTTGATTTTCTTTAAAATTTTCAGTTTGCAATTCAACTTTTCATGTCTTTTTATGTTTATAACAGCTGACTTCTAAAACTAGTCAATAAAATACATTCCTTGCTGCCTTTGAAGGCAGAGCATGTTTACTGTGTTTATTCCCAATTTCAAATGTAGCTTTTTGACTTGTATTTTGATATGGTTATTGAAGTTGTGGCCATCTTGGTTTTGATGAAGAAAAGTTTGTTTTGGATTTTTTGCTTGTGTATTTGTGTTTCATTGCTTCTCTCTATCCTTGTGAATAGTGAAACAGTCACAATGCTCTAAGACAGTCGTTATGATCCCAATATATGGTCTAATATTCTTCTCTACCTTCAATACTAAACAATTTTAGTCCTCCAGCATCTGAAAAATACCATTTCATTTCCTTTAATAAAAAGGTGGGTTGGTTTGTTTGTTTATGTTTGTCCTTTTCTCTTGAAGAAAAGTGGAGGAACTATTGACATTTTTTTTAATCTTAAATGCATGTTTTTTAATTTTATTTCATTCTACATTCTAAAAAAAGAAGAAAAAGAAGAAAGCAAGCTAAAACCTGGGTGGTGATGAGCCAGCACAGCTTCTGCCATTTAAGTAAAGCCCTTCTGGTATTGAGATTTGTTATTCTGAAAATATTTCCTCTTATTCCCAACAGTTATTACTCCCAACTGTTAACAGACAATATGGTATTCTTACTTTCCCCCCTAAAATTAGTATTACATAACTTAAAGTATTGGTCTTTATATCAGTTGAATGGGTGGTATAAATTTTGGCAGTGGCTTTAAATTAATGAAATAATATAGAGGTAAATTTGGGGCACTATCTTATACACATACAAAACCACTACAGAGTTAAAATGTTGAAAAAAGGGTTTTACCTATGATCCACTGTTGATAATCAGACTACATATCGCCCCTGGAAACAATGTTATTGAGTTAGATTCAGTTTACAACTTTGTGTAGTTTAAAAAGAGACAAGTAAATGTTTATAAGTGGCAACTAATTTTCAAATATGAGCAGAGAAGTCCTGTTGTTTTAATAAGACATGATTTGTTCTCTGAGATGTTTCTAGCATCAATTTAAGTTGATAAAGGAAAAGATATAAATAATGTGATTGTTCATTGGTAAAAACAGCCCATCTGTTAGTTTAAGGTTTGGTGATCATATTTCTGCATGTATTAGTCACCTTTGTGGTTTGATAGGTGATAATTCATGGTGACTCACCATTTCTTTTCTACTTGAGCTGTTTTGTTTTCTTCATTGTTGAAAATATTACAGTGACAGTTATAGCCGGGCATTGTAACTCATGCTTATAACCTCAATTTTGGGAGACTTAGGCAGGAGGATCATTCTGAATTTGAGACTAGTTTAGGCTACATAGTGAGCTCCAGGTCAGCCTGGACTATTGAGTGAGAACTTGTCTCCATAAACAGACAAACCAACTCACAGTTATATTTATTTAGATATTGACAAATATTAATGAACATTTAAATACAATGCAAATGTGTAAACTCTTCCTTGGCATCCATCATTCTAGAAATAGCTGTTTTTCATTCTACATTCAAATTACCTACTATCAATACAGATGCTCATTTTCCACCTTAGAGATGTTGGCCTTGCTTTCCTAACTCTTTGTTTCCCAGAAGTGTTATCATCTCATCTCTCCTGCAAACTATTTATATGATAGTGTCATCAGAGGGCTCCAGGGCTTTAGCCTGAGCAGATTGTGGCTAATGGCATTACAGACTACTACTTAATGTGCCTATCCTTTGCCAGCAGTTGAGATTGTTTCAAGTTTGTATTTTGTGTGTTCATATATTGATCATTGAGCCATGCCAGTGATTTTAATTTATTGTTATTGAAGATATATTCAAGTGTTTGTGTTTTTTCAGTAAGAATAATACCTGTGCTCTAAAAACATAGTGAAACAATTAAAGCTTTCTTAAGAAGTGTTCTCTAGTTGGGCTGTGGTGGCACACACCTTTAGTCCCAGTACTTGGGAGGCAGAGGCAAGTGGATCTCAGTGAGTTCGAGGCCAGCCTGGTCAACAAAATAAGATCCAGGACAGCCAGGACTGTTACACAGAGAAACTCTGTCTGGGGAAAAAAAACAACAAAGTGTTCTCCATGTATCAGAGCTGTTTGTTAGTAGTTGTCTACTAGTATGCTAACAGTTAGATGGCTGGACATCCCAAATCTGTTCAGAAGCTGCCCAGTTTACAGTGCAGCAGTTTCTCTGGGAAGAGGGGGCATCTTTATTACCATTTAATGGTTTACAAATATTATCAACCTTCGACAGTATTCATATAGCTTAAGGTTTTAACATTAAGTGCATAATCTTTATAGTAAAATTTACATTGCCGTGTTAAAATGTGAAATAAAAAATAAAATATGCTACATAAATTAACTTTTCCATGTCAGCAATAAAGCAGTATTATCCAGGATAATTTTCAAAATGAAAGATTTTGTCAGATAATAGATGAATCCTAAAACTAATTACTAGTCTTTCCTAGTTTCTAAAAAGTTTTCCAGAATTATGACAAGTGACTGCCAGGCAGCAGTGAGGATAAAAGCTTGAGATGAGGTAAGGTGCTAGGTTTATTTTGAGTCTTAGTCCCTGCTGGGTGCCACAAAAATTAAGCCATGGAACTAGGGAGATAGCTCACTCAGTGAAGTTCTTGTTTGGATCCCCAGCACTTGTGTTAGTCAAAAGCCTGGTGGAGCAGTGCTTGTTCCCAACACTGGGGAAGTGGAGACAGGAGGTGCTCTAGAGCTTGCTGGCTAGCTGGCTGACTAGTGCTGATGGTGACCTGCCTCCAAGATGCAATGAGGTACTTCATCTCAAAAATAAGGTGTGCAGAAATATTGACACCAGGTATCACAGAAGAGCTCTCTGTATCAAAGATAATCTGTTGTGTATACACACATGTCCCCACATATGTACACCCCATGTATTCATATGGAGTTTGAGTTACTGAATCAGGCGCTTCGGAATGAGTCTCCTCACTGGCTAGTTTAGCTTGGCTTCCAAATTGCCTTTGTCATAATTCTTTTAAAAGCCAAATTTAAAGGTGGGAGTGGGGTAGAAAGCAGTTGAGAAAGATATCCAGTATCAGCCTCTGACCTACACACACATGAATGTAGATGTATTTCTAAACGGTCTTAAGAAACACAGAGCCAAATAAAGAGTTAAAAGCCCAGAGATCGAGCAGTAGCCAAGAGCTAAGACCAACTTTTCTTACCACTCACTGCTGTCCTTCCCCTCGGGGTGGGGTGGGGGTGGGGAGGGAGAGAGAGACAGACAGACAGACAGAGACAGAGACCTTCCTGTGTCCTGTCTTTTTATTGCCTTTCTGTTCTGCCTTCTCATTGGTTCTAAACCCAACCACATGACTTCTTCATCACTGCCTGTCTATGCAGACCTCCAGGTCTCTATGGTTCGTACTGAGATTAAAGGTTCAGGTCACCGCTTGGCTGTGTCCTTGAACACACAGAGATTCTGCCTGCCATGTGATCAGATTAAGGGCGTGTGCCACCACCGCTGGACTTCTGCTAAATGGCTTGCTCTTAGCTCTGATCCCCAGGCAACTTTATTTACAAGTAAAATCACATTTCAGCACAAATAAAATATCACTATATGTAGCAGGAATCTTAAACGTTCTGGCCAACTTCTCAACTGATCTTGTTTCCTCAGACTGGAAGCTTCTGTGTCCTCACAATGGCTCTCAGCTGAACTGCTGCTCGGAAAGCCTGAATGCTTAACCAGCCAAATGCTTCTAGTTTCTGGTCTTCACGCCTTATATATCTTTCTGTTTTTGCCATCACTCCCTGGGATTAAAGGCTCACTTCTTGGGATTAAAGGCATGTGTCACCATGCCTGGCTGTTTCCAATATGGCCTTGAACTCACAGAGATGGAGAAATTTCTGTCTCTGGAGTGCTAGAATTAAAGGCTTGAGTGCCACCATTTTCTAGCCTCTGTATCTAGTGGCTGTCTGTTCTCTGACCCCAGATAAATTTATTAGGGTGCACAATATTTTGGGGAACACAATACCACCACATTTCCCCTTTTTTGTCTAAAATTAAAAAAAGCTTATAACTAATACAAGAAAAACTATCCGATAAGTATATACAATACATTGTCAAAAATTACATTAACAATGTCTAGTCCATTCAAAAATTACATTAACAATGTCTAGTCCATTAACATTTGACAGATTCAGATAAAAAACTCCATTATATGTTAACAGTGTCCAGTCCAGTAATATTTGATAAACTCAAACAAAAAATTTTCATTACTTATTTAAAACAAGTAGTTCCTTTTTAAAAATATTTTTTCTTTTCATAATAGATTCAATAATCTACCTTTTGTCATTTTTATATATACCCCCTTTTCTTTTTAGTGTAGATTCAGTGATCTACCCATTTATCCTATTTCTTTATCTTTTTGTTTTTAGACAAAAACTCTGAATCTAATCTCCTTGTTCAGCTTTTTTTCCTAACCCTTAACAACTTGTAACCAACCATTGTAAACAATATTATTTCTTTATCTTTTTGTTTTTAGACAAAAACTCAATCTAATCTCCTTGTTCAGCTTTTTTCCTAACCCTTAACAACTTGTAACCAACCATTGTAAACAATGACAATATCCAAAACTCACTAAACAACCAAAAACCTACCATCCCACCTCTTGGGAATGTGGGCATCATTTTCTTAAAATTACTTCCTGCTTTCTAGGGGCGAAGACATCTTTAGGGATTCCTGAAAAGAAAATTTTTGGGTTAATTGTCAAGTCCTGTATCATTTGTCCAGTCGCTGCATAATGGGAAAGTGCAGGGCTTGTTTCAAATCCTTGTTCAAGTAGTCTGTCAGGCTGGATCATCTCAGCTAGTCATCTCGAAATTGTCCTAAACAGTTAGTAGTCCAAAGTCAATCTTTCCGTGATGTTAATCAGCTTAATAGCTTTACCATAGTCCAGTCCCATCTTCCTTTTGAAGATTTCAAAGTCGCTGTTAGGCGTGGTTCCCTGCAGACATTTTTTTTTGGGGGGGGGAGGGGGGATGGAAGATCAGAGAACCAGAACAAGCCACAGCTCCCTCACCTCACCAGATCCTCAGCTGGTCTTGTTTCCTCAGACTGGAGGCCTCTGAGTCCTCATCCAGAATGGGTCTCAGCTGAATTGCTGCTCAAAAGCCTGAATGCTTAACCAGGCCAAATGCTTACCCAGGCCAAATGCTTCTTGTTCCTGGTCCTCACACCTTATATATCTTTCTGCCTTCTACCATCACTCCCTGGGATTAAAGGCTCGCTTTCTGGGATTAAAGGCGTGAGTCACCATGCTTGGCTGTATCCTTGGAACACATGGATTTCTGCCTAGCTCTGCCTCCCAAGTGCTGGGATTAAAGGCGTGTGCTACCACTGCCTATCCTCTATGTTTAATATTGTGGCTGTTCTGTCTCTGACCCCAGATAAGTTTATTAGGGTGCACAATATTTTGGGGAACACAATACCACCACAACCATACATGAACACACACGCAAGCATGTATACATTACCACCCACATAATTAAACTAGTTGCTTTACTTATATTTGTTTGGTTTGAGTTTTGCATTTGGGGACAAGATTTCACAAGGCTACCCCCTTCCCAGTTTTGATTAGAAATAGACTATTATTAAGACTGATAATATTTGTCCTTCAGATATAATTTGATTTCTAGGAGTAGTTATTTGTGCCTGTACTCTCAGGTTTTGGAATGCTTGGGCAGGAAAATTTTGCAAAGTTCAAGACCCCTGCTTGGGCTACAGTTTGAGATCCTTATCTCAAAAGAAATGAACAAACAAAAACCCCAGGATTGGGAACGGGCATTTTGATCCTGGTATCCTAGAGCATACTGTAATTCCATTGCTTGGGAGGCAGAGGCAGGTCTTTCTCTGCTGCACAGTGAGTTTCAGGCCAGCTTGAAGTATGGGAGACAATCTCAAAATCAGAATCAAAGTGTTCCCTAACTTACCTAAAAAGATGGGTTAGTGTCTAAATGTACTCTTAGATAGTTATAGATGTAGGCCAACATAAAAAAACATACACTTATTTAAAGCATGAGAATTTTTTGCAATTTTTTGTGTGACTCAATTGTGCCATTCTCAGGTGCATACTTTTTTAGATGATAACTAGTGTGGCAATGCAGAAAGCTGGACAATCCTGTGAGGACTATAAAATGAGAAATTCACAAGGCAAATGTCTGGCTATTTCCATGTTCTAAAATCTGAGCACATGTGTTCCTTACATCTTTGTGTTTGTTGCGGAGAGTTTGTCATCGACCTGTAATTTTAGGAGATTGGGAACATTGGCTGTCTTTTCTGTTATACTTCTAGCATCTTGGAAATCCCTGGAGTAAGCAGATATGTAATATTTGAAGAAATTTGAGTTTGGGATGACTTTTATGATATTGAGAAAATGGTGAAGAAAAAAAGAACTTTTTGCCTTTTTCCAGATTCTGTATCCCTTTTGCCTTACTTGGCAAATCTTAAAGTCACTTCAACTGGCATAGATTGATTGCACTTGCTGTTTGTCTTAATATTTTTGGCATCTGCCCTTAGCTATATTATTTCTGTGAAAGTCATTAGCAGTGCTAAGTATTTCACTGTTTATTTGACTTAGTAAGTCTGTTGTGAAGGTCAGAATTTTGTTTGTTAGTTTTGGTTTTTTTGGGTTTTTGTTTTTTGTTTTTTTCCGAGACAAGGTTTCTCTGTATAGCTTTGTGCCCTTCCTGGAACTCACTCTGTAGCCCTGGCTGACCTGGAACTCACAGAGATCCGCCTGCCTCTGCCTCCAGAGGCTGAGATTAAAGGCATGTGCCACCACTACCTGGCCTCAGAATTATTATTCAATTATTTATTTGACCAGAAAAGCAGTAGGTTTTTGAAGTGAAATGTATTTTAAGCCAATCTTCCCTGAAGTTTTCGCTTTTTATTTTGGAACTGCTAAATATTTGCACTTTTAAATTAAAATTACTTAAAATTACTTTTGCTAGTCTTCTCTGCATCAAATGCCATCAATTAGTATGTTCAGTAAGTTATACATAAATCAGATTTTGTGATTAAAATATTTTATCACAGAACTTTTTCTTTAGTTTAAATCTGTAATTTTTTAACAAAATGCCAAGCATATATATTAAATAAAGTGTAGAATGGGGACTAGTGAGATAACTCAGCCAACCACCGATGGACATGATTTTGATTGGGGAAGAAGAGAACTGACTCTTACAAGTTGTCTTCTGACTTACTCAGGGGCACCATGGCACACACATATACAATAAATAAATGTAATAAAAATGCTTGAAGTGTAGAACAATGTAAAAGATTTCCATATACCTGCCACAGGGACTAAATCAATGTTAAATAACATTGAAAAACAGGAGAAGCTTGAGCTCTTGTCATTGTGCTCTTGGTTCTTCTCTCATTGACTATTATAATATGTGTAGTGTATTGGGTGCACCCCTGGTACTAAGAATGTTGGGCTGTGAGAATCTGTAATTAGCAGTGAGTGTTAACACCGATTCAGTAAGAAACCACTTAACACCATCTTGGAAGACACATTGGTGAGTGATGGTGTTTTCTAACTCTGATGAGACACATTAATCAACTCCTCCCTTCTGTGCTTAAGAACTTAGTCACTGAACCAGTGAGTAGACCTGGCAAGCCAGTCACAGCCTTATCTGTAAGAGCTATTTGTCAGTGTAGAGATTTGTAAATCTCAATGTAAAATCTGAGATTTTTATTTTAGCTTTCAGAACTTTTGAGTCAAATAAGTTAGCGTGCCCTGTAGGGTAAATAACTAAAGTAAGTTGATGTGAGTGTTCAGGTGTTTGATGCTGACTGGACAGTAACTTTGTTTTATATTTTGCTAGGCAATCTAGGCGAATACTTTTCAATAACAGGCAGTGCTGTTACTAGCAGACAAGGCAGTAACAGGTGGTGGTAGTGAAATGAGATGAGGGAACTTCATGGCTTGTATAAAGGCATATGTAGCACAAACCTTAAAAAGTCTTATTAATAAAAACAAACCTGAAGCAGGTATTGGGTTAAAGCTGGAAGGTCAGAGAAACAGAACAAGCCACAACCACCTCACCTTGCCAATTCCTCAGCTGATCCTGTTTCCTCAGACTGGAAGTCTCTGAGTCTTCATCCAGAATGAATCTCAGCTGAACTGCTGCTAAAAGCCTAAAAGCTTAACCAGCCTAGTTCCTGGTCCTCAAGCCTTAAATACCCTTTTGCTTCCTGCCATCACTTTCTGGGATGGATTAAAGGTGTGTGTGCCACCATTTTCTGGCCTCTATATCTAGTGGCTGTTCTATTCTCAGACCCCAGAGAAGTTTATTAGGGTGCACAATATTTTGGGGAACACAATATCACCACAGGCATAGAGAAAATTTTTGTGTCTATGTTGGAGAACTTGAATAGGTCAGATGAGGCTGAAGAAATAAGGCAGGAGTTTTTGTTTTGTTTTGTTTTTGTAGTGAAGAATACGCGTGTTAAAGCAGGTGTATTTCAAACTGCTGACCATATACTGTTATATATTGGAGAACTGTAAAACTCTTGTAAAGGTAAGCTAAAATTCAGTGAGTGTACAGAGCGCCAGGACGTGTGTGTGTTTTAAACTGTCTTTACTGGAGGTTCCAATGGCCAGGATTCTGCCTGAAAATGCTGGGTGGAGTGCGCAGGAACCATTCCTGAGGTGGCGCAGCTGGGTGGGCGTAGCCGAGACAGTTGCAGAAGCACGAACTGGACGCGTACTTCCGGGCTCTGGGCGCACGCGCGGGCGGGAGGGCGGGCGCGTGGCATTGTGGGCCGGCGGCGCTGCGCGAGGTCGGCGGCCGTTTGTGTGCGGCCGGCGGCCGGTGCCGCGCGCTCTCACTGTCTTGTGTTTGATGTGTTGAGCAGGAGGCAGCCCGCGCCATGAGCAGCACGGCCATGGTCCCCAGCGCGCCGGGCCCGGGCCCGGGCCCCAGCGGCGGACCAGGCGGAGGCACCGAGGTGATCCAGGTGACCAACGTGTCCCCGAGCGCTAGCTCTGAGCAGATGCGGACGCTCTTCGGTTTCCTGGGCAAGATCGACGAGCTGCGCCTCTTCCCGCCGGAGTGAGTACCAGGGCACTGCGGGCCCGCGGCCCTTCCGGCGAAGCGAGGCGCGCGGTCCGGCGGAGCCTGGCGTGGAAGATCCGAGGGCCCGCCAGGCCGCAGGCCGGGCATGAACGCCTGAGTGGCGTTTCAGAAATGTTTTTCCTCTTGACGTTGTCGGCACCATCATTTTACTTCAGACACTTAATCTTTTGGTTAAATCCCCCTTTAAAAGAAAAGCTAATCCTGTGCTTTGATAGGAATGAAATGAAATTGTTATGTTCATTGGTGTAAATATTTGTGTGCTATTCACAAATAATTGAGGAATGTTCTTCAGTGATTTTTTTTTTTTGAGCTTGGGAAGAACATCGAAGATCATTTACCCCCTTTGACAGACTAAATCGATGGGCCTGATTGCTAAATTTTGACATAGTTCAGAAATTCATCATAGTTGAATCTCGGTGTGTTGTTTAATGTTAATTATAATTAGTCGTGAAGGGATTTTTCAGAATGTGGAAAATTGAATTAGGTTTTATATGGGTTTTGTCTTGTTTTGAAAGTTGTTTTTATTGGAATAATATTAAATGAGTATGTTCACTGTAAAGAACAAAGAAGTTATAAAGATAAGTTGAAATACACATACACACTTGAAATAATTTCGTGCCCTCTAGGAAGAATTATGAAGTTTAGGGAAAGCATAGTGGTTACTCTTAGTAAACACTCCCAATCAAATTAAATTTTGGGGTTTTATGATGTCCCTTAGATTCTAAGTAGGAAATTAGAATCCTCACAGTCTTCTGTTGTGTATATATGTAATCACTAATCATGCCAAAGTTGACCATATGGCCTATGTGAAATATTTTCACATAACTGTTAGTGCTTGACATTAATGTGTTCTTAAATTTTATTGAAAATATAAAAGATTTGGTTCCCAGTTTGCATGATGTGTGTAGAGTTTAGGAACAACTGTTATTTTGAGCAGAACCTTGGCCTTGGAAATCAACAAGGCAACTTCTTATGGGAGCATACAGAAATTAATGCTCTCTGTTCCTTAGTTTTCTCATACCACACTGTTATGATTGCTTGTAAAATTGCACAAAATCATGATTTCTGGTATAACTTTCTCTTTTTTGTGGTGGTTGTTGTTTGTTTGTTTTTCGAGACAAAGTTTCTCTGTGAACCCTTTCCTGGAACTTGCTTGTAGCCCAGGCTGGTCTCGAACTCACAGAGATCTGCCTGCCTCTGCCTCCTGAGTGCTGGGATTAAAGGCATGCACCACCACTGCCCAGAGTGACATAACTTTTTATAGAGCCCCTCGGGTTACTAAAAATTCTATATAACTGCTCACTTTTAAATGATCTGTTTATTCTCCAGAGCTATTCTGTACTGTATTTAAAAGGTAACAAAGAGGGGGGTGGTGGCTCACGCCTTTAATCCTAGCACTTGGGAGGCAGAGCCAGGTAGATCTCTTGTGAGTTCGAGGCCAGCCTGATCTACAAAGTGAATTCCAGGACAGGCTCCAAAAAGCTACACAAAGAAACCCTGTCTCAAAAAAAAAAAACAAAATAAAAACAAACAAAAGATAACAAGGAGAAGTGGGTATTGTATTGGTTTTTTTCTTGTTGACCTAGTTAGTGGACAATACCTAAAGGAGGTTATGATAAACGTGAGTTTGGCCTTTTTATGGTGACATGGGTAATTCCATCATAAGCTGAGTAGTTGCAGGGGTTTGTTCATTCCTTGAGGTAATCTGGGTTACTGTGTACTCAACTTCCTCCTTATTCCATATAAAAACTGTAGCACAGCAGCCTTCAACAATTCACAGGCTAAGTTCAGCCCTCCTACCTTTCATAGACTGAGATTCTTGTGTAGATGTAACTGACCGTCTTTTTAAATAAGAAACACAGAACCAATGCAAAGAAGAAAGCCAAGAGATCAGAGCTAAGAGCCTTACCCGCCTCCTGCAGCTAGCCTCTTAAGCCAAGAGACATCTCCAAAAGAGACCTACTTTCTGTCTGTTTGTCTTTATATAGACTTTCTGTTCTGCCTTCTCATTGGTTGTAAAACCAACCACATGACTGCCTCGTCACTCACTGTCTGTTGGCTGTATCCTTGAACACACAGAGATCTACCTAGCTCTGACTATCAAGTGCTGGGATTAAAGGCATGCGCCACCACCGCCCAGCTCTGCTATGGCTTGCTATTAGCTCTGACCCCCAGGTAACTTTATTTATTACCATACAAATAAAATCACATTTCAGTACAAATAAAATACCACCATATTTCCCCTTCTTTATTTTAATAAAAAGAAAAAAGGAAAAAGGTTATAACTAACATAAGAAAAACTATATACAAAAGTACAATAACTATATACAATACATACAAGTAATAAATACCTAAACAATGTCTAGTCCATTTGTATTTGACAAATTCAGAGAAAATAATTCCATTATCTATCCTATTTTGGTAAGTCCAAAATGTACCTAATTCATTTTCTATCCTAACTAGTCTTCAACTATAACTAACTAATCTTCAACTCCCTCAGAGACCCAAGAAGAAAAATATTACCTAACAAAAATGAAAACAGAAAGTGCATGCAAGCAACTTCCAAAAAATTTGTGAGTTGACAGAAACAGCCAGCTGCCTGGACAGTCACCTGAGGTTTCTCTGCAGTGTTGGGGCATCATCTTCAGCCTATAGGCTTAGCGTATTTGACAGACTCATTTGTGAAGTAGGATGTACACAAGGTCATCAGTTCAACCTCACATTGGGTGAGAGCAGTCCATGTACCAGAAGCACCTGAATTCCACTAGTGTCATGTCATGATTCAGGATTTTAAATTCTGGAAATTGTTGATGGTTTTTGAATTCAGCTGTCCATTCTTGGCTGTATATATATGGCTTCATCTCAGCATCCCGTTCTTCTCCGCATCCCTCTATTAAATGCCAGTCTACTATTGAGAGGTGTGAGCTTAGTTACTCTTTAAGAATAACTGTTTCAGCTGCTCTTCCATTGCACATCAAAAGCCATCGGCCCACTGCCTGTTCAGCTGCCTTCGAAGAAAAGGGCACTGTACCTTTTCCGAATTGCGAAGGCCACTTCAGGGATGGTGCCATATTGTCCTAGCCTCAGAAGATGCCTTTTGATAAAGCCATAACCACACTTGTTTTGGCAAGAATCGGTAGTCCTTTGTTTCGTGTCCTGTCTGTCCTGTTTGTCAGCAGTTGATTCAGGGATACTTTGTTGTCCAGTGGCTAACTTTTGCCACAATGAAAGTTAACTCCATATACAGTTTCTTCAATGCCTATATTTTCTCTGAAGTAGATTGGTACTGCCAGGAGCCGACATGTGTCATAGTCATAACAAAAAAGAAAAATTTTCTAAGTTATTAAAACATTTTAAATGCCATATTCTGTAGATCTCTGAAGGGTTTGAAGATGACCTGTCTATCTAAAATATATCTGCTCAATTTTTAAAACATACTTAATATGACTACAAGTTCTATTATAATGTCTAACTACTAACTTTCATTTCTTTATATCCTAATAGTTGGTAATAATAACATTCAAGGATCAGAAAATTGCATTACATTGTTAAATGAACGGTATAAGTACAATTAGAAATATACATATAGCATTTTCTAACTATCAATTTCAATATATATATATATTGTCTACAATATAAAACAATCCAATCCAATGTAAAGTATTTAAAACTAGTAATTGTCTTTTTCTTTTTTTTTAAACAAGAACCTTAAACCTAATCTCCTTTGCTTAGCCTTTTTCCTAACCCTTGACAACAACTTGTAGCCAACCCTCCGAAACAATGAAAATTATCCCAGCCCCAAAACCCATTAGAAAGACCAAAAAAACACCCGCCCCACACCACCTCTTTGGGAATGTGGGCATCTTATTCTTAAAATTGCTTCCTGCTGGGTATGGGCGAAGTTATCTTTATCCTGAAAGAAAAATTTTAGGTTAATTGTCGAATTCTAGGAAAGGTAACTATATCCTTCATTATCCAGTCTGTGTATAATGCCAAAGTTCAGGGTTTATCTCAAGTCCTTATTCAAGTAGTCTTTGAGACTGGATCATCTCAGCTAGCCATCTCAAAATTGCTCTGAGCACTTTGTAGTCCAAAGCTGATCTGTAGATGATGTTTGTCAGCTTAATGATATTATTATTATTGTCCACATGGAATTGTTGTCCATCTTCTTACTGGAGACTTCATTTGATGTTAGGCCTGGCCATGATTTCCTGCAGAAAACTGATAAGAGACTCGAACACAAAGACATATATATATACAGCTAATTGAAGCCTTTTTTCTAGAATTAATTAGTACTCTATATGACCATTCATATCTTAACAAAGTTTAAAATGTATATATATCTATATATATTAATCTTGTAAATTTTGATATAAAATGTATACTTTAAGAAAAGTTTAAAGAATCAGAATAGAATCAAAGAGTTGAGATTAGTAATAGAACACTTCCTTAATTAATTTGGCTTTTCTCCTGTCCCATAGCAGAAGATGGCTCTTCTGTCATGATACAGGGAGTTTGCATTTTCCTTTTAACAACATGCTTGACTTTAAGGAAGGAGAGAGCCATTCTCCAACTCCAAAGTCAGCTTTAAATTTTAATTCAGCTGGGACTATTAGAAGACAAATAGTGTTAGATCTTTAGAGAAGAGCAGAAACAAACATTTAGGAAGACATAAAATTTTTTAGATGATACACCCATACGCCATTTCACTCTGTTTCCTGGGATAGATGATTTGTCCCTTTTCTTCAGTTGTCTCATTTGTCCTGTGTTCTTCAGATTCCTTAACCTTCATTCTCCTAAAAGACAAAAACAAAAACCTTTCCCCAAGACTAATTTTGGGGATGTTCCTTTTTGGCAAGTTATTATCTGATTAAATGAAAAGGCGTGTGTTACTGGTATAAGTTAGTTTAAATTGGATGTTCATGCTGGTTGAAGAACTATCACCTCCTCCAATTAAGAGGTCTCTCTTGTTCAAATCGAACCTTTATCAATTTTAATGGTACCCACAGCTTATCTTCTCCTGTAGAAACAAAAGCAAAACCTCGTCCCCAATGTAACACATATCCTGGTTTCCATTCTGAGGTCAGCACATCATATAGGCTGATATAATTCTGTAGTTTTTTCTATTATCCAGTGTCTCTCTGCAGCTGTTGTTCCTTTCTCCTTGGCATTGAGAAAATTCAAAGTTAATAGAGCATTATGCAGTCTATTAATGGGGGTTTTTATTACCCCTTTCTGTTTATTTAGCATATCCTTTAGAGTTCTGTTTGATCTTTCTATAACTGCTTGACCTGTAGGATTATGTGGTATGCCTGTAATATGCTTTATATTGTAATAAGCAAAAACCTTTCATTTTAACAGAGACATATGCTGGACCATTGTCAGTTTTAATTTGTGCAGGTATACCAATGATGGCCACAACTTCTAGCAAATGAGTGATTACAGAATCAGCTTTTTCAGAACTCAAAGCAGGTGCCCATTGAAATCCTGAATAAGTATCAATGGTATGGTGTACATATTTCAATTTTCCAAATTCTGCAAAGTGAAACATGTCCATCTGCCAGATTTCATTCCTCTGAGTACCCTTTGGGTTACATCCTACTGGTAATGGCATTTGATTGTAGAAGGAACAAGTAGGACATTTCTTTACTATTTCTTTGGCTTGTTGCCAGGTTATGGAAAAATCCTTTTTTAAACCTTTACTATTGACATGATGTTTTTTATGAAATTCTGAGCCCTCCAGCACATTTCCTATCAATAATTTATCAATCTCATCATTGCCTTGTGCTAGAGGGCCTGGCAGACCAGTATGGGATCGGATGTGAGTTATATATAAAGGATGACTCCTTTTCCTGATAGTATCTTGTAACTGGATAAATAGTGAAGTTAATTCTGAAGCATCAGGGATAAATTCTGCAGTCTCAATATGTAATACCACTCTTTCAGCATACTGAGAGTCACTATGTTGAGAGGTTCTTAAAAATCCATTAATACCAACAGAATAGCATACAATTCTGATTTTTGAACTGAATTATAAGGACTTTGAACCACTTTACTTAAATTTTCTGATTTGTAACCTGCCTTTCCTTGTTTGTTGGCATCTGTATAAAATATACAAACTCTAGATATGGGTTTTTCCCGTACAATTCGAGGCAAGATCCAATCAGCTCTCTTTATAAGATCAATTCTATCACTTTTGGGATATTTGCTGTTAATTTCTCCCAAAAAATTACTGCAAGCTCTTTGCCAAGGTTCACTTTCTGTCCATAATTTTTCAATGTCCTCCTTAGTTAAAGGTATGACAATTTCTATTCCTGCTAATTGATGAAGTTTCAATTTTCCTTTCCAAATCAAGTCAGAGATTTTTTTTCCACATAAGTTTTTAATTTTTCATTTGGTTTATTTGGTAAAAATATCCATTCCAATATAATATCTTTCCTCTGCATTAATATTCCTGTAGGAGAATGCCTGGAGGGTAAAATAACCAAAATGCAATCCAGCTTTGGATCAATACGATCCACGTGCCCTTCGTGTACTTTCTTTTCTACCAAGGCCAGTTCTTTCTCAGCTTCAGGTGATAATTCTCTTGGACTATTAAAGTCCTTGTCACCTTCTAAGGTTTTGAACAAATTATTCAGTTCTTCATTTTTACCCCAACAACAGTTCATAGATGAGAAATGTATCCAAATAATCTTTGAAAGTCATTAAGAGTCTGTAGTCGATCTCTCCTAATTTGCACCTTTTGGGGTCTAATTTTTTGTAGCTCTATTTTATATCCTAAATAATTAATAGAATCTCCTCTTTGTATCTTTTCAGGAGCAATTTGTAATCCCCAGCAAGGCAAAATTTTCTTTACTTCTTCAAACATTCTTTCTAAAGTATCTGCATTTGAGTCAGCTAGTAAAATATCATCCATATAATGATAAATTATAGATTTAGGAAATTTTTTACGTATCACCTCGGCTGTTGTACAAAATATTGGCACAGAGTTGGGCTATTCAACATTCCCTGTGGGAGGACCCTCCATTGAAATCTTTTAACCAGTTGAAGATTATTATAAGTAGGCACTGTGAAAGCAAATCTTTCTCTGTCTTTTTCTTGTAAGGGTACTGAAAAGAAACAGTCTTTTAAATCAATAACTATGAGAGGCCATCCTTTTGGTAACAGAGTAGGCAAAAAAATTCCAAATTGTAGAGAGTCCATTGGCTGAATTACTTTTTTAATTGTTCTAAGGTCTGTTACCATTCTCCTTTTACTAGATTTCTTCTTAATAACAAATACAGGAGAATTCCAAGGGCTGGTTGATTCTTCAATATGCTGAGCATTTAACTGTTCTTCTACCAGCTCTTCTAAAGCCTGGAGTTTCTCTGTTGTTAAAGGCCATTGCTGGACCCATACAGGCTTGTCTGTTAACCATTTTAAAGGTAGAGCTCTTGGTGTCTTTGGAAGACTATCAGTTGTTGTGCCCTGTTCTTGTATAATATGGATGGCTGGTGACCACTCATTAGAATAATATCTTCTAATATTTCTCTCAGAAACATGTGCTAGTTTGTGATTTGTTTCTGAGATTGGAGGGATGTTAATCTGAGTATTCCATTGTTGCAACAAGTCTTGACCCCACAGGTTCATAGCTATGTTAGCTATATATGGTTTTAATTTTCCTCTCTGTCCTTCTGGACCTATACATTCGAGCCATCTTGCACTCTCTTTCACTTGAGATAATGTCCCAGTTCCTAACAGTTGAACATTTACTTCCTGAAGAGGCCAAGTTGGATGCCAAAATTCTGGTGCAATTATGGTAATGTCCGCACCTGTGTCGACCAGACCAGACAACAAAACACCATTTATTTTTATCGTTAATTTTGGTCTTCGTTCATTAATAGAAGTTTGCCAAAAAATTTGCTTTGTTTTCTCCTGAATTTTCTGTTCTGTTTCATCATCCTGACCAGCATGATTTATTCCAGTTGGCATTTGGTTATTTAATTGCTCTGAGTAGGGGTTTCCTTTATGACTGCAGGAAAGGTTTGAACTGGATTTGCTATGGGGGCCTGCATGAGGCCCCTCTGGGAGTTTCCCGAAGACTGAGGCAAAGGATTACCTTGCCTGTCCCTTGTTGATCTACATTCGTTGGTCCAGTGTTTTCCCTTACCACACCTGCATACTCCAGAAGGAAGGGGCATTCTGTTGCCATTGTTCCTTGAAGAAACATTGTTTCTAGGAATGACCTGTTTACAGTCCCTTTTCAAATGTCCTTGCTTTCCACATCCAAAACATCTAACATTCCTCAAACCTTTTGAAATTGCTTCTCCTACCCACATAGCATCATGGTCATGAGCCTCAACATTAACTGTGTCTCTAATCCAATCTTCCAAAGGTGCAGATCTTGCCTTTAATGGCCTGATTGTTCTTTTGCATGCTGCATTCGCATTCTCAAAGGCCAAAGATTCAGTTATTATCTGACTAGCTTCTGAATCCGGGACCATTCTCTTTACTGCTGAAGCCAGTCTTTGTAAAAAAAAATCTGTGGAAGATTCTTTTGGGCCTTGTATAACCTTTGTAAATGACTCAGTTTTTTTTTCCTGGTTCCTCAACTCTGTCCCATGCATTCAAGGCTGCTGTTCGACATAAAATTAGGGTTTGAACATCATATAAACATTGTGTTTGTACTGAAGCATTTTGGCCTTCTCCAATAAGCTGATCCTAGCAGACTTGTATTCCTTTATCCCTCCATTGTTTTTCTATGTTTTTAGCCTCATCCCTGAACCATATTTGCCACTGGAGCCTTTGACTGGGTTCAAGAACAGCCTGTACCAGCTCCCATCAGTCCTGTGGTATAATCCTATTATATGTTGACCAGGAGTTTAACATTTGCTTTACATAGGGGAATGCATGCCATAAGATACTATTGCCTCCTTAAACCTTCGTAAATCTAACATTTCAATTGGAGCCCAAATATTTTGTGTAGTCATTTGATTAGGCAACTGCTGTACGGTTACCGGATAAATTAAGGGTGACTGTGTGAAAACAGGCTTTCTTTCTGTAACCTTATGATCCAATCTTGAAACAACTTCACTTAATTTCTTCTGTCTGAATTTGAATTTCTCTATGATTCATTTTTACAGGTTTAACAAGTTTTTCTAAAACTGTTATCCTGGCACTTAAATTGACTATCCTTTTAAATAGTAAAATGAGGATAAGCATAGTAATAAACTGCATAATTCGATCAACATTAATCTTCTCATATAGTTGTTCCATTGTCAGACTACCTAAAATTTCAAACAAAGCCCAATTTTCTTCCAATGTACACATAAAACCCATTTTTTTTAATGTGGAGAAAATTTCTCTTTTAAATAGTTTCCTTTAAAATATGTTAAGTGACTTACCAAGTCTGCATAGAACAGTAGAAATCTGAGGGAATTTCAAAACAGCCACCTAGGGTCCGAGGTGTGAATCCAGAGGGGGGGGGCACAAATTCTGGCTAAGAGCTTAATCAGCCACGTGTTCCCGCTTGAGCTGAGTCAAGCCTTGGCTCTGGCTTCCTTAAGCCCCAACCACGTGCATTGGCTTTACAGGCAGGGCAGACCTGAGTTGTTTGTAGCACCAGCTAACCGCTTGGGGCTACGGTCAGTCCGGCCCGAGGCCAAGCCAACCTGGGCCCGGGCTAGGGAGCCAGCTGCCCAGGCGGGAAACCGGACCTGCTGCCAAGCCAAGTCAAGCGGTTTTTAATGAATTCTTGTCACGTTGGGCGCCAAATGTAGATGTAACTGACCATCTTATTATATAAGAAACACAGAACCAATGTAAAGAAGAAAGCCAGGAGGTCAGAGCTAAGAGCCTTACCCGCCTCCTGCAGCTAGCCTCTTAAGCCAAGAGACATCTCCAAAAGAGACCTACTTTCTGTCTGTTTGTCTTTATATAGACTTTCTGTTCTGCCTTCTCATTGGTTGTAAAACCAACCACATGACTGCCTCGTCACTCACTGTCTGTTGGCTGTATCCTTGAACACACAGAGATCTACCTAGCTCTGCCTATCAAGTGTTGGGATTAAAGGCATGCGCCACCACCACCCAGCTCTGCTATGGCTTGCTAGCTCTGACCCCCGGCAACTTTATTTATTACCATACAAATAAAATCACATTTCAGTACAAATAAAATACCACCATATTCTTGAGTTACTAAGCATTGCATTTTAAAGTATGTATGCCACATATACACGAACTAAAACAATTCAGGCTAGGGAAGAGTTTCTTGAGAGGGGTAGCCCATGCTGACCTCAAATAAGGATCTTCCTGCTTTTGCCTCCCAAGTGCTATAATTATAAGCATGGTGTCCACTGTATCATTTTTGAAGTGGGCAATGAAATGTTTAGTTTTAAAGGAGTTTCACAATGGGTTGTTTTATCCAGGTAAGGATCCCAGTGAAGCATGTCAGCTTTATACTGTACTTGAAGGCTACTGTCAGCAGATAGAAAATTGTTCATTAGAAGCTTTCATCGAGGGGGCTGGAGAGATGGCTCAGAGGTTAAGAGCACTGACTGCTCTTCCAGAGGTCCTGAGTTCAATTCCCAGCAACCACATGGTGGCTCACAACCACCTGTAATGACATCTGGTGCCCTCTTCTGGCCTGCAGTCATATATGCTGTATACATAATAAAAACAACACACACACACACACACACACACACACACACACACACACACACACACACAAAAAGAAGCTTTCATCGACCAACTGTAAATATCTTAGTGATTTTATAAACAGCTTTATACAAGAGATAGAGAAAAATTAAATTCACTTTTCAAGAAAAATGTGATTTAATGAATTGCTACATATTCTATTCTATAGTTAGGAAGAGGCATGTGAAGTCAGAAATTGTTCTCAAATGAATGTTTCTCTTATTACCTGTACTGCTTTTGGGGCCTTGGAGTTACTTTATAAGCTCCAAATTCTTCTGCTTAGAAGTGGCTGATACAGTACTAAGGTGGAGTTAAAAGGTTAGTGTGGCCAGAAGGTAGTGGCGCACACCTTTAATCCCAGCACTCGAGAGGCAGAGGCAGGTGGATCTCTATGAGTTCGAGGCCAGCCTGGGCTACAGAGTGAGTTCCAGGAAAGGCGCAAAGCTACACAGAGAAACCCTGTCTTGAAAAACCAAAAAAAAAAAAGTTAGTGTGATGGCCTAAAACACAAGTTCTTACACTTGTGTGGCCGTGAATAGGAGGATCTTAAGAATGAAGTCTCTGCTCCTGGGAAAGGGATTCCGATTCAGTGGGCACGTAGTGAACACCAGGATTCACAATTTTTTGTATGCATCTTAGATATTTTTAAATTCTTTCAGCTGACAGAAGCATCAGGGAAGTCTTTTACCTTGCTTCTTGGGGTAAAGATACTTATGCTTTTATATGTGGTCCTTACACAAAATAAAATATGTTTGGTAAATCAGAAGTAGTTACCTGGAAGGTAGTATTTTCTGATTTTTTGTTTTGTTTTGTTTTTTGTTTTTATTTTTTTCGAGACAGGGTTTCTCTGTGTAGCTTTGCGCCTTTCCTGGAACTCACTCTGTAGCCCAGGGTGGCCTTGAACTCACAGAGATCTGCCTGGCTCTGCCTCCCAAGTGCTGGGATTAAAGGCTTGCGCCACACTGCCCTTTTCTTATTTTTTAAAAAAACTATTTTGCATCAAGAATTTTTTTTTAAGATCTTTTTCTGTATATGAGTGTTTTGCTTGCATGTGTGTCTATACCATGTATACATATGCCTGGTGTTCATGGAGGCTAGAAGAGTGCACTGGAGCCCTTAGAACTGGAATTACGGGTTGTTTTAAGTAGTCATGTAGGTGCTGGGAGTCGAACTTGGATCCTCCACAAGAACAAGTGCCCCTAACCACTGAGCCATTTCTCATTTCTTCATTCTAAGAACTGGCTTTTGCTTGTTTGTTTGTTTTTTTAGACAACAATTACTGCTGTTAAAGACTAGGAAACGTGAATGCCTATAATTTCCTAAAGTGGTGTTCTGGTGGGTTTTAAGAACAAAAAATAACATCATTTTGAAGAGCTTTTAAAATTTAATGATTAGAATGAAAAATCAGTGATAGGAAAAAACAAGACTCGTGCCTGAGCATTCGTGCTAGAACATATTTTTCACTGTTTATGACTGAAAATTTTTTTCAAATTTTAGGCACATTTTTAAAAAGTGTGAACATTGAGACATGTAATCTCAGCACCAGGAAGGTGGAGGCAGAAGGATCAGGAGTCTTCCAAGGCCAACCTGAGCTTATATAACACTCTGTCTCAAAAAGAAGTCCTTATCCTTTTAGAAACATTGAGCATTCAGCCTTGTGGATGCAGTTGCCTTGTTGGTTGGTTCTCTACCTGGAGTTCATATCACAAAGTCAGGAAGAATTAAAGGAGAAGGAAGGGGTTACTTCATCAGACACCTTGATTTCATTGATATTGGTGCTATCAGGTAACCTGTGTAGAGTTTTCCCCACAGATGGTTTTCTCACAGCCAAGGTCTATGAGATTGTTACTGTCTTAGAGAATTGGTCTCCAAGTTACTTGTCTGGTTCTAGGATGCAACCCTTGCCTTTACAGAATTGAATGGTAGGAATTTGGCCTATTATATCTTTTTTTTTTTTTAATTGGTGTTCATTGGTGTTTGACCTGCATGTCTTTGTGAGGGAGTTAGATCCACTGGAACTTGAGTTACAGGCAGTTGGGAGCTGCCATATGGGTGCTGGAAATTGAACGCTGGTCCTCCGGAAGAGCAGCCAATGCTCTTAAACAATGAGCCATCTCTCCAGCCCCCATTATATATTTTTAAAAGCCTGTTTGGCATTATCATCTTTTTCACTGTCACAGCTTGCATTTTACCATTTAGTTGTCTATGGAAGCAATGTACTCTTGACTTGCTGAAGTGTAGTATGGGGAGGAGGTGCTATATAACATGTCAAGTGGCTGTGTATATGCTTAATTTTTTTCCTTCTCTCTGAAGGTGTTTTAGATCAGAAAGCCTTGTTTGAGGTGCTTAAGAATTCCTATATATTCTATAGGTGTAGAGTCAGGGTGTGGAATCAGTTTATTTTTCAGGTCAAGAATGCTTGGCATGGTTTGATGTTTTGAGACAAGGTTTCAGTGTAGCCTAAGCTGGTCTGGAACTTGAGTTTCTGTCCCAGCCTCCTGGGTGCTAGGGATTACAGGCTTGTGCCATTGTGCCTGCTTAGATGTACTTTTCTATGGTATTTTACCTTTGAAACAATCAATCATTTTTACAGAGAGATTAGCTATAGTGAAAACTTTCTAAGCCAAAACTCTCACTTGTATTTAAAAATAGTTGCTGTTAGAACTGAGGATGAGGAGCCATGTGGTTCAGTGCCTACCCTGGGTTTGAGCAACTCAAGCACATGTGTGCACAGCCACTAAAATGGTATATCATTGTTTCACTGACTTAAGAAATAGTTTTAAACTGCTGTGTTATAATTTAAGTGGCGATTATAAGAGCGTATCTGTACTGCATCTCATTCTGTTAGGTCATCGGGACATTCTCTTTTTAATGGGTTAAAATAAATTAACATGTATCTCTGTATTTTTACATGAGCGTTGTCCTTTTGGTGATATATCTGTGTTGAAGCCAATACACTTTTCTCTAACATTATTCATTTATCTTTTAGTGACTCGCCTTTGCCAGTCTCCTCTCGTGTCTGCTTTGTTAAGTTCCATGATCCAGACTCAGCAGTTGTGGCACAGCATCTGACAAACACTGTGTTCGTTGACAGAGCTTTGATAGTCGTTCCATATGCTGAAGGTTTGTGCTTTGTTTCACTACCTATGTGGGCACCCTTGCCTGGCCACCGGCCACAGTGTAGGTGTAGAGTAAGCATCACTAGCGTGTTAGACTCTGAGCATTAATTTGAAACCCTTGATATACTGCACTCCATAATTCTTACTTGGAGATTTTTTTCTTACTTTAAAACTTAGAAATCAGGTCTGTTTTATAAGGTAATTAACTTTTTGCTATCTTTAAAATGTTTTTAAGTTTATTAAAATCAAATTCCTAATTGAAACCCTGAGATATATTATTGTTAAGAAGTCCCAAAGGTAAAGAATCATATTGTGTCACTCTCACACAGAAATCTTCAAATAAATGCATGATGCTTTTGTTCTAAATCAATAGCTAAGTCAGTTTTATTTCCTTGATTCTCTCACTCACTCCTAACTTAAAACAAAAACCCCCACATTAAATTCCAGTATACCAAGGGTTACAATAATTTTAGTTTTGTAAAAGTTTAAGATTTCCTATAGTTTAGGTGCCAAATGGGCACTGGGTGTTTGTTTTTATGCCAGATTTTCTTGTTCTTGTTATATTTTCTAGAATATCTCAAAATAATGAACTCTTCTCTCTGTTGTGTGTGTGACTTTTGTAGTGGAGAAGGCACATGCAAAACCCTCCCAGATGGCTGGACACAGTGGGTGCTCTGCAGCTGCAGGCTCTAGACACTAAACTAAACCAGCGAGCACTCGAGCCCCCAAGTGTTTTCCTGCTGTCACCATTTGTTAACTGCATTTTCTCTCTTTTTACGTTTTAGGCTGTTAAAGTAATTTGACAGAAAAAAAATGAGCAGGTTTTTGGATCTAAAAAAAGCCGCTGTGACAGGACAGCACTATTTTAATGCCATTTTGTAAAACTTTTCTAAGGCATATTTTACAGTTAGCTTGTTCCCAGTGAACTGCTGTTTGCTTTGCTTTTGGTAACTATAAATCTTTATTGGGGAAATCATTGCCATGATATACTTACTGAATTTTAACTTAATAACTTAATATACTGTCCAGGATCTACATGCTTTCCCCTTTAATAAAATGGTCAGTGGAAGCAGTATTTTGTAATTGTTGCTTTTTAGATGCTTCTTAGATAATTGAAGACAAATGTGAAGATTTGCCATCATAACTTTGTTAAAGTTGTGAAATGTCTAACCATAGAGAATTGCCTCTGGTTTTTATAAAGAAATTATATTCAGAGATGAGTTACGGCATGTTATTTTGGTAACAGTGTATCTATTACCAAGGTATTAAAATATGTGAGATGTGAGGCTAGTAACAATGTTTCTATGAAAGAAAAGACAGAAAGAACCTGATTTAGTGTATTTTGGATAAGCAATTCCTTTTATTTCAGTGTGCCTCTTATAAGATAAGACTTAACCACCACCTTAAACCAACAGAACTTACAGAACTCAATTCAGGATGAGTAAAGTAGACAGTAGGTCTTGAAACGGTCATGCCATGTGAGTAATGTGCAGAGTGCTTCAGTTAGCCATAAATGTAATGAGCCTGGGATAGAATATAAGTATATTATATAACTGGGTTTTTATAACTATTTTAAGCCATAGTAATTTTTGTAGATATGTATTTGAAAGTGAGGTTTTGGGGGAGTGTATATAGAGCTATAGAAATACTTAGTTCAGAAATCTGTTTTTGCTGCTTTTAATTTGTGGTATGATGTGCTGTATTAATGTTACCTCCACAAGTAAACTGATGTGTTCAATCCCTTTGTCGCCATTCACTCTGGTTTTAGCCCCTTAACACTTTGGCTCTTGGTCAGTGTGTTAGAACAATAGACCAAAAGTATACGGTAAGAATAGTCTTACTTGGTAAAATGTAGAGATAGCTGGATGTGGAAGGTGCTCTTAATAGTAATAGATTTGGGGGCATCTAGGTTCCTTGGTTAATGTTTGTTTCTTTTGTCTGTTTCTTTTTCTTTCATTTCTACACATTCATGCAGTATTTCATGGTTCTATCAAAGCAGCAGTAAAAAAAATACTCTTGACGCATGAAAATTAACTGGTGAGGGGCCTCATTGCTATTTTTAAATTGTAGTTTTACTTTTAGTCCTTTTTTAATCAGAGGATCAGATGCATGACTTTTTTAATGGATGCAGATCTTCTCTCAGGTGTCTCACAATAAATTCAAGAGGATTTTAGTTTGCCAGAAATGTAGCAAATGCACTAATTTGAGTAAGATGTTGATACTTAATATATCCTCTTGAGACATAATTTTGCATGCAAAATTATCCCTTAATCTTTGTAGGTTTGTTAATATTGATGCATTAATGCCCTATATCCAAATGATCTTCTCCCCTTCCCTCCATAACTCTTGGTATCTAAATTGATGACAGCTCTGACACAAGCAAGATAGCAGTGCTGTGTAGTATACATTTGTTTATATTATCGGCACTTCTCAGTGTAGGTGGAAGGAACCATTACCTTTATTTAACAGTGGTTTTTCTTTTTTGTTGTTGTGTTTTACAGTTCTTTTCCCTGGTTCAGCCTGAACTATATACCAGGCCCTGCTGAAAATACCACCCAACAGTTTTCTTCTGCAGCTTATCCAGTTTCTCTTAAGTGCCCTGTACATATTGTATGTTTTATGATGAGATGCAGTTTCTTAATATGTATTACAGAAATACTACTGGTATTTGCAAATATGTAGTTTAATTGTATTATTGAACTCTCATTTTGGGGGCTTGGGCACATTAACAGATTAATCCATCTGTATAGGGCTTTTGCTGTTGGATAGAATTTAAATTGTCTACATAAATTGTCTTAGGACCTTTAGATTTTATCTGAATACACAGATTAGGCTTTAAAAGCAGGCATACATGTGGTTTTGGGCTTAAGGAATTTTGGACAAGTTAGATATTGAACTGACACTACATAGCAACATTTTTTGATATGGTTAGCATGGCACATATTGGAACCTAAAGCATTTTACTGTACAGGTAAGGAATGTGCCATGTTTTACCTATTCTCTCTCTCTCTCTCTCTCTCTCTCTCTCTCTCTCTCTCTCTCTCTCTCTCTCTCTCTCCCTCTCCCCCTCTTCCTCTCTTTCCTCTCTCTCTGTACCTCCCTCACTCCCCTCCTCTTTCCCCCGGTCCCCCTACACACATTTTCCCTGTGTATTCAGAGACCTTCAGAAACATTCATATTCATGTCATGTGTCAGCAAAAGCCCTACTCTTGATTCCAACAGAATATTTCTTTTACATACTTTCCTTCTTTTAATTTTTGCAAAATTTGTATGGTAGGTGTAAAGAAAATCATAGTAACTGTACCATATTATTAACCCCTAAATCAAACTTTTTTTGTCTTGTGTATCTTGATTTTTCTGTGTGCTTTATAGTGAAGCAGCCGACACGAGTCGTTGTTCATAAAACAGCTTTTGAAAGTTGAGAGCACACCCCTGGAGAACCGACTGTGCTTGCTTACGTTTGGTTCATGACTTAAAAATCGAGTACAGGTGATGAAATCTTGGCAGTGTTAACAAAACAGTAGTGTGTATTGTGCTATTTTTTTTTTACTCTAGAAACTTAACCATTGTAGAGAAAAAGGAAACAAATTTTCACACATTGAAGTTTCATTCTGACATAAATTAATGATAAATAATCATAGACATCAAACTTTATATTTTAGCGAACATAAGTACTTTCAACAAACTCAGGTGGTGTATCAGGGAGACTTTTTTCTGGGTGTTTTTGTGTGTTTTCTGTCTTACAAGAGGGTGTGTTCTCATGCAAGGATGTTTCTCTGCAGGAGTTATTCCTGATGAGACTAAGGCTTTGTCTCTGTTGGCACCAGCTAATGCAGTGGCAGGTCTTCTGCCTGGTGGTGGACTCCTGCCTACCCCCAACCCACTTACCCAGGTACTTAAGCCATTGAAAGGGTGGTCGTATTTGGTGTTTGTGAGGTAGTGATGGGCAATACTAGGTGAACTTTATCATGATTGTATGCAAAGTCAAACTGCCTCTATAAGATGTTACATGTTTGTGTTGATTTAATTGTGCTTTAATAAAAATTGTGTCAGGAAGATGACAGGATCTTAGTAATATAAATAGGAAACAGGATGATTAGTGAATAGGAGAAGGTTACTACACATCTAATGAGTGTATAGCAGTCCCAATGAGGAACAATACTGCAGAGCAAGAACACAAAGAAACATTTTGACTAGAGGACTTAGTGCTGAGATTTGCACTTTGAAAGTATAGCTGAGTGTTTCATTGTGGAATCTGCTCTAGGAGATAATGCTAAAAAATTCACTGGGAAGACAAGATACAAGCTCTCAAAAGAAGCCCTCTACCTCAGTCAGTGTCCATATAACAATCAGTTGACAGCACTCAGAAGAACAGTACTTAGGGTCCTGTCATCATCATATCACAGAGCAGGACAGAACAGCCAGCAAGTGTGTGTTGAAGATGCAATGAGTACTTAAAATTGGCATACACTAGAGCTCTGTTGAAAGGTTTATTTTTCTTGCAAATCTTCAAAGGTAATGTTTTGTAAGGAATGGAAGGCTGACCATTATTTGACAAACTACAGGCCACAACCTTCATTTCTGTCGATAATATATTTTACTGGGACATGGCTATGTCCAGTTATTTGTATATTGTTTGTCATATTGTAGACGACAGAATTTGAACCATAGCAGTAATGGTTTTATACCATTGAGCTGTTGCAACAGTGCACACGTAACCTGTGTAGATGAAAAAGATAATGTGTGATCCAGTACAGAAAGTTAAGTTCTATATAAGAAAACTTTGACCATTGCAGATTGGCGCTGTTCCCCTGGCTGCATTGGGAGCTCCAGCTCTTGATCCTGCCCTTGCTGCTCTTGGGCTTCCAGGAACAAACTTGAACTCTCAGGTAATCTCACACTGTAAGCTTGCTTTGGTAGGGGATTATTTCATTAAACTTGTTTGTATTTCAAAGAAAGGGTTAGCTGCTTTTGTTGGAGTAATTTTTTTTTATTCTGTTAACTTGTTTGAAGGGGATTTAAATGACCACTGAATTACATCAGTCATTAATTCTTTACACATTTAAGGAATATTTTGTTTTAAAATCTTTACTTTTTGGAGGTATTCTGCTACTCTAAGGAGTTTTGGATTTTGTTTTCTGGTTCTTCGAACCATTTTTCCTCTTAAGTCTTTGGAATAACCAAGAGCTGATCCTATAAATCTGGGCTGCTCAGCCTTGCTCTTGATAACTTGCTACCCTCCTCTTCCACAGCTGTAGCCACAAACATCACCTGTTACGATTCTTAGCTTGAATTTATCTGTTTGTCAAAGATGTACACAGAGCATTGCACTGTTTGCTAGTTTGTCTTGGAACTTTTCAACAAACTAAGAAAATAAAATCACTATCACTTTTCAGTTCTGTGTGCTCACTGTACTTACCTTTTTTTTTTTCTTTTTTCTTAAGTCTCTTGCTACAGACCAGCTGTTGAAGCTTATGAGTACCGTTGATCCCAAGTAAGCATTCTTCTTTGTCTCCTTTGGTTATATACTGTGTAACTGTCTAGAGAACACTTTGAGATAAGTCTCACTATATGACATAGCCTTGCCATGTATTCACTGTGTGGTCCAGCCTGGCCTCAAACTCCTGTCCTTACCTCCCCAGGCATAGACCACTACACCAATTTGAAAAGAGTTAACTGTTAATAAAAAGAGAGTTAGCTATTCTTAGGACATAAGCTACATATTACATTGTAGAACAGATAGTGTTAACAGAAGAAAGTTAGCTATTCTTAGGACATTCTTAATACATTTTTATGTATCACATTGTAGAAACAAGAAAGGAAGTCCAAAAATAGGTCCCAATATTCAGGGTTTTGTTTTGGTTGTTTCCTAATAATCGTAAGTGGCTTGTTACAGAGTGATAGGATAGCATGAAAGTTGTGTTTTGATGATTCATACAAAATACAAATTAGAGCCAGGCATGGTGGCACACACTTTTAGTCTATGCTCTTGGAGGGGTGGGCAGAGACATGTGAACTGTAAGTTCCAGACCAGCTCGGGCTACATAGGAAGATCCTGACTCAAAAAAAAAAAAAAAAAGAATCCAATAAATACACATTTTTCTGTAGTCAGTATTACATTCATTGTAGCAGACTATGTGCATTCAAATGGGAAAAGTACAGAGGTGCCAGGGGAAGGTGCCACAGAGAAAACTTAGATCAGAAGCTGAGCCCTGAGCGTGGTGGGAATAGGAAAAGTTAGACTGAGAAGAAAGTGCCTATTAGGTGACTAACACTACCATGTACTTACAGGTGCTTTTTTACACAGTACTTGGAATTCTTTTCTGTTTGATGGTGACATTCATGGGGCTTCTTCCCTCTGTAAACTAATTGAAACTCTATTCCATGTCCCCTGACGTTGGTCAAAGTCACTATTAGTAAGTGGGAGAACATAGCATGGGAAAGGAAATGATCAGTTTGGCTTTGTGGTTACTGTCCCCATAGCCCAACATAATCAGTAGTACCAGTGTATTATAGGCTCTTGTGCCCACCCTTATTTTATTTTGTTTTTGTTTTGTTTTTGGGGGGTTTTGTTTTATATTGAGCCAGGGTCTCATTATATAGCCTTGGCTGACCTCGAGCTCCTGGAGATGTTCTTGCCTCTGCCTCTCAGATGCTAGGATTAAAGGAGTGTGCCACCACACCCAGCACTCTTAAAAAAAGTAATTTTTTATTTTTTTAAAAATCTGTTTGGCAGGGGGCTTTGCATGCATACAAGCTATACAGTATGTGTGTAGGTTAGGGCAGTTTTAAGGAGTTGATTCACAGTTATGAGGCTTTGCAGAAAGAGCGTTTCTTTGCTGAGCCATCTCAAGGACTATTTGTGCCTGTTCTTGATGACATCTCACTCTCCCCATGGATTACTATTGTCTGGTTTGTTTTAGTGGTTTTCTTTTGTTTTTTTTTTGTTTTGTTTTTCTTGTATGTGTAAATACTTAAAGGCAGATAGATCTTTAACCTTTGTGGTCAGGATTTCATGTGCAACTTTGTGAGGTGTTGGCCACTGCCTCAGTTTCTCCATCTGCAGTCTAAAAGATAGATTTTAAACTATTTCTTTTCTTAATTGCTTGTTTTAGATTGAATCATGTAGCTGCTGGTCTTGTTTCACCAAGTCTGAAGTCAGACACCTCTAGTAAAGAAATAGAGGAAGCCATGAAGAGGGTGCGTGAGGCCCAATCCCTGATTTCTGCCGCTATTGAGCCAGGTAATATGCACATATATCTTTTCCTTGAATGTTGAATTGTGGTTCTTGGTAAAGATGGTAATGGCCTAAATGTAGAAGTTGTTGAATAATATTCTTGGAGTTTTTTTGTTTGGTTGGTTTTGGTTTTTTGTTGTTGTGTTGTTGTTGTTGTTGTCATTGTTTTAAGTCTTTTATAGTCTGAGAGACTGAACATGTAATAGAGTTTTCAGTCAGATTCTTTTGGGTGTATGGTAGGAGTTGCTGAGAAGGAACCTGGAGGCTTGTGGATGCTAAGCAAGTATACCACCACTAAACTAGCTCTGGATAGATTGTCTTTTTGAGATTGATTAAATGAATTATCCTAGTGTATATTCTTTTTATATATGTGAATTTGTGGTGATGAAGCACATTTTCCCAATTAAATGTTTGATTTTTTTTTGTTGTTGTTGTTTGTTTGTTTTTACTCCCTTAGTAAGTGGAAATGTTCTTATTTATTACTTAGGAAGTAATTTTTAAGTATAAAGAATAAACTGATAGCAAATACTTTAAGCATATCATCTGTTAAGGTGTCAAGTAATTAATAGAGGTCTTAGATGTACAGCTGGGTTCTCTTAGAGTTTTTATGCTCTAACTGCTTCTGTTGAAAACTGAGGCTGAAATGATTGTGACTTGCCTGTAATGGATCTCCCCCCCCCCCCCCCCCCCCCCCCCCCCACAGGGTTTCTCTGTGTAGTTTGGTGCCTGTCCTGGATCTTGCTCTGTAGACCAGGCTGGCCTCAAACTCACAGAGATCCGCCTGGCTCTGCCTCCCAAGAGCTGGGATTAAAGGTGTGGCCCACCACCGCTGGCTAGCCTACAATGAATTCTGTGGTTATGTGGCTTTTTTGTGGCATTCACAGTAAATTAAAGCCCATGAATGAAATCACCTAACTGAATTGTTGGCATCATTTTGATGATGGTGTGCATGTGAAAAGGGCAGTGGCTTTAATTGCCTCCTAGGTCCTGAAGAAAGAAATTTGGTATTTTGGAACTGAAACCGTTTTCCTTAAGTGTTTAGTACAGTACAATTGAAAATGGCAGTGGAAGAATGGGAATGTATCATGGAAAAGCTGTCTTCCTAAAGTCAGTCAGATTCTGTCACTGAGGTACAGTGACAAGATAATGAGTCATGACTTTGGATTAGAATTTTAACATAAATGCTTAGGTGGTAAAGACAGTGTTCTTGGTACTCTAAATATACCCACACACAAACATGTATGATGAGAACATTTCATTGGGTCAAGAATTGAAAATCAAAATGTACTTGAATTGTAGGTATATTTGTAGAACACCCTCAGAAAGGAAAAAGGAAAAGATGCAGTGGAACCTTCTGAAGAACAAATCAGAAAACAAAAGAATAAAAAAGATAGCCTTTAGTATATTGACTTGTGGGGATGCTTGGGCCCTCCAGAGCAATTCAGATTAGATAGTGGAGGAAACCTTAGCTAGCAATTACAAATTGCCATAGGATTTACTGAAAGTTGAGGTAATTCATATCACTAAAGTAAGCTTCCTGATGAGTCTGTGCATAAGATGATCACTTATAGCATTTGAAAGTATCTTAGAAAGACTGAAATAAAGACAAAGAATTCTTGGAAGACTAGCAAGATGGCTCAGTGGGTAGATGTGCTCTGGACAGTCAGGAGACTGGAATTCCATTCCTGAACCTCACACATATACCTCTGGTTAAGCATTTCTTAGTACAAGTTCCTTTTCTTTTAAATCTAGACAAGAAGGAGGAAAAGAGAAGACACTCGAGATCAAGGTCGCGCTCGAGGAGGAGGAGGACCCCCTCATCCTCCAGGCACAGGTTAGCAGCCTCCTCCTGACCATCAGCTGTACCTTAAGGACCACCTCCTATGTAAAGTGGGTCTAATCATTAATCATTGCTGTGAGTGTTAGAGGGAGGAGTTGCTTTGAGCATATTAGGAGAAAGGTATTAGGTGAACAGGTGATTCCTACTTAAAACCAAAGCAGTTAAGGACATTTCACTGGTAGGAAAGCTTTGAGACTTAAACACTAAAATGCCATAATTATATGAAAAGAACAGAAAACTTAAAACGTGTTCTTGATCTGACTTTGTAATTTTAGTAGTATTGCTGTCTACATAGCAAGAGTTAGAGCTAAATCTGTTCTTACCTCCCACAGTTGTTGTATACCCTTTTGTGAATACATAAGGTTCTCTGTAACTGAGTGGGTCTCCCTCCAAACTTAAGAATCTTTAGCTTTTACACTTTAAAAAATGAAATCAATAAAGTTTAGCTTATGTGGATTATATCTGACCATATTACAAATTGAAGCTATCATAATAGCTAACTCATCTCATTTACAGAGCTTTGCAAAAAACACTTAACCACCCCCAAAACACTTGATGATGAAAAAGATTTGGTGTACTTCACCAACCTAAAGTTTTAGCTTAGTAGTAGAAATTGTATTTTGCATTCAAATTTTTACACTATAGTTGTGTTTACTTTTTTTGTTTTCTTTGGGAAGGGAGTATGTTGTTTTGAGATAGAGTCTCAGTACTTAGCCATGGATGGCCTGAAACTCATTATGTAGGCAAGGCTACTCTCAAACTCAAAGATCCACCTGCTTCTTCCAAGTACTGGAATTAAAGACCATACCACCGTGCTTAGCTCACATATTTTTAATATAAGTTTTTATTCTTTAAGAATTTCATACAGTTTATTTTGATCATAATCAGCCTTGTTCACACATATTTTAAAACCTAGGCTCATGGCTGTGCAGTTAGAAAAAGGAGAGTTGGTTTTAATATTTTCAGGTAATTTTAATAACTATTCTTTGGTAAATTGCCCCAATTTGATGTGATTTCTGGTTGCTACCCAGTTCTATGAAATGGCATTTACTAATCACCTCAGATTTTATCATAAAACCAAAGAATCAGAAAACTCTTATCTAGCAGTATCAGGTTTTTACATCTTTTATTTTTTCTTGATAGCCAGATTATTGACAACAGATTTGTTTTCCTTAAGGGATAATATGCTTTATCCTTCACATACGCAGTTTAGATTACCTGTATCTGTTGGTTCTTAGCAGGTTATATTTTTGTTATGGAATCTTCTGGCATCATCAGCTTATAGAATGCATGTGTACCTGCATAGACTCACAGTCATATACACAAGCACAAAGTGCGTGCACATGAACACATGTATGAGTAATCTCTGAGGTCTGGAAGATAACTGGGCTGAATGATGACAGCAGTTAAAGGGAAGGAAATTTTTCTCCAATGTTTGATACAAAGCTCATATCTCTGAGGTAGATGTTTTGTGTATTTTAGATCTATATGCACATATATTACTAATTTACATTTTCAGGCGGTCACGAAGCCGGTCAAGGAGGCGGTCACACTCCAAGTCTAGAAGTAGAAGGAGATCCAAAAGTCCAAGACGGAGACGATCTCATTCCAGAGAGAGGGGTAGAAGGTCAAGGAGCACGTCCAAAGCCAGGTATATTTGTACAGTACAGACAGAGGCAGCAGCCATAGTTCCTGAGACCCTAGTGCTATGCTTTGCTTGTTGCAGCGTAGGTGAGGTGTGGGAGGGGGCTACTGTTGGTTTCTTATCTCTTGCCAAGCTGAAGGTGTGACACTTTTTTTTTCACATTTTTAAAAATTTATGTGTCTGGGTGTTGCCTGCATGTGTGTCTGTGCACCATGTGCATACCTGGTGCCCACAGAGGCCAGAAGAGTATATGGGATCCCCTGGAACTAGCGCTACATATGAGCTGCCACATGGACAGTGGAAATTGAACCCCAGGTCATCTGAAAGAGCAATAAGTGCTTTTAACTGCTAAGCCATTTCTCTAGCCCCTATAACATTTCTAAGTAATAAATTCTTTTGGCTACCCTTGTCACCTACCTCATTGGCTTTCCTCTTTTTTATTCAACCACTGCTGTGGGTCTGAGTTCTGGACTCCCAGACCTCTCTTGTCGTGTGCCAAGGAGCTCCAAACTGTGTTCATCTACCTTTATGTCATCATTACTGATTGGGAACATTCCTCAAGGATCATTTATGGTCTGAACATGGAGCCATATTAGAGAAAGTCTTTTGTCCCATGATCTGACCAATAAAGTTAATTGAGGATTTATAAGAAAAGAGAGAGTGGCATTTTCCCCCAAACTTAAAAATAACATTTTTTTTAACTAGTCTTGGGGCTGGAGAGATGACTTAGGAGTTAAGGATACTTGCTGCTCTTACAGATGACCTGGATTTGATTCCTGGAACTGACATCAAGTGACTCACATCTAGTTGTAACTCCAGGTCTAGTGGATCCAACACCTTCTTCTGGTGCACGTAAATTCATGGAGATAAATACATACAAGTTTAAAAATAAGTAAATGTATCTTTTAAAAAAGAACACATTTTTTCATATACAGACAAATTCTTTTTAAGTCAATGGTCTAGTCTTCAATAACTGAAGTTATAGTAGTTCCCTTTTGTCCCACCCCCCAATCATTTATCATTGGTGAGCATGTACCTTAACTGATTGGAAAGGAACTGTTTCCATACACAGAGAAGGAATCAGGCATTCCTTTCCTTAAGAACTTTCTATTGAAAGCAAGGGATAGTCAAATGGGAAGGAACAATGTTAAGTGATAGCTGTATAAATTCAGGTGTATTGATCAGTTACTGAAGGGAGAGCATTGTGGTATAGCACTCACTCGTGCTTTGAAAGACTAACAGTGGATGGTGTACTTGAGAAGGTATACTGAAGCCCATTAGGAGAGTTGGTGATAAAGGCTGTCTGGCAAGAGAAGATGACTGCTGGAGCAGAAGAACCAGAGGAGGAAGGAGACAAGGTGGAGAATGTGTACTGTGGGATTTAAATAGAAATGAATGGGAAGGACCTGTAAAGAGCTTTGGAATTGAGTGTGGTTGTAGTACCTACCTAACCATTGTGGCAGGAGAGTTTTCAGATGGCAACTGATTAGCCCAGAATATGCAGTAGCAAAAAAAAGGTACAAACTTTGGTTAGTCTGTGATAGGGGTTTCTTGGGCATGTGCTCATTGAAGGAAAGAGTGACTGGTTGTGGTGCTTTGTTGGTTTCCGACATTGTGACAGAGTTCAGGAACTTGTAATCAAGTGAAAAGGACCCAGCGACAGCAGTTAAGCCCATTGACCTCAGCACCAAACACAAAAAACTGGCCAGCATTCTAAATAATTTCTCAGCATTTAGGCCACTTTACTATTGGAAATAAGTTCTAAGTGAACTATCAAGAAAATGGAAGGCTTAGAGAAATTATTTTATCACACATATGCCATGTGTCATAACAAAAGTGAGATTACATGGAATGAAGTATTAGTCTTTCTTCACTTTATTAAATTATGTTTGTTAGAGACAAAAAGAAAGAAGATAAAGAAAAGAAACGTTCCAAAACTCCACCAAAAAGCTACAGTACAGCCAGACGCTCTCGAAGTGCAAGCAGGTAAGGCAGCAGCACCCTGAGGCCTGAGGGATGACTGTTTTTCAGTAGGACACAGATGTTCCAGAATCAGACAAATACCTCGATGTTGAGAAAATGAGGCTTCATTTGTGATGCTTACCATATTTATGTATTATGCTCAAGAATGTTTACTTCCATATAGTAGTTTCGTGATAAGTGAATGGGAGGCAAGAATGTGTCATTCTTTGACTATAGTGTAAATTATTACACAGAAAATGGAAGTGATATGGCAAACTTCATAGAAAATATATTCTTAATGTTCAACTCAATTTCAATCATATGTTGCTCAGACATGCTCGGATGCACTTATCTTATATGAATATACCAGAAGGTTTGTGCCATGGTTTTTAAAGACTGAAAAGCAGATCAAAGACTTGAGAACCAATAATATAAAATTTGGAGAAGAAAATGAAAATAAGCTTTGGTGTCCTTATATTTGGCATTGGTTCCAATGAGGCATAGAAAACTGCAGCACTAGATGAAAGGCTATTTTTTATTTTTATCTTTTAAAAACTACCAAACTATGGCAGCACACACCCATAAATAACCCAGCTCTTGGCAGTTAAGACAGGATAATGCCAAATTCAAGGCTAACCTGGACTGTATTATGTGACCGTGTCTCAAAAAATTCCATTAAGAAGGTAAAAACACGCCGGGCGGTGGTGGTGCACGCCTTTAATCCCAGCACTCGGGAGGCAGAGGCCGGCGGATCTCTGTGAGTTCGAGGCCAGCCTGGGCTACCAAGTGAGTTCCAGGAAAGGCGCAAAGCTACACAGAGAAACCCTGTCTCGAAAAACCAAAAAAAAAAAAAAAAGTAAAAACACTCATTTTTGTATTTAATAAGGTAAGGGATTTATACCTTCCCCAACTCCTTGCAGATCAATCCATCTCATTAGTCTTTTCTTAAGCTTGAGATTGTTTTGGCCTAAAGCAGTATTGTGAGGCAGGTTTTGGGCTGTGGGAGTTCTAATGGAGCTAGTGAGACCACACTATATTTTAAAGCCTAGTTTGCACATTTGTGATTCTAGGGAGAGACGACGGCGGCGAAGCAGGAGTGGTACAAGGTCTCCTAAAAAGCCCAGGTCTCCTAAAAGAAAGCTGTCTCGCTCACCATCTCCACGGAGGTAGGGGTATCAATTGTTTATACCTATGATTCGTAATATTTGGGACTAATAAATTTTTTAAACTGCTAGATTTCTTACATACACTTTAATTTGTGGGGGGCAATTAAGGCATTATTCTCTAGAGATTTTCAGTATGTGCTTTGTTGGGGGTGGAGGGTTAGCACTTCAGGCCTGTATCCAGCTTAGATTCTTTGATTGTCTGATGTTTTGATTTGGCTCTTTGTGATCTTTCTAGTGAGCTTGGTTAATAAGATCATCATCTAAGCAGAGTAAGACCTGTTGCCTACTTAGGAATAAAACTGCCAGAAGTTCCTGCAAAGTAGCTCTTATAAGCACATTTTAACTGTCATTCTTTCTAGACATAAAAAAGAGAAGAAAAAAGATAAGGACAAAGAAAGAAGTAGGGATGAAAGGGAACGATCAACAAGTAAAAAGAAGAGGAGCAAAGACAAGGAGAAGGAGCGCGAAAGGAAGTCTGAGAGCGACAAAGACGTCAAAGTAAGTACACAGGCCAGGGCACTGCCACTGAGGTGCTGTCCCTGTTTTTAAGAAGTGCTTTTCCTTTGAAGAAGCTTATTTTTCCATTCTCCTTGGCAAAGCAGGTGACACGGGATTATGATGAAGAAGAGCAGGGCTATGACAGCGAGAAGGAGAAGAAGGAGGAGAAGAGACCAACAGAAGCAATGTCCCCTAAAACAAAGGAGTGCTCTGTGGAGAAGGGGATAGGTGACCTGCGAGAGTCCAAAGTAAATGGGGATGATCACCACGAAGAAGACATGGATATGAGTGACTGAGCCCCTGAAGCTAGCTACAGATGGGCCTCGGTATCATTCCTCATGATACCTAATGCTGTGTGTGTTCATCTCACCAAGGTGTATACAGCTGCACATTACCAATGGCTGCAGAACACCCGATTGTGAACTCTAGTTCTTTACAGCAAAAGCTTTTAGAAAGTGGTACCTGGGTGACCAGCACTGCCATGGTGATATCCATTTGCGTGACCAAGCAGCTGTGCAACTGCTGCTTCTAACACAAATGAACAGCTGCATGCATCTCCAGCAGGCATGGATTGTCTCTGTCGTATGATCCTCAGTGCGTTCACTTAGAGTATTTCTAGAGTTTGAGTCCTTGCCGTGATAGAGCCATGTAGGGAATGCACTGATTGCATGTTACCCCAAATGTCATGAAACCCTCCAACACGGTGACCTACTTAATGGTCTTACTTGTTGACATGACAAATTAACATTCTTAGAGTTACATCTGGAAACAAGCATTTGTGATAGATAAGCCTTTTGAGCCTTGTGGCTAAATTTTTGTGGCTTTGTTTAACTTTCAAAGGTTATATATGCACTAACCTTTTTTGATGGCTAAGTAGGCTTTAAATTACAGGAAAAAAATTTTCAAATAAAACTGGCTGTAAAATATGATGTTTTGAATTAGAGTTGTTCACTTTTTCATAGCTACTTATGTTTTTTTCCAATAATTTATTTCACATCTCTACCAGTGAACGCAACCTGCTTATCCAGTCCATCACTAGAAGAAAATGACCTCGTCCTGATTTTCAGTTTTCAACTTTTGTTTTAAAGCTCACTGTTGAACAAGAGGAGGTGGTGGTGCATTTTAAATTGACCTTCATGTGCTTTTAAAATACGACAAATCTTGATAATGTACTTTTATTTGATCTCAAGTTGTACAAAACCAATAAATTTGTGTTACTTTGATTGCAGTGGTATCTTATGCACAGTGATTCCATGTTATATGCAGACTAGGTAGATAACTGTTTTCTTAGTTACAGGAGTTAGAAGCTTCACTTTTGTGCAGTAAAAAACAAAAGTAGGCTACCATCTGTGCCATGTTGATGTACAGTTTCTGAAATTGTTTTACAGGACTTTGATAATAAAACCCTGAAACTCACAAGTCATACTCCTGTAGAATTGCATTGTGTTTATTCACACGTTGAATATGTATGTCGTTACCTCATCAGTTTCCACTTCAGCTCTTCCTTTCCTTGTCTGCATGTTCAAACATAGTAACTAAATTGAGTGAGTTCACCACCTCAGGATAGATACCAGCAGAATTGTCAACAGTTCCTTCTGTCTAAATTATGGTTTAACTTGTGTTTTGGATGTAGGACTGGGGTCATGCAACAGTGTCTTAGGGATAAATATGATCTCACCTATACCTAGTAAATTTATATTTTCATTGACATTATAGGAATTTGCCTTTTCTGAAATAGTATGGAAGTTGTTGATCACATGTTTGTACTGTATTACAAAACTAAACAGATAAATGGCTAGTATTGGGTGGCTAAGAGGGAGATAGAGACTGGGGTTTGTAGTCTCCATGTTTTGATTATAAATTATTAAATAAATTGATTGCTGTAGAGAAAAGCAGCATTCGTACAGTTTGTAGTTGAGTAACTTTTTAAGGATTTTATGTGCAAGAATTTGGTCTATGACAAATGCATCAGATTCCATTAATGGTCTGAATAGCCTCTACATTTTTAAAACAAAGCTGATATGTAGGTGACATTTGCTTAAACACTTTAGTAGATAAAAGAACCATGTGGTGGCATGACCAATTCTGTAATAAACAAGGAAAACACTGTCAGTTCCCAGGGCAAATCAGTATCCAAAGTTCATTCTGTTGCCTGTGAGCAACCTCTTAATGCAGACATTCACTTTGCTACAGTTAGTTGTAAACTAGTGCCACTGATGTCATCAGAAGGCAGATTTATTTAGGACATTTCTTTGGTGAAGTCTGCATAAAGTTGGTACTGTACTGGCACGCCTCTTAGCTGACAAATAGTTGGACCCAAGTGGACACTGCCACCACACTGAGTTCTGTATTTGGTGGTAAAACAATTTTAAAATAAAAGTGGTTTTGTTAGAAAAATGTTTGTCCTTATTTATTTTGCATAGTTTTTAGTCATGAAAAACTTCAGGCTATGTAATTAGTGAAAGATGATGGCTCCATGGTAAGCCTGAGTGAGATGGGGGGCAAGCATGGGATGTAGAACCATCACCTTGCTAAAATAAGATATCCCTGGGCTGGTGGATGGTAGTTCCTATTTTAAAACTAATCAGTAATGGAGTGCCAGAAATAGGCTTAAGGTATTCAGTTCTCTTGGATGGCATCTGCACCTTATGGGAAGATGAATTCTGACTACATCGTGTCTATAAAAATGAGAAGTGCTATCCGTGTGCTCTTTGCAAAAAAAAAAAAAGGTAGTGTATTACTAGGTTATTTCTGTAAAGTATGCCACTAATGTAAGAATGGTACCTCTTTTTAAAACTCACTGCTAATATGGGGTTTTTTAGTTTCATTTTTTTGCATGAGAAACTGAAGGTTAAAGGTCACAAGTGGAGTGCTATAAATATTTAATAATCAGGATGTTATCCCAAGATGAAGTTTTTACTTTTCCAGTATTTTAGATAGAAATTGATTTACCTTTCTGAAGGTAAATTCACTTTTTAGTACTGGATGTAAAAACAAAACAAAAAACTTTAAAATACTTAGCAAGCACCCAAATTAATGTCTATCATTACAAAGAATCAGTATAGCAGCTATCAGAAAAGCAGAAGCTTTAGTTTTTAGAATGTGATTTGACATAATGACTTGAGTTTTGTACCTGGTACTGCAAGTGGATCTAGGCAGTGGAAGGAGAGGCTGACAGCTATAATAGGGTGGATCCCACAGAGCAGACTGAAATGGCCTATATCTTGTTACTTGTTAGTTTGGAGCATGGGTGTCCTGCAGAAGGACAACTAGGAAGCTGAAGACACTTCAGAAGTCTTGAGCTGCTGCTTCATCTCAAAGGGGTACACAAAAGCTGAACTTGACATTGCTTTCCAAAATTTTACCACCCAGGCAGCAGCATCCTTCAGACAAGAGGTGGAGTTACTGTGTTACATGTTTCTGTTCTAAAGTCATACTCACTTGAAAAACATTCAAAGCCTGATGACTGGGAACTAGCTGATCTGACTCTGAATGCCTGTAGACTTGCATGTGTTGAGGATGTGGCAAGGTTAGAAGTACTGTTCCAGAGCAAGCTGAAAGGAGCAGCTTTTTTTGTTTTGACCTAGCCCTACTGTGCAGTGAGATCTAAAAATTGGCTGCTGACATGCTGTGAAACTTGTAGGTGACAGCTAATGCTGTCTGAGGTTTCTGGCATGCAATGTTTTTATAAACCTGCAGCTTCATAGTTTACCAAATCATGGTTTTGGCTGAGCTTCATTTTTGCTAGCTTTGTGATTACTTCCTGTCCAATTCTCCGTGGGCAAATTTGATTGTTAGTTGTCTGCAAAGTGGTCCACTCTCCAGTCTTCCTGTACTCAACCAGATCTGTCTTCTGTAGACTTAGTGGAAAGTAAAGAGGTTGAACCTAACATCTCATACAAGGCAAGCACGAAACCAAAGTGGTACATTTCTAACCACTTTTTACATAGGGTCTCATTAAACTGTCCTCTTGATCCTGCTGCTTCAGTCTCCCAGATAGTTGGAATGGACTACATGTATGTACCACTGCACTTGACTTGAAAACCCAATTTTATTCATGGGCTTTAGTTTTGCCTTCAGCTGCTTGCTATTAGCTAATAATCATGTAGGCTTCCAACCATCAACATGTACTTAACTCAGCCATGATACCTGCTGTACACTGCTTTTATTTACTGCAGTTTCCCCTCCTCTTCTCCAGGTCTCTTTCCCTAACCTCCCCTCTCCCCCAGATCCACTACTGCTCCTTTACCTTCAGAAAAGAGCAGGCTCTCAGGGTATCAACCAAATATGGCATAACAAGTTACAATAAAACCAGGCCTATACCCTCGTATCAAGAGAGTCCCAAAAGCAAGCGAAACCCACAAGAAGACCAAGCTATACAACCATAACTTAGTTCATGCACAGGACCTATCAGACGCATACAGGCTCCCTGACTGTCACTTCAGTCTCTTGTGAGCCCCTATGAGACCTGGTTAATTGAATCTGTGGGCCATGTTCTTGTAGTGTCCTTGACCCCTCTGGCTCCTAAAATCCTTCCTCCTCCTTGGATTCCCCGAGCTCTGCCTAATGTTTGGCTGTGGGTTTCGGCATCTGCCCCTATCAGTTGCTGGATGCAGCCTTCTCTGATTATGTTAAGCTCCAGTATACAAAACTGCAGCTCTGCCAAAGAATGTATACTAAGGACAAGTTCATGAATGGTTTCTTGAAGATGGGAACCATATCTCAGATGTCACCTAAGTGATGAGGTATCACACCTTCCTGAATGACACCCCTACTACTAATTTAAACTTTTAAAATTTGCAATACATAATTTTACATACCTACATTTCAAAACAGTAATCTGCATGTAAGATTATAAAAAAATACTGATCTTAATTTCATTAACAAGATTAAAAGGCACATCATGAAAAACTAATATTGTGAAAAGTTTATTTGCATTAATTATTAACTCCTTTTTTTCCCCACCATCATAAGAGATGCATTTGTTCTTTGTGATCAGAGGAAAGACATTTTGGAATGGACAATCTGATTCTACTATTCATTAAAAGAAAAATTGAAGTCTTAAAACAATCCAGTGCAACAATTTTCAGTAGTACAATCCAGTGCAACAATTTTCAGTAGTACAATCCAGTGCAACAATTTTCAGTAGTCCACCTGTCTCCAGTGTAACCCAGCAAAATATTCACATGTTAAGAAATTCCACGTCTGAAGCTGCAATTTATCGTTTTTTTCCTACCTGGTCTACAGAGCCAGGGAGCCTAAAGCAGCAGTGGTCACTGCCTTTCAGAACCCCAGAATTCACCACTGACAACACCTCAGTAGCTAAGTCACTGGATCAGCCATTGTCTGAATGCCAGGGACCAAACCTTCATTCCATCAGGCTAGCTCTGGGCTTCCCAATTCTTAAAATTATCTTACTGGAGTGATTAGGGCTTTGAATTTTTAACTCTTGATTATTTTTCTTATAAAAAGTAATAAAATGTTAACATATACAAGGTGTATCACTATGTGAAATGTAATTGTAGAGAGATAAATATCTGATGGCTGATGCTTTGGATTTTTAAATAATCTCTTCAATAAAAGTCTAAAATTTTGGTAAAAGTTTAAACTACAGGTCACTCTATAACAACCTGACAGGTGCATCCTTGACACATTTCATTAGGACACATTTATAAACATTTAGCTAAGTCTTTAATACAACATGATACTTTATGACTTAGACATTAGTCTCCCTAATTTATTTTCATTCTTGGACCTTCAAACCATCTTGTAATAAATATGAAAAATTTTAAGTGCAAAAATGAGTAATGCATGATTTTAACACTTTGGAGACAGAAATCAGTAAATATTTTCCTGTGACTTAAGAAAAAAATAAGAACTGTCAATCTTGCATGTTTCTGGACTTTTAGCTTATAACAAATATATTGTAGCATATAAAATGTTTTTACCTTATTTTGAAAGCATTACATACATATAGTTGTCCAAAATATGTATTTTTTAAAATTGACACCAATGCATCCATATTCCATTAAAAATAATCTGACTTATGTGCACTTACTAGGAAGCAAGTTTAAAAATTTGGAATTTGTTTTAAAGTGCTGATACTTGGGAGAGGGCTAGCTGTAAGCGTGTTACCGTACCTATCAACAGAACAAGAACCTTTAAACTCAAGTTTAGAAAAAAAACAAACAAAAAAAGAGGTTCTATCAAAGGAAGATCAGTAACAGTTTCCACTGAAAAAAGATTCAGGTAAAACAAAGAGCACCACGATGAGCTGCATGAAGGTGCTGGGGGCACCGCATTTCCTGTAGGGAGCACTCCCTCGGGGAATGCATTGCAGCTGAAAATGCAACTGTTACCGAGGTGCTGGGGGGAGGCGGGGCACCACATTCCCTGCAGGGAGTGCTTCCTTGGAATGTATTGCAGCAGGCTGTAAATGCGACTAATGGTTGCCATTGCTCTGTTCACCTCAGAAAACTCATTTCCTTCTAGTTCACTGCACATTCAGATTACAGAACTATACATAATAATGAAAACAAAGTTTAAAGGAACATTTATACATGCCACCCTGAATAGAGGTGACGCATTTCAAGGGGTTTCATATCTCTTAAGACACTGAATTTACGTTAATGGTCCAGGAGTGTTTTAGATATAGCTATAGATATATTTATATGCATATATATTTCAACAGGAAGTGTAAAAATCTTTAAAAACAAATCACAGCACTCACAGCTGCTTTACATAAGAAGGTCTCAGGGTCACTGGGTGTCAAACTATTACAGACAGGAAGTGACTTTAAAAAGATGAATGGCACATCAGGAAGCTTCGGACGTTTATTAGAGGTTTCTCATCACATCACTGATGTGTCGACCCTCTGCTTACAGAAGCTCTGTCTCTGCCACCTGGAGCCTCTTGCTCTTCTGGATCAGTTAAAGGTCAGGAAAACGACTCGGGTCTTCCTTGTAGTCTTCAGGGATGGCAAAGATGGAGCCATCAAATTCATCACATCGGAACTCCTGAAAAGTCACAGTGGCTGTGATCGTGGGAAACACGGGGATATCTGGAGAACAAATGGTGAGATGCTGTCAGATGCCTATCTGTGACAACCCATTCGAGTTGGCCACATTCCTTCTCACAACCGCATTTCCAGAGCGACCCAATTTGTACCCACCCTAGCCTGGGCAGTGGGTTCCAAGACTCTGGGGCCTGGGGCCCTTGCAGCTGCTTCCTAGCCTGATCTGGCTTCCACAGAGGCACATCTCCCTGATTTTTTAAATCTTGACACCTTTACTTCAAGTGACACCTCGTCCACTGGATAACATATTACTTGAGCATGACAATCATATAAAAGTTTCTGGCCCAAATGGTAAGTGAATCTGTAAAGTATGTTCACCTGCTCTGCTCATTTGATTCTCCCTGAGTTCCTGGAAACTGCACAGGCCAGGCAGAAGCTGGTCTTATTCCTAACCCCCTTTACTCAGGGGCCTCAGATTTCATTCATGAACAGCCTCTGAAGTGGGTCTATCCAGCCAAAGAGTCTACCCAAGGTGAGAAACAGTAAAGTTGCTTTTATATACTTAGTATTTTGTCTGCAGAATATTCTCAGGCCAGAAACAGGAGGGAAAGCTTTAATGAAACAATCACCACAGGCACTCTGGAGCTTCCAGCTTCCACTGCTGCCTACTGTTGGAGACACAGTCTCACAGGAGTCAGCAAACTCAGGCCTTCTGACCGAACTGTTTTGTATGGCTTGTAAGAATTTTCCTAACCCAGCACTCAGATTTCTTTTAAAAGTTTGCCCATTTCTTTAGAAAGTTTGATAATTTTATATTTCACATTTAAGACGATGACCTTTAACTTCAGTGTAAACTAAGGGAAGGCTTGTTTGCTTTCCTTTTACTTTCTTTCCTTTTTTTTTTTTTGGTCATTGTTATTGTTTTGTTTTTCGAGACAAGGTTTTCTCTGTGTAGTCCTGGCTATCCTGGTGTTCTGGAACTCACACTGTAGACCAGGCTAGCCTCGAACTTAGAGATCACCAGCCTTTGTCTCTGAGTGCTGGGATTAAAGGTGTGGGCCACCACACTCTGGCTGGCTGTTTCTGTTTACAGAAAGAAGCCCCACCACTCTCACCATGTGTAGTAGAAAACTATCTTTCCTACACTGAAGTGCCTTTGTTAGACAAAGAGTGTGTTAGAGGAACTTCTGGTCCCTCTGCCCACGTGCATACCTGCACCACACATTTGCAGTGCTGGAGACATGGAGTTAAAATCAACCCATGGGGAATAATTGTTAATACATTACGATTGAGTCTTTGTCACAACAGTTCAGCTGTTATGACCCAATTCCGCCCTCTTACAACTGCTAGGAAAAGCCTAGTAAACTAATGCAGAATTCTACTTCCTGACTTCCCATGCAAACACTAAATGATCTGTTTCCTGCCATTTGGATAGGAACTAGTGTGTCAACTATCCCTCTGCAAAGGTTTCTTAAATTCCTCCTCCTGGTGCTGTGCAGTCTGCATCTCTTTGTTTCATTATGTATATCTGTGCTTCTTTATTTTAGTGACTTAAATGTTCACACTCACTCTCCTGCAATGAGGTGCTCCCATGTCCTTTATATTTCAATTCCTTTAAATCACATAGAAATCAAAACTTGCATCAGGTGCTGTATTTCTCAGGCATTTTATACACGTAACAAAACAGAAACACCAATGCACTTAAATAATAATAAAAAAAAACTGAGTAAAAATGAAGCAATTGGTGCCGGGCGGTGGTGGCGCACGCCTTTAATCCCAGCACTCGGGAGGCAGAGCCAGGCGGATCTCTGTGAGTTCGAGGCCAGCCTGGTCTCCAAAGCGAGTTCCAGGAAAGGCGCAAAGCTACACAGAGAAACCCTGTCTCAAAAAACCAAAAAAAAAAAAAAAAAAAAAAAAAAAAATGAAGCAATTGGTATATGCATTGCCCTTTAAAATATATACCTTATGAAATTTGAATTTAAAAAAACAACACTAAAATTACACCTAAATTATTGTCTTACCTAATTTTACAGGAAAGCCTGGAGGAAGCTTCATTTGAACAAATTCTCTAAGCTTGTTAAAGTGCTTGAAGGGTGCTATTACTTCTAGAACATTCAATAATCTGAAAATGAAAGAATAATATTTTCATGGTTCAGGTCCTTAAGGTTGTTCTTGAACTGCATAGCTCAAACCAGATAAGCTGAGGCAGATTAACTCCTCAATCTTTCTGGGATGCAAGGCTGAAGTGCATCTATTTTCTTTTATTTTCATGACTGAGCTTCACTATCAGGTTAGAAGGGTTAATCTTAATACTGATGATCCTGGCTTGCTCACATAAATTTCAGATCACACAATCAATCCTTCTGCTTAAATTCCAGGGTTCTTCAGTTTCGGGTATCACAGAGTCACACAACAGCTCCTTTGATCCTCTGGTTGAGTTATTCTAACACCTACTATTATTTTTCTTTCAACAGGAGATATCTTCCAGTGCCTTGCTGTGTAAGCAACAGCTAAACACAAATTAAATCACCACTTTCCTTTACTGAGTAAGCAACAGCTGGACACACATAAATCACACGATTTTCCTTTACCTTACTTTTTTTCTGGGGCTGAGAGTTGGCTCCAAGATCTCATGCTTACTGCTGAGCTTATAAGATCCCAGCACTTTTTAAAAATTCTTGAGACATATAATGTCACACTAACTTGTCCGGGAAGGCCTTGAAGTTCTGATCCTCCTGCCTCAGTGTCACAAATAGCTGGATTGTGGGCCTGAGCATAATTTACCCCTTCCTATGTGTCAAAAACTATGGGTGGGTTACTTCTATGCTTTCTCTACCCAAATACCTTGAATTTGTTTCCTAATAACTGAGAGCTAGACTACAAAAAGAGGCCATGGTAGAATATTTGCCCAATATAAGCAAGGTCCTAGGTTCAATCTGTAGCACTACAAAAAAACAAAAAACAAAAAACAAAGAAAATCCAAAAGTTTATTTATTTGAAACCAGGTGGAGTAGCTCACACCTGTAAATTCACATGATCCCAAAATACTCAGGAACCTGAAGCATGGCAACTAGGAGAGTTCCAGTAAAGTCTGGGCTACAGTAAGGTCCTATCAAACCAAAGAAACCTTGTAATTTAAAGGGGTAATTTTCTATGGTGATTGTTCTGTACCCATTTGGAATCAAATATTATCTCACAGATAATGTTCCTACAGAGACATGTCTATCACATCTTGAACACTAGCCACACTTGGAGGCTAGTAAATGGATGCCACTTCTGTACAAAGACATGTCTCTGACACTTTATCTGCTGTCAAAATTTAATTTCAGCCACATCTATTCTCATCAACTATCTCTGACGTATTTGTTTTGTGACAATGCTGTTCTCTGTTCAGTTTAGTATTCCTTTGGCCTTTCCATCCCTTTTTCATTTCATTCTGTTGTCCTTCATCTCAGGAGTGATCTAGTTAACACCGATTTTATGTTCTTGATGTGTTTTTCCACAGCAGCAACAGGAAGTTTCTTCTGTTGTAGAATAGATTGTCTATTTTCTGTATGCAGTATTCCTTGATTTCCTTTTCCTAGGACAGTGTTCACAATTATCTATGTACTAATACATCTATTTCTCATGTCTTAAGGATCTCTGGAGTTAACTCCAAGCACACTATAAAATCAGCTGCATCCCTTTATTATGAATCAGAGATATCTTCCCATGTTTGCTAACTCTCTTCTCACATTTGCCTCCAGCTTCTTCCCATGTGTGACCTCTAGCTTACAGAGGCTCTATACAACAACCTACTACCCTTCTAAAGCTTGAGGGTGACAAGGGCAGGGAGTGTGAACAGATTTTGTTCAAAATTATAGACCCTGCTCTCTTCTCTAAGGAAAAAAAGTCAGTGTATTGGGCTAGGTTCAAAGGGGAATGAATTAGGGAAAAATAATAATAACTGGGTCCTTCAACTCCTGTCCAGCCACATTTTCATAAGGAGCCAAGAGTACAGCCCATCAAGAGTGAGTTGGGTACCCACCTCCCATCTATTCATCTCTCCAAACTCAATGTTTCTAAAAAAGTATCTGGTGTAGGTGGACCTAGAAGGGTATATTCAAGGTGTGCATCTCAGTATAGTTTTCAATATGGACAAACTGAAAACAGGATGTTTATCAATAAAAGAACAACAAAAACAAATGACAGGAGGTCAGCACTACAAATTCCAAGAAAAAGAAAAAAAAAAGACAAATGTGATTACTGTTGGAATCTAAGACACTCTGGCTCATAAAGCACATAAACTTGTGTGGCAAAATTTGGACCATTCTTGGACTCTGCATTCACAAGATAGAACAAATGTGCTGAAACAAAATATCTTCTTATTCCACAAATGTCTATGCTTTGAGGTTTTTTTATAAGCATGTATTGCTTTAATAATTTTCTTTAGACTATTCAAAATTTATCTATAGAAAATGATACTTTTGTAAACCAGAAAATTTACGGGCAGGTGCATACACCCTTGAGCCAAGATCTGTCTGCTTTTTTCACATTTCAGCACCTCAGATACAAATACTGGTGCCTGTCAGGACCTTTTGTAATCAACAGTGCACTTACGACTCAATTCCCAGGGGAAATTCCTGGCTCATGGCTACAGTGGCTTTAAATGTTTTCTTGCTCTCTTTGCACACCAGTTCTCTGCCCAGGTGTGGTGCCCTGCAACAGAAAGAACACTGTTAGGGAGTCTGGCTAAGAACTCATCACTCTCAATCAATACTCACTCTCAATCAATACTCACTATTACTTCCACTTGTCTTACCCTGTCTACAGAAATATTATTATTATGCTAAAAACAAAATGCATATAAGAAATGAGACAAAAAAAAAGAATTTAAAAGTTCAGGAACAAATGTCAATACTCAAGGAATTTCATACTGAATAAAAACAATTTTAATAATAAACACTGTTTTTAGGAACAAAGAAAATCACTATGAAAATAAAAATCTCTTTCACTGTCTACTACTACAGTCCCAACATTCAACAATAAAAAGCACTGTGATTAAAGAATTCTGTACATAGCATTGTTAAAATTATAACACATTTAAAACTCATTTCTTTTGGTGTGTGTGTCTACACTGAGGCAAAAATTCAACTCTGTTCACACAGAATGAGCTGAGCAGACAAGGCTGAGTTGAAGAAAGCAGAAATTATTTCAAAATTATTTCTCTTGCAGAATTAATCTAGAGGAGACCTTCCTTATACCATTGAGTTGTGTGACTGGGCTTTCCTGCCCTGTTTCAAAGTGCTGTTGAACTATCTGGCACATGCCACAAGTGACTACATGATGGTTTCCTCTGACCTGCTGGGGCATCTAATTATCAAAATAATGGTTACTCACAAAAAGGCTAGGCCCAACACTGTAAAAAGTATGTCCATCCAACACGTTAACACTAGAACAGAACATGGAAAACCTGTGATCATAGCATGCCTTTAAATAAGGAAAGAACAAGGCAGCTTCTTCCTGAGCACAGTGGAGTGGGTGGGAGGGATAGGTGTAAGGGGGGCTATTTTCTCCACCAAAAGGAAACATGGGTGAACCAAAATAAACATCCATTCATTCAAAATAACCTTTTTTTCATTCACCCATCTTCTAGTCAATACATGTATAAGGAACAGCAATGCTGTGCCTACACCTCTCCAAGAGTTAGTGATAAGCAGTAAGTAAAGGTTTATGGAAGGATACTGAGAAATCAATGAAATGAATGATGACAAGACAAAGCTTGCAAAGTCAGACAGGAAACAAACTGGATGGCTAAAGCATCAGCACAGCTAAGAGCAGTCTGCCAGACAAGGGAAGCTGAAAAGCAGCACTCCCTTAGAACAAGTCCTACAAGTTCTTGCTTGGTTCTTGCTTGTTGGTTGGTGTGTGTGATTGACAGAAGGGATGTAAAAAGAAGGCTCTAGACTCACAGTGCACACACAATTTGGGAGGTTTCTTTCTTATGCTTGCTTTATATTTCTTAAATAGCTTCAGATAAAAATAGATCAATAATATGCTCTCAAAACTCTTGTATCTAAATAGACTGTTAACAAATTTTTCTTCCTAAGATCCAAAGAAAACATAAACCAAAAGACCACCTACTTTCCATTTTCAGCAGATATGTATTCTTCCCACGTAATAGTGTTCTGAGGAGGAGGGGTAAGGGACTGTCTTCTAACCGGCTGCCAATAAGAGAAAGAGATAAGGAGAGTATAGAATGTTGGGTGAAGAATATCACATTTTAAAATGTAAAGTTAAAACACTGAGGCGGGAAAGCTTAGCAACCCAAGACTCTCTTGGCTTGAGCTACATGCACCCATTTCCTAACCATGCACTGGGACCCCCCTACCTGCATTGAGGCAAAGGCACACCCCACTCCAAACCATGCATACAATTGGCTCTTCCCTAGCAATCCTTTCATAACCCCCATCTTTCTACTCAAACATATCTTAGAACATATTCAGTTTAGTAATGCACAGCAAAACAGACTGTCATCTGAGTGAACATTTTGGAAAAACCCCTATATGTCATCTGATGCCAATGCGAGATTAGACATGCAAAATTATTAACATCAGATGCATCATGGTAAAGGACATATACAGGTAACTCAAGCATGTCAATCAAAACAGAAAACCATCATATCTCTCCTCTAGCCATCAATTCCCCCTCTTCCCAGACACCATAAAAGGTAACCCCATACACTATCTGTGGCTCCTGCGTGCTCTAGCTCAAGTAGGCCACTGCTCCTTTGCAGTCTCTGTTACTGTCTCTAAATAAAACTCTGTGCTGCTTTGCTGTTTGTGTGCTTTCCAAATTAAGTGAGATGTCAAGGGTTTGGACACACTGGATCCAGACAAAACTGTCTCACAAGATAATCAACTGGGGCTGGGGTTTTTAGTGACAGCATGTTAGCATGCCTAACAGAACAGCAAACTAAGTACTGGTCCACTTAGCCTCTTCTATGTAACATTTAATGAGGATAATCCCAAGGTAATCCCATGGCAATTTAAGCATTAACACAAATATTTATTAATATTAGCATCAAGCTAACATCTCTTCACTGTTTCAGGCATCTAAAAATCTTCCAGACAGTATGCTAGATACAGAAGCACAGACAGATGCAAGCATACTGGCTTCAAAAAATTTAAAGCAGCAGAAGAAAAAAAACTGTATCAATGAGCAGTTCAGGGATACAGTTCAGGGATAGTCAGTGGAGATGGCACAAATGCCTGGGAAATGGGAGCATGAGGTTTAAGGTCATCCTCTACTACACAATAAATTCAAGGCCATCCTGAACTACATGAGACTGTCTCAAAGAGAGGGGAAAAAATTACTAGACTGAGTCTATTCATACTGCCTAGGTGAGGGCACAGGGCTGAATTTTCCTACAGGTTTCCCACAACCCAAAACTCCTAGGCTCAAAGAAGCCTCCAGCAACAGTCTCCCAAGTGCTTGAGTTACACAGCACTATGTCGGCTCAAAAAATGATTTCAGGTCAAATGAAACTACAGAAGCCAGCTCTACAGACTTGTGGAGGCTTCCATCTTTTCAGTTTTGTTTTTTGAGACGGGGGTCTCTCAATATAGCCCCACTTGTCCTAAAACTCACTCTGTAGACCAGGCTAGCCTCCAACTCAGAGATCTGCATGCCTCTGCCTCCCGAGTGCTGAAATTAAAGGCATGCTCCACCACTGCCAGGCTTATAATAATGTTTTTAAAGCAAGGAGAATTACAGTGAAAAATATGAATCAATATATTTATTTCAACTACGGTAGGAAACAGGAAAAGGAGAGATATCACAAGGAATTACCTGTTAACTATCTTTAAGGTCAGATATCAGTGACTGTTAAATATGAGTTTAGATCACTGTAGGATGAGCCAGCAATAGGAAGTAAACTAAGGAGAAGCAGTGCAAACTGAAAACTGCTAGGGAGAAATAAGGTGAATGACAGCCAAAAGTAACACCACTACAGCCTGATCAGAGAGGGAGGGAGCTTTGTTCTGAGTTGTTTTAAAGATAGGGTCTCAGGTAACCCAAGCTGGCTTCTAGTTCACTATGTACCCAAGATCCTCAACTCCAGATCCTTCACCTCCCAAGAGCTGGGGGTACAGGCATGTGCCACCTGGCCCACCTTTCCCCCTCTTTCTATAGGTGGGATAAGCAGACAAGGAGAACTGTGGGAAGAGGAAGGCTGAGTCAGGAGTCGCCAGCCAGACACAGAGAAAGCAAGATGTCAAGGCAGAACTGAGAAAAGGTACCAATCCACGTGGCTAAATAGATAAGAATTATGGGTTAATTTAAGTGTAAGAGCTAGTCAGTAATAAGCCTGAGCTAACAGCCAAGCAGTTATAAATAATTTAAGCCTCTGTGTGATTATTTTATAAAAAGCTGCAGGACTGTAGGTGAGAGATTTGTCCCAACTGCTGGCCAGCTGGAACACAGGAAAACTTCCAACTACATCTTTCTAGTATTAGTATGTCCCTAGTCAAAGGGATATATCCCACTAACTGGGATTGGTCAACTGTGGCTTGTTGCAGCAGCCTGCTACAGACTTTACAAATGTCTGGAAAAGCCACAGATCCCTGTTCCAAAGTAGCAATGGATGTGCTGTAGAAAGAATGGATTTGAACAGAGGATCCACCCTTTATGAATGCCTATAGAAAATAGGAGCTGCCACAAAGAAGCCAGATAATGGAAAAAGAACTGATAGCTGGGGTTAGCCAAAAGCTGTGATATAAACAAAGCCCCAAGTTCTAGACCCAGCAACACATACATATAAACATAAACAAAAATTCAAATAAAGTTTTATGTAGCAATGGATTTATTTATAAATTCAATGTCATAATCATCAGAAGCCCCCATATACATATATTTAAAAAAATGACAAACTAAACTTAAATATTCACCAAGAATCACAAGGTTCATAACTGAGTTTGGTATGCATAGCCACAAAGCTAAGGCAGGAGGATCAGAAATCTGGGGCCTACTTAGAAGAAACAGAAGATCCTGTCTCAAAAATAATAAAACAAAACTGTGTTTTTCCTGTCTCATGGTGATCTCTGATGAACAACAGCCTTCAGCAGACACTCCCAGCACCAGAAATGAAGTCCAAATCTGCCCCACCATGCCAGAGCCAAAATAAGCCTATAGTTCATAAGAGTTTCCTTTAATTTCTGACTAAAGCTGAAAGCTTATACACTTCATGCATATTCTGTTCTATTCTATAGCTACATCCAGTAAACTCTATTTTAATTTGTTTGAAAAATTACAGCTGCTTAAAATGTCATTTAAAGAACTCTTTAACAATTCAAATACATTAGAATACAATTCATGTAACTGTATGAAAATCAAGTTGTCTACATTTGAATAGGCATCAATTAAGTCTGTAGACTTAATGCCCATATTGTTTTTATATACATTTATACACCACCGATCAGCTCATCAGAGCTAATGGTCAAACAGTCCATGAATTTCTTCTGTTTGATAATGTTCCATGTATTCATCCCCAATATTAAACAGATGGTGGCTATTAGTAATATTAATAGCTATTACTAATAGCCACCATCAGAACAAAATCCATTTTTAAGTAAGGCCTGTCACACTAATTCTAAGGAAATCTGGTCATTTTGTTCTCCTAGACTTTAGCCCTAGTAGTCACACATATATGAGTGCCTACAAACACAGTCACACTGCTGCTTCACAGAGTAGCAATGACTGTCACTATGTGAGGCGTGCTTTGGTTGCTTTCAATCCATTTTATTTAGATACTAGTTTAAAAAGAAAGTGGCCATGATCTTCTGGACTAATTCCATTCTCTCTCAAGAATCCCTATTCTGAGCCAGGTGGTGGTGGCGCACACCTTTAGTCCTAGCACTCGGGAGGCAGAGTCAGGCGAATCTCTGTGAGTTCCAGGCCAGCCTGGTCTACAAAGCAAGTTCCAAAAAAGGCTCAAAGCTACACAGAGAAACCCTGTCTCGAAAAACTAAAAAAAAAAAAAAAAAAAAAAAAAAAACCTAAAAAAAAAAAAGAATCCCTATTCTGAAACTTGAAAAATCTCCTGTACAGAGAGTAAGTTAACATCTAGGGATATTCATAGAGGAAATGGCTTGAAGAAAATAAAATTTAAGAACCTAGAAGAGACGGCTCAGTGGTCAGAAGCACTTGCTTGTCTTTCAGAGGACCCAAGTTTGGATCCCAGGACCCCTATCACACAGATCACAACCACATGTAACTCCAGTCCCAGAAGATCTGACACACACTTCTGGCCTCTCTGGCACTTGGCCTCACATGATATGTACACATACATACACAGTAACATTTTAAAAAGAAAAAGAGCAATATCCAGTTCATTTGAGAAATCAGGTGGTAGAACAATCCCCATTTTTTTCATTTATCTTCTCACTTCCTACTTTCCTTTTCCCGATCCTTCCTGACCCCACACTCACTGCACACAGTGTTTCAATAATAAGCAGAGACTCAGGACATAGTCCCTGGCTATACAGGCTAGAGATGACCTATGAAGTGCGTGAACCTTCAGCTAGGTCTTAAAGGCAGCAGGTGGCACAATACGGAATAAAAATTAATACCAGGTTTCATGTTTACAAGATGACTTTAATCTACTGACTAATGAAACCTCAAAGACCTAGTCAGACTCAAAAAATACCAAAGGTCTCCCCCACTCTTCATTCTTAATAAACAAAGACAATGAAGATTTACAGGTTGGCAGAGTTAATAGAAGCGCACCTCAAAGTTCTGCTCCGTCAGGCTCCCACCTTTGCTCAGGCTCTCCATGATGGCTTTATTCCGCAGAATGTCCTCCTCACTGAGATGTTCTCTTCTTTTCCTTGATTCTAGAACAAGTCCATTCACCAGATAAAAGTCTGCCAAAAAGTTTCCTACTCTTTCCTAAAACAAAATCAAATATTCCAAAATGACAGTTTAAAGAAAGGTTGATCTCAGATTTTTAAAAAGCGTTGAGATCATAAAGTTCTCCACAAACATGTACCATGTAGGTGAAAATATTCTGTTAATATGTGAAATGATCAAATATTTTCAGAAGTTAGGTATACTATCATTCATTTCTAAACTACAAAGGGAAATTTAAAGTACAAAAGATGTATGCTAATTAACCTGCAAATTAGGCATCTAAACAGAAGCTCGATTGGTATTCTTTTACTACCTACTCGCAAGTAGCACAAAACAATCTAAGAACCTTATTAAACAGTCAAATTTGAGTAACAAGGAGGGGTCAGGGGTAACACTGTTCCCATTTTATAGATAGAAAAGCAGAATTAAAATCCACAGTCCAAGCCACAGTGGGCCTTCTGATCTCTGACAAGATAAAACTTCAAGTTATTGCTAGTCACTGCTTCAAAAAAAAAAAAAAAAAAAAAGAAAAGAAAACGAGTAGCCTTGCTCACTAATACATGTAAATATTTAAATTATAGATGCAGGCGCAGAAACTCAAGTGACCAAAAAGGCAGCAAGAAGAAAGCGGGCAGTTCTTTCCAGTGAAGTCTCAATTATCATCCGACGCTGACCCGCACCTCCAACATTCACAAAGACCCTTATAAAACTATCTCCTTATTATGAACTTACTTGACTCAGCTTCCCATTTCCACCTGTGTCCAGGTTGACTACTCCACCTTGCTGTGCCCTGGCATTTCAAAACTATGTGTACAGCACATTTCCAGTGTTTTTGTACCTCCTTAAAGGTCACCACGAAGCCAAACATTTTGCACCCGTTTCTACCTACAAAATGGGAACCATGGCACACTGACTCCCTCCTTACCTGTCAAAGATTTAAGAAGGTCACCTAGCCGCTGTTCAAGAGCTTTTGGCTGCTTAGTGGTAACACTAGGTGGACAGCAGTTTCAATTTTTATCTTCTCTTGAAGTGATCCATCTAATGCTGTCCAGAAGAACAGAGCACAGACAAGTAAGACTTCAAAGCAACAAATGCACTGCAATACTGGACCCACAGCCTGGAGTCCTAAGTGCCAATTGTTGCCAAATAGGCTTTGAGGGTTTAGGGATAGACCTTATGTGTGTCTGGGAGGTAATTAACAGGTCTTGTGACCATAAAGAAGCAGCATTTATCAAATATAAACTACCCTATCAACAAAAATCTCAAGTGTGTGCTGCTCATGCATGACCCAGCCACTGCTGTTTCATGCTATATCATCATTCTTGCTGCCTGTACTGTACACTGCAAAGGCATGTGGAAGATGAATGAATTGAGTGACAATGGAGGAAATGGCAGAAACGTGTGCCAACACTAAGGCTGCAGAAAAAAGCTGTAGCACACTTACTATGTAACATGCAAGCTGCTAACAGAAATAAGCAGCACTCATGTGAGGAATAGAGGCTCCCCCCTCGACACTCATGAAATAGCCAGTTCCAAAGCCTTAGACACCACTGTATTAAAGCGTATCATTACAAAACACTACACATTATTTACAGATACATATTTATGTGTGAATAATGCTAAAAAGGACTGCAGGAGTTCCAGGATTATAGACAGTGGTCCATGGAGTCTTCTGACTTCATATGTAAGGCTGTATGGTATATAATTTTGTGATCATCAACATCCTGCTGTGGTGGCATTCTTAATACAATTAACACTGAATTAACAGGCTCTGGAAAAACAGATTTCCCTCTGTAAACTGTGTGGGTTTCATTCAATCCCCTGAGCCTTAACAGAAAACACTAAGGATTCTAGAAGAAAAAGCAATTCTTCTTTAAAACTGCAACACAAAAATCCTGATATTCTAGCCGTAGATTTCTGACTCCAGATGGTACCAACTCTCCCCTCAACATCCAGCCTGCTATAACAGTTCAAACCTGCAAACTCCCATAAGCATGCAAGCCAATCCCTTAAAACAAGAAAGCCACCCCCCATGCCCACCTCTCCTTTTTCTTCCATTTTCTCTCATATCTTACCTCATTCATCCCCAACACCCTTCTTTGCTATCTCCTGTAACTGAGTTACAGTTTTAAGTGAAAACATGGTTTGTTTTTCCAACGTAAAAACACTTACTTATGTTCAATGAAATGTAATTGAAAAAAATTAAATCTTCGCCCCTTACCTGATGCAGCTCTTATTGTTAAATTTATAGTTATTCATTTTATTAATTTATAAGTAATTATTCATTTATTAAAATGTTTCATTATCCATTTCATTCAAAATTATATGACTCAGGCCAATTTCAAACCTGAATACCATTGGCTCAACATTCTATATAGGCCACACCAGGTGAAACTGTCTTAGCATTTTAGTTAGTCTTATGTTGCCTCTTGCTGACAGATGTGATGGGAATTATAGAAACTTCCACTGAGATTTAAATTCACCATAGTTTTTTTGTAAAGATGTAGGCTTAATATGAGCAGATATAAGACACAGGAGCTCTAAAGTAGGAGGAAAAGACCCAGCGGAATAAATTCAAGTGTGCATCTCTCCACAGGCCTCTTCTACACAAAGCACTAGAAAAAGAATGGAACCGAGTGCAAATTCCTCCTTATGAGGAAGGCAGACAACAAGAGTTCAAATGAACTACACTTTCTCTCTGGGATTTCCCAAAACATACACGCAAACTATGTAACTACAAATTCTAACTACCTATGTGAATTCAAAAAAGAGGAAAGATCAGCTAAAGGACAATTCCTGTATTTCCATCATTATTTTGGTAGGACACCAAATTTTTAAGTTAAAAAAACAAAAAGAAACTATATTTTTACATACTGTTTTATCTTCCCGAAAAAGCCATCCAGTTTGGGCACGTGTGAAAGAAATCGATTTGGTTGATAAAGTTGCAGAATAAATATCACTGCTCATTAAAATATCAACTTCTTCTTCTGTTTCCATCTCTGACTCCTAGGTTGGGGGAAAAGTTAATGTAAGAATCTGGGTTTCCTTCAAAGATGTAACAAATTTCAAAAGACAAAAATATATAGTTTCTAAATAATGTGAAGTGTTACTTAATCTAAAACTAGATGTTTACATTTCATATCTCCTCTAGTAACTCAGAATTATGTCTAATTATGACTCTTTAAAAGCACAGCACATGAAATACAGCATTTTCACACTTAAATAAATGTAATAAACTCATTGTTATTCATTATGGAGCTATATGATCTGTAGAACAACTTTTTTTTAAACTTCTTTAAGAATTAAATAGAAAGACCTGGGACAAAATCCTATACAAAGGTTTTATTTACTTTAAATGCAGATAAATTAGCCTTTAGTTATTGGTAATGTAAGAAAAAAAATCCATCACTGTTATCTGAGTCTTTCTTTTTCAATAATTTCTAAGAACAAGGGAGCTGGCTGTGGTGAAGGGCAACTTTTATCCCAGCACTAGGGAGGCAGAGGCAGGAAGATCTCTGTGAGTTCAAGGCCATCCTGGTCTCCATAGTGAGTACCCAGCCAGTCAGAGTTAACATAGTGAGACCCTATCTAAAAACATTAAGTAAATAATTAGAAGAACAAAGGAGAAGGGTGGGGTTTCCCAATACTTTTTATTAGAAAAGGAAGTCAAGAATATGATTCTCAAAACGGTACCAACAGCCTTGCTTAAGCTTTGTCTTTTTTTTTCTTTTAAAGTATTTTTCTATACATTTGTACATGCATAATGTGTGTGTGGATGATGGAGGGACACATGTATGTCATGATGCACACATGGAAGTTAAAGGACAACTTTATTGGGTTCGTTCTCTTTTTATCTTCACATGGGTTCCAGGGATTGACTTCAGGTCACCAGACTCACATAGCTAATCTATGTGCTTGCTTCTAGGACAGAGAAACACAGGATGGGGAGATGGGGAGCTAGGGAACAAGCAAGCAGATACACAATGAAGTCCTCTCATAACAGGCTCATATTAAGTAGAGGCTAGGGAATGAAGGCTGCCCAAAGGTTTGCAATGGCTACAAGCAGATGGCTATTTCCTATTCTTCACACCTCACTGTCAATTGGGTATCACTGTACCTGTGTCACTGAGTCTACAGCAATCAGCACCAACAGCCTGGAACTACATCAATACTATCTTCACCACCCTTACAAACAAAGGGTGCAAAATCCTGACATTACTGCTAATGTATAATGAGTGAAAATGGATTCCTGGGTAACACAAATACTGGACAGTTTTCTATAGAAATATTTTGGTTGCAATAGGTTGAAAAGAACATGTAAATATTCCATTTCAAGTTTTTCAAGTCACCTTGGGTACTGAACACTGTAAATCCTTTTTTTTGTGTGTGTATGTTCAGACAAGCTTCAGGAACAGAAATCTATCTATAAATCAAGGACCCATCACAGACAGAGATCTGCTGTTAATTATATTCTCTCAACAAGCATTTAGTGAGCGATCATTGTTTATGTTTGCATATTACAACAAACAACTGTTATCCTCTCTTAGTATCTCCAAGAGTTTGACTCTGGGACTCCTCAGAGATAACAAAATGTGAGATGCTCCAGTCTCTGGCACAAAATGGCATGATGTCTACACATAGTCTGCATGCATCCTCTAATGACATCATATATATATATAGCGATATATATATATATCGCTAAGCATCACCACTCAAATACTTATGAGTCCCTGCACCTTCATCAGAGGACGGACGGACGGACGGTGAGACAGACAGACAGACACACACACACACACAAAATCATAAGCAGTACTGCTCTGGTGACCATAACACATCAGCTAACACTTGTTCATATTGGGCTCATTTCTGGCTTCTCTCTTAGTACTGGTGTGTGTGTGCCGAACTGACTACAGCTGCCACTTACACAAAGAGGTCAAATTATCTAATAAAGACGCTATAACAGGTACCAGCAGCCTGCAGCTGGCAAGCCAAATTCAGTTGTGGGCTTCCAACACTGAGTTTCACTGAACATGGCTGTGCTCAGACTGTGCATGGCTTACAATCTAGTAAGTGTTTGTAATGTTCTGTCCAGATAATGAGTATATCTAAAAAGTCTCAATATGTCCCAGACTTAAGAATCTGTCAATCTATGGTGTAAATGCTGTGTTAGGTACCAGATGATAAAACTAAAATAACCTCATTGCCTTCAGGGAGATTAGCCAAACAGAGACGGAGGTGAAGAGGTTGGGAATGGAGGTGGGGCACATAAACAAAGATTTTTTTTTTTTTTTTTGAAGAAATATACAGCTCAGGCAGGCCTCAAACTTGCTAAGTAGCTAAGAATGGCCTTTAACTCCTGATCTTCCTGTCTCAAACTAGCAAATGCTGGGATTACATGTGTTCTTTATCATACTGTTTGATCAAACCCAAGGTCTTATGCTGCTGGCCAAACACTTCTACCTACCAAACTATACCCCAGCACCTGATTTGAGATATAGTAACAGCATAAATATAGGAGCACTGGCTACTCTTGCAGAGGACCCAAGTTCAATTCCCAGCACCCACATGGCAGTTCACCCACAGCCATCTGTAACTCTAGTTCCAGGGGATCCAACTCATCTAGACTCTAAAAGAACCAGAGACACACATGTGTACCCAAACATATATGCAGGTAAAACAGCCATACGTATAAAATAATAAAGTAACTTTTTAAATTAGAACAAAAAAAGAACATAAATACAATGGTCACTTGGCATGGAAAAATTAACTCTAAGTAGGTGACCTTGGATATAAAGGATGCAAAAAGAGCCTTCAAGGTTCAGGAAATAGAAACATCACAAACAAAAAAGGAAGCCTCAAGTAACCCGACACATGTAGATACCCATAAGTGTGGTGGTATTTTACTTGTACTGAAATGTGATTTTAATTGTATGTTAATAAATAAAGTTGTCTGGGGGTCAGAGCTATTAGAGCCATAGCTGCGGTATGGCGGGAATGAGGCCTCTGCAAGTGGCACATTAAGCTGCTTGGTGGATTTAGCCTTTGCTAGTACAAAACAAAAAAAAGAGGTTTCTGGGCTACATGCTGCTTTGATAGAAGCATAGACCCACTATTTCTGAGAGTTGATGGCTCCCAGAGCTGGCGGAAAACGTATCACCGCCATGTTGGGAAGCTGAAGTGGGCAGAGCCAGCAGCGCCAGCGCCGTTTCAGGCTTAGAAGACTGCAGTTCAAAGCAATAGGCATAAGCTAATATAAAAAAATAAGCCACGTAAAGATGGCTACCACACAGAGAATCTGGATTATGTTCTCTTTGATATTCATAACTGAAGAAAAACATTTGATTACAAAAGCTGTTGAGTTATGCCAAAATGTATATTTTAAAGGTACCTTGACTTCAAAATTTGGATGTAAGGATATGTTGCTTTGGAAAGGAGGCTCTGCTTTTGTTTCCACAGAAAGCCAGAGGCTATGGATCTGTTCCAGATTAAGACACATCAGGTTTGACCAGCCAAGACCCCCTGAAAGGTCTCCAATGACACCATGGCCCAGATGACCCAACATCCAGAATGGTTTCAAGGCAACTGGCTCAGACGATACAGCCTCACGGACTACTCCATAATCCTAAAATAGTCTTTGTTTCCCCAGAAGATACAGCGCCCCCCTCCAGCAGGAAGTAGTAAGAGAAGCTACACCCAAATTCCCAAATATACCAAGCTGACTTTGGAGATGTGTAAAGGTTAAAACCTTCCTTTTTAAGAAAAGAAAGGGGGAAGTGCTGTGGGATGGTCTGTATGTCAAATGTGTTGCTGGTTGGTCAATGAATAAATCACTGATTGGTCAGTGGCCAGGCAGGAAGTATAGGCAGGACTAACAGAGGAGAATTGAGAGAACAGGAAGCTGGGTGAGGGAGACACTGCCAGCAGCCATCAGGACAAGGAAGATGTAAAGTACCGGTAAGCCACAAGCCACGTGGCAAGGTATAGATTAATAGAAATGGATTAATTTAAGCTGTAAGAACAGTTAGCAAGAAGCCTGCCACGGCCATACAGTTTGAAACCAATTTAAGTCTCTGTGTTTACTTGGTCGGTTCTGAGCGGTTGTGGGACTGGCGGGTGGCAGAGATTTGTCCTGACTGTGGGCCAGGCAGGAAAACTTAGCTACACATAAGTTTACTAAGAGGTTATCTAAACAGCAAGCCAAAAGAAACACTGGGAAGTGAGTGAAGTAAGGTCATATGAAACGAGCCAAAGCAGCTGCAATCTCACCCTTCCAGTGATGCCGAATCTTTAAAACGCCTGAATAAAAAGGGCCCATGACTTTATTGTCAAAGCTCAATGTGACAAAGTAGACAACAAGGGAGCCAGGAAGATCACACATAAGGCTTTCATAATACTTCCAAGGAGAGATATTGAAAATCTAAATTCTAGAAACAACAGGATGAACATGAATGCTGACATAATGACATTAAGGAAAGAAATAAGCAGGCATGTGCTCCAGTCAGAAATCATAGAGTGTGAGAAAAGATGTCAAAAATAACTTCTGGGTTTCTAAGATAATGATACCATTCACCCAAAGAGAGAAAGCAGTTTTGAGGAAAACAATGAGTTAGGTGGTTGTTTTTAGCCAACGTATATCTTCATTTATCGCTCTTATTTACCACACATCCCTAGTATCATCATCACCCCTTAAATGAGTAACTGTAAAATCTTCTCATATAATTTCATTGCCTCCAAGTTCTAATTCATTTCAGACACTGGGTAATATTGGAGCTGTCACCTATCACCTGTAAGCTTCAGTTTCCTAATCTATGAAAAAGATACTGATTTGCATAGGTTACATGCAACATAAAAGGCTGTAAAGCACTTAAGATTATAACCCTAATATTAAGGGTCAGTAGACTATAGCGACTACTACTACACACACTGTCACCCACAGCACCTGGCAGCTCCTAGCAGCTATGGCATGTGGAATGGGGGGGGGGGGGCAACTCTGTGGGTGGGTAATGGGGAGGAAAACGTATAAAACAGTTTCACGAAAATCTGGTCAAATCAATACCTTATTTAAACATCTGTGACCCTCTGTTGCTGACTGTAGCTGATTGTGAGGTAACTTTTCTGGCTTTAAGGCCTTAACACTTTCTCATTCAGTGTAGTCAGACCTTTTTCCAAAATGGCCTGTTCCTGACTTCACTCACCTGACTCATCTCCCTTTCTTCTTCCTTTTCTCCTGTAAATCTGCATTTCTTGGTATGAATTAGGAAACTATTTCATTAGTGCACACACAACATTAACTATGAAGGTCCAATCCAAGACAGTGAGTGAAGAAGCAGCAATGTGGGAATGACAAAAAAAAAGTACACATGAAAGAAAGAACTTTAAAATCATCACAGGACACTTAGGAGGCTGAGATAGGAGAAGCACTTGAGCTCAAGAGTCTTCCCCACCTCAAAGAAACAAACACAGAAACTACCTGGAGGGATCTAGTGACATGTGGTTGCTGAGAGACCTCTTGTTAGTAGCAGGAAAAGGGAACAAATGAGGTAATTTAAAATACAGCAGTAGACAAGGTAGTCAAAGGGAGAAGAGGCAGAGGTAAAGGGAAACGGAGGTGGAAACTGAGGCTTGGGTTCGGGCACTGTGCATAAGTCAGTGACAGTAGCAGCTCAAGTAGCCAGACAACACAAACTCAACATGAGAACCAAGTGAGAACTAGAAGCCAAGGCCACAGGCATAGGGATCAGTTGAATTCTCAGGTTCAAAACAGAGGACTAGAAGAAGGAAGGGTACAAGAAAGAAAGAAAACCTTTGAGAATTAACCACATCAATTACACTTTATACTTTAAATAAAGCAATTTACAGAGGTTTTGCTAAATAGATACACAATTTTAACCCTTTAGGGAAATATTAATAATACATGCTTACCTCATGGTGTATTCGCTGATAAACTTTTTGTTCATTGTCTAATACTACAAAAGACTCAGAGGGTGCAGCATCCCCATTGAAGATGAAGCTTAGATCCCCTCGTTGGCACTTCATGTCAGTAAAGTCTATGAGAGTTGTGTCAAGCCTATAAAAGATGGGTAGGTAAAAAGTGACAGAATTTGATAAAACTTTATTAATAATTATATAAGCTTTGTGCCTCCTAAACTCAAACTAAGATGTTAATACCATAGCCCAACTTAGAATTTATAGATAAAAGCTAAATTTAAAATGCTATTTAAAATATTATTTGAATACATACTCTATTATCTGTATTTCCCTTTTCTGAGCACTTAGTTAACCAAGCAAGAAAGAAAAAGGTTCCCATGGCGGTACTATCCCCCACCTGTACCACTGTTTCCTCATTCCCTGTGTTGCACCTCCATAGGGAAGGCAGAAAGGGAAAAGAGACCTCTTCAAGATCATATCACTAGCTCAGCATACTACTCTAGGTGGGCACAACAGTATGAGGGCCACTCTTGAGTGGAGAACACCATTCTGATTTATAACTGTATCTTACACCTAATCACCTATGTAAACCTCAGTCTGCCTTTCAGACTTACCAATCATGTCTACCTACTGCAACACTTCAGGGCCTTTCTTTCTGTTGAGTTTCCTAGATTCAGCCAACCACTGTCTTTTTAAAAAATATTCCCACAGCCTGAAAGCCTTGTGGATTGTAAGGAGCAGTTTCAGTTATTAACCTGACATAATCTAGAATCACCTGGGAAGAACTGTCTAAATCAGGTTGGCCTGTAGGAATGTCAATGGGGAACTGCCTTGACTGCTTTAACAGATGTGAGAAGACACATCCTGAAAGTGGGCGGCACCATTCTCTGGTATTAGGTCCTCAACTGTCTTAAAGAACATAGCTGAATTCTAAGCACAAATGCACATATTTCTCTCTGCCCTTGATTACAGATGTGCTATGGCTGGCTGTTTCAGCCTCCTACCACTGGGCTGTTCCCTGCAATTGTAACTAAAATAAACTCTTTCCATCCTAAGTTGTTTTCGTCAGGGTATTTTTTCTTAATAAAGCTTTATTTATTTGTTTGTTTGTTTAGTGCGGTGTTCTGCTTGTGTTTTTTTCTTAATAAAGATTGATTGATTGATTGTGTATGGTGTTCTGCCTGCATGCCAGAAGAGGGCGCCAGATCTTATTACAGATGGTTGTGAGCCACCATGTGGTTGCTGGGAATTGAACTCAGGACCTCTGGAAGAACAGCCAGTGCTCTTAACCCCTGAGCCATCTCTACAGCCCCATATTTTTATTATTTTAAGTTATATGTGTGTGTCTGTGTGTGGGTATGTGCACATGAGTTCAGGTATTCAGAGACCAAGGGTGTTGGATACTCTGGGAACTGGAGTTATACATGATTATGAACCACCTGATATGGTACTGGGAATTGAACTCTTTTGGTCTTCTGAAAAAGCAGTATGTGTTTAAACCCTAAACCATCAATCTGGCCCCAGCCAGGATATTCTTAATACAGCAACAGAAATTAAGCTAGGACAGAAATCAAATTCTACCACACAATTATAGACCTGCACATCTGCAAGTTTACTGATTCTATCAGTAACCTGAACCTGCTATGGTCTGGCTGAATGGCATGGTCTCAGACATTCTACAGATGACTACTTAGGAAATACTGGAATTAAAGAGTTTACCACCATCCTTGAAGAACTCATTCTTGTGCAAGGTTTATATTATAGGTTACTAGTCCAGGATCACTTACCAGCTGCTCAACAGTCTTTAATCTAAGAAACTCCTTGGCACAGCTATCAAGAGAGGGTCACCACACTCTCAGAAAGTCATTGTGAGAGCTATGTGAATTGCTAATGCAACTATAAGAATTCATATTACAAAGCAAAATGGCTTTCTTGATTTCCAAACAGAAGAAAAGCTCAACTATGAAGCCAAGTTCACATGCTATATCAACAGTAACTAGGGCTATATATAATTTAAAATCAAAACTAGTAACTTTTAAGGGTGAAGATTATATTACTAACAATTTCACCAGAACAACAGGGGTAAACTAAAGCAAAGCAGCAAGCATGGTCTACACACACATGGCATACACACACCACAAAAAAGTATGGGGGGCAGGCGGGGGGGGGGGGGGGGGGGGGGGGGTGGTGGGGCGGGAGGGGGGGTGGTGGTGGTGGTGGTGGAAAGATGGCTCAGTGGTTAAGAGCAATGGCTGCTCTTGAAAAGAACTGAGGTTTAATTTTTGGCACCCACATGGCAGGTCGCAACCATCTGTAACTCTAGTTTGAGGGATGGGCACCTTCTTCTGGCCTCCATGGATAACAGGCACACAAATGCTGCACAGACACATTACACAGGCACAATATCCACACACATAATCTTTTTTTTTTCTTAATTTTAATTAAGTCAGGTGTGGTGGCACACACCTTTAACCCCATCATTGGGGAAGCAGAGGCATCTCTGAGTTTGAAGCTTCTGGTCTACAGAGTGAATAACAGGACTGCCAGGGCTACACAGAGAAACTCTGTCTTGAAAAAAAAAATGGGAAAAAAAACTTTATTAATTAAAAAAAAATTATGATCCCCATGTGGATGGCACACAGTATAAAAAATTGAGTATGATCCCTATGTGTACAGCACACATACCATAAAGTGAATACAGTCCCCATGTGCATGGTACATATACACCATCAAGAAGCAAGTATGATCACCACATGCACACATACACACCATAAGGAATTGAGTGTGGTCCCCTTGTGTATAGCGCACACACACCATAAAGAAGTGAGCACAGTGCTGGGCAATGGTGGCACCTGCAGGAGGATCTCTGCATTCAGGGCCAAGGCCAGGCTTCTGGTCTAAAGAGCGAGCTCCAGGATAGCCAGGGACACACAAAGAAACCTTGTCTCAAAAGAAACCAAAAAAGCACAATCCCTACATGCTACGTTATTTACACATATACCATAAGGAAGTGAGCATGCGCGCGCGCGCACACACACACACACACACACACACACACACACACACACACACACACACACAACTACAGCATGAAGTCAAGAAGCCCTAAGGGCTCTTGACCTCTTACAGGTGTAAAGCCTTTGCTGCTGGTACCTGGTCTGCTCCCAAGTGGTCTGCCACCTAAACTGCCTAACAAGACCTGTCACTGTGTTCACACACGGCCCAAGAGAAAAAAGTCAGTAGTCATGTCAGATGTTCACCTAATACCAAAAGGGAATCTTATCTTATATCCAAGTACACTATTACACTATTAGGCACTAAGTTTCAGCCACTTAAGAATTCTAGACTCTACATAAAAGAACAGATACCACAAAAAAGTCCTTTGTCCCTACCATCCTGAGAATTGTAATGGGTTTCCAGGATGGGAAAGAGAAAGGAGAGATGTACATAAAAAGAGGCAAAAAGACAAAGACATGAGGACATCTGCCATCTCAGCAGGGCCCAGCTACTTGGGAGCTGAGGAACAATGGTCACAAACGCAAGGCTTAAAGTACATTTGATAGAGCAGTATCTACCATGAGTCAAAAACTCTCCAGTTACATTGTCAACTCTAATTCCATATGTGTTTCCATAATTATAACTTAGGGGAAATGTGTGTACGTATATGTATTAGATCTTCCACAATGCTCTGACACAGCAGTGGACTATGCATACAGCTCATGATAATGCTGGTGGTCACGGGGACATATTCATGTCTAACTACTAACTAGTCCTTGGCTTAAAGCCTATGACCTAAATATTGTCTTAACCTGGGCCAGATGAACCCTCCTTAAGCAACATGGAGGTCCCTAACCCCCACTGGGTGCCCAAGTGGCTTACTATACTGCCCAAAATTCCCAAATTCAAGTGATCCTTTGGCCTGGCCTCCCAAGTAGCTGTGACTACAGCAAAAACACCACTGTGCCTGATGGTCCTAAACATTTAAACTTTGCTATGTAATTAGACAAGAAGAAAAGAGGAGCTTTATACAAATACAAAAATATGAATACAAAGTATTCTGATGAAAGCTTAAAAAATGCTTTATGCCACTGACATGCAAAATAAGCCTTCACTTAATATAGCAAAGACACTGCAACAAGGCAAAGTTTGTAATGACTGTCTCAATGAGTTGTCAAGGGTATTTTCTTTCTGTGTCTGTCTGTCTCTCTGCCTTACCACCCCATTATACAGCTCAGGATGGCCTCAAACACCAGACCCTCCTCCATCAACTCCCCAGGTGCTAGGATTATAAGGGTGCAACATCATGGCCATCTTAGATGAGATCTTAATTATCAATCAATATTATTAGTAAAAATGTTCTTAGTACTTTTTTAAATTTTTACCTTATGTGTATGAGTGTTTTTCCTGCATTTGTGTATGTATGTGCACCATATGCATTCAGTGCCTGAGGAGGTCAGAAGAGGACACTGGATCCCCAAGAACTAAGGTTACAGATGGTTTTGAGTTGCTATGTGGGTGCGCAGAACCAAACCCAGGTCCTCTGAATTGCTGACCTCTCCACCCCACTTCCTCTTGAGTCAAGGTTGTTTTTTTTTTGTTTGTTTCTTTTTTTGTTTTTAACTAGGTGGTCCAAGCTACCCTGGAAAGCAATACATAAACCCAAGCTAACCTCGAATTCATGATGCTCCTATGCATCTCCCAAATGCTGGGATTACAAGCACATATGTATCATCATGACTGGTTTATTACAGCAATTAATCTAATGATGTTGCTCACTCTCTCTTCTGTCTACTACTTATTCCTCTTAGACATATTTCCAGCAATTACTTGGCTGACACAAGATAAATATAAATTCTAGGGATTCCTCTGTTAATATATTTTGAAACTCAGCTTCCTCTGGAGTGATGTTTAAAAGGACTGTCTTAAGACATTAAAAATAAAATGTATTAGATGCTAATTTCTTTTTTAAATAAAATCTTATAATCTAGTGAAAAACCTTTGCCACCCTCCCACCCCCCCATCTAGCCTCTGCATTATTCTATGTCATTTCTTTTTAGCCTGAGACTTCCCTGAATTGTTTGCTCTCATCCTTCACCTTCTACCACAATCCTCCTGTCAGCCTCTGGTCTGTGTCCCCAAGTAAGCCTCTTCACAGTTTACTTGGTAATGTGCATCCCATCACTACCATTTTTATCCCCCACCCCCACCCCCGCCCACTGTTGATGATCAAATTCAGGACTTCACATACACAGGGAAAATGTTCAGCCCTCACATCATTTACTGTAAAAAGTCATACATAGATGTGAAACAATTTTTTTTTTTTAAAGATTTATTTATTACATATGAGCCACCATGTGGTTGCTGGGAATTGAACTTGGGACCTCTGGAAGAGCAGTCAGTGCTCTTAACCCCTGAGCCATCTCTCCAGCCCCGTAAAACAATTTTTAAAATAGTTGTTTCAGAATAAACAAGAATCAAATACAACTAAAACATAAAATGATCATTTAAAAATTATTCAATTTCTCTGAGCTTTCTCACCTACAAATGAAAAGTGTATATAAAAACAAATCCCTCAGCCGGGCAGTGGTGGCGCACACCTTTAAATCCCAGCACTTGGGAGGCAGAGGCAGGCGGATCTTTGTGAGTTCGAGGCCAGCCTGGTCTACATACAGAGCGAGATCCAGGAAAGGCGCAAAGCTACACAGAGAAACCCTGTCTCGAAAAACCAAAAAATAAATAAATAAATAAAAAATAAAAAATAAATAAAAATAAAAACAAATCCCTCAAAACATTTTTAATTGTAAACACCAAAATTAATAATCTAGAGATATATAGAGACAGATATACAAGGCTATCTACATACACACTTAATACATATATCTATGACCATGTACAGATATGCAAATTGAAATATTTATTAGTATTAATTTGTATACAATTAAAAATTTTTGCTACATTAGTAAGCTAAAAATATAAGCAATGACAAAAGTAAAATTTTAGAATTAGTAAAATACATTTACTTCTCATGACTTAATTATCAATCACAGTTATAAAAGGAAAAGAATGGAAGAAAATTAAAATCATCCTTAACAGCTGAGTGGTGGTGGCATGCACCTTTAATCCCAACCTTCAGGAGGCAGAGGCAGGTGGATCTCTAAGTTTGAGGCCAGCCTGATGTACAGAGCTAGTTCTGGGACAGCCAGGGCTACACAAAGAAACCCTGTCTCGAAAAACCAAAAAAAAAAAAAAAAAAAAAAAAAATCATCCTTAACATGTCTGAAAGGGAAAGAAGACTGAAGACACAGGCAGAGAATAGGTGGATGCATGGACAGCATGGACAGAAAAACAGGGAAATGAAGGGTGTGGAACATACAGAGAAAAAGGCAAGATGTGGGATAGGTCCTCCTTAGGTGTCCTTATTCCTAAACACATCCAAGACTAGGGGAACATTGCAGCATGGCCTTCACTGATGAGTCTGCTTCGATGACAAGCTCATCTCAACTTCAGGAGGATTTTGATGATTTTGGTTCCTTATCTGCAATAGGTCTTACATGAGTAAAGTATATGAATGTGTTACAGTATTTTAAGTTACTAAACACAAGTAAACTATGACTATCAGAAAAGTTTCCTCCAGAATTTAACTTTCTTTAACTCAGAACACAAAGCGCATCACCTCACCTGATGTTGATACCTTGCTTGTATATTTTACAGGCATCAGAAGGCAGAATTCGGGAAAGCAAAGGCACTGTAATTTTAGAAGCAAACGGTTAAAAAGTAAAGTCTAAGGCATTTGCAAATTTAAAAAAAAAAACAGCACATTAAACATTTTACTAATTCACCAAATGTTGATGATTGCCTTTAAGATAGTACCTCTTGTGGTGATAATGTGTTCCCCAATATATCGTGCACCCTAATAAACTTATCTGGGGTCAGAACAGAACAGACACTAGATAGACATAGAGGCCAGAAAATGGTGGCACATACACCTTTAATCCTATCACTTGGGAGGCAGAGATCCATCTGGATCTCTGTGAGTTCAAAGCCACACTGGAAACAGCCAGGCATGGTGACTCATGCCTTTAATCCCAGGAAGTAATGGCAGGAAGCAGAAAGGTATATAAGACATGAAAACCAGGAACTAGAGCTGGTTAAGCTTTTAGGCTTTCGAGCAACAAACAGTTCAGCTGAGATTCATTCTGGATGAGGACTCTGAAGAGACTTCCAGTCTGAGGAAACAGGATCAGCTGAGGAATTAACGAGGTGAGGAAGCTGTGGCTTGTTCTGTTTCTCTGATCATTCAGCGTTCACCCCAATACCTGGCTCTGGGTTTGTTTTTATTAATAAGAACTTTTAAGATTCGTGCTACAACCTCCCCCTCAGAAATTGCTCAACTATAGTGTCAACGTACTTTACTAGGCATGCCCTTAACCCCGTCCACTTCCAAGAGTAGCAGAACTAATTCCATTCACTTCAGGCTGTTGTGTGATACTATGGATGACAAAAAACTACTCTGAGGTCACTAAATGTTTCTTAATAGTAAATAGGCGATCCTCGGTCTTATCTAATAGATCCCTTAAATATCATTTGGAAAAATAGCAGGAAAGTAACATATTAAGAGACATCTTTGAAATGAGGCCGCTGAATTTAAGTTTGAACCCCAAACACATACTCTTATTACTTAGGCTTACTGTGCCTCAGTTTCAAAGTCACAGAGAAACCGCACCATTTACCCACCAACATCTATCCTCCTAGGTGTGCATACATGTAGAGGTCAAAGGTTGATGGTGTCTTGTTCTGTTGAACTCCACCTTGTTTTTGAGACAGGGTTTCTCACTGAACAAGGAGCTCAACAATTTGGCTAGAATGGCAAGTCTCTGGACCCTCCTGCCTCTACCTCTCTGCATGGCATTATATTCATGCACCGTTGCATCCAGCATTTTACATGGGTGCAGGATCAGAACTCAGGTCCTAACACTTGAATAGCAAGCATTTTACCAGCTGAGCATCTCCCCAGCCCCTAAGTTGTACTGAGTGGTAGCTGAAGTGAGTGTGAACACCCAACACATTCTGAAAGTGTAACTTGCATTAAAGGATATCAATGTCAGAATGTAATTCTTCAAATTATGTTTATCAATCTTCCATGGCCTCAAAACTGTAAAATGTCTATTATTTTTCTACTACTGCTGAATAGTTTTTAGTAAGATCTAGAATGACCTATTTATAGACAGTATGTAACAAAATGTACTATATGTTACAGAATATGAATATAGCATAAAAACAAAACATATAAATATTATTTAACTTCCAAACTACATACAATTACATAAAATGGAATACACTTCATAGTTTTGTCACTATATGGTTTCAATAATCATTTTAGGGACCACTAATCATTCAAAAAACTCAGATGCTGGTAAAAATGTTTATTATATTAAAATTTATTAAATCTTTAATAAAAATAAAATTAAGCCAGGCAGTGGTGTCATATGCCTTTAATCCAAGCACTTGGAAAGCAGAGACAAACAGAACTCTGCGAGTTCGAGTCCAGCCTACTCTACAAAGGAAGTTCCAGGGCAACCAGGGATATTATACAGAGAAACCCTGTCTTGAAAACAAAAAAATAAATAAAGAATAAAGAAAATTTAGTCTTTCAGTTAGCTTTTAAAAATGTATAGGTTATTAATAGGAAACTCTGTGTTTGGACATTTTCTCTGAACAGATTCATGTTTGATAAAAGGAGAAAAGCTTTCGTTGCTATGATAAATAAATGGGTGCAAAATAACAAGATCAAAATTAAAACCTTTCATAAATAACAAGCTCTATGTTAAGACAGTGGCTAGAAAGTACTTAAGGGGTAAAATGACTGAAAGATGATAAACTACAAAGAATTTTAAGCAAATTCTCAAAAATTTAAGAACTATACTTCAAACTTACTTAAATTGAGTATTCTAATTAATAATTTTACGTTTTTTGAGGTTCTTTACATTAAATTATAATTTTTTTTTTTTCAGACAGGGTTTCTCTGTGTAGCTTTGCACCTTTCCTGGAACTCGCTCTGTAGCCCAGGCTGGCCTCGAACTCACAGAGATCCGTCTGCCTCTGCCTCCAGAGTGCTGGGATTAAAGGCGTGTGCCACCACTGCCCAGCTAAATTATAATATTTTTTAAGATTTTATTTTATTTTTAATTTTATGTACACCACGTACATGCAGTATCCACAGAGACCAGAAGAGGGCATTGGACCCCCTGAACTGGAGTACAGGCAGTTTGAGCTGCCTGCTGTGGGTGCTGGGAGCTGAACCTGGGTCCTCTGGAAGAGCAGCCAAGGCTCCTAACCACTGAGTCCCAGTATTGTTTTTTAAAAAGGGTCACGTTGTAGTACTGTAGCCCAGTGTAGCCTCACTTAGCATGGCTTCAAACCTGTGGTTACACTTCTGCCTCAGCCTTCCTAGTACTGGGATTGCAGATGTGAGATGTACGACTAAAATGCTATAATTTTCAAGCTTGTTTTTGTTACAAAAATTATTTTAAGGTAATTTTTCCATCTTAAAGACTAGAATTTTGAGAGCTGCTTCTCTAGCTGGAAATGGAATTATTAATGGGTTTTACAATGATCATGCTAAACACAATGAACATAAATTTTCTCTAAATAAGTATCAAATGTGTCATTCTAACATTTCTATAATTTTGTATTTTATAACAAAATATAGCACACTCTTACCCCAGCTTTGAAAATCCCAGTGAAGTTCTAGGTAAAAGTCACCTAGCTGAGAAATAAAGTACGGAAAATTATTAAATTTGTCTTAGTTTAGTTACAAGCTCTGATACTTACCGTTTTGCACCCCCACCACCAAAAAATACCTGACATCATTTAAGATCTAAAGACTAGAGGAGAAATAAGAAATTGTTTTTATATTTCTTATATTTAGAGTATGAAAAGAACAAAACTAGCCAGGCAGTGGTGGCACATGCCTTTAATCCCAGCACTCTGGAGGCAGAGGCAGAAGGATCTCTGTGAGTTCAAGACCAGCCTACTCCACAGAGTGAGTTCCAGGACAGCCAGGTTTACACAGTAAAACTGTGTATAGAAAAATCAAAACAAACAACAACAACAACAACAATAACAAAAGAAAGAATAAAACTGTCAAAACATCTTCTTAGAACAGCCTCAGGAAGATGTGGCTACCAACCATGATACCATGATACACCACTGCTGTGGGATAGTCTTTCTGTATGCTGTGAATATGTGTTGCTACAAATGGTTAATAAAGAAGCTGCTTTGGCCTATGGCAAGATAGGTTATAGCTAGGTAAGAAATCCAAGCAGAGACACGGGGAGAAAAAAGGCGGAGTCAGGACAGACACCATCCAGCCGCCCAAGATAAGATGCCATCAGACTATTAACGCCACGGACATGTGACAAAATATAGATGAATAGCAGGGTGGCGGTGGTGTATGCCTTTAATTCCAGCACTCGAGAGGCAGAGCCAGATGGATCTCTGTGAGTTCAAGGCCAGCCTGGTCTACAGAGTGAGATCCAGGACAGGCACTAAAACTATACAGAGAAACCCTGTCCCGAATAGCCAAAAAAATAAAAGTAAAAAATAAAATAAAAAAGATGAAAATATATATATGAATAGAAATGGGTTAATTTAAGATCAGTGAGCTAGTTAGTAATAAGCCTGGGCCATAGACCAAACAGCTTATAATTAATATTAAACCTCTGACTGGTTATTTGGGTACTCTCAGGTGGGAAAGATTTATCCAGCCACACACCTCTTCTAGAGCACTTGTCTAGTTATTAAATATAGTAATATCTTCCCAGTTCAATGAAAATATGTTTCTAATGTTTCTACCAATAACATACCCACATTTTATAACCCCAGAATTTTATTTCAATTACTTAATTTAAAAATGACCTTCACCATGTATTGATCCTTAACTGGTGAGAATTTAACCACATTTTAAAAGATTACTTAAATGGTTGGAGAAAGACTCAGAGGTTAAGAGCACCTGCTGCTCCTGCAAAGCATGAAGTTCAGTCCTCAGCACCCATGTTGGGCAGCTCACAACTGCCTGTAATTCCAGTTCCAATCCTCTCTTGCCTCCTTGGGCACTCTACCTATCTACACACATGCATGCACACACACTCTTAAATGCTTTCTAAACATATACTTATAATTATTGTTAAAGTAAAGAATCAGCAAAGAAGCCCAGCTTACCTCTTTCAGGGCTTTTAATAACCGAGGTCGTTTTTCTCCAACACTCTCCCTGGATTGCTGCTTGAGTTTCCTTAGAAGAGCTGTGACTGAGGTTTAAAGAAAACAACTAATTAGTATTTTTCTCTATTTTTTCCATAATTGTTAATTTTCTACAGTGAATGTCACTGCTTTTTAAATTTTTTAAAATTTGCATTATATTACTGGGAGTGTGTGTGGATATATAATGTATGAGTGCATCGTGTGTAATTTGTGGTGTGTATGGATGCAAAATGTGTATGCAAAAGTCATAGGCAACTCTATGAACTCAGTTCTCTCCTTTCACCTTTATGTGGGTTCTGTGTGTTGAACTCAGGTTATCATGCTTGAATTATTAGGTGGCAAGTGCCTTTACACACTAAAGACATCCTGCTAGCCCTTGTCTCTTTTCTATCTTCTTTTTTTAAAAAGAAATAAAAGTTGTGAAATTTTGAAAACTCAGGGTAGTAATAAATCAAAGTCCCCAATATTAAAACTTGTTATAAGATTTTCTTATTTATGTATATATGAGTGTGTGTGTGTGTGTGTGTGTGTCTGTGTGTGTGTCTGTGTGTCTATGTGTGCCATGTGGGTGCACGGAAAAGGCCAGAAGAGTGTTGGATCCCCTAGAACTGGAGTAACAGGCATCTGTGAGCTATCCCCTCCACTATATGAGGGGTAGGTCCTTTAAAAAAGCAGCAAGAGAAGCCGGGCGGTGGTGGCGCACGCCTTTAATCCCAGCACTCGGGAGGCAGAGCCAGGCGGATCTCTGTGAGTTCGAGGCCAGCCTGGACTACCAAGTGAGTTCCAGGAAAGGCGCAAAGCTACACAGAGAAACCCTGTCTCGAAAAACCAAAAAAAAAAAAAGCAGCAAGAGCTCTTAACTGCTGAGATATCTCTCCAGCCCCCTAATACAAAACTTTTAAGAAAAACTTGACTACTGGGAAAAGAAATCCTAATATAGTAGTCTCAATTTATCTTTGCAATTTGTAATCATCTATTAATGAGTTAACGGAATAAATCTTTAGGAGAGATAAAAATCTGAAAACAACATACATATGACAAGATCTCACAAAGCTTGTATAAGGAAGAATACTGGATAATTAATTAGAAATGTGCTAAATAAACAACTGGATCACTCTGAAAATGTGTCACAAGAAAATCCTCCTCTCTTAAAAATAAAAAAATAAAGCCTAAATGAAGAAAACTGCCAAGTCTAGGTATACAGCAAATCAGCACACTCTGGTGTGCTCAAAAAATTAGACAGTGCCCAACAAAATACTCAAAACTACCATAAAATCAGTTATTCCATGACATAACCCTGCACAAACTATGAACAAGCCCTAGAGACCAAAGACAACCAGAGACCAAGACAACAAGCCATAGCTGCCCGCATCAGGAAAAGCTGGAAACTCTGGGAAAGAGGTTAAGATGAATTAAAGTTATATCCATTTTCCCCCAGACCATCATTGCCGACCAGGTAAACACTTTAAGTTAGAAAATCAATATAACCTTGAAATCTTAAAGTGAATAGTCCCTGATAATGCTAATAGTAGTTTAGCATTATCTGATTTCTTTTCCTGTTCCTTTTTTTATTTTTTGGAGACCCTGTCTCCTGTAGCCTAGGCTGTCCTAGAACTCACTTTGTAAAAGAGGATGGCCTTAACTTCTGATCCTCAGGCCTCCACTTCCCCAGTGCTCAAAAGTGGTGATATATTGTGTACCCAAATAAACTCTGCCTGAAGATCAGAGAACAGAACAAGCCACTAGATTAAACATAGAGGCTAGGCAATGGTGGCACACACCTTTAATCCTAGCACTCAGGAGGCAGAGAGATCTGTCTGGATTTCTGTGAGTTCAAAGCCACCCTGGACTATATGAGATTGTCTAGGAGAGAAAACAGCCAGGCAGTGGTAGCACACACCTTTAATCCCAGTACTGGAAAGCACACATGCCTTTAATCCCATGGAAGTGATGGCTGGACAGAGAAAGGTATATAAGGTATGAGGAGACAGGAACTAAAGGCTTTTCAGCAGAAACATCCCTTTCAACTAGAGGCTCTTTCGGCTGGAACTCTCTCAGGCTGAGGAGTTGGTGAGGTAAGAGGTGGTGGCTGTGGATTGTTCCTTTGTCTCTGATCTTTCAGCATTTACCTTAATATCTGGCCACAGGTTTTTTATTATTATTTGAGTGTAACTCAAATGCCCAGTTTTATGCAGTGCTGGAAATCAAACTCGGGGCTTCATGAGTATTATATTTTTCTATCAATTGAGCTACATTCCTAGCACTGACTGCTTAATCTACAGCACAAAACATTAGCAAAATTAGCAAAAATTAAATTAAAAAGACAAGTAGATCACAAAACTTCTGCTAATAATTTATAATAATTTTTTTGATTTATCCAAAAAATGCAATTGTCTATGCCACAGAAAATTTCAAGGCAATGCATCCAAATGGTTTTTTTGTTTTGTTTTGTTTTTTAATTTTTATTTTATTATTCACTTTACATACCAACCACAGATCCTCCTCTCACTCCTCCTCCCACTCTCCCCAACCCCACCCCACCTCACCCCCTTTTTTTTTTTTTTTGGTTTTTCATGACAGAGTTTCTCTGAGTAACCCACCTCTGCCTTCAAAGTGCTGGGATTAAAGGTGTGCACAACCACTGCCCGGCCTAAATAAAGACTTAAAAGCCATCTCTTTAAGCAACATCACAAATACAACTTCACATCGACATTTCTAAACAAACACCATTGTTCAATTAACTCTCCTTTAACAGTTAAATATTTGGGTTTTCACTTCATTTTGCTGTCTAGGTTATTCATCAGGCAGGGTCTAAGAAGCGGCCCAGGCTAGCCTGAAACTCACAAATTCCTGGAGTACCTCTACTTTCCAAGTGCTGGGATTATTAGGAGTTAAATATTTATTTTATGTGATAGGTTGTAGTAAAATATAAAACTGAATACAGAGATGTCCTGAAATGTAAGAAATATTTCCTGGTTCTCTTTATAGATGATAAACTCAAAATGACTTTTACTGTGAATAAAAACTCCTTGGAAGTCCCAGGGTCCTCACTAGTTTCCCTTAACTCTAGTACCTGGTTAGAAAAATCAAAGAAAGGCCTTCAGACAAGGTACTACTCCATTCTCATTCTCTTAAATATGCATATTTTACCTTTTCCCTGAAATACTTCTATGATGAGGCCCATTTCTCGATCTCATAGTGATTTCTCATTTTGTCCACAAAGGACAACTATCAATATATAACAAAAAAAGCACCCACGCCAATAGCTGTGTACCATAGAATTAACATCACATATTACATTTTATAGTCAAATATAGCCTCATCATTCAAAGTTGTCCAAGAAATTCAGGCAATTCACATGTGTAATATGTGGATTACACGCAGAAATGAATCCTAAGAAACTATCCAGAAAAATCCAAAACTTAGCACAGAAGACTGAGTCCACATAGCAGCCTCAAAGTACTCAATGCTAGACAATTCTTCAATAAATATGATTTTTTACAAAGCTGTTTTTAGTTGATTTTCCCACCTTAACTATGAAATAATAATAGTACCAGTCATCCAGATTAAAACCAGGTAATTGCTTCCAGCCATCCAGATTAAAGCCTGTAAATTTATATTTGCAAAAATGAGATCTATATATCAGACATGATGTTGTTGTGTAACAGTTTCTTTAGAGATTAAAACATTCTATCCTATAGGAAACTCCTTAAGCAGGAAGGTAAACAATTCAGAATAGCTTCAAGAAGTCCCTGAAATTAGTAAGTAATAAAAGCTGAAAGTTCCTCTAATATGAAGCTAAGCCAAGCTGCAAAGACTCTCAGACAAGCAAAGCTGCAAAGACGACTCTTTCAGACCAGACCAGCTCTTCCTGGAAGAAGCAGAAACCATCTGAGCTGCCTGCAAGAGGTTTAGAACAACTGAGACACCTGGAAAGGACACTCTCCAACTGTAGATCCGCCTGCAGACTGTGCAGTGTGCTCCAAGTTCCAAGCTTTGTGAGCTGGGGTGGGCTTTGGTGACGCAGCTGTCTTTGGGTCATTTCTGCTCCTTAAGTAACCCCTCACCCATATTCCTGTAAGTAGTAACAATAAAACTCACTGGTTCACCAAGTTGGACTTTAGTGGTATTTGTTCCTAAGGAAAAAATAGATAGAAAGCCAAATATGTATGCTAAGGAGCTTCGGGAAGGCTTTAATGCCTGAGCAACAGGTTCAGAGAAGACACCCATGTAGAAAAATACAAGTGAAGACAATTAAGCCTGACCCAGGGGTGGGTAACTATCTCCCCAGAAAAGGTTGTATCAGGAGTGGAGATGGTTTACCCAGTCAAGAACGCCCCCCAAAAGTCAGATAGTGAATGGGGAGGTTATGTGCTCCATTCTGTGCCAATCCAGGACCACTCCAAACAAGGGAGCCAGCAGGTACAGAAGGGGAAAGTATTCGCCTTTAGCCCTGAGTAGGTCTGAGCAGATTAAGTCAGGCCCTGAATTTATCAGGTGTGAAGAAATGTAGAAAAGCACCATGAAAGAACTCCAGGATATGGAAACATAATGGCACAGAGACTAAACCAAGAGACAGCACAGTTCCTAGCTTCCAGGAAGGTCTACAACCACTGAAAGTAGGTAAGTGCTGTTAGAACCATAATTAATTTTTATTTCAATTAGTAAGCCAATAATTAAGCAGAAATAATAATTTGCCAGAAAGATAATCAACCTTGACTTCAAAAAAAATAAAACAGCCCTAGCTAGCACCAAAAACATGGAATGCTTCAAAGAGGAAATGAGCAGGCTTTCCCACATGACTCAACTCTTCCTGCTACTCCATGTTGGAGTTCCAGAGCCATGGATAATTCATGTGTAAGTTTTCAGATTACTGAGTAGAAGTCAAACCACATAAAAACTATCTCAACACATCAATTTGCATTTTTAAAGTATTGCTTACTCATCTGTCTGTCTCCATAGCTGATGGCTTCCGCCAGAGGGCTCCATCCCTGAGCATTTTTCACCTTTACCGGAGCATTGTGAGCCAACAGTAAATGCGCACATTCTGCAACATAAAATTAGTAATAATTATCAGACATGCAATTTTTAGAATCTTTAAGTGTGAGTGTTATGCAAAAGTTCAAGAAACCAGGTTACTACATATGTGAAATAATTCTGTTTTATGTATAATTAAGTAACTTATAAACTCCTATGTGTATAACCAGGTTGTATCATTTTCCCAGATTCAAAGATACCCAACCTACCTAAAAATAAATTGAATTCTCTCTAAAAATAAAGTATTGTTTCCTGTCTCCAATGAATATTTGAAGCATGTTTCCAAAAACTAAAAGATAACTTATGAAACTCAAAAGTAATTTATATAAATATCTACAATTCAGCTGAGCACGATGGTACATGCTTTTAATCTAAGCACTTGGGAGGCAGAGGCAGGTGGATTTCTGAGAGTTGTTTGGAGGCTAGCCTGGTCTGCACATTGACCAGCCAGGGCTACATGGTAAAATCCTGTCTCAAAACAAAAACAAACAAGAAAATATCTACAACCTAAAAAGACCCAAAGGAGAATTTACATATCTGTCATGTCAATGAAATGCTAATTATTTATTTCAGGAAGAAAAAAGAGTGCTTTCAAAAGAAACTACACTGAGGGCTGGAGAGATGGCTCAGATGTTAAGACCACTGGCTGCTCTTGCAGAGGTACTGAGTTCAATTCCCAGCAACCACATGGAGGCTCACAACCATCAATGATGAGATCTGGTGCCTTCTTCTGGAGTGCAGGCGTATACATGCAGGCAGAACACTGTATACATGATAAAAAATAAATAAATAAATAAATAAATAAATAAATAAATCTTTAATTTAAAAAAAAAAAAAGAACCACCGGATACCGTAGACCCTTATATCTTTGTTACAGTCAATTTATAGCACTATCCTCCCTCAGACCATCTACAGAACCTCTTTATGGAAGATATCACTCGTTCTTTATAAAGAGTTTTAATGTAGTCATATCTTAAACTTTGTTGTGCTCACAAGTCTGAGTTAATTATTACTAGGAAACTTTTTCCCAAATTGTGCTGTGCTTAAATATGTCTAAAATAAGCTAGTCAGGGTCAGACTCTCAAAGTCTGAACCAATACTGGCTGAGCGGTGTTGAACTGAATTACCCTCTTACCTCCCATGGATCATTACTCTGCTGTCCTCAGTGGTTACAGACTCACACACTCATGCACACATGCACCCACGAAATACTTAAGTGGCTACTATACGTATTTTTTATGTAGCTTTTTAGTGGTGGAGATGGTGGGTATGTGCTAGGCAAGCATCCCATTACTAAGCTATATCCCCAGCCATTTCTAACTTCTAGATACTGGAAACAGAAGTGAAGGAAGATAAGGTCTTATTTTCAGAACTTTTATCCTATGAGGGGGACAACAAGTCAATCAATTTTAAAAAATATACCAACTGTTGTGAAGGAAATAAAGATGTTACAGCCACATGACAGGGTAGGCTAAGGAAGAATGGCATTACTTCAGCATTATTCTTGGTGACAGAAGAATGACAACAGTAGAGAACTCTATTAGAATAACATAAATCAAATGTAGATATTTCATAAAGGCATTGAAGGAATTCTGCTTGAAGTACATGAGGATATGTGATATAGAAGGCTTATTTTGCAGGGTGTAATGGCTTACCCCTTTAATCCCAACACTCTCTGAGACAGAGTGTGGAGGCCACAAGGGTTTCCTAGTGAGATCTGAACTTGCTTTACGCAGCAGAGCTGCATTAGAGGATTGCTTGCCCATGCGCATGGTTACTAGGTGATTGGAAGGGTCTACACTTGGCTGAGCTGGGGGAGGTCTTTTGCTCTACCCCTTGGCATTCCTATAACTAGCCCTTTAGAGGAGATAGAAGGGGCCAGTGGATAAGGATCCAGGCCCTCCCCAGACTATCTTTTGTTTCTATCTATTTCTCTCTCCTCTATCCATCTATCTAATATCTCTTATCCCTCTCTCCTCAAGAGTATCCTGTTGTAAAATGTGGGAGCCAGTCTCCCAGCTGGGCTCCCACAACAGAGGCAGATAGATGCAAGTTGCAGGCTAGCTTGATCTACCACAGGGAATTCCAGGACAGTCAAGGCTATAGAGTGCAACTGTCTCAAAGAATGATTATTTTTCAATACACTGATAGCCAACTAAGTGTTCCTCATGGGTCGTAAGGATACACAGTTTCGTGTACACTGCTAGAGGACTGTGTGGTTCAAAGAGGAGCAATGACAGCAAGGGGACAGGAGTGAGGGGAATGATCAGAACACACAGAGGCAAAAAATAAGTTACTGCCAGTCAACAAGTGATGCAACCAGAGAAGGAGGTTACACCATCCAGTCAGTATACTGGACGGAGGAAAAGCTCTCAGAGAGCATTCATATGATGTCAAAGTGTCACTCTACGACTATTTATTAATTAGGGTAGAATGTCTGCAGCAGCTACATCTACAGATCATCACCAATCAAGTGAGAGAACTTAGAAACTAGCAGGGAAAAGCACAGGCAGCAAAGCACAGCAGGCAGTGCCTGCACTTTGGTGAACCCAAGCTGAGGGTGTGCTAAAAGGAAGGCATGAAGGTGAAAAGATCCCCTTCAGGTAATAAATATGGAATTAATTGTTTGCTTTGTAGACCAGGCTGGCCTTGAACTCACAGAGATCCGCCTGCCTCTGCCTCCCGAGTGCTGAGATTAAAAGCATGCACTACCACTGCCCGGCTGGAATTAATATTTTTTTATTTTATTTATTTTTTTAATATTTTTATAATACTATCAGAAGAAATGAAGAGAGACTTCGTGCTCATCTCTTAAAATTGTATTCCAAATGAGTCAATGTGTTTGCACTGAGAATATCAGCAAAAAAATTTTTTATTAATAATTTACTTATTTTTATTTTAAGTTCATTGGTGTTTTGCCTGCATGTATGTCTAGGTGAGTGTTGGATCCTAGAGTTACAGAGAGTTGTGAGCTGTCATTTGGGTGCTGGGAATTGAACCTGGGTCCTCTGGAAGAACAGTCAGTGCTCTTAAGTGCAGAGCCATCTCTCTAACCCACAAAAAAGTTTTTTTTTAAATGTATTTTGTTATTCGTGTGTGTGTGTGTGTGTGTGTGTGTGTGTGTGTGTGTGTGTGTGTGTGTGTGTGTGTGTGTATACCCATGGAGGCAAGAAGAATGCAGGACCTCTTGGAGCTGAAGTTATATCAAGCCCTAAAGAAAACTTTTAATTTAAAATATCTAATCTAAAAATATTTTTAAGGGGCTAAAGAGATGGCTCCATTGTTAAAAGCACTTCCTGCTCTTCCAGAGAACCTGGGTTCAGTTCTCAGTACCAATGTTGGGTAGCTCATAGTCACCTTTAACTCCAGTTCTAAGGAATCTGACCCCTCTTCTGGCCTCCAAGTGCACCAAGCATAAACATGGTACACAGGTATATGTGCAATCAAAACACATACACATAAAATAGAAAAAAAATTTAAATGTTTTCAAAACAGAATATCAACATTGTTTGTGGGTCCTGAATCATCTATTCAAGTCTTTCCCAAAATTCTTTGCACCAAGTGCCTATCTCTTAAAAAAACATTTGATTCTCCCACTCATGAAGAAGTGGGAATATCAAATAACTATGGGACACAACTCACCACAATGCTATGCTTGCCCAACTTCAAAGTCACAGCACATGCTAGTTCATCAAAGCTCTAGGGTAAATTGCCAGTTTTAGTAATTTGATTTTTCTTAAATGGATTTTACCTGGAAACTCTTTTCTTCTGGCTACTTATCATGATCCCCTGAAACTAATATTTTAAGTTTTTGGTTTTTTTTTAACATTTCTTCATTTTATTTTATGTGTGTTTTTGCCTGCATGTATGTCTGTGCACTATGTGGATGCCTGGTACCCACAGGTCCAAAGATGACATTAGATTCCCTGGAAATAGTGTTACAAACAGTTGTAAACCACTATGTGGGTAATAGGAACTGAACCAACAAGTGCTCTTAACCACTGAGCCATCTCTCTAGCCCTTGGCTAAATAATTTGTAATGACAAAACTGGGGCCATCAAGATGGCTCCCTGGGTGGAGACTCTTGCCACCAAACCTGATAACTTAACTTTGATCCCCAGGAACAATGTGGCAGAAGGAGAGAACCAACTTCCACAAGTTGTCCTTTGATTTCCATACACATGCAGAGACATGCATCAAGTCACATACATATAAACAAATGAATATAATGTTTTTTAATGACAAAACTGATGTGTGAGTGAAGTTAAACATTAAAAATATTTACTAACCTTTATTTCCTAACATCACAGCAAGATGTAAAGGAGTGTTTCCTAAAATTGAAAACAAAATTATATTAGAAGCCATAACAACATAAAAGGTTTTATTTAAATGTGGGTTCAGGATAGTTGTCAACAAACTTTAAGCAGAAATAACACTTTTGTTTTCTATGGCAAACTCAGAAGGGGGCAAAAGTGAAGCCCAGAGTACCTTTCCTGCCGTGCCCAAAGCAACCAGCAGGACATTCACTCTCTGAGATGTTCCCACAGGCTTCAGATTCCTTTTGTTGCTCATTTATCATACTAGTCTTTGTCCTTTTAGCAAATACTTCACATATCTATTCATGTGGGGACAGAAAACAGTAAGAATCAGTCCTAGTTCTCAAGCAGTTCACAGTTCTTTCACCTGTATGGGACAGCATTCTTCAATAACTCTTAAACACCAAGATATCAAGAAGCTCTTCAGGGAGCTGCAGAGATGGCTCCCTGTTAAGAGCACTGGCTGCTCTTCCAGAGGACCCCAGTTCAGTTCCTAGCACCTGTATGGTGGCTCACTACTATTGGTAACTACAGTTCCAGGGAATCTAATGCTCTCTTCTGGTGTGTGTGGGCATTGCACACGAGGTGTACATGCAAACTTGCAGGCAAACACTCATAACACATAAAATAAAAATACACAAAAATAAAAACTTCAAACTAAAAATAAAGGAAACTACTTTCCATAATAAGTAATATAAATGTGGTCACTGTACTGTGGTCCTGTAGGGAAATGCTTATGGTAAACTGGCAGGATGTTCTCAGCTCTTCTCACACTCTTGTATACAATCATTCCTTGGTACCCAAGGGTCAGTTCCAAAACTGCCCACTATAGACAACCTCCTATAAAAATGACCAATATCTGCCAATAATCCATGCATGGCTTCTGCATGCCTTATACCTGGAGACTATATATCTAAAGACCACACACATAGTAGCTATGCTAACTGTTTTGGGAAGTGATAAGAAGGAAAGTCTGTCAGCAACCAAAGAAAGATTTGTGGGTTCTCCGGACTATTCCAACTTTTCTATGGCTATGAAATATTTCAAAATAAAGTTTAAATTTCATTTTCAAAAAGCCCCCCCCCCAAAAAAAAACAACTCTCTTTTGGACTACTGAGATGGCTGGCTCAATAGTTAAAGGTGCTTGCCCCCAAGCCTGACAACCTGAGTTTGAATCCCAGGGACAGATATGGTGGAAGGAGAAAACTGATCTTTGTCCTTTGACCACACGTACACACACTGATAATAATTAAAAATTCTCTTTTCAGTACTTTTCCTCCCTAAAACACAAAAGATCTCTGCCTTTGGGATCACATCTAATTTTAGATCAACAGAATTTCCTTGTGGGTATGGTGAAGGCATGCCTGTAGTCATAGCAACAGTGAAGCAAAGGTAAGAGGATCATGAGTTCAAGGCTAGAATGAGCTTCATGTAGCTCTGTCTCAAAAAAATAAGACTTTTCCCTTTATTCTTTAAATATTCTCTAATTAATTGTTCTTATGTTCACTTTCAAATACAATGTACATAGTAGCCACATATTTTTATTTTTCATCTTTTCAATTTACTGCAATTCTATATTACTTATTTTTGAGTACATTTTCTACATCACTCTATTTTCTAATGTCAAGATATTTCTGCATTTAATTTACATGTCAAATGAAGGAACTACATTTAATTTGAAATTTCCAGTTTCTTTGTATACTGACTTATTTTCTTCAGTTTCAGAGAAATAATCCTTATAGTGAATTAATGAAAAATCAAGCAATTATTACCTAAATCTTTCTTCTGTTTCTCTCAGTATTATTATTAACATCTGTGACAATGACCTTTTTTCTTATAATGAATATTTTTCGCTGATATCAAAAAATGGACTTTATTTTCTGCTCACCCCTCCTGCAATGAAGAATTCAGGTTTCATAAGAGAGAAGGAAAAGCACTACCCTTCCCTCCGTTTCTCCTCCACTGGTTCAAGAGGATGAGCACCCTTAACCCCTCTAGCACTGTATCTAATATTCACAGCACTTTCCCGTGAGATTCTCTTCAGCAGAGAATTTAAGGAACTAGAAAAGTGAGGTTTGCTTTACAAAAGTCAAAGATAAAATAGTAAAAAAAAAAAAAAAAACTCTGAAAATTATTAAGCACTGATAAAAGGAATTAAGTAGCTAAATATAAAGAATACACCAAATTTACAGATCAGATTGTTATAATACACTCGAAACATTAGTTGGTCAAACACATCATTTTTTTTTCCTTCTGGGTTTTTCGAGACAGGGTCTCTGTGTAACCCTGGCTGTCCTGAAACTTAACTATGTAGACCAGGTTGGCCTTGAACTCAGATATCCGCCTGCCTCTGTCTCAAAGTGCTTAGATTGAAAGTGTTATGCCACCACGCCAAGCAGGTCAGATATATCTTTAGGTTTCCAGATTGGATGAACAAGTGGGTAGCACCATCCCGAGGAAGGGGCCCTGAAGTGAACAAAGGGGGTAAAGGAGAAAGCCCCTTGAATGTGGAAAGTCCCCTGTACTCTGCTTCCTGGTCCTCCAGACGTGAGCAAACAGTGCACACTCCTGCTGCCACAGCTATGAGCAGCCCCTGCCTTGCTACTCCCCAGCATGGGCACAAAATAAACCCTTTCTCCCTCAAATTGCTTCTCGGGTATGAAAGTAACTAATACGCCACCAATACTACTCAAGTTGGTGAAGTCAAAACAATCTCCAGGAAAATCCCCATTTTCTCATGAATTGACAAGCTGGTATTAAAATTCATATGAAAATTTCAAGGAACCCAGAACATTTTCAACTCAGAGTTGGCAAATGCCAAAGCTCTCCTGGAACCTAGCCACAGTTCATCTCTTGTGAATGGTTTATGGCTGCTCCCAGAACAGCCTGTAGAGCTGACAAACTAAGACATTCACTTGGTGCCCCTGAAGTAGGTGTTTACAGACCTGCTCTAACCAGCTACCTGCATTTGGCTTCCATGACAGAGCACCTTCCAGTCACACCAGACTTTCTAGAGACAATCACACTACATCGCTATTTAAATGGCCTCTCACAGCCAACTTTACTTAATTCTGGCATTACTGTATTTTATAATGCCAGGTTCATCAAAAAACAAAACTAAAACACCATATAACTAAACGTTATCATTCTGGGATATATATTAAAGCAGTGTTTCTCAACCTGTGGGTCTCAACCCCTTTGGGAGTCAAACAACCCTTTTCATAGGGGTCACCTAAAACCATTGGAAAATACAGATATCTACATAGTAGTTCATAACAATAGCAAAATTACTGTTATAAAGTAGCAACAAAAAAAATTTTACGGTTGGGGGGTCACCTCAACACTAGGAACTGTATTACAGGGTCTCAGCATTATGATTCTGTCCAGAGACGCCTGCACGCTTGTGTTTACGGAAATACAACAGTGAAGACAGAGTCAATAAAGTGTCCACCGAAACAAATGGACTTTGAAAATGGGCAGTGGAATACTACTTAACCAGTAAAGCTTTGCTCTTTTCTGGCAACATGGATAGAAGTAGTTAAGGGAAGGGAGATAACCTGGGAGCACCAAGACTGTTTTTGTGCTTGTGGAAGGTAGAAAAGCAAGTTACACAGCACAGAAAGACAAACCCTGGTGCTGTCACTCATCTACAGATGCTACAGGAGCTAATCCAGTACATACTAGAGGCTAGGAAGGGGAAGACCAGAGAAAAACAGTGAGAGTGGACAATGGTACCAAATATATCTGAGGTGTTGTCTGGCACAATAAGAAAGTGACAGTCTACAGCTATGATTCAGAGTAACTGGAGGTCAAAGTCTGAGGGTTTCCAAGACATAGAAAATGAAAACATCTAAGGAGATAGAAATGCTAGTTATGATGATTTGGTCATTGAACAATGCATGTATGTATCAAATTACAGTCATTTATTCCATAATTATGTGGAAATACTGTGCCAATGGGGGAAAATGCTTCTAAATAAGATTAGGACTTCTGAAAACTTTAAGTGCATTGTCCAAACTAATGACAAGAGCCCCTTACTTAAAATGTTTTAATTAAAAATATAAATTTCTCGGCTGGGTGGTGGTGGCGAACGCCTTTAATCCCAGCACTCGGAAGGCAGAGGTAGGCGGATCTCTGTGAGTTCAAGGCCAGCCTGGGCTACAAAGTGAGTTCCAGGAAAGGTGCAAAGCTACACAGAGAAACCCTGTCTCGAAAAACCTAAATAAATAAATAAATAAATAAATAAATAAATAAATTTCTTTAGCGTATGCCATAATAGAATGGAGCATATTTTAAGATCTGGTTCTGCATTTATTTAGGGATAAAACATTTTTACCTACCCTGAGCAAAGGATAGATTACCATCATCAAAAATAAAAGTTGTTTTGAAGTAAAAGAAGAAAATATATTTTACAAAGTCTCACTGTTGTAAAGGGAGTTTTCAGAGCCTTTTTAGATAGCTGAGAGAACTCTTTGACACTGTACTAAAACTCATGAAGTAATGATTTGTTAAAAGCATTTACAATGGGAAATCCAAATTCTGTCAAGATCTGTTACAGTGAAACACATTGGTTTCTCTTGTACTGTGGGCAGAATTTTTATTTTTTCTTTCAAAAGACACCTTTTGAAAGATTTATTTATGTATGTTATGTATGTGAGTGTTCTATTTGCATGTATGCCTGCATACATGAAGAGAGCAAGGGATCGCATTACAGATGGTTGTGAGCCATCAAGAGGTTGTTGGGAATTGAACTCAGGACCTCTGAAAGAGCAGCCAGTGCTCTTAACTACTGAGCCATCTCTCTAGCGCACTGTGGGTAGAATTTTTATGGTGTGTGTGTATGTGTGTGTGTGTGTGTGTGTGTGTGTGTGTGTGTGTGTGTGTGTGTTGGAAAGGACCAAACTTGGGGCTTCAAACACACTAGAGTCCAGTACTCTACCTCTGCACTCACTCCCAACCTGAGACATGATTACAGAATACATATCATCATGAAAAACACTATCTGGAAAAGGTTCATGGCCATCTAACACATTCCAATAGACAGTACCAAAACAGCATGTTGGATGTGACCAGAGCAGTGGCTGTAATAACTAGGAACCTGGGAAGCTTAAAAGGGCTGAGTTAAGTTTGCAAAATTCTAACTTTTATTTATTATTTACAAGCCTTATTCTTTTTGTTTGTTTGTTTTAGTTTTTCAAGAGTTTTCCTTTGTGTAGCCTTGTCTGTCCTGGAACTCACTCTGCAGACCAGGCTGGCCTCAAACTCACAGAGATCTACCTGCCTCTGCCTCCTGAGTGCTGGGATTAAAGTCGTAGGCCACCACCGCCTGGCTAATCCTTCTTCTTTTAATTAGCAGCAAGCATAGTTTTATGCTGAATGGGATCAAGCTTACTCCATTCATTACCAGAAAAAAAAAAAAAAATCAGCCAAATGTCTAAAATTGTCTATAACCTGTTTTTTCCCCCAAGAAAAAAATGTTGTTCTGTGGGGAAAGGGTATGTAGTTTAGCTCATAGTCAGTTTCAGAAATATTTTTCCCCCATTTCCCCTCGGCATGCAGAAGGGCATTGTACAAAGTGCCTGAATGGCAGCAAGAGTACCCAAAAGGCAAGCATTCAACAGGGCTTTTGTGCTCAGTGAACAGGCTAGCACACAGAAGGCAAGCAGTGACTTGTGTTATCATGAGACAGTTTTGATCTGTACACCCTAATCATAGAGCAAAGCAAAAAAATTACAATACCAGACTCAGCACAGCTCCAACTCTACAGACATATATCCAAGCTCAATTCAGCCAAGCAGGGAGAAATTCTCTCTCAAAAATACTACTACTGTAGCAAACATACAATACCCTATATCCACTCCACCCCTCACTTTTAGTAACAGCTATTTATGGTAACAGCTGTTCCATGAACCTGTGCCTTCATGGAGCAGCAGGGTGAGCCTTGCAACCACAGTCAGACTTCTGCTGAAAACCACCTGACTACATTCCCTGTTGCTACATACAGAAACCTTCACAGGGTCTCAGGAAGCTTGGCTGCCTCTCAAGTCTCCAAACTCCAGCCACATTTCCATTTCCTGACCACTTTATCACACATAGTGTTCTCCCTCTGAGTCCCTGATGGCAGTAACTTTGCATTTACTGTTTTCTGCTCGAAACTCTGTTCTAGACTGTTCTATTTAGCTCTCTCATTAGTGCCCCCCTCCCCACACACACTCAATATGACTCATTCATTAACAGTCACACCACACATTCACTAGTTTGTCTACTGTCTGGCATGCAACCCCACAAGAACAGGAATTGTGCTAGTCTGTTCACCTCTGCATCCCCAGCATCAAAAGCACATATATTAGAAGCTCCATGTTTATCTGTTGAATGAATAAATCAACCAATTTAAAAACAAAAACAAAACTAAAACAGAAGCCATTAAGAACCAAGAGACCAATCTCAAATCTGTTTTTACTCTCAAAAATACTTTCACTCTAGAACAAGGCAGATCTCTGATCTGTCCTTGAAAACCAACCAAAAGAAGCACATATAAGGACATGGTACAGGGGTTTCCTAGAATCCAGTACAATCCTGTAGAGCCTGCAGTAACTGCTGCAGATACGTGCAGACAAAACTCTAGCAGATCCAAGAGTCCAATAATCTCACCTCTACTGTACTGTAATGATAGGCAGCATTAATTGACCATCAAATTAAATCCTCAAAAAATCTACCTAAACCTCAAGAACAAGGAAGCTATTACAACCCACAGAAGACAGCCTGTCACACACCAGCCAACAGAATCAAAGGCAGAGTCACTAAATCTCCAAATACATCAGCAACTTCTCACAGCTATGAGCACTTCACACATCCTGTACTCTCACCATCAGTCACCTCAAAGTTACTAACAGTCAGGAAGATCTGATTAACTTAAGATGTTTAACAAGCAGAAAGTGTAATTCAAACCAAGTCTTCAATCTATTTCTACTATTTTCAATTCTGAAGTACTGAATAGTAAAATCACTTATTTCCATTACAAACACGAACTGTCCAAACTACTTAGGGCAAAAGTAACTCAGAAAAATCTTGACACTCAATGTAAAAGGCTAGACTATTCACATTTTTTGTTTTTTGAGACAAGGTTTCTCTGTGTAGTTTTGGTGCCTGTCCTGGATCTCACTCTGTAGACCAAGCTGGCCTCGAACTCAGAGATCCGCCTAGCTCTGCCTCCCGAGTACTGGGATTAAAGGTGTGCGCCACCACCCGGCGACTATGCATTTTTTAAAAATTTGCATTGTGTGTGTGTGTGTGTGTGTGTGTGTGTGTGTGCATGCAGGTATGTGTGCCCACAGCAGCATAACTCAGTGTTACATCCCCTAGAGTCAGAGTTACAGGCAGCTATGAGCTGCCCAACATGAATGCTGGGAATCAAACTCCAGACCTTCGTAAGAACAGCAAGTGCTCTTAACCACTGAGGCATCTCTCTGGTTCCTTAATCTTTAATTTCATATTAATGGGAAAAAACTAATTTATTTGAAGATGTAATAAAGATAAAAGGTATGGTATTTTCGTGTACTGTGGTGGTTTGAAAAAAAAAAAATGGCCCCCTAAGAAAGATCCTCTATTAGGAGGTTTGGTCGTGTTGGAGAAAGTATGTCATTGTGGAGGCAGACTTTAAGGTCTCATATATGCTCAAGCCACGCACAGTGAGACAGTTCACTTCCTGTTGCCTTTGGATCAAGATGTAAGGACTTTGGATCAAGATGTAAGCGTCATGTCTGACTGCATGCTGCCTTGCTTCCCGTCATAACAATAATGGACTAAATCTCTGAATTGTAAGTGAGCCATCCCAATTACATGTTTTCCTTTATAAGATTTACCATGGTCATGGTGCTTCTTCACAGCAATAGAAACCCTAACTAAGACATATACTTTTGATATATTATTTCTCTCCTATTCCCCAAAAACACATATCCCCAAGGCACAATCGCTTGGTATACTTGAACACAAGATGTATTTTATCATATTTAACCTTTAAAGTAATGTTTAAGGCCAGAATACAATTCTTCTGAACTTAATTAGCAGATGTATTTGACCAACATTTTATCAAGGAAAAAGCAATATACAACAAAAATTTATCAAAGAGCAGTCCAAACTGATGAGGCTAATGAACAATAAGCTTAAGAAGTGACAGACTAGACATCAACAAGCTGTCCACATAAAACAAGAGAAAAATAACAAAAGCAAAATGAAATACCTTAACTGTAGAGCATTATGTTTGAAAAGTAATTGCAAGCTGGGTGTGAGAATCTGAGGAAAATCTCAAGCTTTAGGATAGAGCTCAGACTACACAATGAGACCTGTCTCAAAAATTAGATTAGCAGGTGACAGACAAATGCAAGAAGGGATAAGAGAGAAAAACAGCAGATCACTTGAGAACAGGCATTAAAAAGTTTTTAATTGGGGCTAGAGATGGTTCAGTGGTTAAGAGCACTTGCTGCTCTTCCAGAGAACCCAAGTTTGGGTCCCAGCACCTATACCAGGCTGCTCACAACCAACTGCAGTTCAAGTTCCAGGGGAAATTATACCTCTGGCCTCTAAAGGCACCTGCACATGCACATACCCACATGGAGACAAACAACACACACACACACACACACACACCCCTACACAAAATAATAAAAATAGGCCAGATGTAGTGGTGCACACCTTTAATCCCAGCACTTGGCAGAGTCACGTGGGTCTCTATTAATTTTAGGCCAGCCTGATCAACACACTGAGCTCCAGAACAGCCAACCCTACATAGTGTGACCTTATCTCCAATAAATAAGTAAATATAAGTCTTTTTCTTAACCTTTAGGTCTTTTTGAAAATATAATTGATTTTTAATTTTTACTTAGGAGCATGTGTATGTCTATGTATACCACATGTGTTCAGGTTCCTGGGGGCTAGATGGATCCCCTGGCAATAGAAGTTGCAGGTGGCTGTGAATGGCCTGACATGGGTGATGGGAACTGGATTGGGTCCTCTGGAAAACCAGCAAATGATCTGAACCCTAGTGACACTTCTCCAGCCCTGTTTTGGTCTTGTACTGTGAGGCTGTGCTGCTGTGAAGCTTCTGTGCAAGGCCATCCCTGCCTGCATGGTGACTGCCTTGTCCTCACAGGGAAGATGAACAGAAAGTTTCTACAGTTTTAATTTACTTACTTAAAACACTGAGTATTTGCTATGTTTTAGGAACCACCTTAAACATTTCAGAGAGCACCTCCATATGACAAATGGCTACAGAAGATACCACTGACTGGAAAATAAGGTGCATGCCATAGCTCCTGCAAAGATTCTAAAGGGCCATCATGTGGATAAAAGGCCCAGTGTATGTATTTGTGCCATTCCACTAAGAAATTTAAAAACATGCAAAAAGTTCTACAAAAACTGAGAGCTATCTAGTGACAGAATCTTTCCACAAGGTCCTATATAAAGAATACAAGGCTCCTAACTGAAAAAATAAACTGGGGCTACAAACTTCTATTGTAAATACTAAGTGAGAAATATGGATTAAAAGACTCTACTACAAAACAAAACAAACGTTAGGACTGACTTTCCTGCAATACAGTGGGTCTCCAACAGAAATTCACAAAGAGGATGACATGAACTTAGGGATTCTAGCCATCATTTCTCCTTCCGTCCGTCTGTCCGTCCATCCGTCCGTCAGTTTTCTGAGACAGAGTTTTTCTGTATAGCCTTGGCTGTCTTGGAACTTGCTCTGTAGACCAGGCTGGCCTTGAACTCAGAGATCCTCCTGGAGGGCTGGAATTAAAGTTGTGGGCTACCACTGCCCAGCCATTATTTCTATTTCTAGCCTCATGGTTTCTATAGCATATGCAACCTTAGCAAAGTTTTGTGCCTCTCTGGACTCTTTTCTGATAGAAACCCAGTAAGAGCCTTTTAAGAAAATCATTTAACAATGTCCATTAAAAGTAGAAACACAGGGCTAGACTGAGTTGGTAAAATGCCTGCCACACACGCATAAGGACCTAAGTTTGAGTCCTGAAGAAAGTTGGGTGTGGTGGCATATGCCTGAAATCCCCGAGTTGTGGAAGCAAAGACAGGCACAAAGCACCTAGAGTAAAAGTAGCACTGCAGGAATGGTGAACAGGGAGCAAGCAAGATGGCTCTGTGTCACGTCCAAGCCTGACACCTGAGTTCAATCCTGAGACCCACACAATAAAGGTTAGGCGTGACTCTCACAAGCTGTCCTCAGATCTCCACATACAGGCACACAGAATTGACTGACTTGTTTGTAAGAGTTTAAGAGGGACATATAAAAGCATTGGGGAGCACAGCAGCAGCCTTCTTCCTTGATGAGAATGTGCAGGAGGCGGCACAGGTACACTTCACTGGCAGAGTCACTGGTTGCACTCATCACAAGTAATATAAAGGCATTTCATTTATGATAAACAATAGGTGGTGGCATTATGACCATAGTACTGTAAATTCAGAAAACAAGTGCAGTTACAAAACTACAAGAAAAAAATGTACTTATTTATTTTCTAATTTCACATAAGAAGCCTAGAAACCAATGAAATTCAGGGAGCTTATTTCACAGGTGGTATTGCACTAATGTGCAGTGCTATTTTGAGCAGTTTACCTTATAACTGCCATGTTAGGTTAAAAACAGCTGCCAACAATATTTGCTAACTATTTTAAGTTTAAAATGGCCTGTTATTAAATTGTTGAAAAATAGTATCACCATTCACATTAGTTTGAACCATTTACGATTACACAAGGTCTTAGGCACAATCCCCAGCACCACGAAAAAAAAAAAATGGATGCAAATAAATCTTAAAACTCCTTGTTGTTTAAAGGGGGAAAAATCAGCTGACAAGATGAGACCAAAAGATATCGTTCAGTACCAAATATACTATGCTTTCTCAAACATACTGCTAAGACAAGACTTTACTATGAAAATTATAGTACTGACTTTAGTCTCAGTCCAGATGAAACATTGTTCCTAGTGTGAAAAAGGCAATAAAAAGAAACAGCTACTGAGAAGTCTCTTCAATTGCTTTGGGAAATCAAATGTCGACGCATTTCTGTGAAACTTTCAAAAATCAGTGTTTTAAGTTTCCTGAAAACAAGAAAAAAAAAAAAAAGACAGCACGGTGACAAATACAATTCACACCTAGCAGCACTGGGTGATAAAGACTGACAATATACATGTTCAAAGTTAAAGCTCCAGGAAGGAAGGGCAGGCAATGAAAGACAGTTCCCAAAACCAAGAAGACCTGCCTGGATGTGAGCTAGCCTGACTTTTGGCACACGAAAGGCCTGCCGCAGAGACCGGGCAACTTATCCCAAGATGCTGAGGTGGACAAGAAAGTAACATCCCTTCTGCACCCAAACTCCTAACCCCGGCACGCTGAAGCTAAAAGAGGTGCGCTGCGAGCGGGCCGGAGCCCAGAACCCCGAGGCCGACCCCCAGGGAATGGAAAACCGGCAAAGCTGGCAGAGCTCACCGTGATTATCTTTCTGTCCGATATTGTGCGTGCGGATGAGCGAGGACAGTCTCCTCACGTCCCCCTTAAAAACGCACTCGTGCACCGGGTAGAGCGAGGGGCAGCTGCCTCCGTCTGCGACCACAGCCACGGGGTTGCTGCCCAGGCAGGCCGGGGCCGGGCAGGTGGCGGTCACCGCGTTGTGTTGCAGCGGGGCCGGGGCGCCGGGGCCGGGCGCAGCAGGCGCCTTCAGCTGCAGCCGGTGGTGGTGGTGGCTGAAGATCTTATGGCAGGCCTTGCCGCCCTTGCCGCTGCCGCCCGCGCCGCTTCTGCCCCCCGTGAAGGCGCCGCCGAGAGCGGCCGTCGCCTCCTCCTCGCAGGGCTCCAGCACGTCCCCGTCCTCTTTGCTGGGCTTGTGGTCCCTCCGCAGGGAGCGGATCTTCTCCCCGGTCATCGCCGCCGCGGCGCGCAGGGCGGGCTCCGGGAAGCTCACCGCGGGCCGAGCCGGAGCGGCGGCGGCGCCGGGCGATTACAGAGGCGGCCGCGACCCTCGCGCGCAGCATGAACTCCCGGGGAGACCGCGGGCCCGCGACACGCGCATCTCCCGAAGGCAGCGGCCCTCGTCTGAGACGAGGAAAGCCGCGGCTCGGGAGCCCACCTCACGACGCCGGGCGCCGCCGAGGCCGCCTCCTCACACAGAAAGACCCGGCGCAGCCATCTTGCCCCGGCTCCTCTCGCGAGAGCTCCGGAGAAAACGCCGCGGTAAGTTAGCGGGCCCTCCTGCACTAGCGCCTTTGTCCGGGCAGCGCCCGCACTCCCCTAGCACAGGGTTCCCCCCTGAGCCGGGCCCTACAGGCGGAAACCCAGTCTCCGGCCTCTGACCTGGTGCTCCGAGGCTTTGGCCTGCAAAGAGGGAGGTCGACGGCAGTTATAAACTCTGGCTTAAACCCTCAGGGTAGTGAACCTCCCTCGGAGCGATGTGGAAAGTCACCGGGGCACGCCGGATGTGACATCACTGAGCTGCGCTGGACACTCATTCAGTAAACATTTGCTAAGCTTGGTTCCCTAACCTGTGCTAGTACTTCCCCTGACTGGCAAGGCCGTAGGGGAGGGAGGAAGGCCAGGTTACACAGGAAAGGAGAGGTAAATTTAGTTTTGGAGGCTCTGAAAGGTGATCTTGGAGGAATTTAAGGGCTGGCTTTGGAATTTAAAGGCTGTTCTTTACACCAGGAGGGGAGGATTTTCAAACATTTGCTAGTTGAGTGTATTTGGGACAAACGTCAGAGTTAAAGTATGTGGATGATGCTTACTTGAGGACGTGGAATAATGTTTTAAAATAAGTGGGCAGTGATCTGTTAGAAAGATCCTAAGTCGGGACTTTGCTTTCTCTCCTCCCTAGTGAGGAGAAATCCAGGTGAGAGATGATGAAAGCATGAACCGGGTGCAGTGAGTCTGGAAAAGGTTTAAAACTCTTTAAAAGTAAGTTCAAGATTAGCATGTTGAGTTGAAGGTCCTTGCTGTTTGACCAAGGGAGTTAGTTACCGTACCTTTTGGAAATGTGGGCATAAATTCTCAGAAAGTAGAAGACAGAGTTTAGATCAGATTCAGGAATTACACAGTAACCCAGAAGTAGCTGGATTCTCCAAAGTAAAACTGTGTAGAATGAGAAGTAGAATGGTGTAAGACAAAACCTTGAAAACACCGTAAGATGTATAATGACTAGTCAAGATAGTAAGTGGGAATTAAAGCACTGTGTGTGTGTGTGTGTGTGTGTGTGTGTGTGTGTGTGTGTGTGTGTGTGTGTGTGATGAAATTATGAACATTTAGACGCCTAAACTGGACATGGTAATTCAAACCAACAAATTCTAGCGCTCCAGAAACGGAGGCAGGGCAGGAGGATCACATAGATTCAAGGCCAGCCTGGGTTATAGAGGAACTCTGTCCCAGAATTAGTAGATGGGCCAGTGAGATGGCTTGCCACCAAGCCTGAGGACCTGAGTTCAATCCCTGGGACACACACGTAGTGAAAGGAGAGAACCCACACCAACAATTTTCCTCTAGTGCATACCCACACACAAATAAATGTTAAAAAAAAAAACCTACTAATTAATAGCAGATAGGCAGCCAGAGTTGTGTATCTCATTACTGGCTGCTATGTCCCCATGGCTGTAAAAACTCTTAAGTGTCCTTCCAATGAAGTCAAACACCATAAACATTTTTTTTTTTTAATTCAGACAACCTTTTGTGGTGGTGTATGCTTGGAATCCCAGCACTCAAGAGGTAGAGGCAGGTAGGTCACAGCAAGTGACCATTCTCAAAAAACATAGATTCACCCCTAAATTTTAAAGTTTAAGGGCTTATAGTATATAGCAGAGCAAAGTGACATCAAAGTATGAGTAATATGGAAGTATTTTGCACAAGGAAAATACAAGATCTGAAATTCTCTAACATCCCAATATAACATAAGAGAGGGAATTATTAGTTTGAGATTGAAACAGAGACCAAAAGATCAGAAAGTCTGTGGAAGGGTTAGAGAGGTGGATCAGCAGTTGAGAGCACTGGCTGCTTTTTCAGAGGACCTGGTTCAATTTCCAGCACCTACATGAGAGCTCACAACCGTCTGTAACTCCAGCAGTTCCAGGGGATCCAACACCCTCACACAGAGATATTTGCAAGCAAAACACCAATAGCATAAAAATAAATAAAAACTTTTTGAAAAAATAGTCTTTGTGGAGGAAGTAATGTCTAAACTAGGTTTTAAAGAACTTCTATGAAAACCCACTCTCTACTCTTAAGAAGCTGGCGTTCCCACCCTGGCAGTCCTCCGTACCTTCCTCTGAGCTATTTGTACATCCAGAGCTCGTTTCCATTTCAGAATTAGTTCACAATTTTTTCTCTTCTATGCACAATGGCTTTTGTATGGTTAACTTGGCATAAAATAATATTGGCATAAAATTTTGGGTCAGGAAATTACATTGAATTTTACCCTAACATAAAATTTAGTATCTCCTTTTATTCCGAATGTCAGCCACAAACCACAATTTATAAGCATTAGCAGTATCCATGATTTACAACCAGACGAAATGAGCAATGTTTTCAAATTCTATTACAGTTGCTGCAGATAACAACATTTAATATTCATTACCAGCTAAAAATTATATTAAGGTCTACTACTAGATCTTGTTTCTTAATGACTTAATAAAGATGAATGTGTGCACAAATTTATTTTTTAGAGTATTCTGTAGCAATTTTAATATGCTTCATGATTCATTTTTATGCTCCCAAAAAATCTATTCCAAAAATGAATGACAAGAGTTTGCTGTAGCATTGAAGACGCTGATGACAGGAAAATAAACATTAGGAATCCTAACAGCAACTTAGCCTTCTGAATTATGTTTCCTCTTTTCTTCTTCCTCATTGTCTGTTACAATTTCCATGTGCCTCCTTCTTGTCCTTTGAGTTCTGTCAGTAGAGAGCCGTACTTACCATTGTGGTATCGGACCAGATGAAGAGTCCACAAAGCCACCTGCAGCAACCTCAGGATCACACTGCAAAGACCTCCACTCTCCTGACACCTGGACTTGTAACTGCACCACAGAAAATAATCCAGACCAGACAGTTAAAGTAGAATTGGGATTACTAAGAAGAGAGTTTAACCTTTTTAATCAGAGAAAGAGAAGCACTTAGGGAAAGTACCCAAATGGGCTTCTCAAGAGTGTCAGTCATAGCTGATAATAATCATTCCTAAATTTACATTGTTCAAGAGGTTTCCAAGAGCTTTTTTTTCTTCTCTTCTTTTTAAACCTTAGGGTAGCTCCTAGGGTACTTCACATAGATAAAAAGACATCCTCCACCTATCTCAAGCCCTAAGCTTGATTCACTGCTATTTAACCTTCTTATTTGAAATACCTCCACATACTATCTCTGGGCAACCTTATTAGAAAATTCTGTCAGTTGTGCTGGAATAAATTCTTGACTCTCAGCTTGTGGGAGACTTCAGATACCAGAGTGAAGGGCCCCTTTCTTTTCCCATGTCCCATGTATTTTTATCCTGCCTCAATTTCAACACACTGCCTTCCTAACACATAACAAATGCTTACTATTATTAATAAAGTGTTGATCTAATATGACATTAAATTCTGAAGTATCTACAATGTGCTCAGATAACTGAGCCATGCTAAAATACTAAATATAAGCTCCTTAAGTAATCCCAGTCTTGCTAGGACTGGGACTGGAGTGGACTGCTGCTTTATGCCTGAGTATACATATGTTATTTAGGACTTTTTTGTTTCATTTCCACTTAGAAATAATAATAAATTCAATTAAAACTGCCTTAAAATTATGTAATGATTTACGTAACCAACTCAGACAAGTTCTCAAGAGTAGCCTTTCAAATCCCACATCTATGTTCTGGTGAACCCCGTAGCCTATCCCAATCTTGGGAGTAACTCCTCAAGGTCAATCTCCAGTAACACTCTCAGCTTCCTGCGTAGGGAGGTGGGTGACCTGATTAGTGTTGGCCAATCCAGACTCATCTCTGAGTAGAAGGTGTGGCTAAGTTCTCATACTAGCAAAGCTATGTCATAATGAGAATTAGATCTGAAAGATGGAAAGACAAACACCCAAGAGTCAGTAGCAGACATTAACACCCAGACGTGGAGTGGGGAAGGATGGGACTCCTAGGATAGGGAGAGAGGGAAGAAGGGGGACAGTTAGAACAGTGTTTTGCTTTGGGTTGAATTTAACTTTAAAAATACCTGGATGTATAGTGAACAAATAACTTCACAAACAACACATTTACTTTTTTAGTAAAGCATTGGTGACATAGGTTCCAATATATAACTCAAGTACTGAATTTACCATACAAAATCACCTGTCTTTACAGAGTAGTGCTTCTTAATTTCCTTCTGGTGTGGCTAAGAATACAAATTATAAGCGAGCAAGATGATTCAGCAGGTAAGGGCACTTGCCACTAAAACTGATGAACTGGGTTCAAAACCACACACATACAGGTTTGTTTGGTTGTGTTTTTTTTTCCACCACAGTACCTATGGAGGTCAGAAGATAATTGGCTCTCCCCTTCCATCAGGTGTGTTCCAGGGATCAAACTCAGGTTGCCAAGTTTAGAAGCACGCATCTTTACCTGCTGAACCATCTCACTAGCCCTCTATCAGATATTTTTAAACAAAGCTTTGCTAAATGCCTTATATGTTCATGGACAAACAGAATAGACCAGATAAATCTTATTCTAAACATAAGTATTTCTGACTTTTATGAGAAATGTATGTATCTTTGTAATGTTAATCCCACAGATGGGAGCAGAAAGACCACCGAACCAAATTACCATGTCCATATTGATTAAAGCAAGCAATTAAAGCAAGGTGTTTTTATTCGTGTACACAGGCTGCCTTTCCCTAAAGGTGGAGTTCAAGAGATCAGTGTTGGACATGGGTAAGCTAAGGATTTTTCAAATTCTATTACAGTTGCCAAATCCTCAGCTGATCCTGTTTCCTCAGACTGGATGCCTCTGAGTCCTTATCCAAATGACTCTCAGCTGAACTGTTGCTCAAAAGCCTGAAAGCTTAACCAACTCTAGTTCCTGATCCTCACGCCTTATATACCTTTCTGCTTTCTGCCATCACTTCCTGGGATTAAAGGCATGTGTCACTATGCCTGGCTGTTTCCAGTGTGGCCTTGAACTCACAGAGATCCAGAAGGATTTCTGCCTCTGAATGCTAGGATTAAAGGTGTGTGTGCCACCATTTTCTGGCCTCTATATCTAGTGACTGTTCTGTTCTCTGACCCCAGATTTATTAGTGTTCACAATATATTGGGGAACACAATATCACAACATGATAACATGAAAACCAAGTAAAAAACAGCCCCAGCTACTGCTGAGCACCAGTAACCATAAATAGAAGAGCAAATTTAAAGGAAATTTATCAATGTGTTCCAAATAATAGATAGTTAAATGTCCCCAAACTAACTGAAAAGTTGGTCCCTCATCTTATGGTAGAGAAGAAAATCTGAAATGACCTTCAGATGACCCAATTGGTGAATTGTACATCAGATTCTGAGAGGAGTTTTACAATTCCTAATATTCAGATCAGGCCAAACCCAAGATGCCATTACAGTTTTTTCTCAAAAGGCGAGGCAGACTGGCAGTGGCGAATAGGTAAGAGCTAGTTAGTAATAAGCCTGAGGTACTAGCCAAGCATTTATAAGTAATATTAAACCTCAGAGTCAATTATTTAAGGAGCAACTGCCAGGTATTTGGGAAGAGGCAGGCAGGAGAGAAACTTGTGCCTACATCACATGGTATTGTAAGACTTAAATGAGTAAATCCCCATGAGCCACTTATCAGTGCTGTGTTTGATAGTCACTAAGTATTACTATGGCAATTTCTAAAACAAGGCCCCAAAAACTTTTGTTAAAACAAATAAAATCTATATAGAGATGTGTGTTTGAAACTCTTACCAAAGTGCTACATAAACCTTTGTAGCTAGAGTTTTCCTGATTCTGCCTGACCCACGGTCAGGACAAATCTCTCTCACTCACTAGTCCTGCAGCTGCTCAAACCCAACCACGTAAACACACAGAGACTTATATTACTTACAAACTGTATGGCCGTGGCAGGCTTCTCACTAACTGTTGTGTAATGTTAAATCAACGCATTTCTATTAATCTATAAGTTGCCACATGGCTTGTGGCTTACCAGTATCTTAACATCTTCTCATGGCGGCAGCTGGCAGCATCCCTCTGCCTCAGCCTTCCTCTTCCCAGAATTCTTCTCTCTCCTTGTCTTGCCTATACTTCCTGCCTGGCTACTGGCCAATCAGTATCTTCTTCTTGACAAAAATAGCCATTTGGGCAAGAAACTGTTCTTGCCTGGACTGCTTGAAAAAATGTATCAGCTGGACATGCAGGACCCATAGGAAGGTGACCACTGAACTTTGCTTGGCAAAAATGGTCCTTCAGGTTCCTGCTTTGCAGAGGAAACTGCCAGACATTCTACAGGACACAGAGAAAAATGACTGGGAGACTCTAGGCCTGTGGGCTGAAGACAGATGGCCCAACTTTACAGAAGAACTTTGGATGACTGTCCCAGCTGCCAGCTGTCTCTGTCCAATCTCACAAGACTCTCAAAAGTTGCTTGCATCCTTCTCCCATTTCTCAGGCAATATTATATCCTTCTGAGGTCTTTGATGCAGTTGAAGACTAGATAGTTATAATTTTCCTTAGTTATGATAAGTTAGATATGAAACCTTAGACTCACAAATATAGGATAGATAGGATATCTTCTTTAATTTTGCCAAATACAAATAGACTAGATATTATAAGTAGACTTGTAGATGTAACAAACTGTCTTATTAAATAAGAAACACAGAGTCAATACAGAGATGAAAGCCAAGAGGTCAGAGCAATAGCTAAGAGCTAAAAACCTTACCCTTCACTGTAGCTGTACCTTTCCGAAAGAGAACTACTTCGTGTGTCTGTCTTTTTTTTTTAATAGAGTTTCTGTTCTGCCTTCTCATTGGTTGTAAACCCAACCACATGACCTCCTAGTTACTGCCTGTCTGTACAGACCTCCAGGTCTTCTATGGTTGGTATTGAGATTAAAGGCGTGTGTCTCCAATGCTGGCTGTATCCTTGAACACACAGAGATCTACCTAGCTCTGCCTTCCAAGTGCTGGGATTAAAGGTGTGCACCACCACCACCCAGCTTTCGCTATGGCTTGTTAATAGCTCTGACCCCCAGGCAACTTTATTTATTAACATACAAATAAAATCACATTTCAGTACAAATAAAATATCACCATATAGACTAGATATTGTAACTGTAATTCTTGCTTGATAATTGTTTTGTTATATGTAATTTTACTATGTGAAAGTTAAAACCTCCCTTTTTGAAAAAAAAGAAAAGGGGAAGTGCTCTGGGATGTTCTGTATGTTAAATGTATTGCTCTGATTAGTTAATAAATAAAACACTGATTGGCCAGTAGCCAGGCAGGAAGTATAGGCAGGACAAGGGGAAAGGAGAAATCTGGGAAATGGAAGGCTGAGGCAGAGAGACGCTGCCAGCGCTGCCATGAAAAGCGAGATGTAAGGTACCGGTAAGCCACGAGACACGTGGCAACTTATAGACTAATATAAATGGGTTAATTTAAGATATAAGAACAGCTAGCAAGAAGCCTGCCATGGCCGTACAGTTTGTAAGCAATATAAGTCTCTGTGTTTACTTGGTTGGGTCTGAGTGGCTGCAGGACTGGTGCGTGAGAGAGATTTGTCCTGACCGTGGGCCAGGCAGGACCAGAAAAACTCTAGCCACAAACCTTTGTCTTTGGAAAGGCTTTCACCTGATTGATGTTTATCAATTCCCTAGACTATACAGGACTTCATAGCTTGACCAAGATTCATTCCATCAACAACTCAGATCTTATGACCTCTAATGGCATGAAGTTTGGAGTAAGAAGAATTTGACAGTGCAGAGAGAGCAGGGCATGTGGCTGTTGAACCCTTACAGAATGTAAGAACAGTATTTTGCTTTAAAATGCAATATCTTATCAAATATTCCCAAGGACCAATTCAATGGCTAGCAAGGGCCTGTTCCTAATTCCCAAGGTGAGTAAAGGGAAAGGAAGCTTTTAAGCTATTGGCAAGTCTATCATGGATTTTTCCCTTCAGGAAGGGCCTTCTCATCTTCATGACTTTCTTGAGAATTAGCTCTCCCTGTGCCCACCATCCTTCATTTTTTTCAGTCTCCCAAAGAAACTACACTCAGGAACCACTGGGCAATTAGGTAGCAGGTTAGGTTTATCTTTCACATAATTCTTTATTGGGATAAACAACTTCAGTTTAGAGCTGGAAAGATGACTCAACAGTTAAGAGTGCTTGCTGCTCTTGCAAAGGACCAGAGTTTTGTTCCCAGCACCCACACTGGGTGGCTAATAACCACCTATAACTCCAGCCCCAGGGAGTTACACTCCCAATACCCTCTTCAGGCACCACACACATTATGTGCATACCCACACTCAGGCACATGCATGTACACAGAAAAAACTTTAAGGAAATCCTTAAAACTGCTTTGTAGACTTTCCTTACCCTATATTCAATTATGTATTATTTCCAGAACTTAAAATAATAACAACAACAATAATATTCTCATAGAAACTGAGCAAAAAGGTCAGACAAGGCAATCCTTGGTATAGATCACAGGATCCTGTAAAACAAATAACCTGTCCATGAGTAGGAATCCTCTATTCTTTATAGAAATGAGTATTCATGGCTCCCATCTAGTCTTTAGCTTGCTAGGTTTGGGGTGTGAAGTGTTTTTAGCCAGACACAAAGTCTTTAGTACAAGTGATCTCTGCCACACAGGTTACTGTTGCTTCTAGGAGTGCCCCACGATCTGGCCTTGTTGGAGGAAGTAGTCACTGGGGGCTGTGCTTTCAGGTTTCAAAAGCCCACGCTAGGCCCAGAGTCTGTCTCTGTCTCTGTCTCTGTCTCTGTCTCTGTCTCTCTCTCTCTCTCTCTCTCTCTCTCTCTTCCTTTCTCTGATTTCAGATTAGGATGTATTGCTCAGCTACCTCTCCAGCACCTACCTACATGCTACCATGCTCCCCACCATGCTGATAATGGACTTGGCCTCTGAAATTGTAAGCAAGGCCCCAATTAAATGTTTTCCTTTATAAGAGTTGCCTTGGCAGGGCGGTGGTAGCACAGAACTTTAATCCCAGCACTCAGGAGGCAGAGGCAGGAGGATCTCTGTGAGTTCCAGGCCAGCCTGATCTACAGAGCAAGTTCCAGGACAGGCTTCAAAGCTACACAGAGAAACCCTGTCTCAAACCCCCTCCCCCCAAAAAAAGAGTTGCCTTGGTCATGGTGTCTCTTCACAGCAACAGAACAGTGACTAAGATGGGCATGTACCACCATACCTAGCTTTGTTGTTTCTTTCAAAAAGTTAGAAATAAATTCAAATTCTATAATGTGTGTATGAATATATGTGTTTTGTGTATACAAGTGAACACATATATGGAGGCCAGAGGACAACCTCGGCTGTCATTCTTCAGGTAGTATCTACCTTGGGATTTTTTTAATTTCTGGAGGGGTGGGGAGGACAGGGTTCACTATGAAACTTTGGCTGGCCTGGAACTCACTATGTAGACCAGGCTGGCCTTGACGTCATTGCCTGCCTCTGCCCCTCCAGTACTAGGATTAAGGAAAGGCACCTGCCATCACACATACTTAATTTATTTTTTTAATGTGTATAGATGTTTTACCTGCATGTATGTCTATGCAACATGTTCACGTAGTGACCACAGAGGCCAGAAGAAGGTGTTGGATGCCCTGGAACTGGAGTTCTGGATGGTAGTAAATTGCTATGCACGTGCTGAAAATCTAATCTGGAACTGCTGAAAGAGCAGCCAGTGTTTTTAACTACTGAGCCATCTCTCCAGCCGTCACCTTGATTTTTGAGACAGGTTGTCTCATTAGCCATTAGCCCAGTAGGCTAGACTAGCTGCTAGCAAGGGCCAGGAATATGCCTGTCTTTACTTCCACAATGCTGTGATTTCAAGCATGTGCCACCACACCCAACTTAAGGACTCAGACTCAGGTCCTCATGCTTGTATGGCAGGCATTTTATCGACTGAGACTAGCCCTGGTTTTTTGCTTTGTTTTGGTTTAGTTGGGTTGGGTTTTTTGTTGTTGTTGTTTTGGGTTTTGTGTGTGTGTGTATGTTTACTTTTAATGGACATTGTCAAATAATTTTATTAAAAGGCTCTTACTAAGTTTCTGTCACTAAGGCATTGTATGCCCTTTCCTACACTCCAGAGAAATGGGAAACTGACAATACATCTTGCTCTGCATTTATTAGCTAGGGAAGCAGTTCTCACTGTTACCTCATTCTTTATGTTAAGGATGACTGAGGCTGTGAAATGGATCAATACTTAAGAGCACTTGCTACTTTTGCAGAGGACCTGGGTTTGGTTCCCAGTATCCTTATGGCAGCTCCTAAACACTTGTATGTAACTCCAGGTCCAGGGAATCTGACACTCTCTTCAGTAAATACTGAAGAAATGATACTTCGGAGTTATTAGCTATCCTAATCATGCAATTCAAAATTTACTTAAGTATCTTCTTAGTAAGTGAACATTTAACAGGAGATGAGTAGTGGACTTAGTGCCTGTGTTAGTATCTCAGGAATAGATCTGGTCACAAAGAATGTTCTGTAACAAAGGGATTTTTCAGCCCAGGTGTAGTGACACACAATTGTATTCTTGACACTTGGGAAACTTAGGCAGAAGGATTAGGAATTTGAGGGTAGCTTGGGCTACATGAGACCCCATCTCAAAAACAAAACAAGACAAAAGATTAAAGGATTTTACAGTATAAGCATACAGTTATAAATGAAGGAACCTGCTTTTAGGACCGGTTGCTTTTTAATTTTTTCATGTGCCATGGGGCACTAAATCTAGAGCCTTGTGTATCATAAGCAACTGCTCTACCACTGAATATGTGCACAGCCTTCTTTTTATTTTTAACTTTGACACAGGGCCTCACTGAGTTTTCCAGGAGGTCTTGAACTTGCTTTATAGCCTAGACAGGATTCAGTCCTCCAGTCCTAGCTTCAGGCCTATTTGTAAGAAAGAACATTGTACTAGGAACTCAATAGTGCTGAAGTTCAATTGGATAAAATTACCTTGACACTCTTTAAGTGGAGTAGTTTTCTTTGCTGCTGATTCTACAAGGTCACTTTAGAGGAGGCACAGCAGGAAACAGCCCTACACTGCCCCCTGCAGCCTAGGGGTTCCCTTCCCTCAGAGGATCATGCATTCAGGGGGTAAATAATCAATCCTTGATTTTGTTGCAGAAAAGATGTTCAGGACCAACTAGAATGAGGCAGAGATGGAGTTCATTAAAAAGATTTTTAATTAGCCGGGCGGCAGCGGCGCACGCCTTTATTCGAAGCACTCGGGAGGCAGAGCCAGGTGGATCTCTGTGAGTTTGAGGCCAGCCTGGTCTACAGAGTGAGATCCAGGGCAGGCACCAAAACTACACAGAAAACCCTGTCTTGAAAAACTGAAGAAAAAAAAAAGATTTTTAAGTTAGATTTAAACACTGGAATTAATAGGAAGAGGCACCCAGGGCAAGAATCACATATACTGAGGATGTGGATGTCAGCCTCATAGAAGAAACTCCTGCAGAGTTGTATTAGCAATCACCACATGTCATTTTGGTGACTTTAAAGTTTTATCTTAAAGGTCACCTGTAGCTAGAGTTTTCCTGCCTTGCCCACAGTCAGGACAAATCTGTCACCCGCCAGTCCCACAGCCGCTCAGATCCAACCAAGTAAACACAGAGACTTATATTGGTTACAAACTGTATGGCCATGGCAGGCTTCTTGCTAACTGTACTTATAGCTTAAATTAATCCATTTCCACAAATCTATACCCTGCCACGCAGCTCATGGCTTACTGGAGTCTTCACATGCTGTTTCTTATTGTGGCAGCTGGCAGTGTCTCTCTCTCTCAGCCTTATTTACTGATTACTTCCCAGCTTTATTCTCCTCCTTGTCCCGCCTATACTTCCTGCCTGGCCACTGGCCAATCAGTGTTTTATTTATTGACCAATCAGAGCAACACATTTGCCATACAGAACATCCCACAGTCACCAGAAGCCTTTTTTACTTCTTTGTGATAAGTGAGACTGTAGTGGACTCTGGAAGGTACCTTGGATGGGTTTACAATCTGATAAGATGAAGTGTGGGTGTAGTATAACATTAGACCTAGAAACTGCAGTATTAGGTGATAAGGAAAGAGTGCAGGCAAAAGGACACATGAATCCTGAAAGAGGATATAAAGTTGTTTCTCTAGTTTCAACTTTATCACAATTTTTTGTGGTACATAAGAGAATAAAAATGTAATTGAGGTAGGTGTGGTGGTACACACCTTTAATCCCAGCACTTAGGAGGCAGAGACAGGTGGATCTCTGTGAGTTCAAGGTCAGCCTAGTCTACATTAGTGAGTTCTAGGACAGCTTTGGCTACACAGTGAGACCCTGTTTCAAAAAAAATGTAATTGATAGTGAAAAATGTAAAATCCTAAGCAAAGCTCCATGACTTCAGAATGGTTTTTTTAACTATACAGAAATTTCCTGAGATGTATAGAGTTTGCAGCTGGACAAGTGTTTGTTTGTCTGCCTTGATTTAATTGGATGTTGTTTTTAATTTTGAGTTCACTACAATTAGATGATTTTACATTAAAATTAAAAAAAGTGAAAGCATGGGTTGCAAAAGTTGCACACCAGTGAAGACTTTTCTTATGTGGGGCTTATTGTGAGAGTCCAAGAACACGTCAGGTTTGCTGCTGGGAAAGGAAATAGCCATAGTTGGTGGTGTACACTCAGGCCTTCAGCATTCTTTACTGTGGTGTCAACATTTCTCACTTAAAAACACTACTACTAGGAGCAATAATATCTCTATACACTCAAATGCCACAGCAAATATTACCTTTATTGGAGTTTTTGACTCTCAGCTGGTGAGACAGAGACTTTAGCCAGACTCTAGGGTTAAGGGCTCCTCTCTCTCCTCCAGGTACCTTAGTTTTCCTTGCCTTTCTGCCCTCTGTCCTGCCTAAGTCATGGGAAGGAACAGTATTCTATATTGTGAGTGGCAATCAGAGGGTATAGAGCAAGGAGCAGCTGTGCTATGCCCCCTCTCCCTTAGCCTGTGACCACAGGAAGACATCTATATGGTTTCCTTATCTGTTACTTTATCTTTTTGGTTTTGTTGTTGTTATTTTTATCTTTTTGTTTGTTTTCTGAGATATGATCTCTCTATGTAGTCCCAACTCTCCTGGAACTGATTATGTAGACCAGGCTGGCCTCAAACTCACAGAGATCTGTCTATCTCTGCCTTCCTAGTGCTGGGATCAAAGACATTCACTACCATGTGTTGGCCATATCTATTACTTTCTATGATCCAATTTTTAGTTCAAAAAGTCCATTCTCTGGGCTTCGCAGGGTCTCTGATGTATCTGCAGTCTCTAATATTCTCATACATTGTTCAGTTGGTGAACACATTTACTTACTGAAAAAGGTCAGGGCCACTTAAAACAAGCAGAAAAGTCAACAATGGGGCAACACAGTGCCCTTCTGCTGTTTATTTTCCAGCCTTGAAAGGACAGAGACTAAGTCATAGTATCTCCTCTTTCGTCAAGTTTATCCTGGCAGTTAGAAAATGCTGTTGATCAGTGTGCTTATGCCAGAGTCAGAACTACGTGTTAGTGACATGAAGATAAACTTTATATCTTTTCTTCTTTTTCCAGAGCATGTAACCAAGCAAGGCACATCCAAACAAGCAAGCACAATAAGCATTATGATGGCCATATAAGTCGGGGCACAGAAGTGGGACAAATCTTACCAGAAGAGAAGTTTGAGCTAAGATATGGAGAGCCAGAGGACATCTGGGGAGAAATTTGGAAAGAAATTTGAGAATAATAATATGTGTAGAGTTGTGAACAGATGTGGGCATCTGTGAGGAAAGGAATGTAGCACAGTGTGGAGAGTAGGGAGGAAATGAAACTGCATGACCAGCAAGAATTTGGGATTAGAGTTGAAGGAATATGAACTTCACCTTGGGTGGATCCTAATATTCATGGCAAAGCATTCTACTGTGGTTCTGTGGGTTAATTTTCAAAGTTTTCTCTGCTAGGAGAATGGAGGCAGTAAAGAACCAAGACATGGTAATGGACCCGAGTCAGGACATGCCATCATGCTTGCCCATAATTGGGACTGAATATTGTTTGTTGATGAACGAATGAATGAGTAAATGTAGGTGAAGACAGTTCACCATTGTCATTTTTGGCACACCACAAATATATATAAAGTTCTGGGGACAGAGAAATCACAGAATTTCTTTGTTGGTTCGGAGGACTTGAGAGTTTTTATGGTAGAAACAACTACAACAACAAAAACCACACAAAACAAAAAAAAAATTGAGAAATTATTCTGGCCCCCTACATGCAAGATGAGCCAAAAAGGGATCAGTCCTGAGCACACATTAACTGCTGGCAAAGGAGGACATATCAGAAGCTTGGGGAAGGCTCTAGGGAGGGCAGGGTGTGAAGGTCAGACACTCCATTCATGCTGTGCTCCTGGGAAAATGTAGCCCCTCTTTACCCTTTCCTGTACTCACTTGTAGAGCCGACACAATGTCTACTCTCTGGTATTCTCTGAAGGTATTGGCAGAATTCTTAGACTAAGCTCAATATAAGACATCTAGGATAGTCTGTTTTTTAATGCTGTAATGGAATACTTGAGTACTTATTGACTCATGGGCACAGCAGGGCCTTGACCAGTCTGCTGAAAGCAGACAGCATTGCATAGGTGGGCAGCATACATGTGAGAAAAACATCACACTTCAAGGCAGAGGGCAAGACCTAGGCTGGGGTGCAAAGAAGGAAGTCTCTTTGCTTCCTTTCTGGGCAGCACCTCCTGCCTCATACAAGGAACCAAGCTTCCACCACAGGCGTCTTTGGAGGCCACACTAATTCTAGAGCCCTAGCAATGGCTTCCATGGTGTAATTACTACTGTGGACATATACCTATCTGTTCATAGAAGAAAAGCACCAAGGGTGTTGCGGAAACTGGGATGCAATGGGGAAACTGAGTCAGTTCACATCACCTTTTCTGTAAAGATGGCAAGAAGAGAGTGAGGAAGGGAATTCCAGAGTGGGGATTTAAGAGAGAATGACACAAACACAGGATGGTGACATTGCCATTCAGAGAGGAAATGGCTGGCAGTGTACCCTGTTCAGGTCTGTCACCCCAGCACTTGGAAAGCCAAGCAGGCATACTGGACTCAAGGCCAGCATGCTCTACCAATGGAACAGCCCCTCCCCCCACAAATGAGACAATTAGAAGTTCATCTTGGCCATTTTCTATCTATTCACTTTTGCTGTCTTTTTTTTTTTTTTTTAATAGCTCTCTCTTTGCAGCCCTGGCTTTGCTGTCCTGGAACTCACTCTGTAGATCAGACTGGTCTCAAACTCACAGAGACTGCTGGGATTAAAGGTGTGTGCCACCCTGGCTTCTCTTTTCTTTTTTGAGACAGGGTCTCATGCAGCCCAGGTTGGCCTGGAACTTACCATGTAGCTAGTTGAGATGAACTTGAACTCCAATTCCTTTCCACAACTATGAGTGAATCACTTAGCTTCTCTGTAGTCAGCCTTGAAACAAAGCCTGACAGCCATTGACTAAGTTTTTAAACTTTCTTAGTCTCAAAAGATGCTATTTTTAATTATTTCCTATTAAAAATACAATGTTTCTTTTCCTACTGGTTTAAAAAAATATTATAGGTGGTGCTGGGGATGATTCTCAGAAGAAAGAATACTTGCCCAGCAGGCAGGAAGCCTTGGGCTCAGTCTCCAGCAGCACATGGACTAAGCATGATGGTGCACACTGGAGGTAGGAGGAGCAAATTCCACATCATCCTCTGCTACAAGGCCAGTTTGAGGCCAGCTTTGAGAAACCTGAGACCTTGTCTCCAAACATACAACAACCACAAAAATAAAGTAAAAAGAAGGAAAGAACATGTGTGCTTCCCGAATCTCATTCCCAAGAAGAATCCATGGCTTAGAAGTGTAGTGATAATTTCATGATGTTGTTTGCAACCTGCTCTAAGTGAAAAATAAGCATTCAGAGGACATTTACTGTATTTAAAGTGGCCATCACTCATTCACTTAAAAAGGTTTTTCTGGTTGGATGCAGTAAGGATTACCATGAGTTTGAGGTTTGCAAGGGGTAGTGCAAGACCCTGTCTCAAAAAGCCAAAGAAGAAAAAGAAAATAAAAAGATTTATTTTACTTTATGTATATGAAGTGTAAAGGAATTCATTTTCCCCTGTAGATCTATGATTTCTGCTACCACGGTTGTTTCAGATGTCAAACAACACATGTATTTAAAGATCGTGTAGCATAGTATGTGCTCCTGAATTCACACACTGTTTTGCAGTTTCCTTTGCTGTCTTGGAAATGGTCATGCCAGTTCTCTTCAACTCTTCTGCTCATTGGCCACTTCATGAGTCTATCACAGAACTAGCTATTGGGCTCTGAAGGATGGGTAGTTAATCTGCTTTTCATTATAGCTGAGAGTTTTGTAGTCACCTTTGCACACATATATGATGACGTCTGAGAGAGACACTGCTGAATAGAGAAGTTAAATCTGGGGCTGCCATCCTGCAGCCTCCTCTCATTTTTATCAGAGGCCTCATTTAGAGGCTCTGTATAGGGGCCATATTTTTCTTTCTTTTTCTTTTTTTTTTTTTTTTTTTTTTGGACTGGTTTTTCAAGGCAGGGTTTCTCTGTGTAGCGCTGGCTGTTCTGGAACTCACTCTGTAGACCAGGCTGGCCACAAACGAACTCACTGACATCAGCCTGCCTTTGCCTCCCAAGTGCTAGGAGTAAAGCGTGCACCACCACCCAGCAAGGGGCCACTTTTCAAAGAACTCTCTATGACAGAGAGAAGCTAAAGAAAATGTCAGGTGGAAAGATGGCTCAGTGGGTAAAAACGCTTGCCACACAGCCTGACGCTCTGTGTTCGATCCCACCCACCTTAGCGGTACTGTGCACCTGTACCAGCACTCCTACTGTAGGAGGCGGAGATAGAATCAGCTGAAGCTCCTGGTGGGCAAGCCTGGAGCGAGCAGTGCAGAGAGACTCTGCCTCGGCAGGTTGGTTGGAGACTGACCTCCACGCATGCACCACACACATTTGTGTAACCCAGGGTTTATCAAGTCTACTTAGAACTGGAATCTGAACTGTTTCAGGCTATTCTGCCCCCACCTGTTCTGTGTGGTCACACCAAAATGTACCACAAGGCTGTAGAGATGGCTCAGCTGTTAAGAGCACTGGTTGCTCTTCAAGAGGACTCGGGTTTGTTCCCCAGCACTCACATGTCGAGCCCATCTGTTTATAGCTTGCAGGTCCAGGGGACCTAACGTCCTTCCTGACTTCTGTAGAATGCATGTGGTGCACAGACATACACATAACTTCAAAAAAATTTAAAAGATACCCACATATATGCATAATCTTTGAAATGTGTTCAGTGTTCAGGTTGAGAACATATTTTAAAAGGAGAAATAGTAATCAAATAGGCATCGCAACCCATTGGTTTCAGAAACAGTCTGCTTCCCTGTGGGCATGGTTTCCCTTGGCCTCCAGCCTCTCACACTTGGTGCTGGAGGGTGACTGTCTCTGAAGCTAATTTGAAAAGCAAATGGACTGTGTTTGCCTTTTCCAAACCCTTGCTTTTTAAAAAGTTGTTTAAAAACGTTTTTTAAAAGTTGTTCCTTAATGCCGTCTAAATTTGTTCTACAGTGTTTCAGAGTTTTAGGTTAGGTTTCCGAGAAATGGAAACGCCTTAAACTCCCTAGTTCCCTGACATGGTGTAAAATTAGGTCAAGGCTGGTGTCTTTTGGAAGCAAAGCTTCCTCCTGAAAGCCTGATCTTGGCGAGGGTAGGCCCACAGGCGCTGGGGAAGCAGCTCCAGAGGTCCCCGGATCACCTCTGCTTGACACCAGCACTTGGGGTCCCGCAAGGCGGCGGGAGGAGGCCCGCACTGGGGTCTCTACCCTGAGGACAAAGGGTGCATCTGGGCTCTGTGCTGCAGCCTCTGCTGTTGAGGTTTGTCCCAGCCCGATTGCTCACCACGTGGGCGCCACCTGGAGGCGGGGCAGGGGCACTCCGGGCAACTCCTCCCCTGCCGCCCAATGGACAATGGCTTTGCTTCGGGACCCGCGCTGATTGGCCGCGTCGGACCCGCCCCTCCCTGGATATAAGCGCGAAGCTCGGAAAGACTCCAGTTGGTCTCATATTTGGCAAAGTCCTGATCTTCCCGGCGCCAACATGCAAAAGAACGCCTCCCCTAGCGGCTACCTGCCCAACTTCCAGCACTTTGCCACTCAGGCCATTCACGTGGGACAGGAGCCCGAGCAGTGGAATTCACGCGCCCTGGTGATACCCATCTCGCTGGCCACCACTTTCAAGCAGGACTCGCCAGGCCAGTCCTCGGTGAGCGGCAGGGCGGGCAGGGCGAGCAGGGTGGGCAGGGCGAGCAGGGAGCCCCGGCGGACTGCCCGAGCGCTCGGGACACGTGGGTGGTCTCTGCGATTTTCAGTTAAAAATCAGAGTTGTAATTTGGTGACTTCTGTAGCAACGAAGCCAGTCCCCCTTGGAAAAATGAAGGGCCTTGGACTGGTGAGATGGCTCAGCAGGTGTGCTGACTAGTTTTATATCAACTTGACACAAGCTATAGTCTGAGAGGAGGGGACCTCAATTGAGAAAGTGCCTCTAGAAGATTAGGCTGTGATGATTAGGCTGTAAGCAGGCAGACCCGTAGGGCATTCTCCTAATTAGTGACTGATGGGGGAGGGCCCAGTCCACTGTGAGTGGGGGGCCCTCCCTACCCCCATGCTGGTGATTCTGAGTTCTATAAGAAAGTGGGGTGAGCAAGCCAGTAAGGAGCACTTCTCCATAGCATTTGCATCAGCTCTCACCTCCAGGCTCCTGCCCTATCTGCTTTTCATGATAAACCAGTTACATGGAAGTGAAATTGCTTTTGTTTGTGGTGTTTTATCACAGCAGGTAAAGGTGCTTGTCACCAAACCTGACCACCTTAGTTCAATTCTATAATCTATATGGTGGAAGGAGAGAACCAGCTCCTGCAGTGTCCTCTGACCTACACACACACACACACACACACACACACACACACACACACACACACACACACACACACATACATTCACACTCAAACACACACACTAAATAATGAAAGTCTTAGAGATTTAAGATCAGTTCCTGTGTGTGCATAGTTAGAGTCTATGTGTTACATGTAGTCTCATCCAATGTTAACAAGAAGGAACCAAGCCCAAACTAAGGTCTTAGTATTCAGATTGAGATAGAGGAGATAGAGGATTACCAGCACTAAAGTAACCTAGGGTCGCCAAGGCTCATGAGCAATGAAGCTACCTTTAATTTATCTTGAACCCTCTCTTCTGCACCTGACTGCATGGTGCTACATTATAGCTGTGATAAGTAATAGTTTAAGCCATTTCATCATCTAAGACAGTGGTTCTCAACCCATGGGTCATGATGATCCTTTCCCAAGGGTCTCATCTGGTATTTACATTGCAGTTCATTAACAGTAGCAAAATTGCAGCTATGAAATAGCAGCAAAAATAATTTAGTGGTTGGGGGTCACCACAACAAGTTGAGAACCACTGATCTATGCAGTGTGGCTTTGTGATTAAGAGTACAGGGGTTTTAATTCTTACATCAGCTCTTCTGTCTGGGTAACCTGGAAGACGCTATTTAACCCATCCTAGCCTTGAGTTGACCCTGTGTAAACTGGGATAATTATAGAATTATAGAACACACCACATGAGCTACTGCTGTTAAAAACTCTGTGGTACACACTCATTACTCAGAAGTACTTTGGTATTTGCAGTCTTCATGTCTTGCTATTTCCAATTTGACTACAACAGCCAGGTCAGGGGGTAGGTATTAAATCATTTTTATAGAAAAGGAAACTGACCCAGACTCAAACACAAGTGACCAGTAACGCCTGAAATATGCAGTCTTGTGAATCTCATGGCATCTTCCTTTTTGATGGCTTACTAGATATTTTAAAAGTCTCCTGAGGTTCAGAGGACAACAGTAAAGCAATTGCAGCATGTTCCCAGGTCTTGACTGTTCTGGAAACTACCTTTGTATGTTGTAAGTCAGGTAAAATTCTTATAAACAGCCCTTGTTCTGTGAGGCAAAGTTCCAAAGGCATCACTATAGCAGGTTAGGATACTCCTAACTGGTGACTTGCATTCAAAACTCAAACACTACCTCCTCCAAGCAAGTGGTGGGGCCCTCCTATGTAGGCCTGCTGCCTGTATGGAACAGTGTGTAGAAATTGAGTGTTTGGGTATGGTATTAATGTTTAAATGGTTCAGAGAGCAAGCAGGGGCAGTTAAATCCAGTATGTGCTCAGAATCTCCAAAAGATAAATGACACTGTAGCAATAAGAAGTATCAGAAATCTTTAGTTCCATTTGAAAAGCCATGGAATGCACAAGGTAATTTGCCAACGAAATAAGTTCTCCTACCCTGGATGTTAGACATCTGCATGCTTATGAATATTTATGGCAGCATGGGGCTGTTCTAGGAACCAAGTGTTTTGGAGGAGGTTTGATGAGTTTAGCAGCCAGGGACAGTGGTGGGTGTTGAAGACAGCTGGAGCCCTGTGAACTCTGTGTGCCCAGTTTATCTAATCAGGGTAAAACTTTTAAAATTATTATTACTAATACTAGAAGCTTCCGAGTCTGAAACAAGGTTGTAAGTAGTGATGTGCTGTATAAACCAAGGAGAGAAATGTGTAGGATGTTTTAAATTGTTTGAGACAGTCTGTCTTTAAGGAGCCCAGGCTGGCCTTCAACTCACGGATCAGACTTTGCCTTTACTGGGATTGCAGATGTGTGCGATCACACCAGCTCAGAGCCTAGGATTGATTCTAACCCTCACATTCCCCAGGTCTTACAACATTTGGCTTCACTTTTCTTCAAGTAGGTCACAAGGCTAAATAAAATGATTAGGTAAAAATTAAATATAAAGGGATAAACTTAAGTATAAAGGGAGCCTGACACAAGATTTTATGAAGCAACTTATGGAGGATGTTCACTGAAAATTGCTTCCTCCTTTTGTGTTGAGTCATTTTTATAGGGTTAAGATCTGAACCCTGAGAACTTGAATGACTCAGTCAGCCCTCTTGTGTGCTAAATGAACCTGCATCACTTCTATCTTGGGAAGAGAAGCACAGGTTAGATTCGTGCCATTCCCTTTTCCTAATACGCCCATCTTATAAGGAAAGGGTGAGGCTAATGTAATTGCAACACCATGCCAATGTTAAGAACCGCCACCTAGACTGATGGAGGCAGATACAGAGATCCATGGCCAGACATCAGGCTGAGCTCTGGGAATCCAATTGATGAGAAAGAGGAGAGATACTGCAGGTGAGGGACGTCGAGATCATGATGGGAGGACGTGCAGAGATGACCAGCCACACTAGTGGAAGCCCATGTGTAGCTAGAGTTTTCCTGGTCCTGCCTGGCCCACAGTCAGGACAAATCTCTCTCACCCACCAGTCCCACAGCTGCTCAGACCCAACCAAGTAAACACAGAGAGACTTATATTGCTTACAAACTATATGGCCACAGCAGGCTTCTTGTTATCTAGTTCTTATATCTTAAATTAACCCATTTCTATTAATCTATTAGTTGCCACGTGGCTCGTGGCTTACCGGTATCTTAACGTCTTCTCATGGCAGCGTCTGGCAGCGTCTCTCTGCCTCAGCCTTCTACTTCCTACAATTCTCCTCTCTGCTAGTCCCACCTATACTTCCTGCCTGGCTGCTGGCCAATCAGTGTTTTATTTATCAATCAATCATCCACAGCACCCATGAACTGTGGACTGGTGGCTGTGGAGCCCCCATGGGACTGGACTAGGCCCTCTGGATATGGAAGATGGTTGTTTGGCTAGAACTGTTTGGGGGCACCCAGGCAGGGGGATCGGGATCTGTCCCTGGTCTATGGGCAGGCTTCTGGAATCCGGTGCCTGTGGTGTGACACCTTGCACAGCCTTGGTGCAGTGGGAAGGGGCTTGGACCTGCCTAGGCTCAGTGTGCTGGGCTCTGCTGACTCCCCATGGGAGACCTCGATTTGGGGGATGTGGCTTGGGAAAGAGGGCTGGGGGGTGGGAGGAGGGAGAAAAGGGGATCTGTGGATAGTATGTGGAATGAGTAGAAAATTTCTTAATAAAGAAAAAAAAAAAGAACTGCCACCTATATAGTGGTTAGAACATGTTGAGGAATATACAGGGAATGTATGCCTTACTCTATTTCATCCTCACAATTTTGCAATTAGACCTGTATTTTTTCCCATCTCCAAATTGACTGTTAGAATGTTGAGTCCTTTACCTAGTAGTACCAAGCTAGTAAATGGCAGGAACATCATTCCAACCCATGGTAAGTACATCATTCTTACTCATTTTTATTTTATGTGTATAGGTGTTTTGTCTGCATGTGTTTCTGTCTGTATACCACATGCATGCAGTGCCTGTGGAGGCCAGAAGAAGGCATCATATCCGTTGAAACTAGTGATCCAGACCTAGTGAGCTGACATGTGGGTTCTTGGAATTGAACCTAGGTCCTCTGAAAGAGTAGTAAGCATCCTTAACCTCTTAGCCATCTCTCCAGTTCCCCTTTTGGTCATCCTTTAAGCTCTCCATGCTGCCATAGCCACGATGATGCCACACTTACATCTTATATCAAAATGTGCCATGGCTAGGTAATAGAAAATCATTATGGTGGGACCATGTCTTCATTGGGCTCTGATACTAATCAAGAGATCTTAAGATGATGAATAAATCCTCTTCCTCCTCCTTCCCTTCTTATTTTCAGGGTTTTGTATATGGCCGCTCTGGAAATCCCACAAGGAACTGCTTGGAAAAAGCAGTGGCCGCTCTGGACGGGGCAAAACACAGTAAGAGACTTATATCTACAATGAAAGGTGGATTCTCTTTAGGTGTCTAGGGACCACAGAAGCACAGAAGGTAGAAATAGAGATCCTCTCATTCCAAACTCCCGTTTTCCTAAAACAGTGAATCCTTTGGCTTTGTTCTTCAGTTGGTATATGCATGTGTGTCCTTACCAGTTAGCAGTAAATAAATAGGGACAGAGCAGAATGGCAGAGCTTATTACAGCCTTCATCTCAGGCTGTCGCTATTGCTCATTCACCAAACCCAAAATCCTTGATAATATGCTCTCAGAGGGAAGGAATTTACACCCCAGAAAAGGTCCTGGGAGTGAGTTCTGGTGAAGTCATCTTTGTATTTTCAATAAAAATGATGCTATATGAGCAGAGTAATAAAGAATAAAGTCTCAATATCTATCGTGTGTGTGTGTGTGTGTGTGTGTATGCTTGTGTGTGTATAAATACATAGTGTTCTAAAATTTTTATTTTTCAAACATAAAGGGGTATTGTAACATTAATTAGAGGACCTCTGAGGAGTAGTAGCAGTGACTCAGTCAGCCAGGGGAACGACGGTGCAGATGGCGCTAGGTTCTTGCTAAGGTTTTGGTTTTTGGTTTTTGTTTGCTTTTTTGTTTGTTTTTTAAGCTTACTTGAATTTGCTTTTTATGGTAGGTTTGGCCTTTGCTTCAGGGCTAGCTGCCACCACTACGATTACCCATCTGTTAAAAGCTGGAGATGAAGTCATTTGCATGGATGAAGTGTATGGAGGTAGGTGCCCTCTCATCCGCAGTGTGTGCCACTGGTACAAAGATAGCAATGAGCCTTGAGTTACATGAGCACCATTGCCAGTTTTGGCGAGTATGTTCTTTCTAAGGTATAGTAGGCACCTCCATGGTTTCAGACTCTGTGTTCCAGAAGTGCCTGTAGGAGATTGTCTAATAAGGATTGTGTTTAAGAGTTGGAATAAGGATATAGGACTTGATCAGCCTTCTGAATGCACAACACACATACATTGTACCAGGCATGCTGAGATGCCACATTGTGCCAATGAACACCATAGAACGATTTCTGAGAGTTAATTCTCTTCTTCCACCATGTAGGTCCTGATATCAAGCTCAGGTTGCCATTCTTGGTGGCCAGTCTTTAACCTGTGCGTCTCACTAGTGATGCTTTTAGACTTGAGTACTATGAAGAAACTGTTAACAGTCACTTGTGCCTATGATCCTAGCACTCAGGAGGCTAAGCAGAATTGCCATGAATTGGCCAGCTTGATTTTGATGTCAACTGGGCTACAGGGAGACTCTGTCATTTTTAATACATTTTTTAAAAATTATAATATAATTACATCGTTTTCCTTTTCCTCCCTTCAAGTTTTCCCATGCACACACACAACCCTCCATATGTACTCTCTCATGGTCTCTTTTTCTTTGATTATTGTTACACACACACACACACACACACACACACACACACACACATATATGTATGTGTATATGTATTCCTAAATACATAAATACAACTTTCTCAGTCCATATAATGTTACCTGTATGTTTATGAAGACCATTTCTCCCACTCTCAGCATTTCCAGTTGTCTGTAGTTCTTTGTCTAAGGCCTCATGGGTTTTCCCTTCCTATGTTAACATGTCCATTGGTTTCATTGTTGTTCAGGTCTTGGTTAGGTAGCTATGTTGATGAGATTTCAGGAGTTTAGCCTCTCAACATTTCTAGGAAGCACAGTCTCACAATAAACGTTCTGTTCCTCTGGCTCTTACTATCCCCACCCTTCTGTAATGATTACTGAGCCTTGAGTGCAAGAATTGTGTTGTAGATGTATCAGTTGGGACTGTTGGAACCAAGTCCCTATCTGAAACATACAGCTTGTACGTGCAGAGATTTCTACAGAAGACTGAGCTGGAGTTTTCTCCAGTCCCGCTTGGGCCCACAGCCGCTCAGACCCAAGTAAACACACAGAGACTTATATTACTTATAAACTGTATGGCCATGGCAGGCTTCTTGCTATCTAGCTCTTACATCTTAAATTAACCCATTTCTATTCATCTATAAATTGCCATGTGGCTTGTGGCTTACCAGTACTTTGCATCTTCTCATGGTGGCTGTGGCTGGCAGCATCTCCTAACTCAACCTTCCACTTCCCAGAATTCTCCTCTCAGCTTATCCTGCCTATACTATATTTCCTGCCTGGCTACTGGCCAATCAGTGTTTTATTTATCAATCAGTCAGAGCAATACATTCACCGCATACAGAAAGACATCCCCAGTACTTCCCCTTTTCTTTTTTTTTTCAAAAAGGAATGTTTTACCTTTAACATAGTAAAATTATATATAACAAAACAGTTATCAAGCAAGAATTATATTTATAATATCTAGTCTATTTGCATCTGGCAAAATCAAAGATGATATCCTATCTATCCTATATTTGTGAGTCTAAGGTTTTATATCTAACTTATCTTTTATCATAACTAAGGAAATTATAACTATCTAGTCTTCAACTACATCAAAGACCTCAGAAGGATATAATATTACCTGAGAAATGGGAGAAGGACACAAGCAACTTTCGGTAGGCTTATGAGAGTAGACAGAGACAGCTGGCAGCCTGGACAGTCATCCAAAGTTCCTCTGTAAAGTTGGGGCATCTGTCTTCAGCCCACAAGCCTAGAGTCTTTCAGTCACTTTTCTCTGTGTCCTGTAGAATGTCTGGCAGTTCCCTCTGCAAAGCAGGAACCTGAAGGACCATTTTGCCAAGCAAAGTTCAGTGGTCACCTTCCTATGGATCCTGCATGTCCAGTCAATCAAGCAGTTCAGGCAAGAACAGTTTCTTGCCCAAATGGTTATTTTTGCCAAGAAGAAGATAAACTCCATATAGAGTATCTTCAATGCCCATCCTCCTCTTTGAAGTAAATCAGTGCTGCCAGGAGCAGACGTGTCTCACTGTCCAGAAAGTCTAAATTTTTACAACATTTTAAATGCTGTATTCTGTAGGTCTTTGAAGTGTTTGAAGATTACCTGCCTAATTGAATTATATCTATGTATACCTAGAAAACTTAACACGACTATAAGTTTGACTATCATAGAAGACTACTTATTAATCTGTATTTTTAAATTATCCATTATAATCTAAATGAGTTATATAAACATAATACCTCAAACAATAATAGAAATATATATACAGTATAACAAAATTAAGTTTAAACTTGTATCAATAAACTAAAATCCATAGCAATGTAAAACATTTATAAACAAGTTTTTGTTCTTTAAAAGTAGGTTTATTAATCTACCCTTTTATCCTATATATCTATACTATCCCGTTTTCTTCTTTAGAAAGAGATTGCATTTATAATCAACCTGCTTTAAATAAAAATGTTGGTTTTTCTCTGTCCCACACCAGAGGGCTCTTCTGATATAGAACAGAAGAATCTCTCAACCTTTTCTTTTAGCAAATATGCTTGGATTTAGAGAAGGAATGAGCCAATTCCATCTCCAAAGCCAGCTTGGTATATTTGGGAATTTGGGCATAGCTTCTCATACTACTTCCTGCTGGATGAGGGCACTGTATTCTTTTGGGGACACAAAGAAAATTTTAGGATTATGGAGTAGTCCATGATGCTGTATTGTCTGAGCCAGTTGACTTGAAACCGTTCTGGATGTTGGATCATCTGGGCCATGGTGTCATCGGAGACCTTTCAGGGGGTCTTGGCTGGTCAAACCTGATGTATCTTAATCTGGAACAAATCCATAGCCTCTTGCTTTCTGTGGAAACAAAAGCAGAACATCCTTTCCAAAGTAACATATCCTTAGATCCAAATTTTGAAGTCAAGAAACCTTTAAAATATACATATTGGTTTAACTCAACAGCCTTTACAATCAAATATCTCTCTGGAGTGAAAAATCCCAAAAACAACACAGTCCAGATTCTCTGTGTGATATCCATCTCTACTTGGCTTATTTTTTATATTACTTTTACTTTGTCTTTAAAGACTTTAATTTTTTTAAACATTTATTTATTTATTTATTTATTTATTTATTATGTATTCAGCATGTATGACTGCATGCCAGAAGAGGGCGCCAGATCTCATTATAGATGGTTGTGAGCCACCATGTGGTTGCTGGGAATTGAACTCAGGACCTCTGGAAGAGCAGGCAGTGCTCTTAACCTCTGAGCCATCTCTCCAGCCCCCAACACTTTATTTTTTAAAACTATCTAATTCTTTATATAACTGCATGTATTACTTTTTTCTCTCTTCCAAGCCTACGTACATTTTTACACACATTGTAAATTATTCCATCTGAATCTGTCTTATTGTGAACCTATTGCTTTAAACTGCAGCAGCTAGTACTGAAGCAGAAGCCTTGCCTACTGGCTCCACCCAACTCAGCTTCCCAACATGGTGGTGGTACATTTACTGCCAGCTCTGGGTCTGGGAGCCATGTGTACCATCAACTCTCAGAAGCAGTGGGTCTATGGTTCTATCCAAGCAGCATGTAGCCCAGAAACTTTTTTTTTTCCTTTGTACTAGCAAAGGCTAAATCCACCATGCAGTGTAATGTGCAGCTTGCAGAGGCCTCATTCCCACCATGTTGTAGGTCAAGCCTGCATGCCACAAACCTGCTATAGAGTAGCTCAAGCCTGCAGGCTGCTGTTAACTTGAGAGAGACAACTAGGAAGCTGTTTTTAGCTCCGTTTTAGAATCTTCTTTCTCAGGTTTTAGGTGGAAACTCAAGTTGTTGGGTGCCATTTGTAACTGGAGTTTTCTCCAGTCCTGCTTGGGCCCACAGCTGCTCAGACCCAAGTAAACACACAGAGACTTATATTACTTAAAAACTGTATGGCTATGGCAGGCTTCTTGCTATCTAGTTCTTATATCTTAAATTAACCCATTTCTATTAATCTATAAGTTGCCACGTGGCTTGTGGCTTACTGGTTCTTCACATCTTACTTCTCATGGTGGCAGTGGCTGGCAGCATCTCCTGATTCAGCCTTCCACTTCCCCGAATTCTCCTCTCTGCTTATCCCGCCTACACTGCTTCCTGCCTGACTACTGGCCAGTCAGCATTTTATTTATCAATCAATCAGAACAACACATTCGCAGCACACAGAAAGACATCCCCAGCAGAAGACACTGTGTCAGGAAGCTGCTCCATGTTAGAGGAGTAGAGAAAGGCGAGTTTGAGAAATGGTTCTGCTTCTTGCCACTTGTGTGTATCAATTTTAATTGGCTCTGTGGCATGTCAGATAGCCATGCTACTTAGCTACACTGAACTTGCTTTCAGCTGAATTTTTTTTTTTTTTTTTGAGAGTTCTCATTTGGGATTGGGGAGGTCTGCAAAGAGCAGACATTACCTCACATTGTATTCTCTGCATATTATTTGACTGTCTTCTGCCTCAGGCACCAACAGGTACTTCAGGAGAGTGGCATCTGAATTTGGACTGAAGGTTTCTTTTGTGGAGTGTTCCAATAACAAATTGCTAGAGGCAGCAATTACACCACGAACCAAGGTAACCAGCTGGCTTTTGATTCTGTTTTCCCCATGATGTTTTACTTACATCCTTTCTGCTTACTAGAGGATGTAATATAAATCCAAATAACATTTTATTGAAGCTGTTGGAAATACTGAGATTGATATAGGCTAGAGTCTCCATGGCTTGAAAACATAATTATCTGGAGTGCACATGCAAATTCTGAAGTGGAATTTCAATTGGGCCTTGAGGTAGGTGGGAAGAAAAGAGTATTAGACAAAAAAATGCCACAATATATTAAAAACCACATAACAGGGCCTTGAAAGGAAGGAAAGACTTCCCTTTAAAATTTGGAGGCGGGCTGGGCTGGAAAAATGTTTCAGTGGTTAAGAGTATGTGCTGCTCTTGCCAGGGTACCTGAATTTGGTTCCCAGCATCTACATTGGGTGGCCCATAACTGCCTGTAACTTCAGCTCCAAGGGATTTGATGCCTCTGTCCTCCATAGGCACCTGAATTTTCATGTATAGACCTACACATGTTCACATGAGAATGAGAAGGGGAGAGGCAGAGAAAGACACACAGTGATAGATGACTGCCGTGAGAGGGATGGTAGGGGAAGCCAAGGGAGCCTCTTTGAAGTAAATCCCCACAGCAATCCCAAGAACAAAGGAAATACCAGACTTTTATAAGTTTGGTGGGTTTTTTAGGAAGTTTCATATCATATGATTTTAGTTCAATGTTGTATACACGACAAAGAACATGAATGAATCAAGTCCCATAAATTAGGAACCACTGTTAGCCATAGCACAACCTGCTTCTTAATTCTGTCCCAGAGAGAGTAGTAGGGAGGCATGGCCTTTTAAAAGTGACCCCTGTCCTTTAGGGGCAGGTCAGTGTTCTAAGAATAAGTTTAATTTTTTGTGTGTGTGCATTATATTAGAAGCTAGTGTGGGTTTAATCTCTCGGCTCCACCCAATTTTTTTTTTTGTAAAAAATTTAAATTCAAGAGTGCATAGTTCTCAGACATACCAAGCTATCAAAGCATAACATCGTTCAAAGATCATAGACCCCCTCAGCCCAGGGACTTTGATCTCAGCCCTGGGAAGCTTGTGTGCTGTGGAAGGTATTTGTGCCTGAATAGCAGATGTGGTATTTGGGGACCTCATTTAAATTCTGCAGGAGTGAAAGGCCAGTGTCTTTTATGAGTGAACCTTTCTAACTCTGTTAAGGATTAAAGCGTTAAACTTGTACCCAAGCTCATATGGCAGTGAATGCTAAAAGATAGAAATCCTTCACACAAAGGAGCCTAGATTCAAGCTCATGTGGCAGTGAATGCTAAAAGATAGAGGTCCTTCACACAAAGGAGACTTTCTAGATTAGCACTAGAGCAGCTTTTACTCAGTAAGGTTTGTTTTCAAGGAAGTTGCATTTTTATATTGCTTGAGGAAAAAGAATTTATTTAAATAGCTGATCTGAGACTTCCCAAGGGAAGAAATCAGATCATGAGTATGATAAATTTTGTCCATACGATTTTATTTGCTGGCCTTTTAATTCACTTGAATTAATATATTTTCCCCTGAAATACAGGCTCTGCTTTTGAAGATATATATGATGAGTGTTTGAGTGTGTATGAATGTTTTGTTTTCATGCACAAATGTGCACCGTGTGTATGTTTACTACCTGTGGAGGGCATTGGCTCCCTTAGAACTGGAATTACAGAAGGTTGGGAGCCACCATGTGGGTGCTGGGATTCAAATACTGGTCTTCTCATGAACAAATGCTCTTAATTACTGAGTCTTCTCTCCAGCTCTGGTAGTCAGTTTTTAAAGTCCATATAAAACCTATTTTGTATTTAGTTACTTGTTTTCATTTTTAAATTATCTTGATGAGAATTTATTATTCTTATCCAGGAGTCATTTTTTTTTTTTTTTTTTTTTTTTTTTTTTTTTTTTTTTTGGTTTTTCGAGACAGGGTTTCTCTGTGTAGCTTTGCGCCTTTCCTGGAACTCACTTGGTAGCCCAGGCTGGCCTCGAACTCACAGAGATCCGCCTGCCTCTGCCTCCCGAGTGCTGGGATTAAAGGCGTGCGCCACCACCACCCGGCCCAGGAGTCATTTTTATAGCTCTTTAAGTAAATTAAGATTTTCAAAGTAGTTTTTAGTAGTGAACTTCCAGACAGGGAATGTATTTAACTAGACATCTTGTCTGTCTATATAGATAATGAAAAGTCATTAGTTTTTATAAGAGAAACCTGTAAGTAATACAGTTCAAAGCAGATGTACCTTATTTAACCGAGTTCTGACTTGGTCTTTTCAGTAACTGTTGAGGGTGCACATCTTGACAGGGTTGCAGTAAATCAGAGTTCTGCCAGGGAACCTAGCTTTCTACATGGCTGCCACTTCTTTTCCTCAGCCTAATGCACTTTCCCAAGTTTAGAGTTTCTAGTGCGTTTGTTGTTATCTAACTCTGAGGATGTCCTTGGCATCCTGGGCATAATTCTCATTAATGAAAATTCTAGGATGTGTAGAGTAGAGTTGCTTGTATTCCAGACTCTCTGTGTAGCTGACTGTGACCTTGGACTTGTGATCTGTCTGCCTCTGTTACTTGAATGCTGGGAGTATAGGCATCACCCCTAAGCCCCCAAAGTGCTGGTTTATGAAGTGCTAGGGATTGATCTCAGGCTTCATGCACACTAGGCAAGATCTTTACTGAGTTACTTCCCCAGAGTGAGGATATATTTTTATACAATCTGTATTATTTGTCTCCGAGAACAGAAGCTCCAGACACCATGGCTTTGTTCTGGAAGATAAATATTACCAACCATTTTGTGCAGATGAGGAACTTGAGGAAGATAGAAGGGAATTTACAGAGCAATGGCCAATCTTATAGGGAAAGTTCAGATTCAAACTTGACCATTGCACCTTCATTGTCTAAGCCTTTCCAGCATGGGAAGTAGAAGCCTTCTATGTTGTGGTATGTGAGATATTTGTGTATGTGTGATATGTTTTTACTTACTGTTGTTTGCTGAATTACTGTAGCTTGTTTGGATTGAAACACCCACAAACCCATCCTTGAAGTTGACTGACATCGAAGCCTGTGCACAAATCGTCCATAAGCATGGAGACATCATTTTGGTTGTAGATAACACTTTCATGTCTCCATATTTCCAGGTAAATGAAGGGAAGGGGTTTTGTTGTGATTAACAAACCACACAGTTATCTATAATTAGGAAAGGAAGAACTACTTTATAAAAAAATCATTATCAAACTCAAAATAGCTGAATATCAAAATATAACTATTATTGATTAGAAAAAGAATCAGATTTGGACCTTTTTTTTGCATTAGTTAATATCTCAAGACTGTGTTACTATCTCATTGGAGGTTTTGTTGGGAACAGTGGGCCACAAGATAGGAGTAAACACTTTGCCAGGCCATAATTGATGAGAATAGACACTATGGGAAATCTCAGAGAGTCTATGCCTCTGAGGGTCCTTTATAGCAGTTAAGAGAAGTTACTTGGCCTTCAAACGCAAACAATATTAGGTCCAGCCCGTATTGTTTGCTCCCAGGGTCCGCAGAAGAGTCTCCCAGCCAGCTGAGGATTCTAATCTGAGGAATATTCAATGAATTTAAGCACACTGAGTTCTTTAGTCCATTCACTTTATTCTTCTATGGCGATTCTTATCTACACAGTTTCTTTTCTGCTCTCTTACTTAGCTCCTCTCAGTCCCTCCTGCTCTCAGTCCCTTCTGCTCTCAGTCCCTTCTGCTGTTTTCTCATCATTCTACCTAGTTCTTTCCATCTCCATCCTCATCTTTGTTCTTTTCCATCAATTCTCCCAGTGCTCTCAGAGAACCAGTATATATACCCAGACAGTAATTCTTTGGTAAAGCCATGTGAGGCTTGAAGTTTTCATGGTCTCAGAGAGAGGCGATAAGGACCTACACATAAAGCAATTAATTGTCAGCTTCCAATTACAACCCAAAAGGGGAGTGACTAAAGGGGAGTACCCTGGTAGGGTCAACTAAAGGCTACAATCATTAGGGAATTTATGTGCTCAAACTATAATCTAGAAATGGCTAGATAGGGGGCTGGAGAGATGGCTCAGCGGTTAAGAGCTCTGACTGCTCTTCTAGAGGTCTTGAGTTCAATTCCCAGCAACCACATGGTGGCTCACAACCTTCTGTAATGAGATCTGGCATCCTCTTCTGGCCTGCAGGCAAACATGCTGTATATATAATAGATAAATAAATCTTTAAAAAAAAAAAAAAAGAAAGAAATGGCTAGATAGAATGTTAGGGGTCAATAGGTCACAAGAAAGTAAACTGTCTTTGGCGGCGCCACTTTTCCTGCTCATCCCGGCTGCAACTGCTTTTTGATAGGGAGGGGGATATATGCTAGGTAGCTAAGCAACCCATGTCAGAGCATGTAGTATTTGGTTAGTAAAAGCACTTTCACTCAGAGTAATTGCTGAGGAGAAAATCTAGGAATAGCACCTGGCTGAGGAGGAATAAAAACTTAATTTGCACAAGAAAGAAGCTTGGCACCTATTGCCTGCCTGGCCTGGAGGCAATCTCCTTGGGTCAGTGGGAAGTAACTGCCTTAACTCAGTATCTAGCAAATGGCTAAAACATCATCCCAGGAATGGGAGCAGTAAATCTCTTAAATTAGGGTCTTGTGTAAATAACCTGGGGTGAAGGTAAGGGGTTGAGGATTTAATTGTTCGTGGTTCTTTTTTCTATCTGTGGGTGAGATAAGCTAATGTTTATTTCTCTGCATTTATCTTTGGAAAAAAGTATCTTTGCTGAAATACCTTTGTCCGGAGAATGCCCCTAGCCAGACATATATTAATGAAAAATAAATGCAGCTGTGGACAGTTGTCCAATTACCTAAATGTATTGGGAAAGTTGTGCCCAAGATTGAGATGCAATCGTGAGATTACATGTTCTCATAACATGGAGATGCACGGTAAATGGGGAGAATCATATCTGTTATGGCACAAGAAGTTTACAACAAGAACCAGCCAGTTCATTCAAAAGGCAGTAATTCCATAACGCCTTTTGTGATGGTTTCCTCTAACAGAACCCTTAGTTCTGATAGGTTGACCTTCTGAACACTGCTGTATACTCTCATGGACTTTCACTACCAGCAGCTCTCAATAACCTTCCTTGCCTCTTTGATCATTTGGGGGAAGTCCTATCTGAATAGATAAGAGAATGTTAGGTAGTAAATTTGTAACAATGACCCTTCCTTGGCCATGTCAGGTGAGGCACCAGGAGCCTTTAGGAGTTCAGATCTAGAGGTTTCTTTTTACACATTTGGGTCCTGAGGGCTTAAAGCTGGTGGTTAGAGACCGGGCTTTTGCTTTTTATTTTAGCCCTTCTGGTCTCCACATAGGCCTGTGATTTTAGACTACCACCCAGGCAGCACTTCCTGATCTCTTAGGTTATGTAGAGCATGTGAAGACATAGCTTATTAGGTGGTTGTATCTCTGATGTGTTCCATATTTTGACTGAGTGTTGGTTATCAGTCCATGTTAAATAAGGAATTTCTACTTCATCTGTTTTATGTTATGACTTAGAATTCTTAGCATGTTTGGCTGCTGTAGCATGGTACTGTAACCTGGGTGAATTCAGAACAGGACTTTGCTTCTTATAGATCTAAGGCCCACAAGTCCAACATTGAGGTATCTTGGAGGGCCAAGTCTATGTTCTCATGGGAGAAGAATCCAGGCAGCTCTCTGGAACTCTAATGCCGCTCTGATCCTATCACAACGGGTCTGTCATCAGGAGCTCATCACCTCCCAGAGTCCTGACTCTTAATGCCGTGGCCTGGTCATTAAGCTTCAGCATGTGAAATGGGGGACACAGACATTCCACCCACAGCCATGGGTGTTTTAAGTCAGTTTGAGCTACCTAGAGGGACTTTATGTGAAGAAAACAAAACCTATGAAAACCTTAAAACAAAACCTTAAAGATGTAAGGTTGATTAATTGGCAGCAATATTAGAGCAGGAGGATAATCTCAACAAATTTCCTTTTGAAAACTGTTTTTATTCGTACCTGTGTCTGTGCTGTAGAGTGGAGGTGGAGGTCAAAGGACAACTTTGCAGATTTGGTTCTCTCCTTCAATCTTTAGGTTCCAGGGATTGGACTCAGGTCATGCTGAGCCTTGTCTCCTGCCTCAGCAGATTTCTTTGTGATTTTATACCTGTCAAAACTAGTATAATAAAAGAGTGATTAGGAGTCATGAACTCAGCAAATCAAGTGTTAACAATCACCTTGTACCTCATAAGGTTTTAATGACTAAAAATCTGAGCAAAGTACTTTGTGCTGACTTGGCACAAAAATTGCTAGATTCTTCCATATCATAAACTTCTCCGTGTATTTAACGACTCATAAAATGGACATATCTCTACTGCAGACAGTAAACTCAGAGCCATAACTACTGTAAAGAAAGGCATAGGGAGGTCTGGCCTGGGCCTGCCTTTTGTTTCGATGCAACTTGCACCTTCAGAGTCTGAGCCCAGTCTATTTTTGGTTTGTTCGTTTTTGTTTTCTTTTGGATGCTTCTTTGGTAGAAGAAAATGTAGGGACAAACTCAAGATCTTAGAAAAACTGAAAATGTGTGGATTCTCACACAGCAAGGTAGAGAAGGATTCAACTGGGATCTGAGGCAACAGATGCAAGTGGATGTGCATTTCACATGGTTTCTCATTTGAAGTAAACATGTCTGTTTTTTTTCTTTCAGCGACCTTTGGCTCTGGGTGCTGATATTTGTATGTGTTCTGCCACAAAATACATGAATGGTAAGATAAACATAGCCTGAATCTTTCTTAGTTTTTTCTTCAGGTTTTTGGTTTTTTTTGAGACAGGGTTTCTCTGTGTAACAGCCAAGGCTGTCCTGAAACTCACTCTATAGACCAGGCTGGCCTCAGACTCACAGAGATACACCTGCCTCTGCCTGCCGAGTGCTGGGATTAAAGGCATGTGCCACCACCGCCTAGCTCATAGCCTGAATCTTAAACCCTCTTCTCCATAGGTAGGTGACAGTGGCAAGGGCCTGGCATTTTGGACCCTTATGCTATTGTGTAGGATTTATTTGTGGTTTGTGTTGAAAAGTAAAATAAAAGAAGAGCTTTGATTTTACTGTAGTTGAGGCTAGTCTGGAACTCACTATTTGCCAAGGCTAGCCTTGAACTTCTGATCTCCCTGTGTCTCAGGCACTGGGGTATACATCACCACACTCAGAATCTCATGTCTCATGAACAAAACTGCGTTCATGGCTCATAGGGTTTGCTGTAAGGAGTATGCTTTCGTTTTGCTGGCAGCTTGGAGACACTGGCTGTTTATATGATTTTCACTTTACTGCGTTAGATATAGTCACTGCTATAAAACTGGATAAAGTTCACATAAACGATCAAAGATAAGGCTTTGCCCTTAGGCCTTTTTCAAAAGAAAAATCACAGTTTGGAAATTATTAAATGGAGAATAAACAGGAAATGTTGTTGATGGTGGTGTTTTTGTTTTGTTTTAGGCCACAGTGATGTTATCATGGGATTAGTGTCTGTTAATTCTGATGACCTTAATAATCGGCTTCGTTTCCTGCAAAATTGTAAGTGGTCAAAAGCCTGGGTTTCTTTATGTATGTGGTGTGTGTATGTGCGGTCCAGAAGCGGACAATCTCCACCTTAGTCCTTTGAGACAGGGTCACTACTCAAACCTATAGCTAAGTACCAGTGATCCCCCTGTCTCTATCCAGCACCATACTGGGGTTACAGGTGCACACAGCCATGCCCAGATTCCTGCTTGGTTGCTGGGATCCTAACTCAGGCCCTTATTCGTGTACAGCAAGCATTCTGTGTACTAGCCCATCTCTCCACCCCTCTAAGCCTGGATTCTTGTTATGCCACCAGAGTCTACATTTGATATTTGTACTAGAGAGAGAGAGAAGGAAAAAAGGTCATAAAAACATAGTTACACCCAGCACTTGATAAGCAGATAGGCAAGAAGATCTCTGAGAGTTCAAGTCCAGCCTGGTCTACATAGTGAGGTTCAAGTCAGTCAGGGCTACAAAGTGAGACCCTGTCTCAGATAAATAAACAAACAAACAAATAGAGTTATAGCATAACTAGTTTTTATGACTTCATGACATCATTTAAGGAGTGACTTTTGTTATTTGCTTAACAAAATTGTTAAAATGAAGTGAGTTTTTAAGACTCAGTGGATTGTTTTAAACACTGAAATTTTGGCTTTCATGTACATAAGCACCTGGAATGGTGATTAAGTTTGAGTAATACTGAAGACCTAAACATGCACCTTTCTGTACATTAAATACCGTTCCTGGTAGGTTGTTCAGTTTGCCTCAAGTATAGGTGATCACTGCACTCTGATAGATAAGAGACAGACATGATTAAAAATTAAATACTCTTCTAGAAATCACTATTAAAGTAATAAAGGGGTTGAGGAGGGGAGTTGACTGACTGCTTGATAAATAAGTAGGAATGAGTTGGCTCAGCCTCTAAGACCTGGAGCTGCTCTTGCAGAGAACTCTTGCAGAGTTCCCAGCACCCATATGTCAGGGTTCACAATCACTTGTAACTATAGCTCCCAGGATCTGACTTGCTCTTCTGGCCTCTGCAGTCACTGCACTCAGATGCACAAATACACACACACACACACATATGTACAGCATATATATATGTGTGTGTATATATATATATATACACACACATATATATATGTATATATAATTTAAAATAAAAATAAAATCTTTAAAAACATAAATAAGGTATGTGTTTGTTAGCTCATTGTGTAGCAACAAACATGACCACACTGTAGATTTTCTCTGTGGTGTATTTCAGAGATGTGAAAGCCCACACTATGTGACATGTCATGTCACTGAATCATAAAAGACTGTCTCCTCATAGATGAAAGCCTCATTTTGGTTTCCTAGTCATTAGATATCCATTTCTCTGATTTAAAGCACATTTCTCTAAGTGCATCTTTGTTTTCATTTCATGCTTCCTGTTCAACATAGCAATTTCTTCCTAAAACACAAACATTGAGCTTCATATTTAGATTTTTCTGAGTCACTATATTGAAAAAGAAGAACCAGAGGACTCCTTGGGCCCTGTGGTGTCTTCAAGCTAACCCTGTAGATGTAATTCTGAATGGTTTTATTAAATAAGAAACACAGAGACAAATGCAGAGTTAAAAGCCCAGAGATCAGAGCAGTAGCCAAAAGCTGAGACCACCTTCTTACCAGCCGATGCCGCTGCTGTCCTTCCCCTGAGAAAGAGACCTACTTCCTATGTGTCTGTCTTTTTATTGAGTTTCTGTTCTGCCTTCTCATTGGTTGTAAACCCAACCACATGACCTCCTCAGTCACTGCCTGTCTATACAGACCTCCAGGTCTCTATGATTGGTATTGAGATTAAAGGCGTGTGTCTCCAAGCTGGCTATGTCCTTGAACACACAAACTCTGCCTGCCATGTGATCGGGATTAAGGGCATGTGCTACCACTGCCAGACTTCTGCTAAATGGCTTGCTCTTAGCTCTGACCCCCAGGCAACTTTATTTATTAACATACAAATAAAGTCACATTTCAGCACAAATAAAATATCACCATATAATCCAATATTTGTTCTCTTTCCAGCAATTGGAGCGGTTCCTTCCCCTTTTGATTGCTACCTCTGCTGCCGAGGCCTGAAGACTCTACAGGTCCGGATGGAGAAACACTTCAAGAGTGGGATGGCAGTGGCCCGTTTCTTGGAATCGAATCCCCGGGTAGAAAAGGTTATTTATCCTGGTATGTCAACCTGAGTTATAAGCAGCTCTGTCTAGATTGAGACTTTATATGGGTCATTCTTTGTGAGTTTCTGTTTTCATATAATTTTACATTTGTTTATTGGTTATTGCCACTTTGTATCAGGCTCTGGAATGACATGGTGGAGAGTGGATAGACAAGATGCTGGCCTGAAGGCAGTGGATGTCAGGTGCTAAGAACAGCCTCACATGCTAGATGCTTCTGTGGTTTTTAACTCTGAGGCTTGCGTATACTTCAATTACAGGATAATTCTTGGTTGACTGGCTGATGACCCTGCCAGTCATTAGTTCAACACTATAAATGACATAAGCTTGTCCCACTGAGCCTTAATGTACCAGAATCCCCCTGGTTCTTTTCAGTTCACTGCCCTTTTTTGGTGGATTAGCAGACACATTGTCACCCCTTGAGTTTATGCTACCAGTGACCAGTTAAACTGTCCATGAGCTTGTGAAACCTTGTTCTTAGATCCTGTGGCTATGGGATCATGAGTGTAGGGTAGTTAAGATTTGTCTTCAAGGAAATTGGATAAGTCAGAGTAGAAATGTATGAGCTCAGACCTCTACTTGTCATTTGGTAAACACTGTTTGCTGGGGTACATTTTGGATACAGGGAGAGAGAAGGGCTCTGATTTATGCCCCAAGAAGTGGGTGGCACTTGTTAAACGCTCATGGTTGAGTATTTCCAGAGGCATCCAACAACTGTTGGGCCTGGATTTTCTCTGGGAATATGAATCCAATATTAATAAAATAAGTGGATTTGCTCATGGAAATAGTCTTGTTCCTAAAATATATTAATTAAGGAATTCCAGAAGGATGAAATTAACAAGGGAATCCAGACATGCAAAGGTCCTGAATGAAAGAGCACTTGCTGATGGAGTCAAGAAAGGAGACGTGGCCAGGGCATGGGAAGATACAGAAGAGATGTCTGTAAGCCTGTTGTCAGGCTTACTTGAAGCTGACTTTGGGGACAGTGGACTTGTTCCCTTGAAGTTGTATGTGTGGCTTTAGAAAGAGACTTCTTTTGTGCTTTGTGTTTGCAGGGCTACCCTCTCACCCTCAGCATGAGCTGGCCAAGCGCCAGTGCACAGGCTGCCCGGGGATGGTCAGTTTCTACATCAAGGGTGCTCTGCGGCACGCCGAGGCTTTCCTCAAGAATCTAAAGGTGAGCTCAAAACTCTTCTGAGACTTCCTTATAGTGGCTCATACTCACTCCCAAGCTTTGTGCTTTCAGGCCACTCCCATAAGACAGAGCAAAGTTCTCCTGGCTCAAATTTAATAAGATCAGAAGGAGAGTATTAACTTCAGACATTTAGTAAAATCAAGTTAGGCAGTTCTAGCTATCTGGGACACCGAAGCAGGAGGATCACATGATCCTATAAATTTGAGATGAAGCTAGGCAACACAGTAAGAATCTGCCTCAAAAAAAGGAGTAAATTTTGTGTCACTGTAATATAATCTTAGTCCTTACTGCTGCTATAATACCCAAGACTAGATATACTGGCCTGTTTTTCATTACTATCACAAAATGCAGAGACAGGCTACTTTATAAATAAAGGTTTACTCCACTGACTGTTCAAGACCAAAAGCATAAGGTCAGAGTCAAGTGGCCCCTTCCTTGTGCTGAGGGCCTAGTGTCAGATGGCATCATGTGGAGGAGTAAGAGCAGTCATCAGTCAGGAAGGCCAATGGCAGTTGGGGGCAGGCTTATTCTGATGGCAGTCGGCAGTATCTTGGTTAGTTCTCTCCTCAATGGCCTCAAAGCCTCCCATCAACCCCCACTTCTTAAAAACATGTCGCACTGAGAACCTTGACTCCAGCCCATGAACTTTGGTAGGACCCACCTCACCCAAACCAGGCAAGTCACTCAGTGTGTAGTTCTGGTGGCTGAAGGGATCAAGCCGCCTGCCAGCATCCATGTGGCAGAAGTAGAAAGGGCATGTGGGAGCAAGAAGACAGGAGCAAGAGTGTACAGGATTTTTAGACACTACCCATCCAATGAACATGAATCAGGGTGGCACCCTTGATAGTTATCCTCTGAGAGACTGTACTCTGCAGGACCTGCCCCTTGTTCACATCACACAGGGAACCTCGGGACAGACCATGTGCAAACCAAAGCAACTATTGGACTAAGAAGTTTCCCCTTCTCCATAGGCAGTGAAAGGAGGTGTTAATTTAAGAGGTGCTGCATAGCTGGATGGATGGCCCACGCCCTTAATCCCAGCCCTCAGGAGGCAGAGGCAGGCTGATCTCTGTGAGTTCAAGGCCAGCCTTGTCTCCAAAGGGAGTCCCAAGACAACCAGTACTAGTAAACAGAGAAACCCTGTCTTGAAAAAAAAAAAGTGTCACATATTGACTAGTGTAGATAATGGTAGACATTTATAGGTATTTATTTAAAGAGAAACAACAGAGGCAGGTCTAAAAGTAAACTGTTTGGTTTTAGAGCTCACGTAAATAATATTTAAGTATGATATTATGTATTTATTGTTACTGTTGCTTTGCTTTTAAGACAGGGCCTTACTCATTCTATAGTCTAGAACCCTAGTCCTTGCTATGTAGACCAAGCTGGCCTTGAACTTGCAGCGACCCTTCTGTCTTTCCCTCTGGGTGGTACCATAAGGTGGTACCATCTGTCTTAAGCATAATATTTAATACTTGCAGGCTGTTTAGTCATCATCCAAACCATGGTGATGTAGGAAACTGACTTTGTTCAGTTTATTGTTGATTGATTGATTTACTGATTGATTCACTGATTGACTGATAACTGATTTTGCAGTTCTGGGGATGAGACTCAGGGTCTTGTACATGCCAGGCAAGCTCTCTACCACTGAGCTACAACCCTAAAACCTTTGTATAGTTCACTGAGGTAAGGTCTCACGATGTTGCTCAGGCTGGCATCAGACTCACAGAAATCTTCCTGCCTCTTGTCTTCTGAGTGCTAGGATGACAGTTCTGGGCTACTGATCCCAGCAACTTTTCGTGTTTTAAAGGTCTGAAGGCAGTACATCTAATTGCCTTACATTATTTTGACTTTTTCTTAGTATCTTGCTTGATTCTTGGTTTATTCATAGTTACTATCACTCTTCATCCCTCCTGAGCCAGAGAAATTTCATCAAAAACATTTATTTTCAGAATTTAGCACTATGTTATCGGGCAATCTAAATTCCTGTTTTCTTTGCTAGGTGTTTACTCTGGCTGAGAGTCTGGGAGGATATGAGAGTCTAGCCGAGCTCCCGTAAGTGTGATCTTTTTTCTCTTGGTTATTACTACATCTCACTTATCTAATCTTTATTTTTAATAGTTGATTATCTTGATTTCTTTGCATTGTGTCTCATGTTGAGCTGCTGCATCTGTCTCGAGTACTTCTCTCATCTATTGACATAAAAACCGTAACTCGGGCTGGAGAGATGGCTCAGAGGTTAAGAGCACCGGCTGTTCTTCTAGAGGTCCTGAGTTCAATTCCCAGCAACCACATGGTGGCTCACAACCATCAATAACGAGATCTGGTGCCCTCTTCTGGCCTGCAGGCATACACGCAGGCAGAACATTGTATACATAATAAATAAATAATTAAAAAAAAAAAACCAAAAAAAACCGTAGCTCTCATCTTAAAGGGATTAAGAACCTGGACCCAGGAATACAGACTGAGTTAACCCAAATTCCATGTTCCAATGTGGAAGTAGTTTCACAAGGTTTTTATAGTTTTACAGAACAAAGAAAGTCATAAGGCATGTTTAAAATACATTGGTGGGTACATCAGAAAGTCGGGCACAACAAGATGGTGAGAGCATCAGAGTCAGGCACAAGACTGTGAAAGCTGTGTTATAGTCCAAAGATGCTGTTGATAACATCCGTAGTTCTTGGATTAGTGGAAGCTAGTGTTTTGCTAATAGCTTCTAAGAGGTTTTTATTATCACATGATGTTAGTTCAGATACAGAGTAGGACAAGGAATGGCTGTTCCAAAAGGCTGACACTAGCCCAAGATAAATTAATTAGCCTCTGAACCTAAAAAAGTTCCAATCTCTCCACAGTACTGAAATTCCAGTCCACCAGTCTCTGCAGGGGCCCCTTAAGCAGATCAAGCTATACAACTGTCTCGCTTGTGCAGAGGACCTAGTCCAGTCCCATGGAGGCTCCACAGCTGTTAGTCTAAAGTTCATGAGTTCCCACTAGCTTGGTTCAGTTGTCTCTGTATTTCCTCATTGTGATGCCCCTTATTCATAGACACCCTCTTCCTTCTCTTCAACTGGACTTCTGGAGCTCGGTCTGGTGCTTGGCTGTGGTTCTCTGCATCTGTTTCCATCAGTTACTGGATGAAGGCTCTATGATGACAGTTAGGGTATTCACCAATCTAATTACCTGGGTAGGCCAACTCAGGCACCCTCTCCACTATTGCTAGTAGTCTAAGCTGGAGTCATCCTTGTGGATTCCTGGGAATTTCCCTACCACCAGGTTTCTCCCTATCCCCATGATGTCTCCCTCCATCATGGTATCTCTCTCATTACTCTCCCACTCTATCCATGTTCCAGCTTGACCATCCCATTCCCTTATGTTCTCATTCCCCATCCCCTCACCCTCTAATCCCTCCCTCACCTCCAGTTTACTCAGAAGATTTCATCTATTTCCCTTTCCCAGGGTGATCCATGTGTCCCTCTTAGGGTCCTTCTTGTTACCTATCTTCTCTGGAGCTTGAGTTGTAGTCTGGTTAGCTAAGGATAAAGTATCCACTTATGAGTGAGTACATGCCATGTTTGTCCATTTGAGTCTGGGTTACCTCACCCAGGATGATATTTTCTAGTTCCGTCCATTTGCCTGCAAATTCATGATGTCATTGTTTCTTACAACTGAGTAATACTCCATTGTGTATATGTACCACATTTTCTTTATCCATTCTTCAGTTAAGGGGCATCTAGGTCATTTCCAGGTTCTGGCTATTACGAATAATGCTGCTATGAACATAGTTAAACAAGTGTCCTTGTGGTATGATTGAGCATTCCTTGGGTATATGCCCAAGAGTGGAATCATTGTGTCTTGAGTTAGATTGATTCCCAGTTTTCTGAGATACTGCCATACTGATTTCCAAAGTGACTGTACAAGTTTGCACTCCCACCAACAGTGAGGAGTGTTCCCCTTGTTCCACATCCTCTCCAACATAAGCTGTCTTCAGTGTTTTTGATCTTAGCCATTCTGACAGGTGTAAGATGGTATCTCAGAGTTGTTTTGATTTGCATTTCCCTGATGACTAAGGATGTTGAGCAATTCTTTAAATGTCTTTTGACCATTTGAGATTCTTCTGTTGATAATTCTCTGTTTAGCTCTGTGGCACATTTTTTAATTGAATTGTTTGGTTTTTTGATGTCTAGTTTCTTGAGTTCTTTATGTAATTTGGAGATCAGCCCTCTGTCATATGTGGGGTTGGTGAAGCTCTTTTCCCATTCTTTAGGCTGCCTTTTTGTCTTATTTACTCTGTCCTTTGCCTTACAGAAGCTCCTCAGTTTCAGGAGGTCCCATTTATTAACTGTTGCTCTCAGTGTCTGTGCTCCTTCCTGGTGTTATATTTAAGAAGGGTCTCCTGTGCCAATGCATTCAAGACTACTTCCTGTTTGGTTCAGTGTAACTGGATTTATGTTGATGTCCTTGATGCACTTGGGCTTGAGTTTTGTGCATGCTAATAGATATGGATCCATTTGCAATCTTCTGCATGTTGACATCTAGTTATGCCAGCACCACTAGTTGGAGATTCTTTCTTTTTTGCATTGTACAGTCTTGGAGAAGCAGGGAATTTTGAAGAACTGTCCTGCTTTGTCTTGGCAAAGTTTGGCAGTCACTTTTTTTTTGTCTTCTGTTGGTCCAGTTTGGACAATATACTGTCAAGCAGTCAAGGTAAGGCAGTTTCTTTGCCCAAATGGCTAGCTTTTGCCATAAAGAAAGCAAACTCCACATGAAGGTTCTTCAGTGCCCATCATCTTCTTTTGAAATAAATTGATTCTGTCAGGGGCAGACTTGTCTCACTGTCATGAAAAGCCCTAGGTTATTAAACATAGTAAATGCCATATGCTGTAGTTCTTTGAAGTGTTCAAAGACTATCTATCTATCTATCTATCTATCTATCTATCTATCTATCTGTCTGTCTATCTATATAAATATATCTGTGTATGACCTTGAAAACATACCTAACATGATTATAAGTTTGATTATTATAGGTAACTACTATTAATCTGTATTTCTAAATTGCACATTACATTTTTAAATGAGTTGCATAAGTACAATACCCTAAACAAGAGTATAACAAAAGTAACTTTAAATTTGTATTAATAAGCCAAAATCCACACCAATGTAAAATATTTAAGACTAGTAGTTGCTTTTTTTAGTTTAAAAGTAGATCAATAATCCACCCCTTTATCCTGTCATTTCTATATCCCCCTTTTTCTTTTTAGAATAAGATCCCTGAATCTAATCTCCTTCGTTCAGTTTTTTCCTGACCATTATCAATAACAACTTATAACCAACCCCCCCCCTTAAATGATAATAAACATCCATAACCCATCTTTTGGAATGTGGACATAATTCTGTAGACTACTTCCTGTTGTTTGTGGGTACTAGTATCTTTGGGGGAACCTTGAGAACATCATGATAATTGTTAGGTCTTGGCTGGAGTAGTCTGTGGGCCTGGACCATCTCATCCAGCAGCCTTGAAGCTGTTTTGGATGCAGAATTCTGAGGAGACTGTAACAGAGACATTCTGAAGCCGGTTGGTGGTGGCGCATGCCTTTAATCTCAGTAGGGAGGCAGAAGCAAGCGGATCTCTGTGAGTTCGAGGCCAGCCTGGGCTACAGAGTGAGTTCCAGGAAAGGCGCAAAGCTGCACAGAGAAACCTTGTCTCAAAAAACAAAAACAAAAACAAAACAAAACAAAACAAAAGAGGCATTCTGAGATGCTGGACCGGGGCCATCCATTTTCATTGGTGTTTGGTCCCCTTGTTCTGAAAATACATACTTTTAAAGGTAACATACATTACAAGTATTGAATATATGGTGTGTACAAGTCAGTTAAAGATGATTTTTTTGTTTTATATTTGATTTTGGGGTTTTTTTGGGGGGGGGTTTCGAGACAGGGTTTCTCTGTGTAGCTTTGTGCCTTTTTCCTGGAACTCACTTGGTAGCCCAGGCTGGCCTCGAACTCACAGAGATCCGCCTGGCTCTACCTCCCGAGTGCTGGGATTAAAGGCGTGTGCCACCACTGCCCGGCGTTGTTTTATATTTGAGCAGATAAAATATACGTTTTGTGTTTTGTTTTTTTTTTTTAGGTTTATTTCTTTATGTCTGTAGTCAGAATTTTCAGGTGGTCTTTTCTAGTCAAACTGCTCCATACCAACCTGGAACAAATCCACAGCCTCTCATCTCCTGTGGAAATAAAAGCATAGCCTCTTCCCCGAAGTAAGATATCTTTGACTTCCATTTTGAAGTCAAGATGTTTTAAAAATATATAGATTGGTATAATCCAGTGTGTCTTAGGAGCCATTGTTCCCTCATTAGTAGTCAGACAATCTAAAAAAAAACATAATAACAAACAGAATCTAGACTCCCTTCTTTATGTGGCTTATTATATTTTATATTACTTTATTCCCTTTTTAAGGGATTTACTATTTTTAAACTATTTTTTTAATCTGTGACTGTTTATAACCTTTGTCTTTCTCTCCCAAGCCTATGTATATTTTTAAACACACTGTAACCTGTCTAGAGGTTTTTTGGTCTGGATTTGTCTTTACTGCTTATCTGTAATCTTTTCTGTCTGAATGAGCAAAACTTAAACCTACCATGCAGCTTAGTTCATGGCGTGAAGCCCACAGGCAGTGGCTGGGAGACATGTCTCTGTACCACAGCTGGCATGAGAGACATGAGACTAGGAAACCACATTTGGCTCCGTTTTTGTGCGTTTAGAAACTTTTTTAAGCTTTCTTAGGTCTTATGTGGATATAGGTGCCAGATGTTTGGTGGTATTTGTAGGTGGAAGTTTCTGTCCTGCAAGCTGCTCCCAAGTAACCACACAGAGGCTTAATATTAATTATAAATGCTCAGCCAATAGCTCAAGCTTGTTACTAGCTAACTCTTGTTTTTTGAGTTCTCTGTGTAGTTTTGGTGCCTGTCCTGGATCTCGCTCTGTAGACCAGGCTGGCCTTGAACTCACAGAGATCCACCTGGCTCTGCCTCCCGAGTGCTAGGATTAAAGGCGTGCACCACCGCCACCCAGCTATTAGCTAACTCTTTACATTTTCAATTAGCCCATATTTTTATCTATGCATTGCCAATGTGATTTGGTACTTTTTTTCAGCACAGCATGTTTATTTCGTTTCTTCTCCATCTCACTGAAACGCCTCAGACTCTGCTTTTCTTCCCATTTTCCTAAGTCTGGTTCTCCAACATAACCTCATCCTGTCCAACTATTGGCCAGTCAGCTCCTCTATTAAACCAATCACAGCAACATATATCCACACAGTGTAAAGGAATATTCCACAGTCTGGAGCTAGGTGACCATTTATTATAGCTGTTACTAAAGGAATATGGCATCACTACTTCTTCTTTTTGTTCACCTGTTATCAGTAAACATGACTTTGGGGGTTTTTTGGTTTGTTTTTACTTTTTTGAGGCAGGACAAACAGCTCAATTTGTTCTAAAACTTGTTCTGCAGCCTGGGATGACATTATATTACTGACTGTTTTATATCTAGCTCCAAATGCTTGGCTTTTAGGTGCACACCACCACATTCAGCTGTAGAGAGATATTTTTGTACACATTCAGAAATGATGTGTCTTGGGAGGACTATATTAAAGATTCAAAGTCCTGTGTGTAGGCATACTTCCCATTTACAGTTGTAGAGAGAGTCCGATTCACAAAGTTTAAGGAAATATATCTAAGTCAACTTTGAAGCAGGTCAGATGGCATGTTTCTTCCCCAGTCCTTCAGGAAGATGCCTGAGAGAGGGTCTGTGAGCGCAACAGGGCACACTCATGTGCAATCAATTTGCTTCTCAAAGGAGGAAATGTTTATTGCTTTAAGGCTTTCTCCTTAAAAATGGATGTTTCCTGATTTATTAGGGGTTGAGTTTAATGTTGCTCAGCTCTCAGACTAGATAAGTATATTTAGGTCAGGACTTGTCTGTTTGGTCAACCTTCATTTTGGGCCTCCCAACACTCTTGTGATTGGAGCAATATAGAGGAGAGGAAATAGAGTCTGTATACTGGGTTAGCCTCCCACCCAGATACCGTATGTTAACTCTTTATCCTCGGAAAACACTTTGTACCTGTCTCAGTCAGGGTTTCTATTCCTATGATGAAACACCATGACCAAAAGCAAGTTGGGGAGGAAAGGGTTTATTTGGCTTTTACTTCCACATCATTACTCATCATTGAAGGAAGTCAGGACAGGAACTCAAATAGGGCAGGAACCTGGAGGCAGGAGCTGATGCAGAGGCCATGGAGAGAAGCTCCTTACTGGCTTGCTCCTCATGGTTTGCTCAGCCTGCTTTCTTATAGAACCCAGTACCACCAGATCAGGGATGGTACCACTCACAATGGGCTGGACTCTCCCTGATCAAACACTAATTAAGAAAATGCCTTACAGCTGAATCTTATAGAGGCATTTTTTTTCAATTGAGATTCCCTCTTTTCAGATGACTCTAGCTTATGTCAAGTTGGCACAAAACTAGCCAGGATATTACCCTTTTTAAATCTCAGTTTAGAGAGTGTGGGGGAAATGCCTGAGTTAATGTCCTGGCTCATATTACAGTATTAAAAAATGTCTTTTGCTATGGACTACTTTATGCATCTGTTGCATTTTTAAATACTTGCTCTTCCCTTATTTCCTCCTTATCTCCCTCCTTCCTCCCTCCTTTTTTATTTTGATTTTCTGTTTTTGTCTCATGAATTGGAACTAAGTCCATGAAGACTTACCTTTCTGAACTCTCACAGTCCATACTTTTCTAGTATTCCCTAATTAAAAATAACTTTATGTACTTTAACTGATGCTTATGAAATACTTTTAAGATAGAAGTTACGTGAAATTCCTACTCATTAAAAAGTAATGGCTGCAGGCATCAAAGCACTGCTAATCCCTAGCACACCTCATTTCCATATAATCACTAATATTCCTCTAATAGTAGAATCATTTACTTTTCTGAAAATGGGTTTAAAATCATGGGTTTACCATTATGATCAGTAGAGTCTTTCATATTTAGAAAAGAAGGTGTGTGTGTCCACCCTTCTTACTCATGGTATTTTATTTGAAAACAAAAAATACTGTGCTGATTACCAGTGTTTTTACAACCTTTCTAAAACCTGTGAAATTCTGGAATGTTCCTGCCGCTGGAGAACATTTTTCAGTGTCTTCATTTTAGGAACCTGATAACCCACTCCAGGATGGGCAGCCAGTGTTCTAGAAAAGGCTGCCCAACAGCTTATGAATGCTCAGTGTCTTAAGGCTTCAGATTTTAATCATTTTCCCCCTTAGACGTTGATAAAATTATTAATTTTAGGATAAGAAAATGATTACTTTTAACTCTTCTCTCTCTCTCTCTCTCTCTCTCTCTCTCTCTCTCTCTCTCTCTCTCTCTCTCTCTCTCTCCCTTCCTCCCTCCTTGCCACTATCTTTACAAAGTAAACTGTATGTAAAAAAATTTTCATATTATGTATCTGGTTTCTCTTTAGACAACATAAATCTTTCAAATATTGAAAAAAATTAATAGCTTCACACCAAGCAGTAGGTGGCCAACAGAGAATGAACTCAGCAGCATCTTTGGAGGTTCCTTGTTTCATACCATTATGTCAAGGCTTTTCCGTTCATTTTTTTTTTAAATCTTTTTTGTTTACGTTTATTTTATTTACATATTTTCTCTCTCTTTATGCTACAGATTCTTTGTGTATATATTATAGCTACCAGTTTAGTGTTTTTATGGGGATCCTGAGTGTGCAAATGAGTGGGTCTCTGTTTCTTGTGCTTTTGTCCTTATGTCTCATGATTACTTGCTCAGGGGTGGCACCTCCTAATTAATGATTGATGCGGGTGGGCCCAGCCCACGCATTAATTAAGAAAATTCCCCACAGGCTTGCATCCAGGCCAGTCTTTTTTTTTTTTTTTTTTTTTTTTTTGGTTTTTCGAGACAGGGTTTCTCTGTGTAGCTTTGCGCCTTTCCTGGAACTCACTTGGTAGTCCAGGCTGGCCTCCCAAGTGCTGGGATTAAAGGCCTGCGCCACCACCGCCCGGCTATAGGCCAGTCTTATGGAGGCATTTTCTCAACTATGGTTTCCTCTTCTCAGATGACTCTAGCTTATATTCAAACAAAAACCACCTGGACACTTCCTTAGAGGGCCAGCAAGATGGCTCAGCAGATAAAGGCACTTGCTGCATAAGCCTGGCAACCTGAGTCCAATCCCCGTAACATGAATTGCTAAGTGGTCTTTTTTTATAAAAAAAAAAAAAACAAAACAACAAACTCTGAGCCTGATATTGGGGTGAATGCTGAACGATCAGAGAGACAAAGGAACAAGCCACCTGTTACCTCTAGGACTCCTCAGCCTGAAAAGCTTTTCTCAGCTGAAAGATTTTAGTTTCTGTCTCCTCTTGCCTTATATACCTTTCTTCCCTACCCTCATTTCCTATTTCAACTTTCCTAGTGCTGGGATTAAAAATGTGTGACTCTCAAGTATTGGGATTAAAGGTGTGTGCCACCACTGCCTGGCTCTGTTTCTCTCCTAGACTGAGTCAATCTCATGTAGTCCAGAGTGGCTTTGAACTCACAGAGATCCACATAGATCTCCTGAGTGCTAGGATTAAAAGTATGTGCCACCACTGCCTGGGTTCTATGTTTAATCTAGTGGCTTGTTCTGTTCTCTGATCTTCAGGCAAATTTATTAGGGTACACAATATATCACCACAAATCCCAGAACCCACGTAAAGGTTGAAGGACCAAACGGACTGCACAAATTTGTCCTCTGACCTCTACACACATCCTGTGCCCCTCCTACCAATCATGTACACATATATAAAAATAAAAATAAAAAAACCTTCCTTAGAGCAACAAAAGATACTGTTTATGTACTATACAGCTCAAGTGCTTTTTTTCGTGGGTCTGAGGGTTGTTGGTTCAATTGCAGAGCACAGGGAAATAAGCGAACTGGCAGCAGAACACACCCTGGATCTAGGTATCACAGCCTCCCCTGTGTGGTTCTCAGTCTATTCAGACCCTCCCTTGAGCTTCCATAACCATCTTGCCAGGACTTCTTGGGTAGGTTTGTCTGCTTTTCTCCAGTGCCTCCTTCATCCTCTAATGTAAGGAGAACACCTCGTTTCTTCCTGTAGTGCATGATGCGGTGGAAGCCTGACTTTGCACCTCTTGAGAATGATCAGCTTCTAGTTTGGAAAAATTTTTCAGTCCTTTCTTGCATGTGTTCTGCACTAGAATTTCTGTTGCCTGCTGCTGGCTGGGGTTGCCTTTCCTGGATCTTCCTCAGAAGGATGTTTCTTTTAAAGAGCAGTATAGGAGCAATTTGATCTCAGCTAAAGTCTCATTCAGACAGGTGGTCCAGTCCACAGGTGACTGGTTTCTCCCCTACCAGGGTACCAAACTGCTGTCCTTAACCCATTTTTATGGCATGTGAGTAATAAAATCATGACAAAAGGAGATAAGTTTGATAATTGCTTATTTTCTGTTTGCCTTTGAAAAATTATAAAAGTTTAAAAATAGGAGCAGAAAGAGACCTGAAGATAACTGCCAACATTTTAGCTAGAAATATACCTGGCACAATCCAATGATAACATTTCTTCACATTTACTTCCAGAGCAATCATGACCCATGCATCTGTGCCTGAGAAGGACAGAGCTACCCTTGGGATCAGTGACACACTGATCCGACTCTCTGTGGGCCTAGAGGATGAAAAGGACCTTCTTGAAGACCTGGATCAAGCTTTGAAGGCAGCGGTGAGTTTTGTGTGTGTGCATGCATGTGTATGCATACATGTATGCATATGTCCTCTTTTTTTCTTTTATTGAAAATAGAATCTTCATATAATATATTCTGGTTAGTTTCCCCTCCCTCTGCACCTTCCAGTTTCTCCCTACCTCCCCTCCTATCCAGAGCCATACCCTTTCTGTCTCTTGTTAGAAAACAAATGGAAAAAAATCTAAGGAATAATAATAAAAAAAAATAAAAAGAAACAAATCGGAATGTGACAAAACAGCCAAACAAATAAAGAGCTGAAGGAAAGGCACAAGAAATGCATATAGACACAGAAACAATGTATGTTTGCATACATAGAATAAGACCGCCAAACTGGAAGCCATAATATATACACAAAGGACCTGTAAAGTCCAAAAAAAAAAAAAAAAGGGAGTGGTTTTTTTTCCCCAATGAGACTCACTTGGAGAAAACTAATTTTTTATTAGCAAATGACTATCAAGTGGAGCTAGCTTCTGGGTTTAGGGATAGAGGCGTGTGTCCACTTTTTTCAGCTCTAGGACCTCATTTGGTGCAGACCCACGCAGGTGCTGTACATGTTGCCACAGTCTCTGTGAGTTCATATGTGTGCCAGCCTTGTTGTGTCTAAAAGGCCTTGATTCCTTGCTGTCCTCCATCCCCTCCAGCTCTTACACTTTCTGCCTGCTTTTCCACAGTTTCACTGAGCTCTAAGGGGAGAGTTGATGGAGGACATCCATTTTAGGGCTGAGTGTCCCAAGGTCTGTCACTCTGCATATTTCTGCCTGTGGATTTCTGTATTTGTTCCTATCTGCTGCAGGAGGTAGCTTCTCTGATGGCTAAGCAAGACATTGGTCTATGAGTAAAGCAGAATGTTACTAGGAGTCATTTTATTGCTACGTTCGTTTATCAGAACAGTAGTAATTGGTTTCCCCCTAGGTCCCTACCCTATTTAATCTCAGGTTATTGGCCACCCAAGCAGCACTGGGCATGGGTTCCATCTCATGGAGTGGATAGGTTAACTGATGATTAACTCAAATCATATATCGGTTGGTTATTCCTACAAATAACTGTACAAATAATTGTACTGCTATTGCACCCGCATATCTTGTAGGCAGGTCACTCTTATAGATCGAAGGGCTTGTAGCTGGGTTGGTGTTTACCTTTCTCCTTTGGTAGCATGCAGAGAACCTTCCAGTACTATGAGTACTAATCTGGAGGGGTGAAATCTCTAGGTAGGCACCAGCTCCACTTCTCTATGTTCAGTAAGTTGTCTAAGTGTTGTCTTCAGTAATAGGACCTTATTGTCAGTTTGTGGAGATCTACCAGTAGCCGTGGCAATAGCCTGGGTTGTTTGGTGGTTCCGTGGGATCCTTTTGGCCCTAAAGAACTCAATTAGATGCAACCCATTCCCGATACTGGAAGTTTCATTTGATGACGAGACATGTCCAGTTGGGGCTCTGTCTCCCTGTTGTTTGGTGATTTATTTAGATCACCCTCACATATGTATGTGTAATAGGAAGCGTCTACTGTGTTGTTTCTATGCATCCCCTCAAATGCCCTTAGTTTTAGCTGTCCCTCCCCATAGTCCCTTCCTTGCCCCTCTCTTCCTTCCCTCTCCCTATCTGATCCTTCCATTGTGGCCCCCACCCACCCACCCATCCAAAGCTGTCTATCCTAGGAAGATTTGTCCTTCCTCTAGTGCCTTACACTCTGTCTAACCTCTGTGGTTATGCAGTTTGTAGCTTGCTTGTCAATGACTTAACAGTAAAAATCCACATATAAGTGAATACATACCGTATCTGGGTCTAAGTTACCTTACTCAGTATGATTTTTTTTCTAGTTCCATACCTTTGCCTGTGAATTTCATGATTTCATTTTTTTTTGTAATGGCTGAGTAATACTCTATAGTGTAAATGTACCATTTTCTTTATATCCATTGTTCTTTTGAGGGATATCTGGGTTGTTTCCAGTTTCTGGCTATTATGAATAGAGCAGTAATGAACATGGTTGAGCAAGTGTCCTTTAGGTATATGTCCAAGAGTGGTATAACTGGATCTTGATGACATTTGATTCTCATCTTCCTGAGGAACCACTACACTGTGATGGCATTGTGTTCCCCATAATATTGTGCACCCTAATAAACCTATCTGGGGTCAGAGAACAGAAAAGCCACTAGATACTTAGGATAGGCAGTGGTAGCACATGCCTTTAATCCTAGCATTCCAGAGGCAGAAATCTATCTGTTCAAGGATACAGCCAAGCATGGTGACTCACGCCTTTAATCCCAGAAAACGAGCCTTTAATCCCAGGGAGTGATGGCAGATAGCAGAAAGGTATATAAGGCGTGAAGACCAGGAACTAGAAGCATTTGGCTGGTTAAGCTTTTAGGTTTTGAGCAGCACAGTTCATCTGAGAGCCATTTGGATATGAGGACAGAGGCTTCCAGTCTGAGGAAACAAGATCAGCTGAGAAGTTGGCCAGGTGAGGTTAGCTGTGACTTGTTCTGTCTTTCTGATCTTCCAGTTCACCTCAATACCTGGCTCAGGTTTGATTTTATTAATAAGAACTTTTAAGATTCATGCTACACTACACTGCTTTCCATAGTGGCTGTACAAGTTTGCACTCCCACTAGCAATGAATGAGTATTCCCCCATTACACATCCTCACCAGCATGAGCTGTCATTCATTTTATTGATATTGACTATCACTACCTGTGGGGCAACCTCTAGCAGCATAGGGCTCAAAGGGAAATCCACAGAGTCTGAGTGTACTAGACTTCCTTATCTGAGGAGGGTTAAGAGAAAAAACATACTGTCTCTTGATGGTTTCCTTTTTTATTCTCTATTCTTTTGTGTTCTTTTCATTGTTGGTTGAAGAAAGAAGGCACTCCAAGATGAAATTTTAAGGCCCATGTGACAGAAGGAAGGTCTACCCTCTTCTGATGGACTGAACCCTGTACAGCCATACAGAGGCATATTTAATGATTGTTACACAAAGTATTTCCTCATACCAAGATCCCTAATCTAAATTTACATGTCTTACTGAAGGAGAGCATCACATGCCTCCATGACTCTAGTCCTTTATTATGTATTGTGTGCAATACACAATAATACAAGAGCCTCAGGTTTGCCTGAGTCATCTTGTGAGCAAAGTCATGGGATGGCTGCACAGCCCCTTCAGCAAAACAATAACTGTCTTCCACAAGGATTCTTCAAGGTCAAGGTACTTCTAAAAAACAACTGTTAATTCTAATATCTCCCCCTACAGTGATTCTGCTAAATTCCTGCAGAGTACAGGTGAAGACATGTTTGTTTGGTTTTTGTTTATCTCTCTTACATGATTGAAAACAAATTCTTCCCAATATCCCATATACATTTACATCTAAGTAACTGGTTACAGATTAACAGAACATGAGCAAACAAAGTATTTTTTTCATAGCCAACTCTTTTGTTGGCAGGCTGCAAGTTGTGGTTACAAAGAAAGAATCAATCATTTTACTATTTATCCTGAAAGTTAATATTATAAGGAATCTTAAAGGAATCACAAATCTTAACTTCCATACATAAAGAACAATCAGTCAGCTGTATTCTAGATCCTTAGGATGCATTCCATTCATCAATAGTTCTTTATATCAGGAGATTGAGGGCAGGAATGGGTACAAGCAATTAATCATTACTTTTGATCATCAACCAACCCTAGCAAGAAAATACATCAGCCAGTAACAGTTGGGCTGCTCTGTACTTTTCATGCTAGTTTTGTGTCCTTGTGAACTTTAGATTGTTTTCTGCGATTTTTCATCTTAAGGCTGTTATCAGAACATCTGATCTAACCTGAAGTATTATAAGGCTTTGTTTCAGCCAATGATGCACACCAAAACCTGTGACTGTGTCTTTCAAAAAAAAGACTGAATTTGAGCCAGCCTGGCTACTGAGACTCAATTGTTTCTCTTAATCATTAGCTTGAGCTACGATCTATGCAGCTCCTAAGTGAAACTCACAGGCCCTAGCTGTGTAACATTTCCTTGTAGTTATTTTTATTCATCAAAACTCTGTATAAGCTAACATTATTATTATCAATTAGATGGTACAGCTTAGGGAGGAAGTCATCTTTATAATAATCCAGAGGTAAAAATACCCAGTAGAATGGGATACTTCCATGAGATAAACACACTACATTACAGGCAGTGGGGATCTCCCCACACCCATTCACACCATGCCAGATGCCAGAGAAAGAGCAGCAGCAAACATGTGTAGACACAGCAGAAGCAAAAGACATTCCGGGGTCTGTGGTCTCGGGGACCTTGCCTAATGGAGAGTAACCAGTCAGGGGATCGCCTCCTGGTGGGCTGACTCCTTGAACTTCAATTGCCACCTACTGCTCCTCTGACATGGCCATGCTGAATGGTGTAGGATGAACTCTCAAAGTAGTTTTGATTTCCATTTCCCTGATGATTAAGGATGCCGAACATTTCTTTTTTTCCTTTTCTTTCTTTCTTTTTCTTTTCCCTTTTTTTTCTTTTTGGTTTTTCAAAACAGGGTTTCTCTGTATAACTCTGGCTGTCCTGGAACTTGCTCTGTAGACCAGGTTGGCCTCAAATTCAGAGAGCCACCCTCCTCTGCCTCCCGAGTGCTGGAATTATTAAAGGCATGTGCCACCAGCACCTGGCTGAGCATTTCTGTTAAGTGCTTCTCTGCTAGCATGTGTCTAATCTTGAGGGTGGGTGTGATCATATTTATATGGTGTTGCTAGAGATTCGATCTGTGAACTTGTCAAGTCCTTGAGTTACAAGTGACCAACCTATTGGCCACTCAGTCTAGAGTTGACTTATCAGCTGGTCTTTACCCCTCTAAGAAAGAAAAGCCCCCAAGCCACCCAACATCTCCTAGCACAGTATCAGCCTCGCTGAGGACATTTGATGATTCAGACTTCTGGGCTACCTTTGGTATCATCTCCAGCATCTTGGGTTCTCACAGTATTGGGCATCTGACTCACAACTCCTTCCTCCATCCACCACAAACCCAGTCTAGAGCCACCCCAGTTCCAATCTGACCATCACCAAAATTAAAGAAAAGTGTCCTCACTGTCACCTCTAAAGGTGTCACTTTCATACAGCTGACATGGGTGAATAAGCAGGAAACTCAGGAAGAGCTCTCAGAGTAGGAGTGTGGAGGTCACTGACATTCTTTTCCTGTGCATTATTGATACAGCACCCTTGAAGTTTGAGTTGAAGCTGGCATTCCAGTGCTGCCGTCAGAAGCTGCATCCAAGGGGTCAGATCTTCTAAATAACTGGACAGACCATTAAGGAGCATTTGCAGAATTTCCCAGAGAACATTTTAAGGCACCTAATGACTTTTACAGCTATAACCTTCTGGGGGTCTTCCCTGTTAAGGATTGTCTTCTGTTTGTCTTCCCCTAACTGACAGGTTGGTTCTGTTAGTATCATTTTGGTAATTTTGCTATATTTGTATCCAAGGAAGTGAGAATTGTACTGTTTGGGGGATTATGTTGTTGGACTTTTCTTTTTTCTGTAGCCTAAGATGTATTTTAATCATGTTTACAGTGTCATAATTTAGTATTGATGTTTTATGAAGTTAAATTATTAAATGATCTTAAGTCAACCGTGATTTTTTCCATTTTGCTGAAAATTATTGAAAGTGATGTTTTTTATTTAATTACCACAAGTCAAAAATCAAATATTTGAAATGCCTACTGTGAAGTTCTAGTGACTAAAGGTTGTCCTTGATATTTGTTATTTTTCTTAAATAAATCTAATTATCAAATGCACCCTTCCCAGATACTGCTTTGCTATTTTTGGGTTCTTTTTAATTCCCAGTGGCTGCTCTAGAGGTCTCAAACTTTATTGATTTTTATAAATGTAATTGACTAATTTTATCCTTAAAGTTTAATATTTGCAAATTAGGTACAAATTATAAACTCAGTGCTTTTTATACTTTTCATATTATTATCTTAAATAGTAAAGCTTTTGAGGTAAGGAAGTTGTATTTAAAACCAGAATATTTTGGGTATTTCTCCCTCAACAAGAGTTCTTTCTAATTTTTCCTTAGTAAATCTACATGCATTCTATAAAACAAAACAAAACAAACCACAATTTTTCATAGTTAGGCACATTATCATGAGCAAATGATCATGAACAGCTGTGAGTCCAATAATTAGAATTTTAAAACTGTTTTGGCCAAAAGCTTTTTGTCTTATCAGGCATATTACAACTTGCTGTAGATCAGGTGTGTGCAACACATCGGGTAGCTCTCACTGGAAGCAGGCTTTCTTTGTGAGTCGGTAGCCAGCATACTTGGCCAAGTCCTGAGCATTAGTGGCTGAGTGATAACTAAGCTCTTCACCTTCTGGATGATTTCTGAGAAAGCAGTCTGACTTCCTACATGTCCACTAACAGGATGGCTTCCTGCATTGTAGAATGCAGGTAATGAGATTGATTTCCTGGCAGATTGGCTCAACTTCTCCCATTTATGTAGGGTCCAGCCATTGTATGTTCAGTGTCTTAGAACTTCTGGGAGAATTAAATGACTAGTATTGTGATTGTTAGGAGTTGCACAGACTAAGAGGTGTGTGTGTGTGTGTGTGTGTGTGTGTGTGTGTGTGTGTGTGTGTGTGTATTTCCTCTGCCCGTGTGTCTTTGTGGTTCATATGATCACAGAGCTTGAGTCTCAAGTCTGAAGGACATTCCATCAAACTGGAAGCAGGAAGAATTTAGGTGTTGAGGAATTGAGGCAAAATCATTTTTCTTTAAGGAAACCTATCTTTTGTCGAAAAGTCTACCAGTTGGGGAAGGCCTTCGTTGCATGCAGGGATTAATATCCTTTATGTTAACAGCAGCATCTAGCCTGGTGTTGACCAAACAACTGAGAACCACAGTCAACACTGAAGTAACCATCACAGTCATGCTGTAGATGCTGTTCCTCAGTCTGAGAAGGGACTGCTACCTTTCTTAGAGACAAATTTTATCTGCAGCTTTGGGTTACCTGAAACCATGCCTCCCCCAGTAGCAGCTCACACTGAAGTAATGGTTCTATTTTTAAACTCTCCCCACCCTCCCTCTTAGTAAGTACATGTGGCTGTGGAGGGAATGGTCTGCTAAGCTCAGACTTCCAGGGTGCTTTTTCACTGAGCTGTTTCATACAGCATGCTGTACAGGGCACCCTTCAGACCTGAAGTGCTCTCCCTGCACTGTTGAAATCCCACACATGAAGCTGAGAGCAAGCCACAGCCTGTCTTGAATGGGCACTCCAAGGTTCCTGTGTTCTCACTCAGGTGTTTGAGGAAACATCCTGGGAGAGACTGAGGACTTCCTATATCCAGTATGCTCATGCAAGTGAACCTGATCTCTTCCTCCTGTTTATTCCTGGGAGAAACAACTCTTGCTTCTCGGTGCCCTTGAGTATTTGTACATTTAAAAAAAAAAGTTTCCAGTGACTTCTATTATAGGCAAAATATATAAATTGCTCCATTGTTTTGGAATTTTAAGTCAAAATGTGTTCTGAGATGTGAGGATTACATGAGGCATAAACAACGGAGTGGGGAATATGTTTTTTAATTACGACTTTTTGTTTTTATGAGACAGGGTTTCTCTGTGTAGCCCTGGCTGTCTGGGAACTCACTCTGTAGACCAGGCTGGCCACAAACTCAGAGATCTGCTTGCCTCTGCTTCTTGAATGCTGGGATAAAAGATGTGAGACACCACTGCCCAACTAAATTAATGCATTTTTAACAAAAGAGTGGGTCTTAACTGACCTGATTTATTTATGGAGACAGGAAATAGCCTGGAACTATAGATGTGTCTTGAATAAGGATAAACTCTTTGGTTTTAATGAGACAAGGTTCCTTTGTGTAGCTTGCTGTGAAGTAATCCTTTTGTACACTGTGAAATCTGTCACTTGGATTGGTTTAATTAAAAGCTGATTGGCCAGTAGCTAGGCAGGAAGTATAAGTGGAACAACCAAACTAAGAATGCTAGGATGAAGAAGGGCAGAGTCAGAGGAGTTGCCATGAGACACAGAGGGAGCAAAACATGCTGGAGAAAGCCACGAGCCACTTAGCAGTACATAGATTAATAGAAATGGGTTATTTGAAGTTGTACGAGCTAGTTAGTAATAAGCCTAAGCTATGGGCCAATCATTTGTAATTAATATTAAGCCTCTGTATCAGTTATTTGGGAACTGGCTGTGGGACAGAAACTTCTGCCTACAGCAGCCATGTTTTATCTGGAACCAGGCTTGCCTCAAACTCAGAGATCCACCTGTCTCTGCCTCCAAGTGCTGGGACTAAAGGCATGCACCACCACTGCCTGGCATAAGGGTGAACTCTTTTTGTTGTTGTTGTTGTTTTTTGTTGTTGTTTTTTGTTTTTGTTTTTGAAGATGAAGTCTTAATAGTAGTTTTAGTTCCATTTGTTTCATCATCTACAGACTTGCTGTGATCAAAAAAATTAAGTGCTTCTAAATAGGAATTGAAGATTGAGAAAAGAGTAGCTGTCTTTCTTCCTCTCTTTTTTCTTAACTTCTTTCTTTTCTTCTTTCCTTCTTTCTCTCTCTCTCTCTCTCTCTCTCTCTCTCTCTCTCTCTCTCTTTCTTTCCTCCTCCTCCTCCTTCTCCTCCAACTCCTCCTCCTCCTCCTCCTCCTCTTCTTCTTCTATAAGCACATTCAGTTTGATGTTTATCCACTTCTCACAAATTAACTGTTTAGTTTGATCCAGTGAGTGCTGTGGGATGGTCTGTATGTCAAATGTGTTGCTGATTGGTCAATAAATAAATCACTGATTGGCCTGTGGCCAGGCAGGAAGTGTAGGCGGGACAAGGAGGAGAATAGAGCTGGGAAGTGGGAGGCTGAGTCAGAGAGACACTGCCAGCCGCCATGATGAGAAACAGCATGTGAAGATGCCGGTAAGCCACGAGCCATGTGGCAAGGTATAGATTAATGGAAATGGATTAATTTAAGCTGTAAGAACAGTTAGCAAGAAGCCTGCCATGGCCATACAGTTTGTAATCAATATAAGTCTCTGTGCTTACTTGATCGGGTTTGAGCGGCTGTGGGGCTGGCGGGTGAGAGAGATTTGTCCTGACTGTGGGCCAGTCAGGAAAACTCTAGCTACAAGTGAGAACCCTCAGGTACTGTTTTTATGCTACTTACTATGTTTCTTCAATTAGGAAAAATAATTCAGGCCTGATTTTCACTCCTCACATATTAGCTCAGTTGTTTGCACACCTAAAATATAGTTCATCAAAAGCTCTCAGTGGTCACAGCACTAGAACACTGATCTCCTGACCTTCCATTCCATTGTTCAGCACAGTGCTCTTAGTCAAGCATAGGGGATTCTGAACAGGTTAGCAAGCCACACTCCTGAAATTGCAAGAGTTAGGCTGTGATCAGAGCCTCCTAATAAAACCCCTCAGGTTCTGGTTGGGAAAAAATAGGCTGGTGACTTGGGACTATAGGACAGGTGTGTTTTATTCAAAGAGTTTTTCACTTTGAATGAAAGGACAGAGCAAAGTCTAGTCTTGGTTTGCTCCTAGGAGAGGTAGTCTCTGAAATAAATGCACTCCAGTTTGGGGACAGGGCTGACTGATAGCAGAAATGCATCAGAGAAGGGTCAGGACAGGAGGTGGAGAGAGAGGCCATAGATGACTGATTTGCATGGCAAAGCAGCTCTAGATAGCTTCGGACAATTGTTTGTGGAAAGTGGACATGCACTGGTCTAATAAAGGGTCTTGACTAACACACTACAAACAATGCTTCATGCTGTGGCCATTAATATCCAGCTCCTCCAAGTCAGTCTAAAGATAGCAGCCATGCTGATGTGTGTTGGCTACAGTATATAATCTGGTCTACAATACATAATCTATGAGGTATTCCCCGCCCTCCTTCCATAGTGTTTCTTTCCAGCAAAAGTTGTTTCCCACCCCCAGAGAGTTTAAGAAGTTAGAAGGAAAAGCAAGGCCAGGAAAATGCAAATTTATGGAGATGTGGTGTTAGCTAGTTTTGTGTCTACCTGACAAAAGCTAGAGTCATCTGGGAGACCTTAATTAAGAAAACATTCCTGGGGCTGGAGAGATGGCTTAGTGGTTAAGAGCACTGATTGCTCTTCCAGAGGACCCTGGTTCAATTCCCAGCACCCACATGGCAGCTCACAACTGTATGTAATTCCAGTTCCTGAGACTCAACACCCATGGCAAAACACCAATGTACATAAAATAAAAATAAATTTAAAATATTTAAATATTTAAAAAAAGAAAAGAAAAGAAAACCTTCCTGCCAGACTGGTCTGTGGTACATGTTCTTGACTGGTGATTGGTGTGGGAAGGCCTAGCTGACTGTAGGCTGTAACAGGAATCTTAACAGTTCTTATTAATAAAATCAAACCCGAGGCCAGTAATTGGGGTCAATGCTGGTAGATCAGAGAAACAGAACAAGCCACAGCTAACCTCACCTCGCCAGATCCTCAGCTGGTCTTGTCTCCTCAGACTGGAGGCCTCTGAGTCCCCATCCAGAATGGGTCTCAGCTGAATTGCTGCTCAAAAGCCTGAATGCTTAACCAGGCCAAATGCTTACCCAGCCAAATGCTTCTAGTTTCTGGTCCTCACGCCTTATATACCTTTCTGCTTTCTACCACCACTCCCTGGGATTAAAGGCTTGCTTTCTGGGATTAAAGGCATGATGAGTCACCATGCCTGTCTATATCCTTGAACACATGGATTTCTGCCTCTGGAATGCTAGGATTAAAGGAGTGTGCTACCACTGCCTATCCTTTATGTATAATATTGTGGCTGCTTTGTCTCTGACCCCAGATAAGTTTATTAGCATGCACAATATTTGGGGGAATACAATACCACATTTCCTCTCTTTTTGTCTAAAATTTAAAAAAGCTTATAACTAATACAAGAAAAATTATATACAATATACACAGTCAAGATTACATTAATGATGTCTAGTCCGTTAACATTTGACAGATTCAGATAAAACCTGTTGGCAAGAGTTTCCACCTAAAACCTGAGAAAGAAGATACTAAAACGGAGCTAAAAACAGTTCCTAGTTGTCTCTTTCAAGTTAGTGGACGCCTGCGTGTTTGAGCTACTATGGTGGGTTCCTGGCATTCTCGCTCTGACCTGCCCTATGGCAGGAATGAGGCCTCTGCAAGTGGCACATTAAGCTGCGTGGTGGATTTAGCCTTTGCTAGTACAAAACAAAAAAAGAGGTTTCTGGGCTACACACTGCTTTGATAGAAGCATAGACCCACTATTTCTGAGAGTTGATGGCTCCCAGAGCTGGCAGAAAACGTACCACCGCCATGTTGGGAAGCTGAAGTGGGCGGAGCCAGCAGCCACAGTGCCGTTTCAGTCTTAGAATGCTGCAGTTTAAAGCAATAGGCTCAAGGTAATATAAAAAAGAAGCCACGTAAAGATGGCTACCACACAGAGAATCTGGATTGTGTTCTCTTTGATATTCGTAACTGAAGAAAAACATTTGATTGCAAAAGCTGTTGAGTTATGCCAAAATGTATATTTTAAAGGTACCTTGACTTCAAAATTTAGATGTAAGGATGTTGCCTTGGAAAGGAGGCTCTGCTTTTGTTTCCACAGAAAGCCAGAGGCTATGGATTTGTTCCAGATTAAGATACTTCAGGTTTGACCAGCCAAGACCCCCTGAAAGGTCTCCGATGACACCATGGCCCAGATGATCCAACATCCAGAACCGTTTCAAGGCAACTGGCTCAGATGATACACCCTCATGGACTATTCCATAATCCTAAAATTTTCATTGTGTCCCCATAAGATACAGTGCCCCCCTCCAACAGGAAGTAGTAAGAGAAGCTACGCCCAAATTCCCAAATATACCAAGCTGGCTTTGGAGATGTGTAAAAGTTAAAACCTTCCTCTTTAAAAAAAGAAAGAAAGAAAGAAAAGGGGAAGTGCTGAGGTATTGTCTGTATGTCAAATTGCTCTGATTGGTCAATAAATAAAACACTGATTGGCCAGTGGCCAGGCAGGAAGTATAGGCAGGACTAACAGAGAGGAGCATTGAGAGAACAGGAAGGTGGAGAGAGACACTGCCAGCTGCCACCATGACAAGCAGCATGTGAAGATACCGGTAAGCCCACAAGCCATGGGGCAAGGTATAGATTTATAGAAATGGATTAATTTAAGATATAAGAACAGTTAGCAAGAAGCCTGCCATGGCCATACAGTTTGTAAGCAATATAAGTCTCTGTGTTTACTTGGTTGGGTCTGAGCGGCTGTGGGACTGGCGGGTATCAGAGATTTGTCCTGACTGTGGGCCAGGCAGGAAGCCAGTCAGCAGCACTCTTCATGGCCTCTGATTCAGCTCCTGCTTCTAGGTTCCTAACTTGAGTTCTTGCCTTGACTTCCTTCCATGATGGACTGTGATGTAGAAGTGTAAGCAAAATAAACACTTTCCTCCCCAAGTTGCTGTTGATCATGTTGTTTCATCACAGCAACAGAAACCTGGGAATCAAGAATTACATCAATGAAATAGGCCTTTCTCTCTTCCAGCTTTAAACTTACAGGTTTCTAGGAATGTAACCAAAAACTCCCTTTGCAGTTAAAAAAAAAAAAGAAAAGAAAAGAAACAGGGAAAAAAGTCCGAAACCCTTGTTTTTTGTTTAAGACAGAGTTTCTCTGTGTAACAACAGCCCTGGCTGTCCTGGAATGTTCTTTGTGGACCAGGACGGCCTTGAACTCACAGAGATCGGCCTGCCTCTGCCTCTTGAGTGTTGGGATTAAAAGCATGTGCCACCAGCCACCGTAAACCCTTGTGAATCCCTTGTGGTCCTCAGTTTTACTTACCAGATTATAACCCCATCCAAGGCATCTCCAAGAACTGCCCTAGTCTCACTTACCAAAAAGAGAAACAGAAAAGTTTAGCAATCCTTTGAGATGTAACTTTGAAAGCTACCAAAATAGCATATATGGTTAATGTTAAGACATCCTCAACTCTTCCTGGAGAAGCCTCTACCCACCCTCGGGCATGTTTTATTCTTTCCCTGAGCATCTCTTTCTTAATCCCTGTGCATGAAGTCAGTGTCGGGGGCTGAGAGATGGCTCCATTGGTAAAGTGCTTTCCATGCAAGCGTGAAGACCTAAGTCTGGGTCCCTCAGCCTGCATAAAAAGCCAAGTGTGGCATTGTGTGAGTATAATCCCAGTGCTGAGAGATGGGCAAGTGCCAGAATACGTACATACAAACTTACATTTAAAATATCTTTTAATAAACTGCCGTTCTGTTTTCTCTAAAGCCAGAGAATAAATAATGCCTCTGGCATCTTATTTTTAAAAATATTGCAGAAATCCAGCAATGGCAGAACCCAGTTTTAACTGCAGCACTTGTCAGGCAAACCTCTGTGGGTTCAAGGTCAGCATGATCTAATACCAAGTTTCAGGCCAGCCAGAGCTACATAAGGAAACCCTGTCTCAAAAAAAAAAACAACAACAACAAAAGAGAAGCACTGAGGTGAGGTTTAGTGGTAGAAGATGCACCAATATGTGCAAGGACCTGGGTTCAATCCCTGGTACTGCAAATAAATAAATAAATAAATAAATAAATAAATAAATAAATAAATAATAAATAAATAAATAAATAAATAAATAATAAATAAATAAATAAATAAATAAATAAATAAAATTTTAATGCCAGGTATCCTCTTGTGGTTTTGATTTTCAGAATCAAATAGCCTGTGTGTGTGTGTGTGTGTGTGTGTGTGTGTGTGTGTGTGTGTGGTATTTTTTTGTGTGTGTGTTTTGAGACAGGGTTTCTCTGTGTAGCCTTGGCTGTTCTGGAAATAGCTCTGTAGACCAGGCTGGCCTCAAACTCACAGAGATACACCTGCCTCTGCCTCCTGAATGATGTGGGGAGCCATGCCACCCCCATTTTTCCCCAGGGTACTCTTGAGCAGGAGCAGCAGGAAAAATTAGATAGAGAGTCAAAAACACAAGATAGCCTTAGGGGGCCTGGATCTAATCCATTGGGCCCTGACTGTCTCTGCCAAAGGGCTTTTAAAGGAATGCCAAGGGGTGGAGCAGAAGACCTCCCCCCAGCACAGCCATGGTCAAGCCATCCACTAATGCGGCCCTGCTGTGTAAAGCAATCTCAGATCTAACTAGGAAACCTTTGTGGGCTCCCACACTGGGATTAAAGGCATGTACCACCACAGTCCAGCTTCAAATAGCCTTTGTAAAAGGCAAAATACTGTGGAGTTGTTTTGTTACCCGAAGGGTGGCCCTTCCTGTGTTGATTGTCTAGAGTCCATCCTACCTTCTTTGTACAACATATACTATACCCTAATATTCTGTTCTGTCTCAGGAGTCTCATGATGAGCACAGATGATCAGAAACCCACCCTGATGGTCCCCTGTCTATAACAGTGGCTCTATCTGAACCTTGGTCTAAGATCTCAGACTCTTATGGGAGTTACCAGAAAAGGCAAAGTCTCATCCCCTGTGGCTTAAGCCTACCAAGGTGTGATGTGTACCAGCAGAGCTACTTCCCCATTGTGAAGGGGACACCCATCTGAGATGATATGGCATCTCCAAGATATGGAAAACTGGGCTCTGGTGGATCCATCCTAAAACATAGACCAATGCTGGTACATGTGGTGTTGTGGAATATTAGTTGAAAATGTGTTACATTCGTTTATGCTATGGAATATTTGTTTAATTGTTGCTGGATTCTAATGGCTCCCTCAGGGAAGGGGGTAAGAAGGCATGGTGTCAACGACACAGACACCAGGAGTCAGTTGAAGGCAAACAATAAACTCCTTTATTTAATAATGGGGAAGGCCTTGTATACCCTCCTCCCAGCATCCAGTCTGTGTCCCAATCTGGTGGCATTGCGTGGTCATCCCTCATTGGCTGGGCACAATCAGGAACTCTGACAGTGACCAGGAACTTTGACAGTGCCTGTTGCTAGGCCCTCAGGCAGACTTCAGGTTGGCTCATTAGGAAGTATGCTATGTGTATGTCTTGGCAACTTGTTTGAGCCAATTTCCTTGACCCTATGGGCCTGTCCTACTACATTTAATGATGCAAAGATGTATTGCATTCTTTTATGTTGCATTTGTTTAATTCTGTGAAGCTGTGTTACTTTGTCTGTTTAAAATACCTGATTAGACATAGAGAGCTGAATGGCCAATAGCTAGGCAGGAGAGAGAAATGGGTGGGGCTGGCAGGCAGAGAGAATAAATAGAAGGAGAAATCTGGGAAGAGAGGAGCAAGAAAAGGATAAGGAGAGAGGATACCAGGAGTCAGCCACCCAGCCACACAACCAGCCATGGAGTAAGAAGAAAAGAAAGGAATAGAGAATAGAGAAAGATAAAAGACCAGAGGCAAAAGGTAGATGGAATAATTCAAGAAAAGCTGGCTAGAAATAAGCCAAGCTAAGGCAGGGCATTCATAAGAAAGAATAAGTCTCTGTGTATTTATTTGGAAGCTGGGTGGCAGGTCCCCAAAGAATAAGAGTTAAAAAAACAACTATGTGCATCCCATGAACAAGCCTCTCCCCACTCCTCTTTTTCCTGCTTCTCTTCCTCCTCTCTTCCTCCTGCCCCTTCCTTTCTACTCTCCCCACTTTCCTCTCTTCCTCTCCCTTCCTCCTCCTACTCTTCTTTCTCCTGCCCTCTCTCACCCTCTTATCCCTTTCCTTTCATCCTTCCCTTCCCCTCTCCTTCATTCTTTTTTTTTTTTACTTTTATTAAGCCAATTTTTCTTTTATCTTTTGTTGCCACTGCTCTTAGTAACTGAAAAGGTTTTATCTGATATTGAAATGAAGGGAACATGCATTATATGATTAGGTCAATATCACTAGATGTTGCAAGAAAATCTGATTTCCATCTCAAGATCCTTATTCTCATTCAGTCCTTGTAAGATGTTATTTTAAAGACCCAGCCATACCACTCTTGGGCATATACCCAAGGAATGCTCAATCATACCACAAAGATACATGCTCAACTATGTTCATAGCAGCACTATTTGTAATAGCCAGAACCTGGAAACAACCTAGATGCCCATCAACTGAAGAATGGATTAAGAAAATGTGGTACATTTACACAATGGAGTACTACTCAGCAGAAAAAAAAATGACAGCATGAAATTTGCAGGCAAATGGATGGAACTAGAAAAAATCATCCTGAGTGAGGTAACCCAAACCCAGAAGGACAAATATGATATGTACTCACTCATAAGTGGATTCTAGATATAAAGCAAAGAACCATCACACTGCAACCCACAGAACCATGGAGGCTATATAGGGCGGGGGGGGGGGGGGGAACGACCCTAGGAAGACTGTGGTTTATAATAAGTTTTGGTTTTACTCAATTACTGGGCAAGCTTCAATGAAACATTTCACTATTAAGATAAGAATTTATACTGTATCAAACTGATAATAGAAAAATAAATAAATAAATTTAAAAAAAAGATGTTATTTTAGCTACACAAAAACTTTTCATAAGATGTCTAACCCCATCACTGGGGCTTCAACCCCATAACCTCATGTAATCCTAATTATTTCTCAAAGGCCCCACCTCAAGTCTCATGGCATTAGAGATTAGGGAGGTAGGGGTAGGAACAGGGGTGAAGGCAGGGAACTATATTGCAAACATTGAGTCTATAACAGAGAGTTCAGGAAAGATTACTGAAGGATGAATTAACATTTGCCTGGTTAAAAATAACGTGTATGGAGGTGTGGAGGACTGAAAAAGTAGCTCAGGTAGTAGAGGGCTTGCTTAGCATGTATAAAGCCCTGAGTTCAATCCCTAGCACTCTATAGAATGGTTGTGGTGGCACATGCCTCTAATTCCAGCACTCAGAAGATAGAGGCAGGAGAATCAGAAGTTCAAGGTCATCTTTCACTACATAACACATTTTAAAACGTGTGTATATGCATGCACACTCAGATAAAGTATTTTTAACACCAGGACTCAGAAGCTAGAGGTAGGATTTTTTTAAGTTCTCAAGTTCAAGATCAGTTGTGGCTATATAGCAAGGCTGTTTCAAGAAAAAAAAGAACTGAAGGAAATTAATTTTACTTATCACTGCCCCTACGTTTCTTTCTTGTTTTAGACTGGATAGTGCTGGGAATTTAACAGCTTGTGGCTATTTACCCAGATAAGGTGGGGCCTTGGCAATTTATCATGGCATTTATACATATTGATCTTTTCAGAGGTAGACTTGGCAATTTGCTTGAGAACCTTTGAGCTAATGACTGTTAAGCCAGGTAAAAGAGGCAAAGAGGATTCTGCCTTCTGCTCTATTGCCCCAAGCTCATTGACACAGATAACATCTTGAGGTCAGAATAAATTAAACTCAGCTCTTGAGTCTAGGATGGGAGAGGTTACTCCCATCTCAGCAAATGCAAGGTTGACATCTGCCCACCTTATGCTTCCTCAGACTGGGTCAGGGATCCAATCACCATGAAGGAAGAATCATAATTTCTGTTTGTGTGGTCACTGTTCGCATAGAGATGGTACATCCAGATACACTCTGGTCTTTGACCATCCAAGGCATGATTACACTAGCAGCTCTGACACTGAAATTAAGTTCCTAACAGGTCATTGGCTACTAGTCAGACTTTCTTGCAAGACAGAAAAAGGTGTATACTTCTGAGATGAAGCCATCCAGGTTTGAACACAAGGGCTGCCTATAGAACTGCTTAGCTGTTCAGAAAAAATTAGGGAAATAGCTAAACATTCAAAACATTGATAGAGTAAACACTTTGACTTATGAACACAAACTCAATTATTTTTTTGCTTCAGGACAAGGTCTTTTCTTTATTCATTTACTCAACACACATTTATTAAACTTTTACTATATGCCATGCCTGGATCAAGGTGCTAGGAGTAAAACAGTGAATAAAACTGATAAAATCGCTTATCCAAACAGGTCCAACACAGGAGTGGGGTGTGTGGACAAGCTATGAGAAGGCCCCCCCCCCAAGACTTCCCACAGCAGAGAGCAGGGAGGGGGGAAGAGAGCTCTGCTTGATTGGATGGATGGCTTTGTGAATACGGCAAAGAATACTGATGTGCTTGTGTGGTCACTGCCAGGTAACCTTGTCTACTACCCTTGCATCTTCACAAAAGCCTGCTACATAAGTTATCTGTTCTGTTCCTCTCTTCATCTTGCAGAAAGCAAAGAAATGAATCCAAGTTTCCATGATGAAATACATCATGATAGGTGCTAATGAAGAGTTCTTAGGATCAAGAAGTCAGCCTTGGAATGCATGGAAGCTTTGCAAAAATCCTGGCTGGGTATACAGTGGGTTAAAATTGGACTTAACTGTGTCAAGAAGGATAATAAAGCAAGTATATCTAAGTTGCCAATATTTTGCTGGAAAGAGTTTATCTTGTGTCATATTCCAGAAGGCAAGGAGCAGGGGCCCTGGGCAACCTCACTGCCTGGATGCCAATGAAGAAAAGCCTCTGTATGGGCATGGGCGTTCCAGACTTGAACATAGAAAGTGTTGAAAAGTGGGTGACTACCCAGAGAATGTCTGTAATTGTAGCAACCCTTGGGCGCCTTTGTGGTCTTACTAGTGAGGTGACCATGACAATGACTTCTGCAGATAATCATCGTTTCTGTTCATGCAGATACTGATTTCAGCGCCTGTTTACTTTGAAATGTACTTAAGGTAAAGTGAAATCAGTATAGAATCTCTCCAGGAATTTCAATTCTTATCCAGTTACTTTAATGATTTAAAATGTATGACTTGGTTTTGTGTGTCTGCATTTGAACTGACTGGATCTTGGGTCAACATCACTGTAGTTAATGAATTTTAGATCCATTCACCCAGCAATGCTGCCACTAAGGAAAAATAGCTTTAGAGCCCACAATTTGGTAGCCTTATTAGTTTTTTAAATAATCCTGTAGATCATAGTAAACAAAACAGTTTAATTATTGAGTGAGGCAAGGCCAGTTTCTATCCAAGTAATTCTATATGATCTGGTATGGCCATGTCAGAGCCAGTTATTAAATTCTGTTACTCTGCAAGAAAGGTAAACATTGAGGAACAGAAGATCAGTGCCAGTCCCTATCCTGTGACAATCGGAAGTTCTGAAGCAAAGACTCAGGGAGAAGCTTCTGTTAGCAGAGGCCTCCTGAGGCTGGGGTGGGCAAGAACTGTTCACGACACACTTTAAAACAGTAGTTCTCAACCTTCCTAAGGCCATGACCCTTTAATACAGTTCCTCATGTTATAGGGACTCCAACCACAAAAATTATCCCATTGCTACCTCATAACTGTAGTTTTGCTACTGTTATGAATTGTAATGTACATATCTGATATGCAGGTATCTGATATGTGACCCTTGCAAAGGGATCATTTGACCTTCAGGGGGTCAAGACCCCAGGTTGAGAAACACTGCTTTAAAGTATTAGGACATCTTGGGGGTACATTTGCTGTGATTAGACGGCATTTGATCTGTGCTGGAATGAATAGTTTCTGTCTTTCAATACTATGCTGCTTGAATAAGACTCATGGCAACAGTCAACACATAAGAGCCCTGGCCTGCTTTCTACTACAGACACAGTTATGTTTTAAAACTGACATCTTTTACAAACTGAAACTTTTGCATATAAAATTGTCTAGTGCCTTGGATTCTGTGAGAACATGGCCATATGCTGTCATTTCAATCTGGAATGTTCCCCAAAGTTCGGTGCTTTAAAGACTGCATCCCAGAAAGGTGTTATGGAGAGGAGGAGCTACCCTGTGCAGCCAGCTGGTCTGTGGAAGACCCTAGTGTTCCTGGGGGCATGCCCTGTGTGTGTGTGTGTGTGTGTGTGTGTGTGTGTGTGTGTGTGTGTGTGTGTGTGTGTGTGTTGGGGGTATCTCGCTGTGTGTATGTGTTGGAAGGCCTTGCTGGTCAGAGGTTGCAGTCTATCATGGCCTAGCAGCTTTCTTCAAAGCTTGACAGCACAAGGACTCCCTCTCCCCTAGTGAGACTTCCTGTTCTCTACCTAACCTTATCTAGAGAATGTCTCTAATCCTGGATGCCTGATGTATCTCTAGGGTGGCCGTTGGCACAGTTTCCTGCTAGAAGCCTTTCCCCTACTGCTCATATGGCAACTAAGACTTGTACTAGGATATTTGCTATAGGGCCCTACTGCCACATATGAAGGCTTATGATAGGAGCATGCCACGTAATACTAGGGTTTGTCCCCAGGCTCCCCAATCTGTAGCTGAAAGTTTCTCCGGTCCCACCCTGCCCTGTGGTCCCACTGCCACTTATAAAATAATCACTCAGAGGCTTATATTAATTACAGACTGTATGGCCAATGGCTTAAATTTCTTGCTAGCTAGCTCTATCATCTTAGATTAACCCGTTTCTTTTAATCTATGTTTTGCCACATGGCTGTGGTGTTACCAGTCTGCTGGTACGTTGCTCCTTGGGCAGTAGGCTGGTGTCTCTCCTGCCTCTGCCTTTCTTCTTCCTATCTCTTTCTCGGATTTCCCACCTAGCTATAACCTGACTTGCAATAGGCCAGAGCAGCTTCTTTATTAACCAATCATAGCAACACATATTCGCAGCATACAGAAAGACCATCCCACAGCACCAATCCTATATGTTCCCTGTACTCTGGAATAAAGCTGAGCTGATTTGCTGAAGTCATCTCCTGGAAGGCTATCTCCATTGTACCCACAGCCATCTGAACCCTGTTCCCCGCTTCTGCTCCCTCCACCCTTGTGAACTAATGCACCAATGATCCCGAGGAAGAAGCAGAGCCACGTGTATGTGTGTGTGTGCATACATGTGGAAGCACAGGATTGATGTTGGCTTTCTTTCCTCCATGACTCTGCTTTTTATGATTTTGAGAAAGGGTCTCTTATTGAACCTGAAGCTTATTAAATACATTGTCTAGGCTGGCTGGCCAATGAACTTCAGGATCTACCCACCTCCCCAAAGCTGAGGTTATAGACATGTACTGCCATGTTGGAGTTTTACATGAGTTCTGTGGATCTCAACTCCACAAGATAGAACCCATACCCTGTACCGCTTTCAGGGCCAAGAACCTGGGGCTAGACAGCTCATAGGCCCTAGGGGAGAACCTAATGTTATTTTTCTGCAAAATGGACATAGCATTAAGATGATTCCTCATGACTCATTGCTATACCCATAAATTAGTGAGTTTCTCAACCCTCATCAGAGAAGATTCATCTTGCAGTAGATGGCAATTAACACAGAGATTCACAACTTGCCAAGGTACAGAGAAGAAGAGACTGCAGATTGCTTGGCCCTAAATGGGACATCTAAATCACACCTCTCCCCACAAAGGTTCAGAGGTCTTTACATAGGAGGGGACAGAAAGATTGTAAGATCCAGAGATGGTGGATGACTACAAGAAAGCAGTGTTTTTCAAATACAACGGGGAAGTTGAACATATGAACTCAGTGATTTTGATAGCATGCACAATAAGTTTGCAAGCTCAAGCCAGATAAGAATCCTAGCATGGCCGGGCGGTGGTGGCGCACGCCTTTAATCCCAGCACTCGGGAGGCAGAGCCAAGTGGATCTCTGTGAGTTCGAGGCCAGCCTGGTCTCCAAAGCGAGTACCAGGAAAGGCGCAAAGCTACACAGAGAAACCCTGTCTCGAAAAACCAAAAAAAAAAAAAAAAAAAAAAAGAATCCTAGCATGGAGGGTGGGAGGAAGGCATAAGGTCCCAGCCCTAACTGAAGAGCTGTAATTGAAAGCTACTGGGAGAAGGAGGGTCAGTTTTCTTAAGAGTGTGACTCCTGGTAAATTGATCACACTCCACAGCAGGCCCTACACCCAAGAGTATTGAGCAGCACAAACTAGACTTGGTGGATTTTTTTTTAAGAGAAAGACATGAAGTTTGGTGGATAGGAAGGTGGGGGTAGACCTAAGAGAAATTTAGGGAATTACATTAATATGATCAAAATATACTGTATGAAATTCTCAGAAGAGTTAATAAAAATATTAAACATCACCAAAAACAACAAAAAACCACAGACAGCATGGTAGATACATCTCCTTAGTTCACGGTAGTGGGAGTACTTGGAAATAATACATTCCCAAAATATAAAATTATTTCAATTACACAGACAAATGCTACCAGTTTTTAAAAATTTGCCTTCAACACAAAATGTTTATCAGACCAGGCAGTGGTGGTGCATGCCTTTAATCTCAGCACTCAGGGAGGCAGAGGCAGACAGATCTCAGTGAGTTCGAGGTCAGCCTAGTCCATATAGAGTGAGTTGCAGGACAGCCAGAACTACACAGAGGAACTCTGTCTCGAAAAACCAAAAACAAACAAACAAACAAATGTTTATTGGAGTGTTAGTGTATATGTTTTGCAATGAAACAGATTAGGTACAAATCAGCCATGCCCTGTGTGAGCTGCAAGCCTTTCAGCAACACATCTTCAACTCAGCATCTGTCAAGCGGAGAATTATGGTTCTTTCCTTGTAAAGTCGTGGAAAGCAAAATTCGATAATTTATAGAAAGATTTTGGCATCTTCTGTGACTAAAAGAAAACGCTCCCAAGTGGAAATTACTGTTATTCACAGAGATGTGTCCACTTTTGTGGACTCATGTAAGTTCCAGCACAGATGAGTCAGGAGTGGAGACTGTGCCTGTGGCAGGGAGAAGATGCAGACTTGGTTTGAAGAGTTATATCAAAGTTTCTCACGTGGGATGATGAAGAGGACAGGTGTGCCAGTTACTCTCTTGCTGCTGTGGCAGAATTCCCCACAAAAGCAAGTTAAGGAAGGAGTTTATTTCTGTCATAGTCAAAGAACAGTTCCTCACTGTGGGGGAGGCATGGAGGCAGGAGGGTGAGGGCTGTTCACAGTGCAGCCACAGTCAGGAAAAAGAGAAATGAGTGCTGGTGATCACTTTCTCCTTTTTATTCAGCTCAGGACCTTAGGACCCACATTCAGGGTAGTCCTGACCACCTTTGTTAAGCTTTTATGGAAATATCCTCTTAGAGACTCCCAGAGAGTTCCACAGAGATTCTAAATCATACCAACAAGACAAGGGAGGTTAGCCATAACCAGTAGGAAGGTCCTTGTTTGAAATGGGGGGAACAAGTTAAGAAAGGAAGCAGAAAATATTGACTCCTCCAGGTCCACTGAGGTGTGAGTCCCACAGGAGACAGCCAGATCCTAAGACCCCTCTGTCCCCTCAGGTGCAGTCATGTCTTGTCTCCACCCCCCTTGAGCACCTTAGCCCGTCGGTGGTTGGATGAGCTCTCAGTGTTCAACTTATTTTTCCTTGATTGAATGTTGCTATGTAACCCTGACTGATACAGAACCTGCAGCAGCCTCCTGCCTCCACTTCCCCAGTGCTGGGATCACAGGCATGTACCACCACACTCAGCTTTAGAGCTGTCAGTGATGTCCTATTTAAGGCAAAGGACAAGGCTCCACTTTGAGTGGTTGATGTGAGCAGGGTTGAAATTTTTGAAGAAAGCCTGGGGTTCAGGAACGCACATCCATATGTATGCTTGGGTTAGAAAGTTCAAATTCACAGTTTTCCTGTTCTGCCAGGAAACCTGGCCTTTGGCCGCTTTTCTCTCCAGGCTGTACTGCCTCTTCAGAGGTGGTATTTTGTTACTCATGTGACTGAACTATGTTAAACCTTTTCCTTCTCTGCTTTCTTCTTCTCACACTCTGAAAGAAAAGCTGTTGTCAGATCTCTTGACTAGATCACTGGGAACAGGCATAAATCCCACTCTCCTGGGTATTTATTCTTAGGCTACAGATCTTGTGTCTCCAGCTGTCACTTTTCTAGCTCAGTTCTGTGGAGTAGTCTTTCCCATCAATTCTACTTCAGAGACAGCAAACTCAGGATGACATTCCCTGTTGCCAGGCCATGTCAGCTCTGGGACTTGACCCAGGTTTTATGTATGGGCTTCCTGAGGTGTCAGTAACATACAGCTTTCCTATCATTGAGGTACCAAAGATCAGACTTGGTATGATACAAACTCTTATATCACAACAGGGGAATGAAGAATGGCTGGAACCAAATAAGAACCAAATAAGGAGTTTACTCATTTTACAGTTTTACTCTTTATAGGTTCTTCCCAGACAAGCTGCTTAGAGGAACCTGATACAGGGAAGTAGAGGTGGGACTACTAATGTCCCATGACCCTAGCTTAGTTCTGCTTCTTGTCTGTATAATTGTCCAGTTGTCTGGAAGCCACTGCAGAAGGCAGAAAGCTGGGCTTGGTTCTAGGCCAACAGTCTGTTTGGGTCTCTTTTACCAATTTTTATGTGCATAAAACTGAGTAAGAACACTGGTTACTGTCTTGTCTTCGTTTTAGTATCACTTTAGACTCCCTTAATATTTTTCATCCAACACAACCCACATGGAATCATTAATAATATCTCTTTATACTTAGATATCTGGTCAGGATTTGTTTTTTTACAGCTCATCCTTTACCATGCTAAAAGTTATTCATTGCAAAAAATTCCATTTCTTTTTTTTCATTTTTCTTTATTAAGTAATTTTCTACTCACTCTACACACCACCTCCAGATACTCCTCCTCCCACCCTCCCTAAAAAATAAAAATCAATGGAGCACCCACATTCAGTAATGTGTAACTTGTTCAAGTCCAAAGTAAACATGTTTGTATTTCACCATAGAAGGCTGCTGGGAGTGAAGCATTGTTCACTGTGATGAGCATGGTGTCCCTGACTTTTCAGTACTGTGGAATTTATGAACTCACAAGAGATAAGGAAGGATGTCCATTGGCTAGTTCAGAATGGTGTTACCCAGTTGTAAAACATTAAGAAGGGCATAGGTGGGTACCAACCACCATTGTGTAACCAGGGCATGACATATGAGGAGGGACTTACATGTGTACTGCACAACTTCAGTCTCCAATTCAACTCATCAGCAAAATTTGAAAGTCTGGCCAGGGGTGGTGGCACACGCCTTTAATCCCAGCACTTAGGAGGCAGAGGAAGGCAGATCTCAGTGAGTTCGAGGCCAGCCTGATCTACAAAGTGAGTTCCAAGACAACCAGGACTGTTACACAGAGAAACTCTGTCTAAAAACAAACAAACAAACAAAAAACCCACCCCAAAACTTTAAAGTCTGGCTTGGTGGTGGTGGCAGCATTCAGAGGCAGAGGAAGGCCTATATCTGTGAGTTCAAGGCCAGTCTTGTCTACATAGTGAGTTCCAGGAATAGCCAGAACTACATAGTGTCTTCCCCTCCCCCCGCAAAAAAGAAAGAAAACTCCCCACAAACAAAACAAAACAACAAACAAAAAGAAACCCAAATGTAACAACAACAAAACAAAACCAAAACCTTCCCTCTTCTCATAGGGGTCACTTAGGGATAGAGTGACAATTTTCAGCTCTGGCTTACATGGACCTAGTAATTGTATTGTGGGTATTCCTCCAGCTCTAACTCATCTCACTCCCCATGATTCATTATTTACTGGTCAAGACAGAATGTTTTTAATTCACTACACATGCCAAACTTATTCCTGCCTCAAGGAGTTTCTCTTTGCCTTGCTTTGCCAGAACCCTTTCCAGTGATCAGGTCCTCTTTGGCATTTGGACCTAGGCTCCTCTCCAGCATTCTGGAAGGTCATATCTTCTCTGTTGATGGACTCTGCTGAGTAGGGAAGATTCACTTCTCCTGCTATTTATCGAGTCATATGTTGGGAACAGTCAAATTTGGAGCTTAGCAAACCAAAGACTTTTGGGCTTCCCAAGCCTTTTGTTTCTGTTCATGTGCACCACCCCTCCTATGAGCCTTCTCTTTGTTCACCCTAATAGGCAACATGGGAAATAGGAAGTTGCTGTGTTCCCAGTATGCCCATCACAGGCTTGGACTGTGGAACTACAGGAGCTGTTGTAGCTGGAGTTTTCTCCAGTCCTGCCCAGCCCCACAGACCCCACAATTGCTTATAAAATAATCACTCAGAAGCTCATATTAATTAAAATGCTCGGCCATTAGCTCAGGCCTACCACTGTCTGGCTCTTACACTTAAACTCAGCCCATTTCTATTAATCTATACCTTGCCACGTGGCTCGTGGCTTACCATCTTGCTACTCATCGCAGCGGCTGGCAGCATCTCCTGACTCTTCCACCCAGCATTCCCCTCTCTCCTTGTCCCACTTACACTATCCTTCCTACCTGGCTACTGGCCAATCAGCGTTTTTTATTTATCAATCAATCATAGCAACATATATTCACAGCATACAGGACATCCCACAGCAAGCTGTCATGCTTCTCTACCATAGGCATGGTGTGTTCCCTCCCACAGCAACCCTACAGAGATAGAAATGATTATCACCCAAATTTACAGAAACAAACTGCTCAAGTTTGCACCCAGCCAAACCTCTAGAGCAGCACAGTCCAAAAGAAACTTCCAGGGCTATGGTCAGCCTTTCACAAATCAACTCCAGGGAACTGGAAAGTTTTGTTTTGTTTTGTTTTGTTTTCCTTAATGGAAAGGTGTTTGCATCTCTGAAGTTAGAAATTTCACTCCTGAGTTTTTAAATGGAGATAATTTATCCAACTCACACCAGCTTCCTACATTCCCATAACAAACCAGACCACCCTAGCATCCTTATTAGATGACAGGGATCAAGTGCATGTCTTTGTCCACAAGAAAGATGACCATTTAGGCTCAGTAGCACAATTAAAATGATAATCAAATGATTGTTGGTAACTGTAACCCATTAATTCAGCCAAAATTGGTTTGGTGTATGCCTTAGTCTATTTCCTGTTCCTATAACTCAATACCATAGTACTTACATAGAGACTTACTTAGTCCATGTTTTTTAAGGCTGGGAAGTTCAAGAGTATGGGCTTAAGTTTTCAACACATCATCTCTAGAAGTACACACATGCAACCTAGGTAGCACAGTGCCAGGCTCTTCAGGTAAACAACAAATAAACACAGCTGTTCACATTTTCAGCATTTAAAAGTTATATTTATTTAATGTATCTTATGTGTGAGTCATGTTCCTGCATGTATGTCTGAGCACCATGTCTATGAATGTCAGACGAGGGTGTCAGATACACTGGGACTGGAGTTAGGGATGGTTGTGAGCCACAGCTGGTGCTGGGAATTGAACCTGGATCCTTTGCAAGAGCAGCAGGTGCTTCTAAGCTCTGAGCCACCCCGCCAGCCCCTTCAGTGCCCAATTTTACTGCCCTTCCTATTTTCACTTAAGTACTAGGATTTCTTCTCCAAAATCTCTGTTAAAAGGCTTCTTCTATATTGAGATAAAATAAAATGACTGGCAATGGCTTGAAGAACCAGAGCCTTCTCAGCATTATTATCTTTTAAATGAGTATTGATATTTGTTAATAATATAGAAAATGTTGAGGCTCTGTGTTTTCCTAAATTGTGAAACCACATTCTTTGGCCACTTATTCTGTCTGTGCAAAAGCCATGTTTATGACCCAAATACAAGATAGAAAAGTGTTTGGAGGGTCTCTAAGACAGTGAGAGGCTCTCTAAGGACATGGAAGGTCTCTAAGGACATGGGCAGGCTTCTAAGGCAGTGGGAGAATCTCATGAGCCTAGAATTTGTGGATTTTCTTTTTCCTTGCACTCTAAGGTTCAGGCCAGAATTGGCCTTCTATTCCCATGGGATTTCTTGGGAGGCCATTAATTGGGCAATTAAGAATAGTATAATCATGGGCTGCAGAGATAGCTCAGCTATTAAAGGTGAAGATTCACAACCAAAAGCTTCAAGAATGATGGAACCAGTTTCAAGACCACAGGTAAAGGAATGTCCTAATGTGCCTAACAGCCAGAGTTGGAGCCCTAGGATCTACACAGTAGAAGGAGCAAGTTACCCTGTGACCTCCACATGTGTGCTTTGCACATTCAAAATAAATGAATAAGTGAATGTAATGAAAAAAGAATCATGGAATCCAGAATTTTATTTTTTTTTACTTTTTATTGATTCTAAGTGAATTTCATATCATGCATCCCAATTCCACTCATCTCTCCATCCCTCCATATTTGCCCTCCACCCTTGCAACCTCCCCCACAAAGAAAACAAAAAAATAAAAACGATAAAAATTAAAATTAAAGAAAAAAAAATCTTGCCATGGAAGCTGCAGTGTGTCACGGTGTGTCGTGCAGTTCACCCTTTTGCCCAAACAGCTTTACTTGCAAATGTTCATTGCAGTGAGTCATTGGTCTGGCTTGAGGCCTTTGGCTTCTGCTACACTATCAATACTGGATCCTCACCAAGACTCCTCTCAGATATCCTGTTGTTGCCCTATCTCATGGAGATCCTGAAGCTTTGGGTCTGCAGGGCCAGCCCCTTCACATGCTCCAGCAGTTCTTAGATGGGGTAGATTTTGGGCCAACTCAAAGCTCTAGATCTGGGCCTGGGTGTTAGCTGAGTTGGTCCGGCCTACTACTCTCCTATACCCACGCCACCAGGGCCAGCTCTCTTGCTGGCGGGGCCAGATCTCCTGCCTGTGGTAGCTGACAAAGGGCAGGATTGACTCTCCCCTGCCAATGCCACCAGGACCAGCTCTACTGTGTTGCCCAGGTGAGGTGTGGGGCACTTGAGTGCTGTAGACCTGGCCATCTCTCCTGCTCTCAGGGCTAGCTTTCCTGAATGCTTTAGGCAGTGTGTGTATGTGCGTGTGGGAAGGCATCTTTCCCACATCCACGAGACCTGCAACTGCATGGCCATCAAGGCCTAGCTCTAGTGTGGTGCCCAGTCTTGGTGCCGGTCCAGCTCTTCTGCTCTCATGCCCTCAGGGCCAGCTCTCCATGCTGCCCAGGCGAGGGACAAAACCAGTTCCCCAGAGTGCCTGCAGCCAGTGAGGGGCGGGGCCAGCTCTGCAGCCCTAGGATATTAACATGGCCCCAGGCTGTAGCACAGATCAGGGATGTCCCTATGGCATTTGGTGGTAACATGGGCCACACACACCGACCCAGACTGCTCTTGCTGCATGGCCACCGACCCAGACATGGCCCTGGGTGGCAGCATGGGCTAGGGCATCTCCACGGCCTCAGGTGGCAGGCAGCACAGGCTATTCCCATTAGGCTGTTCCTCACCACCCTTGCATCTCCAGTTCTGCCTCACTTCATAGAGCGGGAGCCGTCCCACTTCTTCCTCTACCTTCTCTCTACCGTGTACTTGCTCACTGCAGCGGCACCCCCTTGCTGTCGCCTCTCCAGTGCCTTTCATGCCCAGCCCACACCACGTGGCTATGGGTGTGGGCTTCTCAGGCGTTCTCTACCTGCCCTGGGCCCAGCAGCACAGGGTGGGCATGTGGGTATCTTCCACCCGCCCTGAACTAGCAGCTCTGGGTAGGCCCGTGGGTGTCCTCCACCCTCCAGGGCCCAGTGTTGCTGGGTGGTGAGTCCAGAATTTTAAATGGAAGAAAACTATTATTATTGTTAAATTTTATTTTTATTTTATGTGTATGGATATTTTGCCAGCATATATGTGTACCATGTGTGTTTAGTGTCTGTAGAGGTCAGAAGGAGGTGTCAGGTACCCTGGGACTGGAGTTACAGATTGTTTTGAGCCACCATGTGGGTGCTGGGAACCAAACCCAGATACTCTAAAAGAGCAACAAGTGCTCTTAACTGTTCCTTATTTTTAAAAATTCTGCAATGGTTAATCTAGGTAATCAACTTGACCACATCTGGAATGAACTAAAACCCAAGCAGCGGGACACTACGAGGGATTTTCTTGACTGGATCCTTTGGGGTTGGTAGACCCATCCTAATTCTGGGCCACACCTTCTGGTGGCAGTCCACACAAAAGGACATGAAAGAAGGAAGGATTTTGCTTTCTGCTTGCTTGCCCTCACTTGTGCTTGCAAGCTCATCCACCCTGTTGCAGAGGCATTCCTTTGTAGTATTAGATCACCCTGTTGCAGAGGCATTCCTTTGTAGTATTAGAATCTACTTCTTTGTGATTCCAGAGTAGTCAGACTTCAGTATCAGACTGGGACTGCTGAGACATCAAGTCTCATGGACTGAACAACTACTAGATTCTTGGCCTTTCTGTTGGGAGACAGCTATTGTTGGATGACCTGGACCATGGCCTGTAAGCCACTCTAATATATATTCATTCTATCAGTCCTGTTCCTTTAGAGAACCCTGACTAATGTAAATACTCTGATTTATTTTTACTTAAAATGAGAAACAAAACAGAACAGAACAGAAGTCTTTGTTCGGAAAGTGCTCATTGCACATCTGTTGCTGTGTTCCAGTCAGTCCACTGTGTGCTGCAGAAGTGTGTGCCATACCCAGTCTCATCATGGGAATTGTTAGGTCTCAGGTTGCTGAGATCTCCAGAAATGAGGATATCTGGTGGTTAGATACAGGCCAGAATTCACTCAGGAACTTGTGAAAATCGTTCCCATCTGTCAAAAGGAGTCTTTGCCTTACCTCTGGCAGAAGGGACATATGGCTTCATTAACATACACCTGTGACTGCATATCAAAGATCATGCTGGCCTCCATGCTCCCCAGGATCACAATGTTTCATAGCCCCTACGCAGTCTCCTAGCCCTTCCCTCCCCACAGCTGCTCATCCTCTTTGTAACCTGCTAATCTCCACACTTTGTCTCTTATCCTGTATTCTCTCTTTCTGCTGTATTCTCTATCTCTTACTAACTTACTGTCTCCATTATTCTCTCCTGCTCTCCTAGGTCTGGCAATGTTCGCTCTACTTCTTTGTCTCTTGGTTCTGGACTCTTCCATATACCTCTGGTTGTTCTCTCTCTCTCTCTCTCTCTCTCTCTCTCTCTCTCTCTCTCTCTCTCTCTCTCATATCTATAATAAAAACCTTCCCTACATGGAGCAGTCATGCTGGCAGTTTCTTTACTGCACCCCCATCTCATACATCTGATGCTGAAGTCCTGACATACAGAAATGACTGGCATAGCTCCTCTCCTGACAGGAAGGGTGGTGTGGTGAGGCTGAGGACAGAGCATGGAGGAGCTCCTAACTCAGTGAGTTATGGGAGGACCGAGGTTTTCTGAGGCTTTGACTGAGTGATGAGGCAAGAACTGGCTCTCAAAAGATGAGGAAAATTTACCAGACAAGACATTTTGAAAATAAATCTTTAGAAAATCTTTTTCAATAGGAAAAAGTTATCGATTGATCAAGGAAATGCTGATTTGGATAATTTGTGAAACCAACATTTCTATAATACAAAGCTTGCATTATTATTGTAGTTTCTCTGTAGAGACCTTTAGGTATTTATTTTCAGAAACCTTGGCTAAGTTTAATTGATTCTACTGAGCTTTATTGCAAAGAGTCAAATGTCCTTTGAGCGGTAGTTAGCTACTGGAACCCTATTCACAGACAACTGAGCTCGATCCAGAGTTCCCTTAGGACAACTAAGAAAAAAACAAAACAAAACAAAAACCAAGCAAAACAAGTTTAGCTAGTTCTCAAAACTAGCTTCTTTAGAACATCGTTGTCTGGTTTCACAGGAAGCCAAACTCCGCCAACTAGGAAAGTCACATAAACAGAGCAGAGATCGACACCTAGTGGCCCTTGAGGGAAGAGTCAACAGCTGGGAGTGAAGAGCTGTTCTAAGCTCTTGTGCCACTATTTTAGTCTTGCATTAAGTTACTCAAACGGTGAAGATCATGGAAAAGTGCTTGTAATTTCATCCTATGCTGTTAGAGAGCACTAACTAACAGAGATATAGTCAGGTGGCTTCAGGTGATGGGAGTTTATGGAAAGGAGGGACATGAAACCAAAGCAGTGGTCAGACCTTTCAAGGGGAGTGGGCCAGCAGCTGTTTGGTCATCATAGCAGGGGCAGAGTAAGCACAGTAGTAGCTGCGGATTTGCCCTCCAGAAACCAGACCCAGATTTCCCAAAGTAAAGCCTGCCAGGGCCAGGCTAACACTGTGGTGCTCAAAGCCTGAAGGGGCTCAGACTCAGCCTGGAACGAAGGCCGATCTTCACATGTGGGCCAAGTTCCCGGTGAAGTTGAGGCTGTGAGTTGAGGAAATGGGTTCTGAGAACCTCAATAGCTTTCCAGATTCAACTTCTGTAACAGGAGCAAGCACAGGCTGTATATTGGAGGGCTAGGGAGATTCAACCCTGAAAGGTGAGAGAGAACAAAGTGGAGGTGAAGACAGCTAAGCAGGAGACATTCAGGATAACATCTCATTCATTCATTCATTCATTCAGGCATTCAGGCATTCATTCATTCATTCATTCATTCAGGCATTCATGCTTCAATAAATATGTGCCAGAAATTGTTTTAGGAGGAACTGTAGCAGAAATCTTAAAGAGTCTTATTAATAAAAACAAACCTGAGCCAGGTATTAGAGTGAACTGGAAGATCAGAGAACCAGAACAAGCCACAGCTACCTCACCTCGCCAGATCCTCAGCTGATTTTGTTTCCTCAGACTGGAGGCCTCTGAGTCCTCATCCAGAATGGGTCTCAGCTGAATTGCTGCTCAAAAGCCTGAATGCTTAACCAGGCCAAATGCTTAACCAGGCCAAATGCTTCTTGTTCCTGGTCCTCACGCCTTATATATCTTTCTGCCTTCTACCGTCACTCCCTGGGATTAAAGGCTCGCTTTCTGGGATTAAAGGCGTGAGTCACCATGCCTGGCTGTATCCTTGAACACATGGATTTCTGCCTAGCTCTGCCTCCCAAGTGCTAGGATTAAAGGCGTGTGCTACCACTGCCTATCCTCTATGTTTAATATTGTGGCTGTTCTGTCTCTGACCCCAGATAAGTTTATTAGGGTGCACAATATTTCAGGGAACACAATACCACCACAAGGAACTGCATATATTGCCATCATGAGGCGTTTGAGGGAAAATAACTTTCAACTAAGTGTTGTTGAAATGAATTTTGAATGAAGGGACAGATGCAATTAATTTTGGGTATGTGAAGTGTGCTCTTTTCTCGTGGCTTTTATTTTGTAGTGAAGAATCACGAAATATGCTCTAGCAAGTAGATGAAAGGGAGGAAGAATGAATCTGAGAAGCAGTCTGTTTGCCGTTCAGGGTGGATCTGCAGCTTCTACAGATCCTCTAATTCTTTGCTGTCAAGATGCTAAGCACAAATATCAGACATATTTCATATTTAGTATGGAATGTGGTGCAAACCATCCAGGGGAAAGGCTAACTACATTTACTAAAGCTAAGGTTGGCTAAGCCTCTATCCCTTTGTAAAATAGAAAAAATAAGGCACCCACACCTTAGGATTGCTTTGAGGCAATGCTGATCAACACTGGCTGACTAAACACCATGTAAAACATGCAAATATTCAGATGCCTCCATACCTCCCCTAAAGAGGAGGCTACAGCCCCATTCAGGAGATCAGAGGTGAGGCCAGGCACCCCACATTTTCAAAGAGCTCTCTTGGGAATTTTTTATGATCAGCCAAAGCTTTGGAAATATTGTTCAAAGACAATGGTTTCAAAAGTAACCTGCTGTGGGATGGTCTGTATGGCAAATGTGTTGCTAATTAGTCAATAAATAAAACACTGATTGGCCATTGGCTAGGCAGGAAGTGTAGGTGGGACAAGGAGGAGAATAAAGCTGGGAAGTGGAAGGCTGAGTCAGAGAGACACTGCCAGCTGCCACGATGAGAAACAGCATGTGAGATGCTGGTAAGCCACGAGCCATGTGGCAAGGTATAGATTAATGGAAATGGATTAATTTAAGCTGTAAGAACAGTTAGCAAGAAGCCTGCCACAGCCATACAGTTTGTAACCAATATAAGTCTCTGTGTTTACTTGGTTGAGTCTGAGGGGCTGTGGGACTGACAGGTTAGAGAGATTTGCCCTGACTGTGGGCCTGGCAGGGAAACTCTAGCTACAAATGGCGTCCAACATGGTGGCAAGAGTTTCCACCTAAAAACTGAAAAAACAGATTCTAAAACGGAGCTAAAAACAGCTTCCTAATTGTCTCTCTCAAATGAGCGGCAGCTGCCGGTTTGAGCTACTTGTGGGTTCCTAGCGTGCGTGCTCGACCTGCAGTATGGCGGGAATGAGTCCTCTGCAAGTGGCACATTAAGCTGCATGGTGGATTTAGCCTTTTCTAGTACAAAAAAAAAAAAAAAAAAAGAGGTTTCTGGGCTACACACTGCTTGGATAAAAGCTTAGACCCATGATAGCTCCCAGAGCTCGTGGTAAACCACCGCCATACTGGGAAGCTGAGGTGGGCGGAGCCAGCAGCCACAGCTGCTGCAGCTTAAAGCAATAGATTCACAATAAGACAGATTCAGATGTAATAGTTTACAATGTGTGTAAAAGATACGTAGGCTTGAAAGAGACAAAAAAGATGATATATAGAGTTATAGAAACAAATACATAGTTTTAAAAAATAAAGTCTTTAAAGAGACAGTAAAGGTAGTATAAAAAATAAGCCACGTAAAAATGGATTTTACACAGAGAATCTGCATTGTGTTGTCTTTGGGACTTTTAACTGCAGAAAAACATTTGATTGTAAAAGCTGTTGAGTTATGCCAAAATGTATATTTTAAAGGTACCTTGACTTCAAAATTTGAATATAAGGATATGTTGCTTTGGAAAGGAGACTCTGCTTTTGTTCCCACAGAAAGCCAGAGGCTATAGATTTGTTCCAGATTAAGGTACATCAGGTTTGACCAGCCAAGACCCCCTGAAAGGTCTCCGATGACACCATGGCCCAGATGATCCAACATCCAGAATGGTTTCAAGGCAACTGGCTCAGACAATACAGCCTCATGGACTATTCCATAATTCTAAAATTTTCTTTGTATCCCCATAAGAAACAGCGCCCCCCTCCAGTAGGAAGTAGTAAGAGAAGCTACGCCCAAATTCCCAAATTGTATGTGATTTTACTTTGTTAAGGTTAAAACCTTCCTTTTTGAAAAAAAAAGGGGGGGGGAAGTGCTGTGGGATGTTCTGTATGGCAAATGTGTTGCTAATTAGTCAATAAATAAAACACTGATTGGCCATTGGCTAGGCAGGAAGTGTAGGTGGGACAAGGAGGAGAATAAAGCTGGGAAGTGGAAGGCTGAGTCAGAGAGACACTGCCAGCCGCCACAATGACAAACAGCATGTGAAGATGCCGGTAAGCCACGAGCCATGTGGCAAGGTATAGATTAATGGAAATGGATTAATTTAAGCTGTAAGAACAGTTAGCAAGAAGCCTGCCACAGCCATACAGTTTGTAAGCAATATAAGTCTCTGTGTTTACTTGGTTGGGTCTGAGTGGCTGTGGGACTGGCAGGTGAGAGAGATTTGTCCTGACTGTGGGCCAGGCAGGAAAACTCCAGCTACATTGGTGTATCTAGATTTATTCTTGTCCTGAATGCCTGATGGAGCTATAGCTGAATAGATGGAATTTTGTCTTAGAGGAATAAAGTTAACAGACATAAGAGCATAGTGTACGTAGATTTTTTTTTTCCCCTCAGATATCCCATGCTGGATGAAACAAAATCCCCGGACCCTGGGTGATTCATAACACACGGAGCCTTATTCTTAATTATGAGTGTCTGGCCTTAGCTTGGCTTAGTTTCTAGACAGCTTTCCTTAACTTAAATTATCCCAACTACCCTTTGCCTCTAGACTTTTCCTTTTCTCTAACTTCTATAAATTTTACTTTTTCTCCATGGCTAGCTGGGCGGCTGGCACTTGGAGTCATCCTCCTCCTCTGGCTGCTTGATCTTAGATCTCTCCTCCAAGTTTTCTCCTATTTATTCTCTCTGCCTGCCAGCCCTGCCTATCCTTTCTCCTGCCTCGCTATTGGTCAGTTCTTTATTAAACCATCAGGCGTTTTACACAGGCACAGTAACACAGCTTCACAGAGTTAAATGCAATATAAACAAAAGTAACACACCTTAAAATATTCTACTACAGTCAACCTCAGGTGTCATCCCTCAGCCTTGTGTTTCCTTTTCAGATGTATTTTATTTTATTAGTATTATGTTTTGCCTGCATGTACATGTATATATGGCATGCATGTCTGGTATTCTCAGAAGCCAGAAGAAAGTGCTGCATCCACTGAAACTGGAGTTATAGAGGGATGGGAAGCGCCATTCAGGTGCTGGGAACTGAACCTGGGTCCTTTGAAAGAGCAGCAAGTGCTCCTGACCTCTGAGCCTTTCTCCAGACATGACCTTGGTTTTCACTTGGACCTGAGGCTTGCCAGTCTCTGTCTCCCCAGGACTGGGATTACAACCGTGTACCACCAAGCCTGACTTCTTTTCCACATGGGTCCCAAAAGGCTGAATTTAGGCCCTTGTCCCTACAAGTCAGTCACTTTACTGAGAGCCATCTCCCTGGCCTCCTTTCTGCAGTTTGCTCATGTTGCTTTACATGTGCACCTGGAAAGAATGGCAAAAACAGACATCTCAGGTTCTGGGTGTCCATTAATGTAACATGACAGCCTTATTTAGTCACTATTGGGCTTTGAATATATATCTGTGGGTACTAAGATGTTTGAGACAGTTCTCGTAATCAAGAAGTAAAGAAGCAGGTTGACAAGGTCAGAAACACTCGTATGAGGGTGGGGAACTTACTGAGGAACTTATTAACCTTTCTCCATTCCCCTTCCCCCAGGATGTGTTAAAATAACCACCACAGTCTACTGACTCTTCCTCCATAAAATTTCCTGTCATTTCTCTCCATCTACACAATTGCTTCCCTAAATCAGACCTTTTGCTCTTGGTCTTTTTAGGCCTTCCTGCCCTGAAGTTCTTCCTTCCTCTCATAGCTAGTTTGATGTTTATAATAAAAAGACACTCTCCAGATGTCTTCCCTCTGGACTCAGGCAATCTTCTAAGAGGCAAATCTCACTTGTCATTTCCTTTCTTGTAACCCACAAGGGCTTTTCGTTGTGATGAAGTATAAACTGTTGAATGCCTGCATAGATTTCTCCTGCTTTGGCCAAGTTTAGAGCAGGATACAAGACCATAAGGGAACAAGCTGGGGTGTGACTTATGAGGTGGGCTGTAATTAAATTTCCAAGTAATATAGATAATATGCCAGTATCTAAGCATCAATCAACAGGTGTAGATTGCCCAGCATACTATATAGCAGTGACGGCAAATGAATAGGATTTATATAGCATCATAGCTTAATATTATTATACAAATGACATTTCTGAACATTTAAAATGGTATCTGCTTTAGTGATAAAATACCCTGACAAAAAAACAACTTAGAAAGGTTTTATGACTCCATCATGGTGGGGAAGACATGGCTGATCATATGGAAACCACACTCAGGCGGCAGAGGCTGTGTTCTTGTAGCGCCCCCCCCCCCCCCCCTGCGCTTATCTAAACAGCTTTCAGCTGGGCTCTCGCAGATGGGAACACTCCCAAGTTCTTAGTTCGGACTGTGACAAACCACCATAGATGTGCTGGCAAGGTGTGGTGTGGTACCTGGGGAGGATCCAGGGTGTAGGTAGCTGCAGGTAGCTGCCTTCTTGACAGTCTCACATGTAGAAGGGAGAAAGAGGAGTCAGCTGCTGATTTTTCTTATAAATGCATGGATTTCATCATGAAGCTCTGCTCTTAGGACCAGGTACCTCTCCAAGGCCTCCATCTTCAAATACCTTCACATTGAGGTTCCTACAGATGAAACTTGGGGGATACAAATACTCAGTCCATAGCAGGTGTTCTAGGTGACTGAGTATTACAGGCATCCCTATAGCATGCTGATCCCTCTATACCCAGACACCTCTTCCATGTTCTCGCTCTTTATCATTCACATCTGTGACTCTGTTGTTCTGTTTTATTTGTCAACATTGATAGTTCCACTGTCTCTCCCTCACCTCTTGATTCTATGATACCTATTTCCTGTTTTGTCCGCTTGTTTGTTTGCTAACTTTTGTGTTTGTGTACTGAAAACAACTTTTCCTTTAAGAATTACCTCGAGTCAATTGGTTTTCACTATGTGACCTGGGTTGATCGCTCTTGTCATCTTTATTGTGTGGTATCTGAGGAGGACAGAGTTAGCATTATTGTGTTGGTGTTTGTTTTTTGTTTTTTTTAGTTTAGTTTTTTTGTTTGTTTGTTTTTGTTTTGACAGGGTTTTATGTATTTCAGCCTGGCCTCAGACTTGCTATGCAGCTAAGAATGACCCTGAACTCCTGATCCTTCTGCCTCTAACTCCTGAATGCTGGGATTACAGATGTGCATCACTCCTCCCAGTTTATACAGTGCTGGGGATGGAGGCCAAGGCTTTGTGCATACTAGGCAAGCATTCCACCAACTGAACTGCATTTCCAGTGCATTACTGCTTTTTTTTTTTTAAAGTAGAATTTCCAGGGAGATTATGTAGATGAAAGTGTACCTGAAATTGATTTGGATGACTTCTCTCCTGTGTTTATTGCTGTGACTTTTGGTAGAATTCTGTCCCAGTGGTATCTGGTTCTAGGACACTAGTGTACATGTACATCCTCGAAGAGTGTGGCTTGCTTGTGTGCATTTTCAATTTCTTTTCTCCTGCCATGATCTGGTTTCTGCTCTCTTTACTCGTCATTTCTATCACATTCTCAGTTTCTTCATTTACATTGCTGTGTCTTGAATGTGAAGTGTCTCTCACAGACTCATATGTTTTAACACTTGGTCCCCATCTGGTGGTGCTGTTTGGAAGGCTGTGAGACTTTAAAGAGGTAGAGTCTGTGAAGCAGGTGGGTCCCTGGAGAAGGGCCTGAGGGTTTTATAGTCTAGTCTTGCTTCCTGGTCCCCAAGGTGAGAATTTTTTCCACTTACTCAAATAAAGCTGAAAAACAAGCCAGAATATAGTAGAGAAAAGGGTAATAAAACTTTAGTATTTCCCTCCTCCCTTTTGATCTCTCTTGAAGGTTCTGATGAGAGGTCTCTGTGGACCTGGCTTGCCTGCCAGTTGGGAAGTTCCAGAGAACAAGGAGCAGAGGGTTGATTGACATTGACACTGACAATTTCTGGCTCTAAACGGTTGTATTTTCTTTCTTCTTTTAGTTAGGTCATAGAATAAACTTCTGCCCATCTCCACTTGAATCTTTCTTTGTAGTATGTAGCATGAATTGTTAGAAGGTCTTATTAATGAAAACAAACCCAGGAGCCAGATATTGGGGTGAATGCTGAAAGATCAGAGAAATAGAGCAAGTCACAGCCAACCTCACCTCGCTAACCCCTCAGCTGATCTTGTTTCCTCAAACTGAAAACTTCTGAGCCCTCACCTGAATGGATCTCAGCTGAACTGCTGCTCAAAAGCCTAAAAGATTAAAAAGCCTCTAGTTCCTGGTCCTCATGCCTTATATATCTTTTAGCTTCCTACCATCACTTCCTGGGATTAAAGGTGTGTGTCTTTCCCAAGCAAGACATGAGATCTCAAGTGCTGGGATTAAAGGCATGTGCCACCACACCTGGCTCTGTTCTCAGTGTGGCCTTGAACTCACAGAGATTCACATGGATCTCTGCCTCCCAAATGATAGGATAAAAGGTGTGTGTGCCACCACTTTCTGGCCTCTATATCTATCTAGTGGCTATTCTGTTCTCTGACCCCAGATAAGTTTATTAGGGTGCACAATATATTGGGGAACACAATATTACCAGAGTGGTATTTTTTTCTGTGTTCATGTTTCATTTAATTTGAAAAAAACGTTTCACGTGATATAGTTGATAAAGAAGTTTAAGGCAGTGAGCTTGTGCTCTAATGAAGTCACATGGTTCACTTGTCCCCTCCCCCTTTTTTGGTTTTTCAAGACAGAGTTTCTTTGTGTCACAGCTCTGGCTGTCCTGTGTTGCTGAAGTTTTCCTGGTCCTGCCCAGCTCCTGAGGCCCTGTGGCCACTTGAACCCAAATAAACACACAGAGGCTTATATTAATTATAAATGCTTGGCCATTAGCTCAGGCTAACTATTGACTAGGTCTTACATTTAAATTTACCCATAATTCTTATTTATGTCTAGCCACATGGCTTGGTACCTTTTCTCAGTTCTGCCTTCACATCTTGCTTTCTCTGTGTCTGGCTGGCGACTCCTGACTCAGCCTTCCTGTTTCCAGAATTCTCCTCTCTGCTTATCCCGCCTATACTATACTTCCTGCCTGGCTACTGGCCAATTCCTTCTTTAGAAACAAATAGTATTTCTCATAAAATCCTATTTATTCTGCATATAGATTAAAATGCTAATATAAATGAAGAATTTAAACTTCTCCTGCGATACCAACCCTCCAGGCAAGGTTTGCCCACTGCAGCAATATCGGCATGACTGACAGATGACCACTGATGCCTGACAAGATTTGAGACTGTCTCAAAGAAGAATAACTTCATGATGTTTCAGATACCTGTGAGATACTGACAAGACTAGGGAAGACAGTGGTTTTAGGGCCATTCTTGTCAGTGTGAGGACCATATCTGCCATACACACGGCCTCATCACTGGGAAGCTTGAGTCATTTTTCCAAAAGGATGTCATGCCACTCCCAGATTCAGGTCCTCATTTCCAACTTCATGTCTTGGATCTCCAGGTCCTCCCATTTCATCCCTCACAGTGAGTCATCTTTTCAAATGTGTTTAGCCTCTTATGGAAGCTGAAATAATGATCCTTCTTATTAGACTCCCTGTTGCTTCTTTACAAGAACAGTATGAATCAGACTCTAGGAGCAAATTGTGCCCTTATTTCTCCCTAGAGCCCAGAGAAGGAAAATTCTTATAAATTCTAATTCATTTAAATTGCCTCAAGGATTGGTCTCCATGGCTTATTTCAATTTTATATAAAGTGTTTAGAAACCAAAATAAAATAGAGTTATAGAGTGAGGAGGAAGAAAGGATTTCTAGAGCCTCCCCAAGGAGCAGTAGGAAAATACTCAACTGTTGAATCAATTTTAAAGCACCCTGAAATCTCTGTAATAGCTTGATGACAAGCAATGAGTCACTCACAGGGAACCTTTGAAGTAGTTCTTGTGAGATGAACTTAGGGTAAAAGAGTATTTAAAACTTGTCATTGGGAGGAGAGTGCTGTCTGCTTTGTCCTCAAATGCCAACCAGAGGAAGTACTATGTGCTTAGTGAAATGCCAGTGCTGCTCTCCGTGGTGAGGCACACATCTTAGGGAACATAGAGTAATGGCATGTTCACTGAATGGTTGTCCTAAAGCAATCATGGTGCAGTGGTGATGGTGATGACCTCTACTGGGTAGTGAAGGGAGAGGGCCGACATTTATGGGTTAGGACGTAAGAGCCTCGGAGTAGTTGAAATCAAGCCAATATGTGACCAGCAGTGTCCTTCAATTGAATTGTTCACTCATAGACTTAACTGAGTTTACACACGGACTATTTAAATGGAGGGGCTATGGCTTTGTCAGTCTTCCCTCGAGAGCTCCAATGAAGATGATAGGAACAAGAGAATAACCTAGCCTTCAGAAATGGTGAGGTATTGAAGAGGCACAGCTTTAAACAGCAGGGAGTGTTGGGGAACCACAGGCAGAGGTCAGAACGTGGAGAGCCTTTTGAACAGAGGACAGAGCACTGAGGTCCCAGGATGGGTGGTATTGTGAAGCACTAAGACATGTGGCTTCCTTCCTGCCTTTGAAATTTTTGCTTAGTTCTTAAATAATATAAGAACTATGAATGGAGCTCTTCCAGTGCTTCCTTCTGCCTTATGTACCCAGCATCTCCAGGCCTTGCACTGAGGAAGGAACTAATGGAGACTAGTAGGGTCAGGAGAATGGTGTGGGAGGAATGCTGGGCCGTCACTACACAAGCAGTGAGGTCAACGTGAGGATGCATTCTGAAAGCTTTCGGGACATTTTGTAACACTCCAGAAAAGCATTTATTCTTTTCCTTTCTTTGGAAGAAGTTCACTTATTTTGTTCCTAACAACTAAAGTCTCTTTTGTGTGCAAGTGGATTCAAATGCACATTGAAAGCCAAGGTATCAAAGCACTGTTCTTATATCTTTAAATTCTGTGTTTCTATTCTGCTTTCTCTGAGGTGCTACCATATGAATGTTAACTTTATGTGCAGGTTCTTTGGTTATGTTATGGCTCATGAGGTCTCAGGAGCTAGTTGCATTGTAATTAACAGTCCAGGAAAGTGTGACCATTTTCTAGTTGCTGCTAGCATCCCATGTGTCCTCTTCCCTATAGTCAGCAACGGCAAGGAGTTGGTTTTACAATCATAGGATGAAATTTTTAGTGAAAGCCTGGCATGGTGGCACACACCTTTAATCTGAGCACTTGGAAGGCAGAGGAGACAGGTGAATCATTGAGTTTGAGGTTAGCCTGGTCTACATAGTGAGTTCCAAGATAGCCAGAGCTACACAGTGAGACTCTGTCTGAAAGAAATTAATTAAAAATGAAGTCGTTTTGTAGCCAAAGGAGGTAGAATTAGTTAATACTTTGGTTCCCAACTAGTTCTGGAAAGCTTGCAATAGAAAGCATTTTTTGTTTGCTTATTTTTATCTCAGTGCTAGGGACTGAATCTAGTTTTCTTCATGAAAGAGAAATGCTTTACCACTGAGCGACAACCCCAGGACTCGTTTTACTTTTTTTCAGGATTTCAATGGGCAACTGCTTTGAGTTCTGAAAAAGCTGATTCTGTAATCACTCATTTGCTAGAAGTTATGGCCATCATGGGTATACCTACACAAGTCAAAACTGACAATGCTCCATCATATGTCTCTGTTAAAATGAAACAGTTTTTTGCTTATTACAATATAAAGCATATTACAGGCATACCACATAATCCTACAGGTCAAGCAGTTATAGAAAGATCAAACAGAACTCTAAAGGATATGCTAAATAAACAGAAAGGGGTAACAAAACCCCCCAGAAATAGACTGCATAATGCTCTATTAACTTTGAATTTTCTTAATGCCAATGAGAAAGGAACAACAGCTGCAGAGAGACATTGGATAATAGAAAAAACTACAGAATTAAATCAGCCTATATACTTTAAGGATGTGCTGACCGCAGAATGGAAACCAGGGTATGTATTACGTTGGGGACGAGGTTTTGCTTTTGTTTCTACAGGAGAAGATAAGCTGTGGGTACCATTAAAATTGATAAAGGTTTGATTTGAAGAAGAGAGACCTCTTAATTAGAGGAGGTGATAGTTCATCAACCAGCATGAACATCCAATTTAAACTAACTTATACCAGTAACACATGCCTTTCATTTAATCAGATAATAACTTGCCAAAAAGGAACATCCCCAAAATTAGTCTTGGGGAAAGGTTTTTGTTTTTGTCTTTTAGGAGAATGAAGGTTAAGGAATCTGAAGAACACTGGACAAATGAGACAACTGAAGAAAAGGGACAAATCATCTATCCCAGGAAACAGAGTGAAACGGCGTATGGGTATATATTATCTAAAAAAATTTATGTCTTCCTAAATGTTTGTTTCTGCTTTTCTCTAAAAATTTAACACTATTGGTCTTCTAATAGTCCCAGTTCAATAAAAATTTAAAGCTGACTTTGGAGTTGGAGAATGGCTCTCTCCTTCTTTAAACTCAAGCATGTTGTTAAAAGGAAAATGCAAACTCCCTGTATCATGCCAGAAGAAAAGAGCCATCTTCTGCTATGGGACAGGAGAAAAGCCAAATTAATTAAGGGATTATTCTATTACTAATCTCAACTCTTTGATTCTATTCTGATTCTTTAAACTTTTCTTAAAGTATAAATTTTATATGAAAATTTACAAGATTAATATATATATATAGATATATATATATATACATTTTAAACTTTGTTAAGATATGAATGGTCATATAGAGTACTAACTAATTCTAGAAAAAAGGTTTCAATTAGCTGCATATATATGTCTTTGTGTTCGAGTCTCTTACCAGTTTTCTGCAGGAAATCATGGCCAGGCTTAACATCAACTGAAGTCTCCAGGAAGAAGATGGGGCCCCACAACAACAACAATTCCACGTGGACAATAATAATATCACTAAGCTGACAAACATCATCTACAGATCAGCTTTGAACTACAAGGTGCTCAGAGCAATTTTGAGATGGCTAGCTGAGATGATCCAGTCTCAAAGACTACTTGAATAAGGACTTGAGATAAACCCTGAACTTTGGCATTATACACAGACTGGATAATGAAGGATATAGTTACCTTTCCTAGAATTTGACAATTAACCTAAAATTTTTCTTTCAGGATAAAGATAACTTCGCCCATACCCAGCAGGAAGCAATTTTAAGAATACGACACCCACATTCCCAAAGAGGTGGTGTGGGGTGGGTGTTTTTTTGGTCTTTTTAATGGGTTTTGGGTCTGGGTAATTTTCATTGTTTAGGGGGGTTTGTTACAAGTTGTTGTCAAGGGTTAGGAAAAAGGCTAAGCAAAGGAGATTAGATTTAAAAAAAAGAGAAAGAAAGAAAAGAAAAGAAGAAAAAGACAATTACTAGTTTTAAATACTTTACATTGGATTGGATTGCTTCATATTGTATACAAATTATATATATTGAAATTGATATTGTTAGAAAATGCTATATGTATATTTCTAATGGTACTTATACCGTTCATTTAACAATGCAATTTTCTGATCCTTGAATGTTATTATTACCAACTATTAGAATATAAAGAAATGAAAGTTAGTAGTTAGACATTACAATAGAACTTGTAGTCATATTAGATATGTTTTAAAAATTGAGCAGATATATTTTAGACAGGTCATCTTCAAACCCTTCAGAGAACTACAGAATATGGCATTTAAAATGTTTTAATAACTTAGAAAATTTTTCTTTTTTGAGACATGTCGGCTCCTGGCAGTACCAATCTACTTCAGAGAAAATATGGGCATTGAAGAAACTGCATATGGAGTTAACTTTCATTGTGGCAAAAGTTAGCCACTGGACAACAAAGTATCCTCGAATCAACTGCTGACAAAATGGACAGACAGGACATGAAACAAAGGACTACTGATTCTTGCCAAAACAAGTGTGGTTATGGCTTTATCAAAAGGCATCTTCTGAGGCCAGGACAATATGGCACCATCCCTGACGTGGCCTTCGCAATTCGGAAAAGGTATAGTGCCCTTTTCTTCGAAGGCATCTGAACAGGCAGTGAGCCAATGGCTTCTGATGTGCTATGGAACAGCAGCTGAAACAGTTATTCTTGAAGAGTAACTAAGCTCACGCCTCTCAATAGTAGACTGGCATTTGATAGAGGGATGTGGAGAAGAACGGGATGCTGAGATGAAGCCATATATACACAGCCAAGAAGAATGGACAGTTGAATTAAAAAAACATCAACAATTTCCAGAATTTAAAATCCTGAATCATGACATGACACTAGTGGAATTCAGGTGTTTCTGGTACATGGACTGCTCTCACCCAATGTGAGGTTGAACTGTTGACCTTGTGTACATCCTACTTCACAAATGAGTCTGTCAGATATGCTAAGCCTATAGGCTGAAGATGATGCCCCAGCACTGCAGAGAAATCTCAGGCGACTGTTCAGGGAGATGGCTGTTTCTGTCAACTCACAAATTTTTTGGAAGTTGCTTGCATGTACTTTCTGTTTTTATTTTCATTAGCTAATATTATTTCCTTCTTGGGTCTCTGAGGGAGTTGAAGATTAGTTAGTTATAGTTGAAGGTTAGTTAGTTATAGTTGAAGATTAGTTAGGATAGAAAGTGAATTAGATACATTTTGGACTTAACAAAATAGGATAGATAATGAAATTATTTTCTCTGAATTTGTCAAATACAAATGGACTAGACATTGTTTAGACATTTATTACTTGTATATATTGTATATAGTTATTGTACTTTTGTATATAGTTTTTCTTTTGTTAGTTATAACCTTTTTCTTTTTTTCTTTTTATTAAAATAGAAAAGGGGAAATGTGGTGGTATTTTACTTGTACTGAAATGTGATTTTATTTGTATGTTAATAAATAAAGTTGCCTGGGGGTCAGAGCTATTAGAGCCATAGCAAGTGAGTGGCAGCGGTGGCACACGCCTTTAATCCTAGCACTTGGTAGACAGAGCTAGGTAGATCTCTGTGTGTTCAAGGATACAGCCAACATTGGAGACACACGCCTTTAATCTCAATACCATAGAGGACCTGGAGGGCTGTACATACAGGCAGTGACGAGGCAGTCACGTGTTTGGGTTTACAACCAATGAGAAGGCAGAACAGCTAGACTATATAAAGACATACACACAGGAAGTAGGCCCTTTTCGGAGAGCTCTCTTGGCTGAAGCAGGAAGAGTAAGGCTCTTAGCTCTGACCTCTTGGCTTTCTTCTCTGAATCGGCTCTGTTTTTCTTATTTAATAAGACAGTTGGTTACATCTACATTTCCCCTTTGAGTCAGAGTCTCTAAGTTGCCCTAGCTGGTCCTGAACTGACTCTGTAGTCCAGACAAGATTTGAAGTTGTGATTCTCCTACCTCAGCCTCTTGAATAGCTGGGATGCCAGGTATGTACTGCCAGGCTTGGCTCTTTGGGTCATTTATAAGCAGTCTACTCAGTCCTTTATTCTCTTTATATGAGGGAGAGTCCTGGCTTGCCCAGGACTGAGGACATTCTAAAAGCTCCTGTGAGAGACTGTGGTAGGCAGGCATAATCTAGCCAATGTTCTATGACTGTATTTATTGATTACATAAATTGGTACCTTCAGGCACTGATGAAAGATGGTGCTTCTCACCACAGCCTGAATCACTTGAAATCTTTGGCTTGTTTAGAAGCTAGGAAGAGTTTGGAGATTCAAGCTGAATCAATTACCACAAACTTCACTTAATGTTTGAAATTCACAACTACTTCAGGGGAGAAACAGCATCTTCTGCCACTTGGCACCCAATTGCTGATCAAACCAATAAAAAGCAATCTCTTTTGTGTTAGCACCTTCATTTCCTCTGTGAGCTTCTAGGTCAGCTCTCCAGCCTGTTATCCTGGCTTACATCAGGAAAATGTTCTGTGAAAGGCCCAGTGGCAACAGATTTGCAGCCTCCACCTCATCTTCTTCCTCTATTCTTATCCTTTGGAATACTTTAAAGGTGTCTAGATCATTCTTAGTCCCACAGTTGCATTAAAAACAGGCTGTTGGCTAGGTTTTGCCACTGCCCCTCTAGCCCACAGCTACCACTAAACTCCAATTTAAAGATAACTGTGATCATAGTGACATCGACTTGCTGGAGTCCAAAGACAGGAACTGTATGATCTTGGACTTAAACATTTCTATACAATTCCAGCCTTCCAGGTTTGTGCGGCACTGGAGGTAGAACCTGGGGCTTTGTGTCTGCTGGGGGGTGCTCTACCTACTGGGCCACATCCTTTCCATTGCTCCAGTTCTATCTCCTAGAGTTGATCCTTGATGCTGATAACTTTATTTTCACAAAGAGTGAACCTTTGTAAACAACACAACATGACTAGCTACTGCTAGAAAGAATATGCCACTATTGATTGCACTAAAACTAAAATCACTGCATTTGAATTTTTCATTATTTCATGAATGAATTTTCTGACCATTATCAAATGGCTGCCATATCTTAGCACTTTTCTGAGAGATGGAGCTATAGCTGTGCATAAGACAAACTTGTTCCCTCTGCCACAAAGACTGAACACTGGACAACACTGGAAGGCAAGAGTCACAACTGAGGGTCCAGTGGTTTTGGATTCCCGATATTGGCCCCATCTAGTCAATCAATATATGCATTCTGGGGTAGATGGATTGGAGGTATAGTAATCTGGAATGCAGAAGAGAACTTGGATTAAGGAAGAATTTTAGTCATTTGGTTTATTGAATTAACTTACCACTATGCACGTCACACAATTCTCAGATATTTTAGTTAGTCAAGGTTCCAGATGTTTAAAAAGGCAACTTTAATACAATGATCAGAGCCTGTGCTCAGTGATGCTCTAATATTGCTCTAAGAGCTTATTAAGGGATAACTTGTAAACACACCAGTTTCTAGACCTCCTCTTAGAGATTCTGACTAAGGATTGAGCCAGGAAGGTGTATTATATTAAACTCCTCATATAATTCTAAAGTACACAGTCCATGGTGTATACTTTGATAAATAACTGCTTAATATAGAAGGCAAGGGTCTCCTTCTTCCTCAGTCCTTCAAGAACGCAACAGTTGTTACTAGGACCCCACTCTCCAGGCCCACCTTGGACATCCCTTAAGAAGCCTTGGTCTTCTGTCTTATTTGCCTGTACAATTACCCAACATATGCTTCCTCCTCTTTAATTCTGACTAGAGCTGTGTTTGGGTTTTCTTTTCTAAAAAAAAAAATTAAATTAGTCCATTTTATGTGTGTGTGTTTTGCCTGTATGTATTTATGTGCACCAGGTGTGTGATTGGCGTCTGTGCAGGTCAGAAGAGGGCATAAAATCCCCTGGAAATGGAGTTACGTATAGCTGTGAGCCTCCATGTGGGTTCTGAGAATTGAATCCATGTCTTCTGCAAGTGCACTTAACTGCTGAGCCATCTCTCCAGCTGGGCTTTCTTGCTGTATTTTCTTGATTTATGATGTTTTCTTGTTTCTAGTCATGGCTCTTGTTGAATGCTAGATCCCTCAGAAGTTTTCCCAAAATAATGATAAGACAAAGTTGAATTATGCTTACAATGGTCAGGAGAGCCCATCATTGGCAGTGTCTTAGCCTCTTAATGGAAGAACACAGAGCCAGGATGTTCATGAGTGCTTTGAAGTCCAGGCTACATCCACTCCTGTAACACAGGCACTCACTTGATAGGTATGTGGTGATAGCTTTACATTTGTAGATTTTTGAGGTGAGGGATGCCAAGTATCTTGGGATGTGAACTCTTACCTTTTTTTTTTTTAAGAGTTGATGGTCTTTCATGAGATTCTTGAAATAAACACAAAAGTTATTTTCAGCTTTTATATTTCTGGGTAAGAATTTTCTGGAAGAATGATGTCATATTAATGGCAAGGGTGGAATGATGAAATCATATTAGTGTAGACACTGAGTGGGATGTATGAAGATGGTTGGGGCTCCCTTTTTTTAATAAATAAAATAATTCTAGTTATATAGATTTCCTAGTAATTTCTTTATTGATTTAACTTTACTTTCTTTTTTAAAAATTATTTAAATATTTTTATTATATTTATTGACTTATGTGTGGGGTACTTGGGGTGGGGAGGTGCACTCGCCAGGGCATGCAAGTGGAGGTCAGAGGACAATTTTAGGTAGTCAGTTCTCTGCTTCTACCAAATGGGTCTCGGGAATTAAGCCCAGGTCACCAGGCCTGGCACAGGTGTCTTTACCCACTGAGCCATCTGACTCATTACATTTTATATATGTCTCTTACCTTTTCATTTATTTGTCTTTATGCTCCATAAGAGTGCAACCAGCAAACAATAGGCAATATACTGTCCAGGGCTTGATTTATTTTAATTTTGTGTTTGACCTCCATGTTCTTTGTAAGGCTGAGACACATAAAGCACTTCCTCTCTCTTGCTTAATGTGTTGGGAATATGCTCGTCCTTCCTCCCAGCATATCTCATGTCAATGTTGCTGCACATTCCACATTTTTAAAAATAATTGGGACCAGAAATGCCATTCTTTGGCTAAGAGATGGCTCAGTGGTTCAGAGCACTTGCTGCTTCTACAGAGGACCCAGGTTCAGTTCTTAGCACCCACATGGTGCCTCACAACCATCTGTAACTCCAGTTCCAGGGGATTTGACTCCTCTTCTAAGCTCCATAGACACTGCATGATATGGCACACATACATACATGCAGATAAGACACACACACAATAAAATAAAACTTAAAAAGAAATGTTATTATTGTTCATTACTAAAATATATTAGGAGATTAATGGATTCAAAGGGATATTTATATAAGTCATGTGCCATCAAGATTACTATCGTGTTATCTTAGTAAAGTATCTTATTTGAAATGACAGCAAATTTTTTTTAAACAAGTGTTACTTGAAATTTAAAAAAAAATAGAGCAAGCACCTCTTTACAGCTTTTAACAAAATTAAAAGCTTGATTCTGACAATGAAATCGCTCCAAACGGAGGATGGTTCTTCTGGCTTGGACAATCTTGGTCGATACACAGAGGACAACGGATTCCTCTCGTAGTGAGACGCTCGCTCTTCAATCTGCTGCAGCGTTGCTTCCCACTTCCTCATCGTTGGTTCAGAAGCAGGGAGAGACTAAATCTGACCTCAGAAACCTTTCTATCAATGACTACTATGGCAATGCCTTTGTCTTCAATTTTAGCAGAAATCTTTGCAGTGACAGAATCTCATCAGCAAACGAAAAGGAAAATCTCATCACCAAATGGAAGGCAATGGCCACTCCAAGCTCCTCCAGTACTTTGGAAGCCCTCTTACTCCAGCTACTCCCACCTGGAAAGCATCACTTTGCTTTTCCTGAATTCTTCCTCTCTGAGGAGACCCAGAACCCCTTCTGCTCCCTCTGGGTCACCGCTGAGGTGATGCATGTCAGCCAGAGGCCACAGCCAGCCTGTGGAAGCTTTAGCTTTACTTTCATACAGTAAAGTATATGCTTGAATTTGTAGTATTTCCTGGAGTCAGTCAAGATTGAGAAAGTGTACTACTTTTTTTTTTTAAATATGCAAGGTATTTTGTTGGGATATGGTGTTCATAGAGACCTTCTCTTTCTCTTTTTATTTTGAGACAGAGTCTCCTCTACACAACCCTGGCTGTCCTAGAACTAACTCACTGTGTAGATCAGACTGGCCTCAAATTCAGAGGTCTGCTTGCCTCTGATTCCCAAAAGCTGGGATTAAATGTGTGAGCTACCACTCCTAGCCTGACTTCACGTATTTTTGTTTTATTTTATGTGTATGAGTGTTTTATCCACATGTGTGTATGTATGCTATGCCTGGTGCCCAGATAGGATCAGAAGACATCAGATCCTCTGGAATTGGAGTTCATGGCTGTGAGCTACCCTGCAGATGCTGGGAATTGAAGCCAGGTCCTCTGCTCAAGAGGCTGCCCCCACTCTCAGAACCCCGAGTCTGGGGGAAAACCCAGCCACTATGATCTGTGGCTTCCTTAGGCCCCATTACCTGCTTCACCAGTGGTCCTGTGACTCAGCACCCTGGGTCCCGGAAACCTCTATCTGCTCTCTTTCTTGCACAGCTGCATGTAGCCCCTGGGCAACTCCATAGTTCCAGCCACATCCTGCTGCTCTTCCCGCAGAGGCCCAGCCTGGCTGTTCAGCCTGGAGCATGGCTCTCATCTCCAAAGCTTCCTGGGCTCCAGTGTGTCTCAGCTGCTCATCCAGCACTGACACCACGTCTCTGCCCCTGGCAGGAGTCTGGTCTCTACAGTCTCCACTGCTCACTACTGCTCGCCCTTCACCTTTCTCTTGGCACGGAGTCTCTGCTGCTCAGCCTGTCAAGGTTGAATGTAGCTGTCAGCCATATCTTTCCGGCTGTCTGACTGTATTCTCCCTTCATGGCTCTTTCATGGCTGGCAGAACCTCACGGCTAGTGATGGCTCTGCTTTCTCTGGCTCTTGGCATCTGCTGCTTGGGAAGCTGTGATGCTCCATGGGTCCATTGTTGTTGGCAGCTTCTGGAACTTCTGAAGCTGCTCAGTCTGCCAAGCTCAGAGTCTGTTATGGACACTGTTTTCTGCATCCTATGTTGGGAAAAACCTACTCTACTCTAAATTACTTTATTAAACCTTCACCTATAATCCCTCTATTAAACCTTCGCTGTGTTCCTAGACCTAAAGCCTATATCTTACTCTAATATATCTAAGCCTACATTTCCATGACTTACTTCATTTATACTTCTTAAACTTAGATTCTACCGGACTACGTTATAAACATTAACATCTAGAAGAGATCTCTGAACTATTATCACTTTACATATCACATATCTCTTAGAAAAGATTTCTTAGAAGCACTATTTACCAAACTTATATTTAAGAGGAAATTATAGAACTATTAGACTCATTAACAAAACTAACTTACATTAGAAAGAATCTAAAAGATTTTTTAAGACCTAGAAAAGATTTCTAAGCTAAACTATTAACAAGACCAGAAGTACGCAAATCATTTCTAAAGTTCAGAGTTTATAGTAAAGTTCAGAGTTTATAGTCAGCTTTGATATCATTCTGAAAGTTCTCATGACAGTTGGAAACAAGAGCCTGATTTGTCAATGGCTCTCTCAACACTGAGATTTAGTGAGTTCTGTTTCTAAACAGTACTTTATGTATTCCAGATCTTTTATAAAAAGTCTATTAAGAGGTATCTCAGTTTACAGCAAGCTCATAAAGGAAGAAAAGAGGATGAAGAGAAAAGCCTCCTAAGGAACATTCTGTTTCTGAATTGCTCAGGTAGCAATTTTACAACAGTCAATTTCCTTTGATTGTCTAAGTTGGAGTGGGGTTCCACACCTGCATGATTCAGCAGGTTCTCCTGCTAGACTATTGTTGGAGCCGAGCAAGACTGCATAAGAGGATGATTGGACCTGGGTACCAAGTGTCTGAGATGGTCTGTACTTGGCTGTGCTGGGGCGAGGTCTTTTGCTTCACCCCTTGGCATTCCTTTAAAGATCCTTTGGCAGAGACAATCGGGACCTGAAGGATTAGGATCCAGGTCCTCTCCATTCCAATATAATATTTTCCCTCTGCATTAAATTTCCTGTAGGAGAATGCTTAGAGGGTAAAATAACCAAAATGCAAGAGGATATCCTGTGTTTTCTGTTTCTCTCACCTTTATACTTCTAATATTTCCTGTTGCTCCTACTCAAGAGTACCCTGGGGAAAAGTGGGAGTGGGATTGCCCCCCACAGACTATTTGCCTTGAAAGCTTAATGTATTTCTAAGTGTGTGCCACCATTTTCTGGCCTCTGTATCTAGTGGCTGTTCTGTTCTCTGACCCCAGATAAGTTTATTAGGGTGCACAATATTTTGGGGAACACAGTGTCACCACAATATTTCCTCTGATTCTTCCCAGCTTGGGTTCCTAATCCCATAGTTGGAAAATTAAGGAAATAGTTCCTACATCTAGTTGCTTATCTTTATCCTAAATTTTCTTTCTAATATTCCTACTCTATCTTACTTTAAATTTCTTCCTACACTATTTTCCTATATTCTACTTTCCTTAATTTTTATAGATAGAAATTAAGAGAGAGAGAGAGAGAGAGAGAGAGAGAGAGAGAGAGAGAGAGAGAGACAGAGAGAAATCTATGCTGCAGCCTTGTGGCATTTTACTGCCTAACCTACACACCTGAGAATAAAGTATCATGCCTTTACAATTCCTTATCAGCATTCCTCTCACTCTTGACGCCCCCTCATTCCTTTCACTAAGTCCTTGGGTTATTTTGTCTTTGTCCTTGTTCACTGGTGCCATCTGTGGGGGGACCAGCTCCCACATTAATTTACCCCAGGGACTCTTGAGGAGTGAGGGATGAGAGATTTAGATAGAAAGAGGGAAGAGAAACAGATAGAAACACAAGATAGCCTTGCGTGGGCCTGGATCCTTATCCACCTGCCCAGTGCTTTATTCCAAAGGGCTTTTTATAACAATGCTAAGGGGAGAGGCAAAAGGTATCCCCCTTGATAGATACAACCAAGTGTAGACCCTTACAAACACCTGTTACTCAGGCCCATGGTCCAGTCAACCTCTCATGCAGTCCTGCCGGGTAAAGCCAGTAAGAAACCTAGGTGGGCTGCAACAAGAATCAGAGCCAGTGAAAGAAATATGTCTTGGCCTTAGAATTAGAGCCAAAAAGCTAAGAAAGGCCAGTGTAAGAAACACAGTTTGGCTCTGAGAGCAGGGCCATCTGTGTCCCTAACCCACAAAACTAACCAATCCCTGAGCAGAAAAAAACTAACTAATCCCTGGACAGAAAATCTCGCGGGAGGAACTCCACTCTCAAGAGATCTTCTATAAACCACCCTGTCTGTTCAGTTGTGGGCTGTTCTTTCCCACCCTGATAGAAGCAACCACTCTCCTGGACTCCTCCTTTTCAAATAAATCTTTCTCAAGAGTCTTGGGTGTGAAGATCTTCATTCACCAGTGCAGAGAAGAACCTTGCTAAGATGTTCCTTAGTGGACTGAGCAGAAAAACCCTTGGAGAGATGTTCCCTTAGGGGACTGAACAAGATGGAGCAGAACAGAAGAAAACTTTTCTCCAGGGATCGGGAGGAGACTGCTACATTTCTGCAGGGGTTTCCCCTTTAGCAGAGTGAAGCAAAAGAAGCAACATCTTGGGCCAGGGAAGAAGCAGAGCTCTGCTGGGAAGCACTCTTAAGTGGGGGCTGAGCAAAGCTCAGCTGTAGTGGCTCTCCAGGAGAGGAGCAGAATTGCTATATCCTGCGGGGAGACCATCCCCGACCACACCAGGTATAGCCTGACTCCTGAACAATCAGGATACCTTTCCCTCCACAGCTGAGCTGTCCCAGCAGCTCGAGGTATTTCCTGACTCTCTCTAACCATAGGGAATGGGCTCTAAAGAGCCAGTTCCTGTACCCGAGATAAGTGCTGGTCCCATTGCCAGGGGACCCACAAACACATCAAGCCATGCAACTTTCACTCACATTCAGAGGGCCTAGTGCAGTCCCATGCAGGCTCCCCAGCTGTCAGTCCAGAGTCCATGAGCTCCCATTAGCTTAGGTCAGCTATCTCTGTGGTTTTTCCCATCATGATTCTGACCCGCCCCTTGCTTCTATAATACTTCCTCCCTCTCTTCAACTGAACTCCAGGAACTTGGCCAAGCGCTTGGCTGTGGGTCTCTGCATCTGCTTCCATCAGTCACTGGATGTAGGTTCTATGATAACAATTAGGGTAGTCACCAATCTCAGTGCAGGGGAAGGCTATTTCAAGCACTCTCTCCTTCATTGCTATGAGCCTTAGCTGGGGACAATCTTGTGAGTTCCTGGGGTTTTCCCTAGCTGCAGATTTCTCTCCATCCCCCTAATGGTACAGTCTGTCAAGAGATCTCTTTCATTGCTCTCCCTCCCTGTCTCTCCCCCAACTCAGCCATCTTGAGCCCTCATGCTTCTGAGTGATAATAGTGCCTTGATCTGAATTCCAAGTAAAAAAACCACATATTCTTTTTCAAGGGTACAGGAAAACACAAACACTGGCCAGGTATTTGATCTCAAAGAAGTCAATGAAGGCTAAAATGAGGCATCTGAGTGTAGAACATAAAATGAAAAAATCAAAGCAAAAAATCATTCGGAAAGACTCTGTGGGGTTGGAAGTTAAGAAACAAAAAAACCTGTTACATAAGTGTCCAGAGGAGATCACCATGGAGATAACAACTACTTAGAGCTGGGTGATAATGGAAGCCCTATTCATCAAAAACTGCTGAGAAAAAGAACATAGGTCAATTTGAAGATAATTGGGTTATGTGCCAACTCAAAGAGCTAAAGAAAATTGATGAAAGTAAGGTTGAGGACAGAAAAAAAAAGAATAAAATAGAAAACAGAAATAGCAGAAATCAATGAAAGCAAAAATCAGATTTTTAAAAATTTATTCTGTGTGTATGTATTTAGGTACACATGTACATGTGTGTGGAGGCCAGTGGTCAACATCAGGTGTAGTTTTTCAGAAGCTGTCTGCCTGGAACTCACCAAGGAGATGATGCTTGTTGGCCAGTAAGCCCCAGGGATTCCCCTCTCTCTACCTCCACAGTGCTGCAATTTTAAGTGAGTGCCACCATGCTTAGTTTTTTAAAAAAATTATTTAACATGTGTGGGTGTTTTGCTTATATGACTGGGAACCATGCACACAGTACTCTTGGAGATCAAAAGAGGGTGCCATATCTTCTGGGACTGGAGCTAAAAATGGCTATGAGCCACCCTGTTCTTGAAATTGAACCAGGATCCTCTGGAAGAGCATCCAGTGCTTGTAACTGCTGAGGTTCCTTTAGCCTAGTGTTTTAGGCGGGTTCTAGGGATTAAACTCCCATTCTCATGCTTGTAAGGCAAACACTTTACTGAATGAGGAATCTCTGCAACCACAAAATCTGGTTATGTATTAAGATCTTAGGCACATATAAACTTTTGTATATGTGAAATTCTGTCTACCAAGTGTTCTGCCAAAGAAGGGAGAGAAATGTATTTACATTCCTTAGGATGTGTAGTCTGATTTATTATCACATTGTACAGATGTCATACTTTCTTTAGCTCTCACTGCTTGCTGATATTCCAAGAATCAAGAAAATGTTGCCTTTTAAAATTCATATAATTTTCCAAAACATGATAGTCCTGTTATACATTTGAAGCAATTTTCTTTTTTTGTGTAGTGCTGGAGATCAAACCTAGGACCTCATGCATGCTAGGCAAGCACGATACCACTGAGCCACCTTCCTAGCCTTCAAAGCAAAAATACCTGAGGCAAAATGAAATATAAGTGTAAAAGTGCATATTCAAGGCAGAAATAATTTTAAATTTCTCACAGGAAGGTGGAGTAGTGTAGCAGGCTTTGTTTGGGTCACCAACTAGCTCCAAAATCATGACACAGAGACTTATTATTAGTTATGAATGCTTGGCCTTATGCTTGGCCTACTAGCTCTTATAACTTAAATTAACCTGTTTCTCTTCATCTAGCTTTCTTTCATTCTATGTGTCCTATTCTGTGTCTATCTGTCTGGCCCCAGGGATTTCCCTCTTTTTCTCCATCATTCTCTCCTTTCTAGCCTAGATTCCTCCTACTTATTCTCTCTGCCCTCCAGCCCTGCCTATTCCTCCTCTGCCTAGCTATTGGCTGTTCAGCTTTTTATTAGACCAATCAGGTGCCTTAGTCAGGCAACATAAAACAGCAACACATCTTTACATAATTAAACAAATGCAGCATAAACAAATGTAACACATCTTTACATAGTTAAACAAATGCAGCATAAACAAATGTAACACATCTTTACATAGTTAAACAAATGCAGCATAAACAAATGTAACACATCTTTACATAGTTAAACAAATGCAGCATAAACAAATGTAACACATCTTTACATAATTAAACAAATGCAGCATAAACAAATGTAACACATCTTTACATAGTTAAACAAGTGCAGAATAAACAAATGTAACACATCTTTACATAGTTAAAGTAGTATTCCACAGCAGAGTAGAAAGCATGTGTGGCAAAACCAGTGTCCCTGTGTAGTGTGAGGGGTTTGTTTCAAACACACATGAGATCTGGTAGATCATATGTTTCTCTAAAAATTTCAGCGTTCAGGCTTTATTTAGTTTTGGTCTAGTGCCCTGCAGCTGTGTCTACTCTTTCATAGACGAGCTCTGTCCATATCCAGGATGGTGCCACCTGTTTTATTAGTTACTCGTGAACTGTTTGCATAGACTTTTTTATTTGAAGCACTAACGAATGCTAGAGAAAAGCCTGTGTTTTATTGAGTAGTTACATTTATATAGCTGCAGTTTATACTATTTTTATCCTCTATGAAGTTCTAATTTCCTTGTCCAAATTGCTCAAAATAGGTTGCTCTCAAATGCTGTAAAATAAGTAATGAAATGAGTTTTTCAGTCAGATTATGTTAGTAGCCTAATTTAAGGCAATCATCTTAGATGCTAAATCAAATAGGCTCTTTATCTTTCTCTTCCATGCTTTGTAGTTAAGGAAAAATAGTGTTATTATTCTAGAATAGTAATGTTTTGTTCCTTTTCAACTCAAAATGCATACTCTACCTCTTTAATTAGAATTAGCTTTGCTACCATGGAGTTCCAGTCCTTTTGTCTTCAAGGCCAAGCTGTATTTAAGTCATATTAGGGTAAAATTGGCTTTGCTGATCTTTGTCAAAAAGAAGTGGGCAAGACTAGAAATTGTGTTTAGTTAAGGTATTTATTGAACATCTAACTATGCTCTTTTTCTCTTTTTCTTCCCTTTCTTTTTTTCTTTCTTTCTTTCTTTTTTTTTTTTTTTTTTTTGCTTTTGTTTTTTTTGAGACAGCGTTTCTCTGAGTAGACCTTCTGTCCTGGAACTCACTTCACAGACCAGGCTGGCCTCAGACTCAGAGATCCACTGCCTCTGCCTCCCAAGTGCTGGTATTAAAGGCATGTGCTACCCACCACCCGGCTGTATGCTTCCTTTTGTGAACGAAAGATAACCAGAAAAAGTATTTTGCCTATTGAAAGCATGAGTGACTGATGGTGCAAAAGCCAAGCGTCACACTGGATATTTCGACTTTGTCTATAAGAAATGTCAACACTGGAAAGGTTGGATTTGACTCATTCACATGACAAATACTTGGTGAGCACCTATAACACAGGGCGGGATACAACTGTCAAGAATACATAGTGGGGGCTGGAGGGATGGTCTAGTAATTAAAGCCTTATACTGCTTTTGTAGAGGACTGTTCATTTTTCAGGACCCCTGATAGAGGCTCACAATCTCCTGTCACTCCAGCTCCAGGGTATCTGACACCCTCTTCTGGCCTCTACAGGCACCTGTACCCATGTACACATACACACATACATATTATTACAAATAAAATAATAAACCGTAAAAAAATTTTTATTGACTGAGATGTCACCTAGTTTGTGACTGCTCACCTTTATAATGAGACGCTGGCAACTCAGTCTCCCCTTCAAACTTCATGTCTAGTTCTCATTTTCTTGCTATTTCCACCACATCTGCGGCTATTTACTCCACCGAAGTTTGGAACCCCCCCAGGCCATGCATCAGATTTGAAGTCAACTTTTTCCAAAATCCTCCTAGTGTTTCGTATCTTGATCACCTCTCATGAATCACTAATGATCTAAATGCCATTCAGAATGAAAAACTCTTCCCAGAAGAGTTTCAATGGAGATTTCTCAGATACATTAGAGGAATCACAACCTCTGGCAGCCATAACCTTACAAAAGACTTAAGAAAGTCTTGACAGTCAGAATTTTTTCCTTTCTCATGGGCTGTTGTTGTGTTAGAGATGTATAAACAAGGCTAACCTCACTGTATATCTACATTGGAACTCTTGGATAACCAGGTGTATTATCAATGGTTTAAAAGAAGTCTTCTTTTCTGAGCAGTAGGTATCAACAGTGGGCTTGAAATATTAACTAAACCATGCTATAAACACACTCAAGTCGTCCAGACTTTGATGGTCCCTTTATAAAGCAGGAGCAGAGTAAGTCTAGGATTATTCTTAAGGCTGTAGGATTTGGAGAATGTTAAATATGTGTTGACTTCAACTTGAAGTCACCAGCTCCATTCATCCCTTACTAGAAAGTCAAGCTATCCTTTGAAGCACTGAAACCAGCCATTTTATTAACCATTTTCTAGTTAGAATGTGACTTAACTAGTCATTCTTCTTAAAGTCAAGAAAACCCTAGATGACATCTTTGTCTGCTGGACAGCTGTTCCATATACACTGGAATCTGGTGCTTACCATCATCTTCATCATTCATTTTAGCCAGATCTGGATGCTCACTGCATTTCTGGCACCAATATCTGCTATATCACCTGCATTATCACGTACGGAGATAAATTTTTTCCCTCATCAACCAACATATTACAGCCTCCAATTCTCTCCCAAAGCTTCCTTACCTCCCCCAGCCTTCATATAATTAGAGGGAGTTGGGACCTTGCTCTGTATTTGTCTTGGGCTTAAAAGAATGCTGTGGTTGGCCAGATCTTCTATCCATATCACTGGAGCTTTCTCCATATCAGCAGCTGTTTTTGGTTTTTATCCCTCACATGTTCCCTGGAGCCCTAAAGACTTTTCTTTTGTATCTACAACTTGGCTATTAGTGCAAGACACCTATATTCCATCCTATCCCAGCTTTTTATCTACTTTCTTCTCAAACTTAATCATTTTAAATTTTGATTTAAAGAGAGAGAAGTGTGGTGCTTTCTTTACTTTTACACTTAGAGCCCACTGTAGGGTTATTAACTATCCAGATAACACTATTGTTTTTTTCTCATGGAATAGGGGCACAGAGGAGAGGAATGACTACCTGACATCAGGCAAGGGGCACAGACTGGACACACAAACTTTGCTAAGCTTGACATCTCAGACAGATGAGTGTGGTGCCTCCAAAACAACTGCAGTAGTCACGTCAAAGATTTAGTCTCAGATCAGGGTACTTGCTAGAAGAACAATGACAAAAATAGTATGGTAATTACCAAAATGTGGCACAAAGAGAGCATACACTATTGGAAAGCGGTACTGGTAGATTTGTTTGTAAATATGTAAAAATCATAATACCTGTGATGTGCATTAAAGCAACCTGCACTAAGTGAAGATATGCCTCCATCAGAAGGGGAAAGATGCCAGCAAAGATCTGAAGAAAAAATGCTGAGAATTTTTCAAAATTAAATATAAGCACTTAACCATAGCTCTTGAAGTTCAGAGAACAGGAAACAGGATAAATACCAAAAAAAAATCTCCTTTGAAGCATCTCAAATTCAAATGGAAAAAGAACTTCGAAAACCAAAGATAGGAAACATCTTGAACAAAGTCAGACAAGAATAAAACAACAAGAACCATAAACAAACAAACAAACAAACAAACAAATAACAGGATCCTAAACCCTTCACAATCTTAAGTTATTTCTAGAGAAGAAAGGATAAGAGCTAGTTGACCCACTTTTTAGAAACTACAGAAACAAGAAAGTAGTTGAAAGAAATATTTAATGTGTTGAGGGTAAGAGGGAGGCAGTGAAATTCCCCTTTAAAATCAAAGGAAAAATAAAAGATATTGTCAGAAAAACTGGGAGAATTTATGGACACTAGATCTATTTTGTAAGAAATGTAAAATAAAGTCATCAGGAGAAAATGATTTAGATAAGGAATTTGGATATAATTAAGCAAAAGTATAAGAGAATAAATTAAGATAACATAATTTTGAAAATTTCTTTCTTAAATTTAAAATTTTTATTTTAATGTTTTAGAGATTCATTTGTTTATGTATGAGTACTCTACCTGCATGTACATCTGAATTCCAGAAGAGGGCATAAGATTCCATTGTAGATGGTTGTGAGCTACCATGTAGTTGGTGGGAATTGAATTCAAGGCCTCTAAAAGAGCAGCCAGAGTTCTTAAGCACTGAGCCAACCCAAAAAATTTTTATTCTTAGTTGACCAAACAGATGATGTTAAAATTAGTAATCCAACAGTGTGTCCAGAAAATAGCTTATAAATATGTACATGGATGACAGTGTTAGAAGGGACAGAAGGAAGAATGAAGATGTTATAAGTCACTTGAACTATTTGAAAGAGGGTGTGGACAAGCTATAAATGTATCCTGAAGATTTAAGGAGAGCAGCTGTAGAAAAAATTCTTAAAAAGTATAGTCAATATAGTAAGAGAGGAGGAAAAACAGAATCATATAAAATGCTCAGTTACCAAGAGAAGGCAAAAACAGTACAAAACAAAAACAAAACACACAGAAACAACGAAGACCCCAGTACCCAGCACAATGACAGAAAGTATAACAGAGATACTGGTAGATATTAATCTGCATTAACTACCTTTAGCATTGCTGTAACAAAATACCTGACAAGAGCAATTTAAAGACGGGTTTATTTTTGCTCCCAGTTCAAGAGACTATAGTCAGCCATGGTAGGGAAGTCATGGTCGTGAGAGCTGGAGGAGGCAACTGGTCATACTGTTTGTAGTCAGAAAGCAGAGGGAGATGAATGCTGATGCTCAAATGCCTTCCTTCTTTTCTCCTTTTTATCCCATCTGGAATCCCAGATATTATGATAGTTCCACTCACCTTCAAGATATGTCTTCTCGCCTCAGTTAAACCGCTCTAAAAATACTCATATGGATACCATGTGAGGTATACCACCCAGAGGTATGTCTTCTAGTTGATTCCAAATCCAGTGAAGCTGGCAATGACGATTGACCAGTACATAATCTAACTACATCAATAATCACCGTAAACACCAAAAGTCTAGATATACCAACTAAGAGATGATTGATGGCTTTGAGTAGATAAAAAAAAAAAAAAACCAACAAGATTCAATTGTAGGTTGTCTAAAAAGAACCAGCTTTAAATGGAAAGACACGGATGAAAAATAAAGGGCTAAAGAAAAATATATCACAGGAAATAGAAACCAAAAATGTTGTCTGGAAGTAGAGAAGCCATCTTGTGGTCCTAAGCATGCAAACTCCTTGGGTCTTAGGTAAATTTCTCATGTACTGCATCCCCAGACTTTGTGTCTCCATCCTTGCTATGTTATAAGAAATACCTAGTGTGGTTGGGTTAAGCACAAAGCCTTACCAATCTTTAATGGACACTGCAGGAAAAATTTATCAGCAATTTTCTTTTAGAAGTTTCAAATATTTTATTTAATTCCACAACAGTATTTTTAATATAAGGAACCTAAGACTCAGAAATAAAGTATCTAGCCTAAGGTTATATGGCTGTACATTATATGGAGGAGCTTGATTCTCAACCCAGTCTTTGAACTCCCATACCCCAAATAAGCATCACCATCATTATGGAGTTGATATTACTTTTGGTTCATTAACATTTTGTGGTAGAAGTGGTTAATGAAGATATGCATAATTCATTGTTGTTGCTTTTGTATTTTCCTTTTCTTTTCTTTCTTTTTTTTATTTTTATTTTTTGAAACAGGTTCTCACTAGGTAGCCCTGGCTGACCTAGATCCTGATATGTAGCCCAAACTGGCCTTGAACTCAAGAGATCCACCTGCCTCTGTCTCCTGAGTAAGTGCTGGGTCCTGGTCATAAATAATTCTTTAACATAACTTTCAGTGAACATGAGCTCTTGCTTTTATTTGGGATGCAAAGTTTTAAGAAATGAGAAAGGACACAAGCTTTTCCTTTTTTTTTCATAACCCCAAAGCAAGAGTCAAGAAATAGTCAAGTATTCACTTGGCCTCTATGCATGGTTGTCAGTACAGGACACCAGTTGAAATAAAACCACAAAGCAATGAATATAAAGCTTTAAAAAAACCTTTTATTTCAAGTTGGAGAGATGGCTTAGCTATTAAAAGCACTAACTTCTCTTCCAGAGGACTTGGGTTCAATTCCCAGCACCCACATGGCAGCTCACAGCCAGCTTTAACTCCAGTCCCAGGGGATCTGACACCCTCTTCTGGCCTGCATGGGTACTGCATGTACATGATGCACAGATATACATGCAGGCAAAACACCTATATAAAAATAATAAATAAAGAAAATATTTAGAGAATTAAAAAAAACCCTTTTATTTCTCTCCATTGTGAGTCTAGTTAACAAGATGTCATGATGCTAAGCCCAAGAAATGTGTAATTGGGAAAGATCTGGGGAGGTTGGATCAGAGCAAGGGAGTGCACTTACTTGGAGAAACATCTTGAAGGCTCATAAAGAAGAAAGATTACAGGCTGTATTTATGTGTTTTTTGTCAAAGGTGGGTGAGTCCAAATGGCTTGCACTATGAAGTTGTCTTGTAAAAGTTTCTGGAATGTATTAAATTCAAGATCATGGGTTTTTGTTTTTTGTTTATGACAATTACCTTTGTTTTAAATGGAGAAAATCATCTGATTTGTTGAGAACCTAATTTGCTCACGCTTCACCCCCACTTTATCAATTCACTGTGATCTCAGAATAAAAGGCTTTGGGAAGAGCGGAACTTAGGTTTTCTTTTGTCTGGGTGGGTGGGTAGATAATCAGAGTCCAAAAGTTCTACTCCAGAGGTTATAAGTGGTCTCTGAATGTCGCTTCAAGTGAGCCCATTTATTATTAAGTTGATGTCCATAGTTCACAATTTACTCACAAATTTATTTCCATCACACGGATGCAGTAGTGACTTCTCATTTTGCAACTGCGACGTTACAACTGACAAAACAACTTAAAGAAGAACTTATTTCAGCTCTTGTTAGGGTGCATTTCATCAAGACAGATGAGGTATTTTAAATTCATTGTATTTAAGATTGATTTTAGCTGGGCGTGGTGGCACACGCCTTTAATACCAGCATCCGGAGGCGGAGGCAGGTGGATCTTTGTGAGTTCCAGGGCAGCCTGGTCTACAGTGCGAGTTCCAGGACAGCCAGGGTGAAGCAGACAAAACCCTGTCTCAGGGGGGAGAAAAGGAGCTTACTTGTATTTATATGTATAAGTGTGTGTATTTAAGAATGTAAAAAAAAATTCTGCTTGGGGAGAATGCTCTTGTGTTCCTTTGGTGTCATGCTCTACTTGGGCTAAGCGTGACCCATTGTCCACCACCTTCTGAAGCATACGGAGGCTACCTACCTCAGATGGTGACCCAGAGTTGGCAAGAAGTCTCTGAAGGCTCCCTATCTCAATGCCACCAGGGCCGCGGGGGGTGGAAATCTAGGTATTGTCCCTACCTCAGATGGAGATGGAGCTGGGGATGAAGTCTTCAAGCAATGAAGGGAAAACGATTTGGGGCTGTAATCTTGGTGCGCTCCCTTCCTCAGATGGCCACGGTGAGCTGGGCCGAAGTAGTCACCGGGAGCTGCACTAGAACTGTAGGCAAGTGCTGTCCCTGGGAAGGAGAACCCGAGGAGAGGTTCTGGTATTCGCTGGCTCCCTACCTCAGACTGAGATTTCCAGCTGGGGCCGAAACCTGGTTTGGACCTCACCTCAGATGGCCACAGTTTGTGCTCACCCCTCAGGCCGCTGCCCAGGAGCTAGAATTGCAGTTGAATTAGAGGTTGGCTCTTCCTCAAGTGGAGACAGACCAGGGCGTTGAGGCTGAAGTCTCGGGAGGCTTGCTGACACCTGACCCGGAAGTCTTGATGCTCCTTCCAGCAACCGGAAGTTGGGGAAATAAGTACAAGGACCCGGAGCGAGTTGCTGTGGATCTGCACTCCTACCCCAGACCGCCGCGGATGCTGGGCGGGCTCACAATCTCTGATGTCAGATGCGGAGGTCGCGCCCTACCTCAGAGGCCACGAGGAGTTTGAGCGGAAGCCTTGGCAGGTTCCCTTCCTCAGATGGTGGTGGGGTGTTGAGGCTGAAAGATCAGCAGGGTCCCTGCCTCAGATGGTGGTGGAGTAGGTGTTGAAGTCTCAGGGCTCTCTCTACCTCGGATAGTGCTTGGAGCTGTGGAGGACCCATGGGAAGATTCTCTACTTCAGATGGGATTGGGTATCCACCGAAGTACGGGCAGAAAGGAGTTGCAGAGTGTGTTGGAAGCCTCAGTTGGCTTCACACCAGTAGTTGGGGGCTCAAAAACGTATGTTTTAGAGGTATACCAAATCATTTAAAACTTATTTTTATTATTTTTAACTGTATGTATGTGTCTGTGTGTGAGTGCAGGTACCCACAGGGGCCAGAGGTGTCAGGTTCCCTGAGCTGGTTGTGAACCTTCTAATGTGGGTGTGGAGAGTCAAACCCAGGACCTGGAAGAGCAGGCCACTGACCCCTCCATCCCTCCATCCCCAAGTGGATACCAAATTATAAATCATTGTGAATAGATTGCATACAGCGACCTTGAAAAGCAAGTGGACATGCTTTGCACATACGTCTTATTTAGTGTTGAGTCAAAGGAGGGGTTACATGGAATAGAGCAGGGACGGGTCTAGGGTGACTACTCTGTGTCTGTTCAAATATCAAACAAAATGTAGCATATGAACAGATTTTTTCCCCTTTCTTTAGGTACTAGAAATGAACCCAGGGCCTCATGCATGCTAGGCAGGTGTTCTTCCATTGAGCTTTATCTCCATCCGTGAAGCCTTTTTCTAAAGATAATTATTTAGATAATACTCAATAGACCAGTGGTTCTCAACCTTCCTAATGCTGCGACCCTTTAATACAGTTCCTCATGTTGTAGTGACCCCCAACCATAAAATTATTTTCATTATTACTTCATAACTGTAATTTTGCTAGTTATGAATCATAATATAAATATCTGATATGCAGGATATCTAATATGTGACCCCTGTGAATGGGTTGTTTGACCCCCCCAGAGAGGTCTCGACTTACAAGTTGAGAAATGCTGCACTAAATAATCTTTAATTTCTAGAAGTCTTGCACAGTTTCAATTGAAAATTTGTTTTTTTCAAATTCGCCATAATTAAGTAAAATAACTGAGATTCTAATTATATACAGTGACATTTCATTAATAGCATCCTGCTTGCTTGCACCATTGACTGTCAGTAAGGAAAACATGGGTACTGGACTTATATTGCTCCTATAGCAATTCAGTGGGTGATCACCAAGCACCTTAGGCCATTTTTCTTCATGTAAACTTAGATAGCAGTTAGCCAAATATCATCTTACTTTGTATACTAGGAAGCCAAATTATTAAGTATCACAGTTCACACCCAGTTTGTAGAGGTAATTATCAGTGAACTAAATGTAGTCCAGAGCTAAAAATCATGGATTCTGCTCCCTTCTCCCAAGCCCCTTGCTCTTATGCCATGTGCAGAACAGATCAGGGTGTAGGTAAAGATGAGAAGGGCGAGGAAGGTCTGAGGACTTTGGCACTGCTTTCCTTGCTGCCCCCTCCCCCGAAAGGCCTCTTCACATGTGATGCATAAAGTTTGATTGGATGACAGAACTGAGGGCTAAGGAAAGTTTCTAACGACTCACAAGGAGTGGTATTACTGTGCTTGCTGTGAGAGAGATGTACTGTTTTTTGGTCTTATTACTGTCTAGTACTTTGCACTAATTTGAGTTATTTTTGCTTTGAATAATTTTCACTTAATTTAGGGACAAAGTTGCCGTTGCTCATTTTGCTTTGATTTATAAAATTACTTTCCAATTTATTTACATATGCTTTTGGATTGACTGGCATTTACCTATTAGGTTTTAACTTGACTATTAGTTAAGATTATCTGATGGGATTATTTTCTAAGAAGCGGGTGACATACCTACTAGATTGGCAGGGCTAGAACATGAAAGAACTAAATAAATCTTTTTGAATGAATAAATGAATGGAAATTTTAAATATGTTTTATAAATTCCAATTTCTTTCTTGAAATTGCAATGCTTCTATCTAAGTTTTTATATTTGGTTTTATGTGTTTAATCTTTGTTGTTTGAACTCCATAAGCCCTTAAATCTTTCAACTCTGAGTAAATGGTTTGACTTAAATCACTTTCTAGTTTCTAAAAGCAGTAACACAAATTAATCTAATTAGATCTAACTAATCCATTATAATTTAAATGTTGGTATTAGTGAAGACCAAAGTCTTAGGCTAATTTATTTATTTTCACCAATGATCTTTAAGTTCTTGAAACAGGCCCTTGGGGATAGCTAATCTAAAGCAGGTTGTTTTAAGTCCGCTCATCACCATGCCCCTATTTTCTTATTTCTGTTAGAGCACTGTAAGATCAGCAGTTTTAACACATTGACCTCATGGTAAAGTTGTCCAAAGAATTTACACCAACTGCCAACTGGGAAAATTCCTGACATAAATATACATACATACATACATATATATATATATATATATATATATATATATATATATATATATATATATATTGAGAAAGAAGGACTGTACTTCAGACACTGGGAGCCTTTGTCAAATCCTAGGTGGTGATTCCTTGATGTTCAATAGATGCAGTGCCTAGGAGGCTGTGGCTAGCCTGCCATCTCTCCTCATCTCAAGGTTGATTTATAGGGAAAATAGAAGCAGTTTTCTGGTATTAACATGCTAGGATTCTGGTATCTGGTTTGCTTCCTGTTGGGGTTTGTATGGAATGAGCTGAGAAGCATGCTGGTTCATCTGGGCTTCTGTGATTAAGCTGATTGAGAATCTATCTGTTCTCTGTTTAAAGCTCTCTTGGTAGAAAGTCAATTTTTTCACTTCTTACTTTACTAAGCAAATATCTACTATCTATCTGATATGTGACAATCCCTATTCTGGGTTTTGGATTTTAACAGGAAACAGACAAAGAATTGTGTTGCAGTGACACAGAGGAAAAAGAAGCAAAAATGGGCAGTGTGCTCTTGACATATGACACATGCTGCAGAGGGAAAGTACAGGAAGAGCTACTGTGTATGCTGAGGGTTCTATTTCTAAACTGTGTCATCAGAGGACCTACTGGAAAGTGTGACATTTGAGCAAAATCATGAATAGGTGAGGGATGAGTCACTGAATTAATTTTTAGCAATGTCCTCATTAGGTGGTTATTAATTTGGAATAATAATTTAGCTTTTAGCTGTAGCAGGAATCTTAGAGAGTCTTATTAATAAAATCAAACCTGAGGCCAGTTATTGGGGTCAATGCTGGAAGGTCAGAGAAGCAGAACAAGCCACAGCTACCTCACCTGGCGGGATCCTCAGCTGATCCTGTTTCCTCAGACTGGATGCCTCTGAGTCCTCATCCAGAATGAATCTCAGCTGAACTGCTGCTTAAAAGCCTGAAAGCTTAACCAGCCAAATGCTTCTAGTTTCTGGTCTTCACGCCTTATATATCTTTCCTTTCTACCATCACTCCCTGGGATTAAAGGCTCGATTTCTGGGATTAAAGGTGTGAGTCACCATGCTTGGCTGTATCCTTGAACAGATGGATTTCTGCCTCTGGAATGCTAGGATTAAAGGCATGTGCTACCACTGCCTATCCTTGTGTTTAATATTGTGGCTGTTCTGTCTCTGACCCCAGATAAGTTTATTAGGGTGCACAATATTTTGGGGAACACAATACCACCACATTTAGCCAATTCAGAATATATATGTAACATTTTTCAGGATGATGAAAATGCATAAGAAAATTTCCCAGATGCAGCTCAAAGCTTTAGTGACACGTGGAGAATAAAATCCTGACCGAAGCTTCTGGAAAGTGTCTTTGGAGGCAATGCCTCACCAAAAGGAAGGCTTCTCCTTGTCTATGTGTTGGGGAAAGCTGAGGCCTTGTAAATTAGATACAGTAAATTACAGTTAGATACAGTAATTTCTCTCCAAGACTTTTTATTAGTGACATAATTCTAGTGCTCATGAAATTGCTAATTTCAAGGTCCACTATTTTTTCAAAAATATTTACTTATTATGTATACAGTGTTCTGCCTGCATGTATGCCTGCATGCCAGAAGAGGGCACCAGATCTCATTATAGATGGTTGTGAGCCACCATATGGTTGCTGGGAATTGAACTCAGGACCTCTGGAAGAGCAACCAGTGCTCTTAACCTCTGAGCTATCTCTCCAGCCCCCTACTTTTTTTTTTAAATTATTTTAATTTTAACTTTTTTTAAACTCAAACTTACCAAATAGCCTCAATTATTTTATGTCAAAGGAGTAAACAGCACTCTGACATCATAAAGATGACAGCTAAGCAGGGAGACAGGTTAGTTGGTAAAGTACTTGTTGTGACACATGAAGATCTGATTTCAGTTCTTGTACTTCACATAAAAAACCTGGGTATGGGGGGGCTGGAGAGATGGCTCAGAGGTTAAGAGCACTGGCTGCTCTTCCAGAGGTCCTGAGTTCAATTCCCAGCAACTACATGGTGGCTCCCAACCATCTGTAATGAGATCTGGTGCCCTCTTCTGGACTGCAGTCATATATGCTGTATACGTAATAAATAAATAAAAAAAATCTAAAAAACTTGGATATGGTGGTGTTCATTTCTAATCCCAGTCCTAGGGAGGCAGAGGCAGAGGCTCACTGGCCAGCTAGTCTAGCTGAACAAGTGAGCACCAGGCCAGTGAGAAATGCTGTCTCAGAAAACAAGTTCAATGGCTCTTGAGGCGTGACTACTGAGGTTGTTCTCCCCCACCCCCGCCACATATATGTGTTCATACACACACACACACACACACACAGTTCCTTCCACAAGATTGTCTGGAGGAGACATTTTCATTTTCAATGAAGACGTGTATAACAGTGTTCATAGTGAACTGGTTTTTTGTCTGTCTTACACAAAGCATTGAATTAACACATGCCAGTATTCACTTTCACACCTACTACTGCCTATACTTATTTAGAAATTATTTTATGTCAGTAAATGATACAAAGTTCTTTGCTGTCCTGCAGTGTTCATTTTACAGAAGCAGACATATGATAAACAATAATTAAAATAAAAATTAAATTATCTCCAGGCATAGTGGCACATGCCTTTAATCCTGACTCAGGAGACAGAGTCAGGAGAATTGCTGTGAGTTCGAAGCTGACCTGGTCTATGTAGTGTGTTCCAGGTCAGTCAGGGATACACAGTGAGATCCTGTCTGAAAAAAAAGTAAATTATCTAATAGGGAATAAATATTTGTGATTAAGCTACCAAAAAGACTGAAAAAGGAAATGAATAATATATTTTCAGTTTATCTCTAGAAAGTGGAGTGTGTGTGTATGTATGAAAATATATTTACATATGTATTCATAGACCACACAGATACACACACACACACACACACACACACACACATTGGCCAACTTATTATATATACATATATAACAACAAAATACACCTATATTGGCAATGAAAAATGTAAATCAAATTCATATCCCCAAAGCATAAAGGTTCTGTGAATCTAGTACTCACATCTGCAACTTTTTCTCTTCCAAGTTGGAAATAGTCAACAGAGTATGGACATAGTTTAAATCTCAATCCTGACTTCTGTGTACCCTTAGGCAAGGCAATTTATCTCTCTGAGCCTCAACCTTTGAATCAATAAGATGGTGATAGTATCTATCTTTGTATTATTACTATTATTATTACTACTACTATTTTGGTTTTTTTAAGACAGGGTTTCTCTATGTGCTCCTGGCTGTCCTGGAACTCACTCTGTAGACCAGACTGGCCTCAAACTCAGAGATCCACCTGCCTCTGCCTCCTGAGTGCTGAGGTTAGTGTGCACTACCACCACCCAGCTGATAGTATCTATTTTTAATGATTATTGTGAAGATTGTGAAAGTCATTGCATGGAGTGAGGATTCTTCATAATAACCACATAGTTGGTGCTTATATAGAGCATTTCAAAGACTTTAGTATGCAGGATGATGTTTCATGTGCTGGCACAGCTTAGCAAATAAAACCAAATTTCCTATTTTGTATGTTTCAAGAACTACTCCACAAATGGGAAGTTTTGTAGTAATATGTAGTTGAAAGATTTCCTGTGTCCCACCCAGCCTGTGGTCAGGACAAATGCCACTTATAAAATAATCACTCAGAGGCTTAATATTAATTACAAACTCTATGGCCTATGGCTAAGGAATTCTTGCTAGCTAGCTCTTTCATCTTAAATTAACCCATTTCTATTAATCTATGCATTGCCACGTGGTCGTGGTGTTACAGGTCTGCTGGCATGTTGCTCCTTGAGCGGTGGCTGGTGTCTCCCTTACTCTCCTTTCTCCTCTCACTATCTTCCTTGGATTTTTCCCACCTGGCTCCACCCTGTCCTGCCATACGCCAGTGCAGCTTTATTTATTAGCCAGTGGGAATAACACATATTCACAGCATACAGAAAGACATCCCACAGCAGTAATGGGATGTAGAAGATATGAAGTCTGCTAATTTTGCAACCAAATATACTGAACCAGAGAGAGCTTATGTAACTTCCCACAAGGTCAGCTAATTAATGTCAGAATGTGACCCAGCCACTGTGGGTCCTGCAGTGGGCCCTGTTCCTACTGTGTTTATTGGAGGAGGATACTGAACATCTTTGCCCATGTATCTTGGAATCTTCTGCCTTTCTTAGGACATATGTAAAAAGTTAAATTCAAGACATTTATGTTCAGGATAGATTGACAACTTATTATTAATTTTGTTATGCTCATCTGTCCTTAGGTTAGCTCACTTAGCCTGAGACAGTTATCACAGTAAAACACATTGATTTTTAAGAGTGAACATGCAGTCATCCTGGCTATCTTCTATCAATTATCTTTATTCAGAATCCAGTTAGCTGCCTCTAGTAAAGGTTGTTATTTGCTGGACTCAGTGATTTATCACCATTAGAAGCAGACTGTGAGCTCAGCCTGAAGCCTCCAGAATGGGGCAATTCAAAGTTGAGGTAGTCAGGAGACTGCCTTTAGCTCAGAAGCCCAGGACTAAGCTGCCGGGAAAGGAATGCAGAAGAGAACTTGAGGGGCCTTAACTGTTGGTAACCTAACATGTCAGTAATCATATCTGGTGCAACCTTGTAGTCCCTCCAGAAACTGAGAAATGGATTTGGTAGAAGGACAAAAGCAAGTGGAATGTCCTCAAGTAGGAGATTGCCAATAGTAAATGAAAGCCAAGGAATTGAGCATTTTATTTCCTCAGATTTCATTGATAAATGGGAGGTGCTGTGAGATCTGCTTTACTGTGAGACTGGGTTTACTGTCAGGCATATTTTATGAGGGGGAAACTTGAGGTATATATTAGCCTTTATTAATATACAATGAAATAAGCAGCACTCCCTTGCTAAAACCCATTTCTGCACCACTAGCAAATGTTACACAGAAAAGACCTGCTGTGAGTATATGGCCACTCAGAATAAAGACTTTGGATGATCTTTTGCAAAAGGTTAGCTGTCCTAAACTGAATTGACTGAAGGAAGATCATCAAGCACCAGTACTCAGATTCTCATTTCTCTTGCTGCCCTTGACCTTTTTTTCTCAGTTTCTCCAAACCAGACTTCAACATTGTAGAAGAATGGACCCAGTTCCTCGATGTTATTCTCAGTGTGTTCTTTGAACGTCTCTTTAGACTACAGTTCTTGCTGCACTTTATTCTTTTTGTTCCTGAGGACAGCCCAGAATCTTTCTGTGACTTTATGGTTCACAGAAACTGAAAGAGCCTATAAACCAGAAAATACGGTGTTTAGACATTAACCTTCACCAATGGTAAAGAGAATATTGGGATTATTCAGTACACACATAGAAGCTTCTTTTCCTCCCCCAATAACCTACTTTAGAAAAATAATAATATCAACTATAAATAAAATAAAAATGGCCATGGCATAGCTATTTGGAAGACAATCTACTCCTAACTGACCTTTCTTTTCAGGGTTGGATTTCTGAGTGGTGTTCATGGGTATTTGCTGGAGACTCATGTTAGTTTCCTTGTGGAGATCAAGTAGTAAACAGCTCATCACTAATGGGATGACAGCAGATAATGTACGCAATTCCTATACTAAGCCAGAATTTCTAAATGGCTTATGCATATTCATGAGGCTTTTATCACAGAATGTTATTTAGTGGTTTTTGTTTGTCATCCACCATTTCTCTTTGTTATAGGTCTTTGTGTGGAAGAAGCTGGCTGTGGAATAGTAGATTGTCCTGTACATACACAAGTGGATGAGCTGTTAGGACTGCCTACAGGTAGGCATCTAATTTTTGCATCATTCTTTGTATATTTTCATGGAAGTAAACTTTTGAAGACTCAGTATTTTCCAGTTGTTTGATGAGAATCACAATAAGAACTTGGAGTTGTTCTGAAAAAAAGTGTGTATGTTTTAGTTTAGGGTTTCTATTGCTGTGAAGAGACACCATGACCATGGCAACTCTTATAAAGGAAAAACATTTAATTGGGGTGGCTTGCATTTTCAGAGATTTAGTCCATTATCATCATGGTGGGACATGGTGCTGGAGAAGGAGCTGAGAGTCCTACATCTTGTCCCACAGGTAACAGAAAGTGGTCTGAGACACTGGATGTGGCTTGAGCATGTATGAGACTTCAGAGCCTGCCTCCACAGTGACACACTTCTTCCAACAAGGCCATACCAACTCCAACAAAGCCACACCTCCTAATAATGCTATTTCCTATGAGCTTATGAGGGCCAGTTACATTCAAAGTACCACAGTGTAACACTGAATACAAATGAGTGTTCAGTGGGTATGTTGGCAACAGTACCTCACAGAGCACCAGACCTGCATTAGGGGACTAAGTTTATCATTATATTACAGTCACTTTCAGTGAATACTTGTTTCTACACTATGTCCCATGCATGGCATTTGGATTCTGGACAATAGTGAATAATATACAAACAGCAGAGCTCTTGGCTCAGGTGTCAATGATGGTGACCACTGAAGGCAGGGAACAATACTGGGTTCTGATTTAAAAGACCGGGATGTGTCACTTGTTTGGAAAGCTTGGTGGAGATGGCTTTTGTGTGCCCTATGGCTGGCATAACATGTCTAGGTTGGGTTTTACATCCTTTTAACAAAGTCACTCTTCGCTTTGTGATTCTTTGCTGCCTAACAGTATTATCTGTTTCACATGTCTTTGGTAAAGCCATGCTTCTGGATAACCATTTTGTGCAAAGTGGCCTGTAGCAATAGCTTTCTCTGAAGCCTTGTGGGAATGAAAAGTAGAAAAAAAAGTACAGAATAATACATGCAATTTTAAGTAATTTTTAGCGAGACGATGCTATTCATATATAGAAGGGCAATGCCATTACACCGGTTCTTGGTCTTGTGAGTTTGGTCCCAAGGCTATGTCTATAGTGACACGTTTTCTGTTTAGTTTCCTTTGATCCCACCTGTTGTATAACTGGGCTCTCAGCAGAACTTCTGTGGGCATTTTACTGACTGTTCATTTATAGTTGTTGGGGCTCTGATCTGGCTGCTTGCTTCAATTGTTGTCAGTTGCTCATAAAATATCCTGTGAAGAAAAAAAAAACCATCAGTTCCTCTCTCTCTCTCTGAAATGTCTCCCCAATAAAGCTAAAGATGTCTTCTGCTTAAGAATTTTCCAGCGTCATGGCATACACAAATGTTATTGTTCGCACCATGTTTACTTGAGTTTTGGGGTGTGTGTTGGGAGTATCTTATTTTTTAATCTTAAGCTCCTGAGAATAGAGATTTTATTTTGCTTTCTGTCTCCTGTAATGCCCAGCATAATTCATGGACTAGAAAAAATTAACAAAGCAAAGCAACCCTGTTAAATTAGAAAATACCAATTTGAGCAGCATGATATGTAAAACTAGCTGGCATGTGATCACTGGTTGAAGCAAAGCTAAACAAACAGTTAAGAGATAATCACTGTGATTTGTCTTACTGGTGGGTTTTAGAGGGCAATGAATCTGAGCACACATACAAATTAGCTAAGATGTCAAGGTGCGATTCCCCATGAAACCCCAGCCTAGCAGAGTTAAATATGAGAAAACATTTGCTGAATGGGCTATAGGTCCAGGTCCTTTCTGAGGCAGATCAGGCAGTGTCCTGCTGGGTAGCACCAAGGACAGGTTACTGGCATGGTTGGCATATGCCATTCAAATGCCAAGTGTGCAATAAGGTTTTTTTTCAGTTTAAGAAATTTTTTTTATTCATTTTACATACCAACCACAGATCCTCCACTCATCCCTCCTCCCACTCCCCTCCAGCCTTCCCCCCACCCCGACACCCCCATCCCTTCCTCTGAAAGGATAAGGGCTCCCATGGGGAGTCGGCAAAGCCTGGTCCATTTAGTTGAGACAAAACCAAGTCCCCTGCCCCTCCTGCATCTAGGCTGAGCAAGGCATCCCTCTGCATACAAGAGACAGTTGTGTAGCCTGGTCTGTTTGAGGGGCCTCTGGCAGTAAGTGCTGGTTTTTATTGAGCACTAATAACTATGAAGATGATGTCCAAGCAAGCAGAGAAATTAAAGGTAATGGAGAGTCTTCCTAAGCTAGGAACTGTGATGGTCACCAGATGACTTAATCTTTGTCTCCAGACATCATCAAACACCCCACAATTTGCCATCTCCTTGACTTCTTTATTCCTTATTTGTTTTAGTTGCTAAAGCCACCTTGACACAGACTCTACATTGAGTAGTGTGTCTGTTTGACTGAGGCTCTGATTTTCTCTCAACAGGAAACTGTAGTGTTAACTTTGAGGTAAATCTTAGGAAAGGCACAAAAAGATCACAGAAGTCGTTGTGAATGATAGGAGGTATGTGATAAAATGTATTTTTACTTGCACGTGGATATCTAGTTGTTCCAGTATCATTTGTTGAAAATGCTATTTTTCCTCATTGTTGGTGCTCTTCTTTTGCTGAAGGTCAGATGGCCACATTTATGAATGTATTCTAGCCTTTCTTATGGTTGGTCTGTTTGCTTACTTGCCCATAGCACACTGTCCTGTTTGCTATAGCTTTTAGTAAGTCTTGAAGTTGGCTGGTTCCACTCTTCCAGCTTTGTTCTCATTAAATACAGTTAGGTATTCTGGGTTGTTTGCTTTTCCACATGAGTTTAAGAATCAGTTTGTTAGTGCTCACAGAATTATGGAGTTTTTACTGCTTCTGTGAGTGATAACACAGCAGTAAACTGGGTAGAGGAGGTGACAGGTACGAAGTGTGTTGAACATTCAGCTCAAAGTGGCTGCATGGGTGTACTTAAACCATTATAAGGCAGGGATCATTGGTATGACATAGACATTTCTTTATCATCTATCCATCTGTTACTTATAATCTATCAATGATCTATCTGTTTATTTCTTATCTATCACCTATCTACCTACCTGTCTACTTATCATCCATCTTACGTATCATCTATCAACTATCATGTTTCTATCTATTCATCTCTCTCATCTTTCTCTTTCTATTATCTATTTATCATCTATCTATCATCTACACCATTATCATCTGTTTCTATATGTCTGTCATTATCGATTACCTGTCTATCAATGTCTGTCATTTATCATCTTTCTATCCATCTCTATCTATAATCTATCATATCTATCTATCCATCCATCTACTTTCCTAACTACCTACCTATTAATCATCATGTATTTATAAAAATCTCCCATTCATTTTGCTTCACCAGAAAGCCTTGGTTAATTCAGGTGGTATTTCTGGAAAATTATTGTCTCATAAAAGTGACTATGGTGGTCAATAAGTACCTAAAGTTAGGAAATGTGCAAAGAATTCAAATATAATTATCACAGTAAAAACTACAGTTGGAGAAAGTAGTATTTTAAATGGAATTGATTATTTTATAAGGTATATTATTCAAGATAAATGTGCAAGTAATAAATCAAATATTTTTATATTTAGGTTTTAGTGTTTGTATTTTTTGGGTTTTGCTGATATTTATCAGGCCCTTAGTCTCATTTTATTGTGCACAATCTCACTTGGATGTTGAAAGATCTATTTATATTTTGAGTTGTCTTATATTCACCAACTAGACTGGACAAATGTCCTCTAGTACTGTGTCATCACCTCAGTTGCTGCCATCCAGTCTCTACCTCAATAGACCCACCTTAAAGTGACTTTTTTGAGTCTGCCTTCATCATTCCTGCTTTTCCAGGACATTGCTAAGGTTTTGCTCATGGCAGGAAGTCTGAGAAACAGCTTTCCTTTATCTGTGGCTACTTTTGGTAATACTCAGAAAGCTGATAGTTGATAATCAATGTCTACTTTACCATGCTCTTCCAAGGCATAATTTCCTTGGGAACCCCGAGATATCCATCCCCTTTACTTGTATCTGTCTCCTTGACTTCCTCTCCTGATATCTATACATCCCTATACACACTTCCCACACTCCATCCAGTCAATCTTGCTGGTAAGTTCGTCGTTTTTCAAAGACTGAGAGTACTTAAGAACAACAGTTGTAGCTCTTGTTATTATATGTTATTAGCCTTGTATGTAACAAAGTTGATGCTCAACTAGTACTGACTTGTCGATGGCTATACCACAGTGCTGGGAGGCAGACATGGAAGTATATACAGAGCTCAAATATAAGGTAGTCAAATGGTTTGTTGGTGAAGTGGTGAAGGCTGGTGAGTGATCTTTTGATTTGGTGATTAATCAAATCAGGCAAGTAGGATTACCACTGGGAAAAATTCCAAGAAAGTGAGATTAAAATTTTCTCTCTGTTTCCATCAGTGGTTTTCAACCTGGCATGAATACTGAAATAAGATGTTTAAAAAACTCCGTGACTCTTTCCTTGGCAACACTTTAATCATAATTCTTTCTAAAAAATTATTTACTATGGCTAGTATTTTTTTTGATTGACACCATAACTGTATGCATTTTCCTGCAATTATGTTTTAATTTAGTAGTGATCCTGGCTTTGGAATATGTTTAATGTGTCCTGTTGTCTGTTAGAAGCAGCTGAGGCTGAGGATCTTGGGATTTAATGCTCAGTGCTGCAGTTCCTTCCACTGCTTCTCTGACGAGCCCTGAGCACAGTTAACAAGAGGACCCAGGAGTTCTTCCTACCAAGGAGGCTATCTGGGTTTACATGGAGGGTTTAGGGGATTGAGGAAGTCTGGTGACTTAAAAAGCACATTAATATAATCAGCAGTTTACTCTTAAAAGAGAAAATTCCTATTGTTTATGTAACTCAAACTATGAAAAATAAATACTCATAGGAAATAAAAGATTGCTTTTTTTTAATACAGGTGTGTTCCCTTGTGGTGTGTGTGTGTGTGTGTGTGTGTGTGTGTGTGTGTGTGTGTGTGTGTGTGTATGTGTGTATGTGTGTGTGTATGAATGCTTCAAAGATGGCATGTATTTCAGAGGTTGTGAAAGGCTGTTTATTAGAATAATGTGCGTTCTTTCTCTGGCATCCTTCTTATCTTGTCTTAACCCTCATGGTTAAATTTCCCACAGCATGTGCTGTAAGGACTTCTCTCTTCCTCCATTAGCATATGAGGCCATTGAAGGGATGGCAGTGTGCCGTTATCTCTATTCCTCTCTTTTATAGCCAGTGGCCCTCAGTAGGGTTTGTGGGTGAAGAGCAAGAGTGATGCTAAATAAGTAATAAAATACTGGTTTGGCTGGAACTTGAAGAAAATGAAGCCATAGATGTGAGCTCAAGCTGGAGTGCTGCCAGTTGGTCACTCAGAGATATTGTCTCATGACCACGAAGCTGCTCCTCAGCCTCAGACAGATGCTGTGCATATGGTGATTCTGTTATCTTCTCTCATATGGAAGATAAGGCAAAGGTCGGGGAAGATAAAATTCACCAGTTCTCTCACTGCTCATCACTGTGCATTCATGTTCTTTCATCGTACACTAATGCTCTTGTTATAAGTCATGACTCTACATTTGTTTATGTATGTACACATTTCAGTGTCAATGACACTAAGCTACAAAATACAGTAGAAGTTATATTATTATTTGTGTGTACATGTCTATGTTTGTGTGTATGTGAGTGTGGGTATACAAGTAACACAGGGCATATGTGGAGTCAAAGGACAACCTTAGGTATTGATTCTTGTCTTCTACTTTGTTTGAGACAAGGTCTGTTGTTTTACTGCTGTGCACTCCAGGCTAGGTGGCTTGTGAGCTTTTGGGGATCCTCCTGCCTCTGCTTCCCATCCAGCCACAGAAGCATTAGAGTTACAAATGGTTGCTACTGCCCTTGCCTCAGGTGGGTGCTGGGGCCCTGAACTCAGGTCATCACAGTTGTGTGACAAGCACGTTACCCACTCAGTCATTTCTTCTAGCCCACTAGAAATTATTTTTTGTTCCTACAAAAAACTTTCTAGTATTTGTTCAATGAATAGATACCAGATTAATTAATTTGTTAATTTTAATGTATTTACTGATGGCTGCTTTCAAGAGATTCAAAATAGATTAAGGATAATGTTCATTAATTAATCTATTCATTCATTTATTAGGGATATCTTCTTTTCATTAAAAGTAACTGTAAAGTTTTATATCTGACCATTTATTCTCTAACCCCCTATGTCTATCATGTTTTATGGAAACATTGAGCAAGGTCACTTCAGTACTCTGGCCATGAGGTCCATAATTTCCTTATTTTTTAATTTTGTCCCCTGTTGCACCTGTCTTAGACCAGTTTTTTTTCAGATAGCAGATTGTGATCTGTTAGTGAGTATTTAAAAGTCTCTGCTATTTAAAAGTGAGGCTCGAATAGAAGTAAACATATTAAATGTATTTACCAAAAATGTAAAAATCCATTCTTTTGAAGACTGTGTTCTGAAGATCTGTTAAATATGACTCTCAACATGCTGCTCTCAACACTGGCAGCACCGCTGACACCCCAGTTCTTCCCTACTCTTTTGTTCATCCCCTTTCCCTCCCTACTGTGGGTCCATCTCCATGTTTACTCTGCATAGACATTTGGCTTTCAGGGTCTCTTACTTCTCACTTCTACCCTTTTCCAGGTTGATACCAAAGTCTGTTGCAGATGTGGTGAATGAACCCAGCTTCTTGATATTTTTCCCTCCCATATCATGTAGCTGGTAGGACCAATGGTCTGCCTCTTAAATTCTGATTCTGATTAGCCTGGAGAGTAGCTGCTACCCTGGTGACAACTTTGCCACTGTGTTCCTTTGAGTCCCTGCCTGTGAGTCTCCAGTGAGCTCTCAGAACCACCCAGCTGCCTTGACAGGCTTCCCTGACACATTTGCTTCCTAACTCCAAGGCGAGCCTCACTCCTGTCTTTATGAATCCACCATCAGCTGTGCTCACTCCGCTCCCACATGTTCAACTCAGTTACTGAAGAGATGAGAATAGTTGTTATGCAATCCAATCTCCTCTCTACTGTTAAATTCCTAGAGCGTCTTCATTCCCAGAGCCTTCTCCCTCCATGACCCTTGACTTCTCCAACTGCTGCCCAAGGTCAGACTCATCCACCACCTGACACTTCCCCTATAAGTTTCTCATGCTAGCTTTGCAGGTCTCCGCTCCCTGTCACAAGCTGATCTGAAGAACACTGTAGCTGGGTGGGAACAGTAGTGTGGTGGTGTTGTTTTTGTTCATGCCTCCCTAACTGTAGTAGCAAGAGGACTAAGTTGGGGAGTACTTGTCGGTCCTGGTGTCACATCAAGTATGTCACCTTGGAGAGGCCAGGAGTGACTTGGTTTTAATGCGGTGGCGCAATGTTATTCATTAAGTAGTACTGTTACTGTGTGAGAAAGGTCAGGAGGCACGACAGAACCCACTATCAGAGTTTTATTAGGAGAAGGGAGGGACAGAAGAGAGCGTGACCAGGCCTGTGGAAGACATGTGCACGGAGGTGGGTGAGGAGGAGGAGGAGAGGAGTAGTCTGTGACCTGCTTCTTATGGATTCCCCTGCACATGCGCATGTGGGCTTATGGAGCTACATCACACATGCACATAGATTGTGTGATCACACTGCGTGCAAATTACATGATCATGCAGTGCACAGATTATGTAGGACTTAAGGCCCCTTGCTTGGCTACTGAACTGTGCATGTGTGATCATGTAGCTGGGGAAGTGGCTAGGAATTCCAACATTCCAGACTCTCTGCTTATTATTAAAAAAAAGGTGGGTGAACAGGAATAGGGGTGCCGTGTCTCCCAAAAATTGCTTTCAGCTGACTTGGTGGGCATCAGTTAACTCTTAGGGCTAGGGAAGGGGGCTTCTGAGGTATTCAGGTATCCTGGGGTCATGGATTGTCATCTGCTGCTTTGGGAATTGTCTGGCAAGGTGCTATCCAGGTGGATTCAAGCTGGCTCTGGAGCTTGCTGACTGGTCCAGGTGGATTCTCTGGAGCTTGGAAGAATTTTTAAACATATTAAGAAGCAGCCATGGGAAATTTAAAATCTTGAGCTGGTGATCATAATATTGTCATGTTTTAATACTCTGCTGTATTGGTTAGTGTTAGTGAGGGAGAGAGAGGGAGAGAGAGAGGGGGGGAGATATTTGGAACATGCTTTTAATTTTTACCTGAGATAAGCCTTATCTGAGACAATTATTTTAAGGTACCTGTTTCCTTTATTAGTTTAGCATCCAGGAGACACAGGTGATCAATTGCTGAGTCCGGACCCTTTTGGGTCTGGGGGTGTAAATACCTCTGGACTGTTACTGTTCCTTACTGCCTGGATGTATCTGATGGTCCTTGTCCCCTGGCTCTATGGTGGCCCTATAACAATTAGCTGAGTAATTAATTAGGAGTGGGAACCAGGAAGGAAGAGCTTGTGGAGTGAGACCTCATTCTTCTGGAATTGGTGACAAGGCAGTGGATCCTGGTGTCCTCTGGAACTTGAGAGAGAGCAGGGCCCTTTCTGTGTCACTGTGCATGAGGAGAAGAGATACTGCTGGTGGGTCTGGAGTGAGGCATATGGAGGGAGCAAATGAAATGAAAGCTCCTACCTTAGCTAGAAAATCTCTTCCCATTAGGTACCTCTGAAAGTACAATTAAGTGGTAGGGTCTGATGAGGTGGGTAAGGCTGTTTCCCTACCCCAACAATAGGGAAACAAGGAGAGATGGGACCCCAAAACTCCCTCAGGATTGAGTAAGTGGCTCCAGTGTCCAAAAGGAAGGAAATGGATCGCCCTGATATTACAATGGCTATCCTGGTTCCCTGTGAAACCATGGCCAAGCCTAGGAGATAGCTGGAGGGTGGTCTTGGTTTGCTGCCCCCATGCCATGAGGTGCAGGGTGGGCAGTCAGCTGACCAGTGTCCCTCTCGGTGGCACTTCAGACAAGGTTCAATTGATGGCCCACGTGGGGCAGGGCATGCATAAGCCCAGTGGCCTTCTCTAGCACACTTAAAACAGGGACCTGAAAGCCTTCAGGCAGCTGCTCGGATAGTGTGTGCCAGCATTTGGCAATTCTGTTCACGGGCTTTCTCATCTTCCCATGGTACCCTGAATGCCACAGCTGAGACTTCTGCCTGTGGGGTCAAGGGCCCTCTCTCCAGATGCTTAATTAAGTTAGCCCTGATGTCGGGAAGCTCTGGGAGACATGAGACGAATTTTCGTCCTTATCTTGAATTACATTTTTTAGCTTTTGATAGTTTATTGGCTTGAGGACAGCTTTAGGAAGACCCTTCAGGAGACAGTTTGTAAACTGATCTCTGGATAGAGAGCATCCGGATTATTATAATCCCAATGTGCGTCCTGATCTTAAACTTATTTGCATGCATCCTAGCCTGCTTCCAGACCTGTCTGTGCTTCTCAGGGCAGCTCAAGAACAGGTGAGAGGAAGAGTGGAGATGGGAACCAGAGTTGGGCAGTTGGAATGGCCCGCTGATACCTGAGAGCAGAGCAGAGGTCAGGTAAGCAGAGGTTCTTTGGAGTCAGAGATTTCTCAGGTTCAGGAATGCACGTGGGCAGGAGAGAAAAAATCAGAAAGGGAGGGTTCAGATCTTAGATAAAAGCTTGGGGATAAGGTAACTCTTTTCATTTGCCCATTCGCTGGCAGAAGTTAGATAATTCCCATGAAATATCGGGGTCCAAGCAGCCATTACATGGCCATATTTACTGGTATCTAGGGATATTGAAGGCATTTCTCAGAGGAGGAGTGGGACTAAAAGGAGGAAGCCTTTATGTCCTGTGAGTGCAGCTGAGAGAAAAAAAAAAAAACAACTAAAATAACAAATGGGATCCAAGACCCTAGTCTCAGGTGTCCCTGAGGTTAGGGAAGGATCTGTGAGTCAGCATGAGTTACCCCACCCTTCATCAAGAAAGTGGTAAGGGCTGGGGGCGTACATACCCAGTGGACCCCCTGGGGGTCCGACAGTGAGAAATATATCTCAGGCTGCAGTCGTAGGAAATGGTGAGGGATTGGAAAGGGAAAACTCACCAATCTGAGCAGCCGGTGTTGTGCGGAGTGGCCTATGGCACGGCAAATGAAAAAAGCAGGCAGTCATAGATGAAAGAAACCTTGGTACAGGGTCCTGGACGCAGAGTAGGAGAGCCTGCTTCGTCACTCACCAATGTTGGTTTTAATGTGGTGCAGTGTTATTAAGTGGTGCTGTTACAAAGCGAGAAAGGCCAGGAGGCACGACAGAATCCACTATCAGAGTTTTATTAGGAGAAGGGAGGGGCAGAAGAGAGTGTGACTGGGCCTGTGGAAGACATGTGCACGGAGAGGGGTGAGGAGGAGGAGGAGAAGAGAAGTAGTCTGTGACCCGATTCTTACGGATTCCCCTGCACATGTGCATATGGGCTTACGGAGCTATGTCACGCATGCGCATAGATTGCGTGATCACACTGTGTGCAAATTGCATGATCACGTAGTACAGGGATTGCATAGGACGACATAAGGCCCCTTGCTTGGCTACTGAACTGTGCATGTGCGGTCATGTAGCTGGGGGGGGGGTGTCCAGGAATTCCGCAGTGACCCACTATCACTTGGTGCCTGTCTACTATTTTATTCTGTCCCTTTACCTGTCCTAGACCAGTGTTTTCACACAGCAGGTTGTGATCTGTTAGTATTTTAAAATAGTTTAGTCTCTGCTATGTAAAAATGAGATTCAAATAGAATTTGACATATTTACTAAAAATATAAAATCCCTTTCTTTTGGAAGCTGGATCTAAAGCTCCATAAAGGGGAAAATAGTAAAAGGGGATACGGTTTAGGGGAGAATACACTTTCATCCTCAGCTGTTCTGAGAATTTGCCTTGCTGTATTGTGATTATAGGGTGCTTTTTCCTAGTAAAATTGTCTAGCAATTGTGGGAAAATATAAGAAGATCCTTCCTCTTCTCCCTGAAGCTCCAATTTCCTTTTTAAAAACAAGATCTGCCCTTCCACTCTTCCCACAGTTATTATCCTGATGTCAACAACAGAGAAAGTTAAAAGGTCTTTTCTCACTGGGACTTGAAGCACTAATTTGCAGCATCTATGGAAAAAGCCCTGCTGCTAGCCTTTTCTGGTGCATGTATTTCCACCCCCTGACCTTTTAGAATTGGCCTTTAAGAAGGAACAGTTGTCAGGAATGGGAAGTAATATGGACAGTACAAAAATTTTTACCATTTTCTGTTAAAACTGACTTCTTGATCATCTCTCTGAGACTTCTGATGACGGCCAGCCACCTAAGGGAATTGCAGCTGCCAGGATTCCCTCCAGACAGTGCCTAGAAAGGCCTTACTCAGTCTCACCTCCCCAGTACATGTTACTCACATTAAACAACTCAGTGCATGGGCACATGTATGTGCATGCGCGTGCACGCGCACACACACACACACACACACACACACACAGAGAGAGAGAGAGAGAGAGAGAGAGAGAGAGAGAGAGAGAGAGAGAGAGAGAAAGAGAAAGAGAGAGAGAGGCAGACAGACAACAGACAGACAGAATTTCTAAGGTTTCATTCATTTTCTGATTCTATATTCCTTGCCCAGGTTGGACTCCCAGGAGCTGGTGGTTATTAGCCACCCAGATGTTGGGGCCAGGAACTGAACTCAGGTCCCCTACAAGAGCAGTATGCACTCTTAACTACTAAGCCATCTCTCCAGCCCCTCCCCACTTTCACTTTCTACAAACACAAAACTATTTCTTCCTACAGTTTAGCAGTGACTTAGATGGAACATTTAGAAGAAATAGAACAAATCAAGTGTCTTGGCAAACCTTACCTTTTTGTCTTCAGGGATTACCTTGATTATAGGATTCTATCTAGATTATCCCACTGGTAGATTCTGGTTCCTCTAAGGTAATTTAAAATGGAAAAAAGAGCCAAAGTTATAAAAAATTTGCAGTTTATTTGAAAAAGTTAATGTCCAAAATAGATACACAAATAAAACATATGTATGCATAACTTCATTTGGCAATAATTTCAAGAGTTTAAGCTTAAGGCTTCTTGCACAGGTGAAGTTCAGAATACTGACCCTCTGTAGCAGTCCCTCTGCCCAGTAGCTGGCTTCATATAGCACTGGAGGGTCAGGACTTTACTTTGCACATTGGTACTTGGGTCTCAACTCATGCTGTTAGGTAATGAAGTGAGATTTTTTTAAAATATTATATAGCAAATGATGAAAATCATCCCAGGACAAGAGCTATAAAGAAGACTCAAGTGTTAGGCTCATGTAAACTAGGCAAGTCCTGGTCCCTGCCTTGCTACCATTGACTCCTTGTTGTGCACCTAATGGTACACATCTCTTACCAAAGGTCTGACTGCATTCTCTGGTTAATCAGATGCTTAATGACTTGTCAGGGATTTTTCTTTTCATTTTTTTCTTTTTCTTTCTTTCTTTCTTTCTTTCTTTCTTTCTTTCTTTCTTTCTTTCTTTCCTTTTTTTTTGCGCCACAGTGAGATGTCAGGCATAGTTTCAGTCTCCTCCAATAACTAAAGGTTTAATGGACCTACTTAAGATTGTGGATAGATGGAGTCAACTATTGCATGGATTTTTGTGTATTCTAAGAAAAGGTGATAATGAGATAGGAAGTATACCTGAGGTGGTTATGGAAGTTACTCTAGGGGATTAGATTACATACCTTAAAGTTACTATGGATTTTTGTTTTAATGTCTGATAGCCAGAAAAAATAGGAGTGCAGCCTTTGGATTGGGACTTACATGGGAGTCACAGCAGCTCCGTGTTCATATGCTGCTACCGTTAGGGGAGGCCATTATATCTTTGTACATGGTGTGCAACAGCAGGTCTAACGCAGGCAGAACTGGACCACATCAGGGGCCTGATGCTTCCCACACAGGGCAGCTAATTGTGTGAGATGACAACTGTCTAGTAAAACACTCGGTGTTCCAGTAAGCCAACTTTGCATTGATCACCTTCTCCAAGCACTCCCCGTTACTGAGCCTGTACAGGCTTCACAACAGAGTCCCAGAGGGAGACTTAGAGAATAAAAAAGACATCACACAACTTTTCAACAGGTCATGATTAAAAAGAAGATAAAGTAAAAACTAATGGATACAGCTTAAACCAACAAGGACTTTAATCACTTGCAAAACTCTCATCTTTATTTTTAGTTTTAACTCACTCAGGAAACCTGGATTTTTATAGGCTACTTGGAGGAAAAACAAAAACAAAACAAAACAAAACAAAACAAAAAAACAACTTTCCAGCTTTCTCCAATGAGTGCATATGTTTATTTATATTTTATTTTATAGTTTTCAGTAATATTAAGAGCTTTAAAAAGGATGATAATAAATATTTTAGTTGATATGTGGGAAGACTCAATGGCGAAGTTGAATCTGATTTCCCCATCCTCTTCAGAAAGTAGCCTAAGTGGCTTGGAATGCACTGGATAGGAAAGTAGCCTGACTAAGTGGCTGGAGGCTTTAGTTGGTAATTTTTTTACACTTTGGGGGCCCACCACCCAGCTCCCAAATAAATACACAGAGATTTATTCTTACTTATGAATGCCTGACCTTAGCTTGGCTGATTTCTAGCCAGCTTTTCTAACTTAAATTATCCCATTTCTCTTTAACTACATTTTGCCTCTGGGATTTTTACCTTTCTTTATTATATATATCTTTTTTCTTTCTTACTTGGTGGCTGGTTGTGTGGCTGGGTGGCTGGCCCCTGGAGTCCTCCTCTCCTTCTCCTTTTCTCGCTCCTCACTCTCTTTCCTAGATTTCTCCTCCTATTCATTCTCTTTGCCTGACAAACCCACCTGTTTCTCTCTCCTACTTAGCTATTGGCCATTCAGCTGTTTATTAGACCAATCAGATGTTTTAGGAAGTCAAGGTAACACAGCTTTACAGAGTTAAACTGATACAACATAAAAGAATGTAACACATCATTGCATCATTAAACACATATTCTACAGCATAAATGAATGTAACACATCTTAAACTAATATTCCATAACAGGAGGCACTGTATAGGAAAGTAGCCTGACTAGGTGTCTTGGAGGCACTGGGTAAGAGTTACTGTAGATATTTCTTCTGTCCTCATACTACAGAAGCAGGTGAAGCACTGCACCAGTGTGCCGTGAGCCACAACAGTCCTGTGTTTCACAGCTTCTCCTGGGTCTTCACCTCCGATAAGCCTTTGTGATTTCTTAGGTCCCAGTCTCCCCATTGTAAAACAGGGTATTTGGTGACCTCTAACATCTCCTTTAGTTTTAATCTTTAATTCCAGTTTCATAGATATTTTTTCCATTCACATCTTAGAGTATTTTTCAATATTTTAGAGGAAATAATTCTAAGATATGCCTTAGCTCATTTAGGAAAGTTAAGAATAGGGCATATAAATTTAATTTGTGTAGGGATATATAACCAGGATCTTGTAATATATGGTTTGAAATCTAATAATTACCAAACTGACTGGATTCCTCTCAGATGAAAGACACAACTTAGATTTAAGGTCAGGACATTCAGTTCCTCAAGAACATTGTGAAGAAAAATGCTGAAAGAAGGGCCAAAGTAATTGGGAATATTTCTTGAGCATATTTTAGGACACCTTCTATTTTTGCCTAAAATATACATTTCAGACAAAGTTGAAAATTTGCAAAATAACTCTGGAAAAGAGAATCTGCAAATACACAAGAGAATTCAAGAACCACTACAGAAACGGGAAAGCTGCAAAGAATTTCAGATTGAAGAGCAAAGTCATATACCTGTGATAACTGTAGGCCAGGTCTGAGGAAGATGAACTACACATGTTGTAGAGATATATTTTCTGCTCATTGTATTTAGAGAAATAATAAGCAATTCTTAAAAGCCATACCTATAGCTAGAGTTTTCCTGGTCCCAGAATTCTCTTCTCTGCTTGTCCCGCCTATACTTATACAGAGTGATATCCACAGAACATACCCTGTTTATTTAGGAAGTTACATCTTACTGCCATCAACCAGAGTCTTTAAACCGTGGCACAGACAGAAGCTCAGGGGAATACCATAAGATTTTGTGCAATTTTAAATAGAAGAAGGATCAAGAATTTCAATAAATTTTAAAAAATATTATTCATGTGTTGCCTTTTTGAGATGAAGTCTCCCTATATAGGCCATTCTGGCCTCAAATTATCAAGCCTCCTGCCTCAGGCTCCAAAGTGCTGACATTGCAGGTGTGTATCACCAATTGGCACAGCAGGGTGTTTAAAGAGATGAATGATGAACTGAAACTCAACAGATTGATCCAGGTAGTTATACAGCAGCTCCGAAGTTTGAACTGTAATATTCTTCTGTCTGTTGGGTTCTGAGTGTCCCTTGTGTTTGGATACCCATTGCCTTTTCTAAGGTTGGAAAGTTTCTTCTATAATTTCATTGAATAGCTTATCTATAACTTGCATCTTGATCTCATTCCTTCTTCAACTCCATTGATTTTTAAGTTTGATTTCTTGAATATTTCCCAGAGTTCTTGTAAGTTTTGTTCATGTTCTTTAATTTGTTTTTCTTTATAAAAGTCTTAATGTTTCAACTTTCTCCTCCATCTCTGGAATTTGCTCTTTCTCCTGCTCTTGCCTGTTGATGATGCTTTCTGATGTGTTTTTACTTGATGGATTAATTCTTTCATTTCCACAATTTCTGTTTGGTCCCTTTTCAATGTCTCAGCAACCAAATATTCTCAGGTTAAAAACAAATGTATTTCTATGGTGATCTTGTGCACATTTGTGGTGTATGTTTTTGGGAAGGGAGAAAAGATACAAATTGGACTGAAGTAAGTGGTGTGTGTGTGTCTCTGGAAAGGAAGAACACTGGGAAGGGAACAGAGAAGTGGAAATAGTGAGGGTATGCTTTTGCTCATTTGCTTTGTGTAGGGGTATTTCCCACTGGACTTGGGCATTTTTTCTCATATGTAGTGTGGCAGGGCTTGGGGAAGTTTTTAGAAGTTTAATCCCCCCAGTATTACAGAAAGACTCAGAGTGGAGTGGGGTTGGCAACATCTGACTTTCATTAGTCTGCTGTGCAGATGGAATCACATGGCTTTACTTGGGGATGACTCATTAGTGTTTTGTCCTCCGTAAATGGTCTCTAAATTTAATAGTGGTGTTGTGTAATCAATCATATGTGTCTTGTCAGGTGGAGAAGACAGTGAATGCTGTACTCTGCCTGTATCCAAAGGGACTTCTAAGCATTGTGACTCATTATGGCTGCATGAAGGCAGGAAAAAGAACTCGCTAGGGACCTATCTAAATTGCTTTCTCATGAACTGTAACTTCAGAGGCAATTTCCATCTTTTCTTCAAGTACAGTGTGTTGTGCCCTTATTTCACCACACAGGTCTTTCCCTCAGGTCCTGACTCTGAACGCCATTTGTACTGCTCATTCTCATAGCATAGATGGATGTTTCTTTCTCTGGGCTCAAGGATACATCCCTTCAGTATGCTTGAAAACACCATGCAACCAGGAAAAATCATGATTCTATTACTAGAAACAGAAAGACACAGAAAATTAATGATGATGACATATTTTGAATTGATATTAGAACTTTAAATCTGAGTATTTATGTCTTTTTAATGTGATGTGGTTTCCTAGAACCAGAAGAGCCATTCAAATTAGGTTTTGAGAATTAGAGTTAGAATCACAATTAAAATACAGTAGAGAAGACCCTCACACTGACTAAGCTGTTGGAGAGTTCACAATTCATATTATGTTTGAGTGTATACTTTCTGGGGATGCTGTGAATGTGCTGCTCTGATTGGCTGATAAATAAAATGCTAATTGGCCAGTAGCCAGGCAGGAAGTATAGTGTAGGCGGGATAAGGAGAGAGGAGAATTCTGGGAAGTGGAAGGCTGAGTCAGGAGATGCTGCCAGCTGCCATCGCGATGAGAAGCAAAATGTAAGGTACCGGTAAGCCACAAGCCATGTGGCAACTTATAGATTAATAGAAATGGGTTAACTTAAGAGCTAGTCAATAGTTAGCCTGAGCTAATGGCTGAGCGATTTTGATTAATATGAGCTTCTGAGTGATTATTTTATAAGTGGGCTGTGGAACTGCGGGGCCCTGAGCAGGACTGGAGAAAACTCCAGCTACATATACTTGATATCCATGAAATTTTCAACTAACTAAGTGCTGCAAACATGTGCATTGGGGATTTTATTTGCTGAATAAAATAAATTTGAGGAGCACAAGCTCCTCAAACTACACACTGTGAGACTTAAATTTATATCAGGATGCTAACAACCAAAGAGTGGGTATGGCATGAATAACAGTTATTAAAAGTATTAATTGGCAGGATATGGTGACATATTCCCATAATCGCAGCATTTGGGAGGCTTAAGTAGGAAGAATTCTATGGTTCTGAGGTTAACTCAGGCTACATAGTGAGACCCTGTCTCAAAAGACCAATAATATGGATGGATAAGATGGAAGGATGGATGGATGGATGGATGGATGGATGCACTGATTGACTAAAAGGGACCAATTAATCTAACACAAAACCTGGCTGGAAATGCTCAAAGCAGTTTTGTTTAGGATCACTAAAAACTGCAAACAGCTCAACCAATCAGTGGAAAATCAGCAGTTACATCCACACAAAAACTTCTCAGCAATAAAAGGAAAAACCCTGACTTACTCATGCCACAATATGGGAGAATCTCAAATGCTTCATATTAAGTGAAAAGGTGAACACACAAGACCCTGTGGTGTGTAAGCACGATCATATGACTTTCTGAATGAAGCAAGTTGTATGTACAAAGGGCAGATTGGTGGTTTCCAGAACTGGGACATGGTTGACCATGAAGTGGCACTTTGAGGGTGATGGACCTATTCTCTATATTGATGGGAGTGTAGCCACAAAACTGTAGATTTCTCCATAGTCAGAGATTGCATCAAGGAGGGTGAATTCTGTTGTGTATTAAATTTTAAAAAAATGTAATTATCAAGAAGTTAATGTTAAGGTTATAAAAATCTGTATTTTTCAGTATAGTAATTTCTTGCATTTTTGAAGTAGCTAGTTATATATTTCCAAAGCCGTAATATTGCTTGTAGATTTTTATCCAATAATCTCATTTGGTAAAATTTATTTTAAGACAATCATAAAATAGGTGAAAAACCCATAGGAAGACCCCACACAAGCAATATTTTTAACCTTCTTAATAGGCAAGGTGCCTCCTTTATTTGCACTTCTGTATTTTTTTCCAAAACCATAACTTTTCTGTTTATCAATTTTATGAGAAAAATAAGATTAATATCCTGCATTGGTTGAAGAATAGCAGATTTTCTCTTATTTTCTCAAGAGACACACAAAGCCATCAATTTCTTTGACCTCTTTAGAAACAGCTTGAGACTGAGTAAAACCAGAATTTCTATTGCTATAAATAAGTAAACAAATTGAAATGAAAAATATGGTTGCTAGGCAGACCATTTAGTGAGATTTGGCTTAAAAAAATCTCAGTGCACTTTGCAGTTGTATTCAGCTCCAAATTTTCACGCTATTAATCCAATCCTTACCTAGAATCTTCACATGTTTAATGTCAGAATGTAAAAAAGCTAGAACTTCAGATTTTGCACATTGTTTTTCTTGGAAGCATAAAGTTTTGAAGTCAACCCAAACTTTTCATTCTTTTGGGTTGATTTGATTTTGGCAAAATCTTCTTAGTTCGCAAAGCTCTTAAGCTTTCAAACTCTCCATTAGACACTGCAAAACAATGTTTTGCTAATTAAAAATAAATGGATGTCAACCGTAAGAAACTTTCTTAAAAATAGTCACATACGTTATTAAAAAAAAATCAACTGGGAGGGTCCTTCAAACTGTGCTAGGATGAGGTGAGAAGGGGAATGTTTGTGGGTAGGATTATTTGTGAAAAAAACTATAGATTCAGAGGTCCTCATTTGTTAACACACCGTGTTTGGGAGCATCTCTTGTGGACAGTGCTCAGCATAGTGGTGTATTTTTGAACAAGACCAATAGTTACCGCTTTTGTCATAGACTTACATTTATGCTTAATCAGAAACTGGATCAGGTGGAGTTCATCCTCAGGAATTTTAATCTATTCACTAGGTACAGACTGAGTGATTTAGTGAAGTTAATGATGTGGGAAAACATTGAAATTCAGATCCTGGGACCTTTCCCTAGTCAGTTCATTGCCTCCATAGGGAGGACAGTTTTCTTGACCTCAATCATTTGTCTTTCTGCTTAGGTCCATAGTAGGAGACCTTGCTTCTAATCCAAAAAATCTCCTGATCCCCCAGACACAAAATCCATGAACTTGCCATCTTCTCCCTCTATACCTTTTCTCTGTCCTTCATTTTGGGTTCTGAGTCCTGGCCCCCTTTGTCTATTACATGCGTGCTCCTGAATTACTCACTGCCATTCCTGTAACATGTGTTTTCCTCTTGCATAAACACACAGCATTTGTAAACTTGAATAAGATACCATCCCACAATGCCCACTTATTCCTTCCAGCTAAGATCCCATGGCTCCTCCTTTTATGGACATCTTGAAGAAATTATTTATAGAGTCTATGCACTCCTTGTTTCCCAGTCTCTCTTGGAGTCATTTTGTTTAATGACTCTTATTGAGATTACCAAAGACCTTCATGTTGCCCAAGTTAATGTCAATATTCAGTTCTCATTTCGAGAGCACTTGGTGGAGTTTCTTTTTCTTTCTTAATGTTCGTGCTTGACTTTAGAGATGTCCCAAAATGAGCACTGTGGTTGACACTAGAATTGGTTACTTTGCCGTATGATTTTGCATCTTAATTTTTTTATTTTTGAAAGTAAAATATAATTACATAGTTTTTCACCTTCCTTTCCTACCTCCAACCCTAAATATTTATACACCTAATATATATAAATTTATACACCTAAATATATAAATACAACCTGTTCAGTCTGTATAATATTATTTATATGTGTATGCTTTTAGGGCTGACCACTTGGCATTAGATAACCAGTTGTTATGCTCTTCCTTGGGGAAGACTATTCTCCCATTCTTGGCACTCCTTAGTTGCAAGTAGTTCTGTGTCTAGGGTTGAGGCCTCATGTAATTTCCCCATTCCATATTAGCATGTCTATTGGTGTTGTCCTTATTCAGGTCTTGTTTAGGCAGCCATGTTGATGAGGCTTCCTGGGAATAGCTTCTCTGACATTTCTAGAAGATGTTCCTGTTCTTTGGTTCCTACAATCTTTCTGTTCCTTTTGCTACAATCCCTGACCCTTAGGTGCAGGAGTTGTGTTGTAGATGTATCAGGCAGGGCTAGACACCACAAGATCATTTGTTCTCTGTTTTTTGGTCAGTTGTGGTTTTCTGTAATGGTCCTCATCTGTTGCAAAGAGAAATTTCATTGATGTGTGGTGAGAACTACACTTATCTGTGGGTATAAGGATAAATATTTATAATGTGGTTAGGTATTATGATGTTTTAATAAGGTTTTAATAATGATCCAAAACTTCACTAGTCCTGGGTAATTGGCTAGGTTTCTAGTACCTGGAATAATTTAACTCTTGTTGAGTAGGTCAAGTTCAACTAGAGATCTGTTGGTTACTGCCAACTAATGAATGCCACTATTGCACTCTTATGGTTATCATGCCATTCTGGTTGTTGTTTTAATTCATAAGCATCATAGCTGGATATGACTATTGTTTGCTTCCTTCTCTTGGAAGCTTGCATGATGACTTCTGGTATCATGAAAGCTAGTCCTCAGGGAGAAGGCTTTCAGGTCAGAGCCAGCTCAGGCCCCCTGGGTCCTGTGTCTAAAGTACCTGGTATCTTCAGGAATAGGGACTTACCTTGTACCTATGGGGAGCAATCAACAGTAATAGCAATAGTCTGTAATGTTTTGGGTGACTCTTGGAGAAACCTGACCAACAACTCAAATGGGCTTCTTATGACTGTTGTTGAGGTTTTTGTTAGGTGATCTTTGACTTTGGGAGAGAGAATTGTCATCCCAGATGGGAAGTCTGTATGCATCATATAGTGTACATGTATATGATGTATATATAGACTTATCTGCATTATTTGCAATTTTAGGTAGCTAGATAATGACTTTTTCAGATGCCCTTAAGTTATTTTACCCTCCCCCACCCTCCTTCTGCATTACTCTCCCTTCCTTTCCCAATTAAAGGTCCTTGTTTTTCTCATTTTCTCCTTCAAATCATATGTACCCTACTATTCTCCTCTCTATTGCTTCCCCACCCACTCACCCTGGCAATGGTCCTGTTTTACTTTCCTGGTTTCTGCAGTTACTGTAGGTCATATATTCACATCTGAAGACTTGGAGCTAGGGGCCTCAGATGAAAGAGAGTATGTGACATTTATCTTTCTGGGTCAGGTTGCCCCACTTAACATGATCTTTTCTAGTTCCATTAATTGACCAAGGTAGACTCTGGTGCAGGGTGTGCAGGTTGGGATATGGTTTAAAAGGAGCCTGAAGGTTGATATAATTTCTCTCTTTCAGATGCTTAAATTTTGGAGGACTCAGGACTCAGGACTCAGTTCCAAATATCTTTTTTCCCTATCTATATTCATTCTCTATATGATCTCATCTCAAGATTTTAACAGCATCCCTATGCCACTTACACTTCTAAGGTCTAATCTGATTGTCTGTATTACAGATACCTCACTCAAAATATCTAAATGTGAATTTCTGATCTCTCAGCCTCCTCCAATTCTATTCCCCACCATAACAAATAATACTTAATTCATTGAGTTGCTCAAAAGTCTTGAAATAATCTCTTACTCCTCTTATTCTTTGACACCTCAGATTCAATCAATTAACTGTAGCTGACCACTTCTCACTTCTTACAGCCCAATTGTCACTTCTACTACAATTGTCCACTGTGTGCCTACCTTCCCACTAGGCTTCTTGCTTCTGTACTAGGCTGTGCCCACCCACTGGCTTCATGTGTAACTGTGTTCAAGGTTTTACTATTACTTACAAACATCTGTGCAATCCAGCTCCTGACCTCCAACCTCATTTGCTAACATTGTTCACTTAATTATTTTTTTTTCACCCAGCTCCCAAGGGACTCCCAGATTATAATTCTCTAGGGCCATTACTCATTCTGTTGAATGTGACTGGAATACTCCTTCCCCAGATATTTTCTGGGGTGGCTGCTCTGTAGTGTGGATGGGGGGTGTATAGCATCTCCGACTTTATGAAATGCAGCTGTCCTGTTTATACAACTTACTTCAGTTTGTTCATGTTATTCATCTCTACCTGATATATCATTTACCAGTAATGAAGTTCTCTAGGTAAAACACATTGTCTCTGAGACATGGGCTTACTTAGAATCACAATTGTATTCTAAGGGTCCATTACATAGAAAGACTCCCAATATGTACTGACTGAGATGCCAGATGTAGTAATAAAATAATATATGCCTACTTAAGTTTTAGATCAATAGAAAATAATATTTTTAGTGTAAATATGTCCCAAATATTGCCGAAATTTTATCTGTCAGTTTTATAAATTATTCATCACTAACCTGGAACAGTGGTGAACTATCTCATATATATTCAGTATTAGTGGCTACAGCAACACATGTATCCTGGAGAGTTTGCTTTCAAATGCTTGGCCACTAACCAAACTTGGAAATGAACACCCACAATGCTTTCAGAGCAAATCACAAGGGCCATAAATTGTTCAATTTGGTGGTATATTTTTGAGGAGCACAATTACTTTACCATGAAGAACATTAGAGGCAGCATCTACAGCTCCCATGACTAAAAGGTCACAATATGGAAGAGTTTGGGACACTTAATTGCTTATGAACATCTGAGATCAGCTATCTGAGGGTGAGGACACTCAGTTGTGTATATTATGTACAGATCAAGTGAATGTGAATGAACTAAATTTTGTTCATTAATAATTTAAGGGAGGCAGTGAGAACCACAGTCAGTACTGCCAGCTGGTAGTATGTGTGGAGTCACTGTGGTGCTGCTGTTGCCATGGTTACCTATAGATTGAGACATGGAGGTACAATTTGGATCAATGACTGACTGATCTTGGGGGAATGAACATCCACATGTGTCATCACTTCATTTATGGAGCTTGCTGTTTATATGAAAAGCAAGGGTTTATTTCTTGTGACTTGAGCATGTTTCAGAAATTAAATATGCCTACTATGGGCCAGGCTGTTGTGGATATTATCAGATAAAGCTCACAGCTTTTCCATGAGATGAAGTTGCATGGAGCATGGCATGAGAGGGTTCCAAAGGCACACAGATATGTACTCAAATTAGGTAACTGAACATTCCAGGAAAAGAAAATGTAAAGTGAGAGCAGATGATCAGCAAGATGAAGAGAGGTGTGGAAGATTGTTAGTTATAGGTGTACACAACTTTTATGTTGTGTTGATTCTTTGTTAGTCCTCTAAAACAAAGTTGTCTGTGAGCTGAGTTTGTGGGAAATGCTCAAAGATAGAAAGGAAATCTAAGGTCAAAGTAGCCTGGATGCTGATTCTAACCTAGCACCTGAAAATAGCAAGACGACACACTGATGAACAGAAATTTTCTGGATTAAGGAGCCTAAGCAGGCTGAAGTCAAAATACTGCACATTGTTAAGTATTCAGATGGGATGTTCCAGAGTGGCTGATGAAGTCTTGAGGCCCCAAGCCTCAAGGGAAGGCACCAATACTGAGCATAACTGAAAGATGCATTTGTTTTCCCTGCAACATCCTGCACTTTAATAGCCTATATTAAACTTGTAGAAGTATTTGGAAACTGTATTAAATGTGCCTTCTCTCAGTCAGCAAAGCTTTGGTCTCCCTCCCTGTCAGGTCACAGCTTTTCTGTCCAGGAACTCTGGTCTTACTCATCATTCTCAGATAAGTAAGCTGCGATGCTATGTCCTCCAGGCCTTTGCACTCACTGACAAGAGTCAACCAGAGCCACAGCAGCTGTTAGCAGAGAACTGCAGCTGTTTTGACTGTAAAAGTGGCAAGATTCAAAGGTCAGTGGTGGCAACCACAGCAGGGTGGACACCATCAGAATAGTTAACAAGATACTCCTAGTGGTCAATTTACTGTGAGCTTTCTCCTGAGACAACTAGTAGATTCACTGTTTGTACTTAGCACTGTGGCTTGATGTGACTTTTCTTTTCCTCATGAGGTCCTACATATTAGGCTGTCTGCATATTACCTGATAGAATATGTTCCCACTATCTCAAACAACATCTAGTCCTAGTGGGTACAATAAATATTTGGCACCTAGAAATATTCCTTGTAGATATTTTAGAAATTACATTTTTTTTGTATCACAATTATTCCAAATCTTTATAGCTTGAGACAACAAATATTGGTAGTCTCACACTGTCACTGCAGCAGATGTGTGGCATCATTGCAGTGGGTGGAGGTAGCTCAGGACTTTTCATAAGATTGCTGTAGGAGTAGGCAGAGTCTGCAGCTACCTGAAGTCTAGGCTGGGTGGGAAGTTTTGCTCCAAGATGGTGACTCACATGGCTATTGTTAGGAGGCCTCAGTTCCAAGTCAATGAGTCTCTGTAGTTTTTGTCAGTGTTGTTATGACACAGCTGGTGATCCATTCCCTGAACTGATAGGAGATGGAGACAGAGATACAGAGCACAGAAAGGCCCAGTCACAGAGATAGAGAGACACAGAAACAGAGACCATGTCATAGAGACAGAGAGACTGACCCAGTGAGATAGACAGAGAACAGAGAGAAAGTGGGCCCATTACCTACAGCCTGGTCTCGAAGTCTGACATTATTGTACCATGGTCTACTAATGTAGAACCACATACCACCCTCAAGGTGAGAGGAATTAAACTCTACTTTTGAGACAGGAACTCCAACTTACTATTTTTTAGTTAATTTTTTTCATAAAGTATATTTTGATCATGTTTTCCCTTCCCCCAACACCCTACCCACCCAACTTTATGTTCTTTCTCTTTTTCAAAACCAAACCCAAAACCTCACAAAAACACAAAAATGAAAATCAAAACAATCAAAAGACCAATAAGGCAGCAACAACAAAAAGCCCAAACCTAAACAAAATGAAACCAAAAGTTCATAAAATCCCAAAACAAAAGCATGAATTTTGTTCTCTGTTGGCTAACTGCTTGTGGGCATGAGGCCTGTCCTGAGGTGTGGTTAATATATCCAGTGAGACTATATTGAAGAAAACTGATTTTCTCTTTGTCAGGGGCTATCAATTATAGACAGCTTCTTGGTTAGAGCTGGACCCTATATCCACTTCTCCCTCTCAGTGCTGGGACTCTGTCAGGCTTGAACTTGTGCAGGTCTTGTGAATGCTACCATAGCCTCTGTGAGTTCATGTTTGGTTGTGCATCAGTTCTGTTGTGTCTTGAAGACACCATTTCCTTGGAGTCATCCATAACCTCTGGCTCTTACAATATTTCTTCCCCCTCTTCTGCATAGACCCCTGAGCCTTGAGGGGAGGGCTTTGATGAAGACACCCAGTTTAGAATTGAGTGCCCCAAAGTCTCAGATTCTCTTCATATATTGTCCACTTATGAGTCTCTTTGTTAATTACCATCTACTACAAGAAGGAACTTATCTGATGAGGGCTGAGCAAAGCACTGATCTATGGGTATAGCGAAATGTTACTAGGAGTCATTTTATAACTATATTCATTTATCACAATAATAGTATTTGGTTTTCCCCTAGGCCCATTACCTATCTAGTCTCAGGTTTTTAGATATTTTAGCAGTGTCACATATGAGTTTCATATAATGGATTGCGCCTTATATTCAATGAAAAGGTAGTTGGTTACCCCCCTAGCATGTATGCCGCTATTATACCAGTATATCTTGCAGACAGATCACTGTTATAGGTCTCAGGGTTGTAGCTGGTTGATATTGGTGATTATAAGTCTTAAAAGGATTTTCAGATGTATTTGAAAGCTAACATACTATTGAAGTATGTTTTCCATTTCTTTCTTGAGTTTCCATCAGATGCCTCTTCAACTCTTTTCTTTGCAGTCACACCCAATAATGATTGGAGAAGCATTATGCCCAGCCAAAATATCACATTTTCTATCTCTGTGGAGTTCAGATTGGTCATAGGTTAAAGGTTGAGGAGGCTGTGACTTCAGAGGCTGTAGACCCTGTGTTGTTTCTGTCCTTTCCTTCCTCTCCTCTTTTGTATGTAAACATGATGGGGTGTTGGTGGGGGTGGGCTCTCAGAAGAGCTGAACCAAGAATGATCTTGAGAAAGTGAGGAAGAAACACACAGAGCACAGAATGTAATGAATGTTGACTGAGGAGCCATCAAACAAACTTTCATCAAGCTACCCTTCTGTTCTATTTACAGTATATATAGGGTCAAACTAATGCCAGTACACATGGCCCTGAACAAATGATTTGAGTTGTTTTTGGTTTATTCTCCATTCTTGGGAAATTGCTTATCCTCTCCTCAGCAGTGCATGGGCAGAGATTCTTGGGGCTGTGTTCCTGGGCTGGGGACTCCTGTTTCCATTTCAAAGCACATCACTCTGATCTCTCCATCCTTCACCACCAGCTTTGCGTGTTCTGCAGTCTAGCCTGTCTTCCATCACCAGTGGTTACATTTTACAGTTCACTTGGATAATCCTAGATTCTCTTATCCTCCAAGATCCTTAAATTAACAACATCTTCAAAGTATCTTTTGTTATAGTAACAGCACAAGTCCCAGGGATTAGGATATGAGACCATTGCTCAGCTTATAGAACTTTGTTTTATCTTTTTGTCTTTCACAATAACACATCATTTAGACTGACTATACAAATGTACCTATGTCGTCATTTTCTCATAAAAAAACATTCCTCGCCCCCCCCCCCCTGGTGTGTGTGTGTGTGTGTGTGTGTGTGTGTGTGTGTGTGTGCGCGCGCGCACATGCGCGTGTGCACATGGGTGCTTTTTGTTCCCATGGATGTCAGAGGACTACTTTCTGCTGTGTGATCCAGGGATCACACCCAGGTTGTCAGCTTCTGTGACATGCACCTTTACCCACTGAGCAATCTCCTGGGTCCTGTGAAATAGACTTAAGTAGGATCTTTGAAAAGAAGTGCTTTGGAATATGGAACACAAGACCTGCAACCACTGAACTGGAACACAGACAGCACATCTGCTCTCTAAAAGCTGCTGCAGAAGCCACAGACTCCCTCAAAGGCATTCGGTGAAACCTCCCCCATGGAGTGTTGGTCAGATCCCTGAACTAGCCATACTGACTTGAGTTGAATGCATTTGTTTGTTTCTCTTCTGTCCAGAAGAATGATAAAACATAGGAATCAAGCTGTAGAGGAAGCAGAGGCGAGCTTGAACCTTAAGGCTCTCTAATAAGTTCCCTGGGGACCAGGAGGCGGGTAGATGCAATTCCTTCTCCATGTAGTGAAGCTCACTTTGCACCGGGGGCCTTGTATCCTTGTTTCTAAGAGGGCCCTGGGGCCTCACTTAGTCAGATCTTGGGATTTCCTGGGTCAGAAACTCATTTCCTCAGCTGCAGTGGCTCCTGTGACTATGAGATTTATGTCTCAGCTGGGCTAGATTGTGTCATGACAAAAAAAGCTTTGTGGTCAGACAGATAACATTGAATCTCTAACATACCATTTATTCTGTTGTGTTTTTTAATTCTACGCAATGTTAAGTCTGTCAGCAAAACATGGATAATGCCATTGCTAACCATAGAAGGTGGTGGATGAAACACAATGAGAGCTGCATATTGTGAGTGCCTACTCTATTATCTGTCCCCTTGGCACCTAGCAGCCTTTCATTGGCTGCTACTGGCAGAGAGACAGGCAGAATGTGAGAAGACTTGATAGTACTGCTGTCAAGTGCAATGCAATGATGGGGTGAGAGAGCTTCAGAAACATGCTTTTGATGGCCCTCCCCAGCAGCCACATCTCTCATAGGGACACTGTGAACCTTGCCTAATATGGTGCTAGCTGGTCTCTGCTAACTGTGATTGACACTGTCCTCTTTCCCTGTGATTAGTTCATGAGTGTGTTTAAGGTTTGCTTCTGGGGGATGAGACACAAGAGAAGCTTTCTCAGGATATTCAGAGAGAAATTTCTTTTCTGTGCCTGTCCAATCCATCCTGTTCAATGGAGGGGGAGACATATTCCCTCCCTATGGGTTCAGGAGGGTCAGATATTTAATACATATCACTTGATGTATGAGGCTGTCAGCACTTTGCTAGTTACAGGTTGTCTCAGCCCAGGTGTTGGGGGAGGAGGTGGTGGCCTACCACACAAGGACACATATACATTGCATTCTGTGAACAAAACAAACAGCCCTGGGCTATAGGGGGCAGGCTTTATGAGACAATAGAGTAGGGTCCCATGAAAGATTTTCATGGGCTTACTTGAACAGTTCTGCAAACTCTTAGGGAATTGAAGCCATTGCTACCCAGTGGTCAGCAGAAGCTGCCCTCGACCATCTTTACAAAGAAAATGATTTGACTTTGGGACCTAGTCTGTGGTAGCAGTGTCAACCCTAGGACTCTTTCTTAGTTTCACCAACTGTCAAGACAGAACATTATATGTGGCCTGAATTTTAAGCTTTACATCATTGTGGTTGAAGAGGTAGGAAGGGTAAAGATGAGTGAGGAGGAGAGGCAGAAAGGCAGAGAAATAGGGAGAGACAGGGTGGAGAGTAAAGAGGAAGGGGAGAAAGAGCAAAGGAAAGAGAGACAGTGTGGGGAGATTGAGAGTAATAGCCAGTATTCTCTGTGGATATTTTGGCTGTTCTGTTGTCCCATTTCTCAGTGTCTTTCTCAGTGTCTCCACTGAGGGTCTGTCCATTTTACCTCCTGCATATCTCTGATTCTACCATTCTTCTGCTGAGCCCGTGGAAGCCACCTCCTCAGTGGAGGGTTATCCCCATTCTGACAGTGTCCCTTACCAAGAAGGTCTCTCAATGAACCTTGGGCTTCACAGACTCTTCAATTTAAGGTATTCAGGGATTCATAGTTGCTGCCTTTGATTCTTTTTAACTAAGTGCTGTGTTCAGATAACATAACAGCCAAAGTAATAATAAAGTAAGATTAAAAAACAAACTTTAAATTCAGAGGTGAGGAATAAGCAACAAACTTGGTCTTTTCTCTTCTTTTACAATGAAATCCCAAGATTAACTCTGTCTCTGGGGTCACACCGTCCCTGGTTCCTACAATTCTTCATCTTTCTTGGACTTTAGTTTGCTCTGTCTATATTTGAAGCAGCAACTATTTCTCCTAGTTACAGTCTGGTTCCAGCACCTTCCTGATGATTCCAAATCCTGCCTGAGATCCGGGAGACTCAGCATTGCTGGAGGCTGTACACTTCCAGAGAGAAAGACGGTGGGGGGTTTATTGTAGCCTTTGTGGCTCTGTGAGGTTGGGAGAAAGCAAATATTTCCTGAGACCTCCCTCAGAAGAGCCATGTGGGCAGCTGCAAATGTCCTGTCTTCTTCCTCTGGGGTAGAACATTGTAACGAGGAGACTTTTGACACATGGTTCAATTCTCGTAACCCCTGAAAGGAGACTCAGGATGGAGCTGTCTCAATCTTGCAGAGTTGCAGGAAGTATACAGTAGCAGGGGGTGCAAGGGGCAGATTTGAAGCAATTCTTCCCACTTAAAATATTTCCATTTAAACGTGTCTGTGTGTACATTTAGAAATAATACATATGTGTAACATTTAGAAAAATCAGAAGAGAGAATGGTCTAAAAAGTGATGCTGGTCTGTAATCCCAGAACGAGCAAATTTAAGTTCACTCAGTGCAATTTAGTGAAACTTTTCCTAAAATATATGTATACATATGTGCTGGGGGACATCTTTCTATACATTGTGAATATATATTGCTCTGATTGGTTGATAAATAAAGCTGCATTGGCCTATGACAAGGCAGTTTAGAGGCAAGTGGGAAATCCAGGCAGATACATGGAAAGAAGAAAGGCAGAGTGAAAGAGATACCAGCCAGGCACCCAAGAAGCAAGATGCCAGCAGACTGGTAAAGCCACAGCCACATGGCAGCATATAGATTAATAGAAATGGATTGAGTTATAAGAGCTAGCTAGCAAGAAGCCTGAGCCATTAGACCATACAGTTCATAATTAATATAAGCCTCTGTGTGTTTACTTGAGTCTGAGTGGCTGCAGGACACCGTAGGGAGAGATTCGTCCTGACCACAGGGCTGGGCAGGATTGGAGAAAAGTTACGGCTACACACATGGATGTATAAGTATGTATGTAGGCATACATATGAATATATATGCACATATGAATACATGTATATGTATGTGTATACATTATGTATATGTATATATATACATGTGCATATATACATGCAAGTATGCATGCATACAGTCATGCTGTGAGATGTTCTGTATACTGTGAATATGTGTAGCTCTAATTGGTTGATAAATAAAATGCTGATTGGCCAGTAGCCAGACAGGAAGTATAGGCAGGGTGAGCAGACGAGGAGAATTCTGGGAAGAGGAAGACTGAGTCGGGAGTCGCCAGCCAGACACAGAGGAAGCAAGATGACAAGGCAGAACTAAGAAAAGGTACCAAGCCACATGGCTAAATATAGATAAGAATTATGGGTTAAATTAAGTGTAAGAGGTAGTCAGTGATAAGCCTGAGCTAATGGCCAAGCAGTTATAATTAATGTAAGCTTCTGAGTGATTATTTTATAAGCGAGCCATGGGACTGCGGGGGCCTAGTGGGACTGGAGAAACTTTGAATTACACAGACATGTACACATATACACTTTTCCAAATGAATCACAATTTGATGGTTTTGGAGCTTTTAAAATCAAATTTCTCTATCAGGATAGCAATGGAATATTCTAATACTGACTGTAGTCATATCATCAAATTAGATTTGTTAAGGAATGTGTGAATTTGCATACTGAGTGATGATTGGCTGCTCTTGAGTAGTCTTGGTCCACAGGTAGAACTCTCTCAGGTTTGGAAAGCAAGCAATTGTAGATGTAACCAACCGTCTTATTAAATAAGAAACACAGAACCAATGCAAAGAAGAAAGCCAAGAGATCAGAGCTAAGAGCCTTACCCGCCTGCTGCAGCTAGCCTCTTAAGCCAAGAGACCTCTCCGAAAGAGACCTACTTTGTCTTTATATAGACTTTCTGTTCTGCCTTCTCATTGGTTGTAAACCCAACCATGTGACTTCCTCGTCACTGCCTGTCTGTACAGATCTCCAGACACACATTGGAGCATGTGTCTCCAATGCTGGCTGTATCCTTGAACACACAGAGATCTACCTAGCTCTGCCTACCAAGTGCTGGGATTAAAGGCGTGCACCACCACCACCCAGCTTTTGCTATGGCTCTAATAGCTCTGACCCCCGGGCAACTTTATTTATTAACATATAATTAAAATCACATTTCAGTACAAATAAAATACCACCATAAGCAATAATGAATTCAACATGACTGGCATTGTATGTGAACCTTTACATGGAATGGCAGCAGTGCAGAATTTTTGTTAGGAAATTATAGAATATTTGATTTTTATAGCCTAAGAATTAAAATATTTATTTTTGTTCAACACTGTATTTTCTAAGCACTAATGTGTGGGAGCCCATCTCCCACCTTTAGAAGGGATCTTAAGTAGAGGAGAGGGGAATTAAGAAATGACAGAAAGAGAGGCCTAGATGATGAGAAGAAAGAGAGAAACACAGGATAGCTTCAGAAGGACCTGGGTCAATACCCACCAGCCTTGACCTTTATTGAAAAGGGCTTTTTATAATATGCCAAGGAGAGAGGCAAAATACCTCCCTCTTCCAAGATCAAAGCACACTGTACAGCCAAGTGTAGACTCTTCCAAACACCTGGTAACCAAGACCGTGGTCAGATCATCCCATTATGCAGCCCTGCTGAGTAAAGCAAGCTCAGATTCTTTGACCCTGAGTTATTTCTCACTAGGAAGCCTCTGTGGACTCCCACACTGACGTATTAGGCACCATCTGAACTCTGTAGCAGGCCTGCAATTCTAGCTCTAAGGAGGCTGAGGCAGGAAGACTGCAAGTTGGGCTAAACAAGATTCACATGACTGCTTAGAAGTTGTGGAAATGCTGTGTCTTTAACCTGCATCTTTAACTTGATTTACTGACACATACTATATAGACAGGGGCTGATGTAGGCCTCACAGGTATAGCATTTTACAAAACACACAACCTTCTACCTCTGTGGATCATGTTCTAACATGGGAGAAAAGGACCGATGATGATGGATGCAAACATAAATTCTAAAGCCTGCTGCAAGAAAGGAGGCAGTGCTCAGCATGTGGGAAGGGCTGGAATGCTGATGGTACAGCAAGTTAGAGGGGTCATGTGGTTCTACTTGGAAAATTGAGTTTGTTCAAAGAGAAGAAGGTCACAAGGTGAATCCTAAGATTGCCTGAAAGAAGAGGCTTTCAGGTGGAAGAGCAGGTGAAAAGTGAGTGTTGGTGGTGAGAACAGCCTGGCTAGAGAAGCCATCCGGTGGTGAGGATAATAAGAGACTAGAATGGAGCAGAAACAGTACCCCACATGGGGCCATTGCTTCTACTCAAGAAGCTGGGGGAGATCTCACAGAAACTAGATCTTAGAGAGGAACTGTAAGATCTTATTTCTTACTTCTTTAAAGCAATTGCTCTGGCTGTGATCTGTAGTTGGTCTCTTCTGTTCTGTGCATGGTTATGGAGTTCTGTGGGTTACAGGGAAATTTGACTTGAGCAGTGGATGGAGGCAAATGCAGATCTGTAGCTGGAAGTTTTCCTGTGTCCTGCCCAGCCTGTAGCAGCTTATAAAATAATCACTCAGAGGCTTAATATTAATTACAAACTGTTTGGTCTATGGCTCAGGTTTCTTGCTAGCTAGCTCTTTCATCTTAAATTAACCCATTTCTATTAATCTATGTTTTGCCACATGGCCATGGCGTTACTGGTCTTCAGGCATCTTGTTCCTCCTTGGGTGACTATATCATGTCTCCCTGACTCTGCACTCTTCTTCCTGTATCTCTCTTGGATTTCCTGCCTGGCTCTCATCCTGCCTTACCATAGGCCCAAATAGCTTCTTTATTAACCAATAGTAGCAACACATATTCACAGTGTACAAAAAGTCCACCCCACAGCACTTCCCCTTCTCTGTCTAATCAAAAAGGAAGGTTTTTAACTTTAACATAGTAATATTACATATAACAAAACAGTTATCAAACAAGAATTACAGTTATAATATCTAGTCTATTTGTATTTGGCAAAATTAAAGAAAATACTCTATCATCTATCTTATATTTGTGAGTCTAAAATTTCATATCTAATTTACCTTTTATTGTAACCAAGGAAAACTATACCTATGACTATCTAGTATTCAACTCCATGAAAGACCCAAGAAGGATATAATATTACCTCAGTAACCAGGAAGTGCATTGCAAGCAACTTCTGTAATTCTAGAAATGACAAGAGACATCTGACTGCCTTGACAGTCAGTTCCTCTGCAATGTTGGGGCATCCATCTTCAGCCTACAGACCTAGAGTCTCTGGCAGACTTTTTAGTGAAGCAGGAAATTTGAAGCATTGTCTTACCTATTGGCAAAGTTCATCAGTCGCTTTCCTCTGTGTCCTGCAGAATGTCTGGTAGTTTCTTCTGTGAAGCAGGAACCTGAAGGACGATCTCAACTTGCTTTGGCAAAAGTTCAGTTGTCACTTTCCTATGGGTCCTGTATGTCCAGTTTATATAACACACTGTCAAGTAGTCCAGGCAAGAGAAGTTTCTTGCCCAAATGGCCAACTTTTGCCACAAAGAAAGCAAACTCCATATGGACTTTCTTCAATGTCCATCATCTTCTCTAAAGTAGATTGGTGCTGCCAGGAGCAGACATGTCTTAATTTCCAGAAAAGTCTAAGTTCTTAAAACATTTTAAATGCTGTATTCTGTAGGACTTTGAAGTATTTGAAGATTACCTATCCATTTGAAATATATCTCTGCATATCTGTAAATCCTAACTAACATGACTGTAAGTTTGACTGTTATAGATGACTATTAATTTGTATTTTAAACTATGCATTACATTTTTAAATGAGTTGCATAAACATAATACCTTAAACAAGAGTAGAAATATACATACAGTATAACAAAATTAACTTTAAAATTGTATCAATAAACTAAAATCCATACCAATGTAAAATATTTTGAGATTAACTTGTTTTTTTGGATTAAAGTAGATTCAACAATCTACCCTCTTATCCTATCATTTCTATATCATACATTTCTATATCACAGATCATTCATTTCCTGCTGCACAGGGGACTCACCTGAGTTCAAGGGGTTTGGAAGCAAAGGTTATGACTCAAGGCATCCTCCAATGACTTTTAGGGGAGCATAGCAGGGATCCCATTTGGGAAAGTTGACTGCACATACAGTCTGTGGTTGGTGGACAGGAAGAAGGGTACTTAAAGCAAGATGAACACAGCTTTAAAAACATCACCTTCACTGGTTTTCAATCCTGAGATTGAAAACACAGACTAACTCACTAAGGTTTACTAAACATCCCCATGTTGTAAGGTTTCTAAGGACTGAGAGGTGTCAGTGAATCAGACGGATGTCATTCCCAACGCTCCCTCTCTTGTGGAGCTTTCCTTTTAATCTAAGACAGAATAAAACAAATGAGTAAATTTATGTTATGTCTGATGTTGTTTAACACCATGGTGCTTGGGAGGTAATCAGGCAAGAAACTGAAAAAGCAGATGCAGGAAGATGAGGTTTAGTCAGGGAAGGGCATCAGGGAGGCTTAGTGGAGCAGAGACTTTGTGGGGCTGATTGAGGCAGACGCACCAGAGGGGAAGTTCTGCTTTGGCAGAGGAGACAGATGAAAAGACCCAATGTGGGGTGCATTGTTGTGGGATGGTCTGTATGTCAAATTACTCTGATTGGTCAATAAATAAAACACTGATTGGCCAGTGGCCAGGCAGGAAGTATAGGTGGGACTAACAGAGAGGAGAATTGAGAGAATAGGAAGGTGGGAGGAGACACTGTCAGCCGCCGCCATGACAAGCAGCATGTGAAGATGCCGGTAAGCCATGAGCCACGTGGCAAGGTATAGATTTATGGAAATGGATTAATTTAAGCTATAAGAACAGTTAGCAAGAAGACTGCCATGGCCATACAGTTTGTAAGCAATGTAAGTCTCTGTGTTTACTTGGTTGGGTCTGAGTGGCTGTGGGACTGGTGGGTGACAGAGATTTGTCCTGACTGTGGGCCAGGCAGGAAAGCTCTAGCTACAGTGCATGGGACAGGAAAGGTATCTATGTGTCCACAGCTCAGTGAGCAAAGGAAAGTTGAAACTGTTGAAGACTTAGTTTATTTTTTCCAAAGGGAAAAATCAATCATGAAAGCATGAAATGGAAGCAATAGAGTATAGAAAATTACTGACTGTAACAGGGAAAGAAACCAAATGAAGTATCAAGAAATGCTTACACCCTCCCACCCACAGAACTGAAATAAAAAAAAAACACATACAACTTAACCCAGAATGCTAGCTGAATGGGAATTTGCTAAGTACATAGAGACCTGAGCTACAAACATGCAGGCCTGTGAAACAAAGCACCAAGAACAAGTCAGTCAAAGGACATAGGGAAGGAGGGAGATGGTACTAGCTACTGATGTCTGGTGGCATCAATTAATTTCTCAGTAGCTTTGGACAGACTTATTTTATCTCAGTGTCTATGGGTTACAAGTCCAAATGCTCCTTAAGAGGCCTCTCAGGTGTCACAGGCTGCATTCAGGGTGTTGGCTGGGCCACATTCCCATCTGAGGCTGCATCTGGGGGTCGCCCATTCCACCAACAGCTGTCAGGGTTCATTTCTTCTCTGCTGTTCACTGGAAACTAACTGAGATACCTACAGGCTTCATATATAGCTCTTTGCCACATGTGGAGGGAGACCCAACAGAGTTGTAGGTGTTTACAAAACTGAGTAGGAAGAAAGAGAGACACCGTGTAACACAGTTGCGAACTCAGGCATTCACCCACTTACATTTTGCCACCTTTTCTATATTTTATTGCATAGAAATGATATGAAATAGTGGGCATAGTAATGTAAGTGCATTGGCCCCAGGAGTCAGGAACAGGGTACCTCTTCAACAATGTCTATCATAGAAGTGACCCAGCCAATGTCTAATTGGTAATCTAAGGCAGTAGTTCTCAACCTTCCTAGTTCTGTGACTCTCTAATACAGTTCCTCATGTTGTGTGATCCCCAACCATAAAATTATTTCATTGCTACTTCATAGCTATAATTTTGCTATTGTTATGAACTGTAATATAAATATCTGGTATGTAAGATATCTGATATGTGACCCATGTGGGGGTCACAACCTATGCACTCCTTAGACTCTGAGGGGAAGATAAAGAAAACTGAGAGAAGCATTTTAAAACAGATGAAAAAGGTGCAGAACTGATGAAACATAATACAGTTTAGATTAAGAAAGACTGATTAAACTGAGATGAGGTGAAAAACAACACAATGAAGCCTAACACTACTGTGTATTTGCATACTATATATGGTCATGTTTGTTATATATAACAAATGGTTATTAAGCAAGAATTACAGTTACAATATCTAGTCTATTTGTACTTGGCAAAATTTTATCATCTATCCTATATTTGTGAGTCTAAAGTTTCATATCTAATTTATCTTTTATCATAACCAAGGAAAATTATACCTATCTAATCTTGAACTACATCAAAGACCTCAGAAGGATATAATATTACCTAAGTAAATAGGAAGAGCATTGTAAGCAACTTCCAAAAATCTAGAGCAACAGAGATAGCTGGATGTCTGGACAGTCACCCAAAGTTCCTCTGCAACATTGGGGCATCCATCTTCAGCCTATAGACCTAGAGTTTCTCAGTTGTTTCTCTGTGTGTCCTGTAGAATGTCTGGCAGTCTCCTCTGTGAAGCCGGAAAATGAAGGACCATCTCACCTTGTTTTGGCAAAATTTAGTGGTCATTTTTCCATGGGTCCTGCATGTCCATTCGACATAACATTTTGTCAAGCAGTCCAGGCAAGAACAGTTTCTTGCCCAAATGACTAACTTTTCCATAAGAAAAGCAATCTCCATATGGAGTTTCTTTGGTGTCCATCCTCCTCTTTGAAGTAAATTGGTGCTGCCAGGAGCAGACATGTCTCATTGTCCAGAAAGTCTAAGTTTTTAAAACATTTTAAATGTTATATTCTGTAGGTCTTTGAAGTGTTTGAAAATTACCTATCTAATTGAAATATATTTATGTATTCCTAGAAAACTTAACTAACATGACTATAAGTTTGATTACCATAGATGACTAATTATTAATCTGTATTTCTTAATGACACATTGCAATTTTAAATGTTACATAAAGATAATACCTTAAATGAGAGTAGAAATATAACAGTATAACAAAATTAACTTTAAATTTGTATCAATAAACTAAAACCCATAGCAATGTAAAGCATTTTAAACAAGTTGTTGCTCTTTAAAAGTAGATTTAATAACCTACCCTTTTATCCTGTCATATCTGTAATATCCCCTTTTCTTCTCTAGAAAGAAATTGTATTTATAATCAACCCCCTTTAAATAAAAATAAACATTTATAAACAGCATTTTGGGAATTTGGGCATAGCTTCTTCTACTACTTCCTGCTGATTGGGCGTGCTGGTAATCTTATGGCAATCCTGAGAAAATTAAGAATTATAGTTAAATCTTGGCTATAGTAGTCTATGAGGATGGATTGTATCAGCTTTGAAGCTGATTTTGGATGTTGCATCATCTGGGCCATGGTGTCATCAGAGACCTTTCAGGGAGTCTTGGCTGATCAAACCATATTAGCCTGGAAGCAATCCACAGGTTCTCAGCTTCTGTGGAAACAAAAGCAGAACCTCTTTCCCAAAGCAATGTGTCCTTAGACATAAATTTTGAAGTCATGATACCTTTAAAATATATATATTGGTTTAACTTAGCAGCCTTTACAATCAAATGTCTTTCTGAAGTTAAAAATCCCAAAGATAATATAATCCAGACTCCGTGTGTGATTTCCATCTTTATGTGGCTTATTTTTTATATATATTATATTTTTAAGACTTTATTTTATTTTTATGACTATATCCTTTCTCTTCTTTCAAGCGTATGTACATTTTACACACATTGTAAACCATTTAGAGGTTTATTCCATCTGAATCTATCTTTTGTGTATCTATAATCCTTTTCTGATCATTTCTTTAAACTGCAGCATGGCTAAGATTGAAGTGGCAGCCATGGCTGCTAACTCCACCCACTTCAGCTTTTCAACATGGCAGAGGTACCCAGGAGAGTCACACTTATCCCACCAATTCTGGGGTCCATGCTGTTACTAGGTAGCATGCAGCTGTCTGATAAACCTTTTTTGTCTGTGTGAGTAAAGGCTAAATCCACCATGCAGCATGCTGTGCAGCTTGGAGACACCTCTGTGTACTGAGGTGGGAATCTGCCATACTGCTTAGCTTATGGCGGCTGGTGGCCAGCTCAATCTCAATCTTACATGCAGCTGTCAGGAGACGAGTCTCTGAGCTGCTGCTGGCATGAGACTGTGAGACTAGGAAGCCCAGTGTGGCTCCATTTCTGTGTGTTCAGAATCTTTAAGCTTTCTTAGGTCTATGTGGATCAATGCTCCAGGTTGGGCACCCAATGTAGCCAAAAGTTTCTCTGGTCCCACCTGGCCCAATGGTCCTGCAGCTGCCTATAAAATAATCACTCAGAGGCTTAATTTTAATTACCAATTGCATGACCTATGGCATGCTTCTTGCTAACTAGCTCTTATATCTTAAATTAACCCATTTCTATTAATCTATGTTTTGTCACATGTTCCGTGGCTTTACCAGTCTGCTGGCATATAGCTCCCTGGGTGGCAGGCTGGCATCGCTTCCCAGAGTCTGCCTTTCTCTTTCCTGTCTCTCTCCTTGGATTTTCTGCCTGCTTCTAAGCTGCTTTGCCATAGGCCAAAGCAGCTTATTTATTAACCAATGGGAACAACATATATTCACAGTGTACATAAAGATATCCCCCAGTACCTACTAGCATTTTAATCTTAATTCAACCAATTTTGCTCACCCCATTTTCTCATTAACAATGATCAATTTAAAAATGCTAATGTTCGAAACAGAAGTATTCAGAATATTAACCAAGTACTAAGCCAGAGAGGAACACTGGGGATAAGATGGGAAAGTGTTGAACATGGTAACTAGATTGTATGTGTGAATCTATACCACACCATTGTATTTGTTCCTAATCTAACAATGCCTCTAGATTTATACAGAGTACCACAGGTGCCATTTTTTTCCTACATCACATTTCTTGTTTCTGTTTACAAAGAAAATCTAGCTTTATTGTACCAGCAGCCATGGTGCCAGTCTCAGGGAGACAAGACCAAAATGCTTCATTTAAAATGAGATTGTGATCTTCTCTAAATGGCTACATCATCATGGTACCAAGAGATAAAGAGTGGATCCAATCAATGCCTTATTCGTTATCAGAGCTCTTAATCCTGAGTGGAAGCAAATATGTGGCTGAAAGGCCAATACTTTTCATTTAACCCCTAAGCAAGATGGCCTGATGATGTGGTCTCTCTTCTTTCTCCACTAAAAGTTACCAAGCAGATTGGATTGGACCACTCTGCTTCTGCTGCTCTGTTTCCCTCATTTGTTACCTAGCATCTGGGGTCTTTGCAGCCTGCTGCTCATCACACAGGGTCAAAGAGCGAAGAAGATTTCAGAAGGAGAAACCAATGGTGGGGAAGACCTGGGAGCAGGCACCACACTGTGTTCCCAGAGCTCAGGAGCTGTCTGTCACTCTCACAATCCAACCCTTCCATATTTTGTGGTTTCTCTAATTTCTTTGTCTAAAATGTTGGTACTCTGGGAGAACAAAGACCTTAAAATATGACCCATCTTTTCCATAGTGTAAACCATTCATCATTGTTCATTAACTATTAATAACTTGCAGTTGACTGCTACTACTAAGACTAGGGCAAACATCTAACAAACACAACTCTTACAGTGAGCTTTTGGATTCTTTTTGAAACAGTGATTTGTTTTATAGGTGGGCTTACAAGTTTGTGTCATCCTTTTTTTTTTTAAGACAGGATTTCTCTGTGTAGCTCTGGCTCTCCTGGAACTCACTATGTAGACCAGGCTGGCCTCAAACTCAGAGATTCACCTACCTCTGTCTTCCGAGTGTGGGATTAAAGGTGTGTGCCACCCCACCCCCAGCCATGTGCTGTCCTCCTTGTCTTAATAAATACAATTCTTGACCTAATAGATTCTACCTTTGTTGTCTCTCTAGGTAGCTTCCTGGCTGACTTTGAACTCAGTAGGTAGACCAGGCTAGCCTCAAACTCAAAGCCACCTTCCTGCCTCAGGTTCCTAAGTACTGGAATTGCATACATCAGCCTCAAGGAGGCTGACTTATGTAACTAGCATCTTCAGAATGAATCTTTTCCTCAGCATCCAGTTAAAAACATATCCCTGGCCACACCTATGCCCATGTAATTATTCTCACCTAATCCACCCCCACTATTAATCTCACACATTATTTTATATGTGTCTATCTTGTTGATTGTTTATATTACTGCTAGACTTCAAGCTTATTAAAACACACATTATCCTCCTTATTAGTCTATATTCTTAGCACTGGTATTTGTTTAAAACATGAATATGTGAAGGAATGAATGAATTATACTTATTCTTTATGAAGCAACCAATGAAATGTCAGATATGCCCACTGACTTTATGTTTATTGTGGGTATCCTCATTCTATAGAGTGAAAAACTGTTAAAGAAAGTAAGATCCTTATTTAAGTCAGCATTGATAGTAAATGGTAGAGGCAAGTAAGTGTAGGTCAGGTCTGTCCTCATCACTAGATTCTATGTAGTGTGTAAATAAAATAGTGACTTACAGAAATGGTGATAAGTTGTCATTGGTCACTGCCCCACTGTTATGCTCATTTGCTTGATAATAGTAGACATCTGAAGCAGAATTCACTTGAGGAAGCAATCTAAATGGCTTACTCTACTAGAACATTCTTGGCTCCATATCCTGCCATATCTTTCCTGCCAGTTTTTTTTTTTTAATGGAATCCTGAAATGCATCTAGGATGTGCACTAGAAGAATGCATTCCTTATTAAGACTTGGGCTCAGGTATTTGGAGTTAAAAAGAACACCCTTCTTTTAAATGAATCAACATGACAGGTAGTAAATCCAGAAGGAAATGTCTGTAGCTTGCACCCCTTAATTGGTATCAAAGCATCTGTTGATGTGGATGCTGCTTTGAGATTCTGAAAAGCCTCTTGTTCCCATCAAAAAGACAGAATGCAGTTTATAATAGGCTGACAAACTGTGAATACCTTAAGCCCAGGGTAGCTGTGACCCTGCCCACACCAAAACCCAAGACATGGGATGGTTTTAAAACAAATTATAAGATATAAAATAGACAAAATAGTATTTGTATACATAGAACATGTAAAATATTAAAATGGAAACTTCTCACATGAAGCCTTACTCTAAGGAGAACACCAAGACAGTACATGTACACCTTGGAAATGGCTGTTGACAGAACAGCCATGAAGCCTCCTCTGCCCAGTAAATGCCGTTCTTGATGCTTGATAAATAATTTTAGAAGTAATAGCTTCTAGTATCTTTGCATTTTCACTTCATTTTCTCCCCCTGATTTTGAATCCCAATACTCTGTCACAAATAGAGCTGTGTACAAAAGCCACTTTCCCATCACAGTGTTTCAATCCATAGTCAGTAAGATGGTGTGGAAATTTCATAGATATTTTTATAGAGGCTGCAACAAAAATGGTAGAGTGTGACTGAAAGAAAAAAGTAAGTAAAAATATGTATATGTTTAGAGTACACTCGGTCTTATGTGTCAGGCTACAGACAGGAGATGGGATCATTCAAAGCAGCCTCAGTACTTGATTGCTGTTTTCTATGTGGGCAAACAGAGGTTCCTTCTCCCAGGCCTAGACTGGAAGGACAAGGCGCAGGGCCAAGTAGGTACCTTTTGAATACAAGGGAAAGAGAAGAAAGTAAGTAATCCACTCAAGAAGACTCACTCTAGGTGCACCTTAGAAGTGGGTAACAAGACTGTTTTGAATTTGAGAGCCAGGCCACAGTGATACCATGCAGAGATGCCTGGGCCCGGGTAATTGAAAGTGGATAAAATTGAAAGTGAGTCTGCCATATTTCAGGGCACTTTCTTCATGACATTTTTCAGGTTAAATGTTATTTTAGATGCCTGGTTCTTTCGCCTAGTTAACACTACATACTTGCTGGCAACTATGTTATTAAATTTAACAATATGAGTTTGAGGATATCATTGGACTTAATAAATTCTTGTCCTTATAATTTTAATATTGTTGTTTGCACAGTAGAGAGGCATAAGTTGGTCTTCTTGATTCCTGGAGTTTTTTTCTTCCTTTATCTTTATTGCAGTGAGTTTAAGGACAGTGACACCTCATTTAATTCTATATCAGTACAATTCAGTGTCATATTCTCCCAAGGTGGAATGTCAGCTAGGTGTAGATAAAGAAATTAATCTTACTTTTGAATATTTTTCATCTCTTTCCACTACATCAAAGCATAAAGTCTTTCTCTCTCTCTCTCTCTCTCTCTCTCTCTCTCTCTCTCTCTCTCTCTCTCTCTCTCCCTCTCTCCCTCTCTCCCTCTCTCCCTCTCTCCCTCCCTCCCCCCTCTCCCTCTCCCTCTCCCTCTTTTCCTCTCTCCCTCTCCCTCTCCTCTCTCTCTGTCTCATGAGGCAGACACAAACTCACAATAGCTTGCAGTACCTGTTGTAGTTTGGAAATATCTTCCAAAGAGACTCAGTGTCTTCTGAAGAGGCCATGTCTTGAATGCTTGGTTCCAGCTGGTGGTGCTATTTTGGAAAATTCTAGAAAATTTTGGAGGCAAAGTTTTATGAGTGAATGTGTGTCACTGGAGGTCTTTCCTGTCCTGGCTCCTCAGTGGCTTTTTCTTTGCTTTCTGTCTGCCATGAGGCCAGTGAATCCCTTTGTCACACACTCCTGCCGCCGCCACCATGACGATCTGCCCAGACACGTGGCCCAAGCCTGGATGGATCAAATCCTCTGAAATGGAGTCCTTGCACTGCAGGCCCGTTGGTCAAAACAGTTCATAATGTTAAGATCAACACCATGGAGGGGATATGACCAGCTTACCAAGTCACAAGGGGAAAGGGTGGACATCCCTATAACAAGTTGAGAGGGAAGGGCTGGAGGCAGATCTAGTCCACCACATCTACCCTCTTCCCTCACTGCACTGTGGCCATATCCATTTTATTTATCTCCTGCTGTCAGGATCCAGAGAGAGCTAAGGAAGAGCCAAAGAAAACAGAATCCTAGATAATACAAGTATATTTAAACTCAGTCATTTGATGAGAAGAGGTTCTGGTTTCATGTTGTAGGAGCCCTATTCACCCTACAGGGAGAATGCCCCACGTGTGTCTTAACTACTTAGTGAAATGTGGCAAACATGATGTAAGTTATTTGTGAGGATTATCACTTTAAATTCTATAAAGATCCTGTGATGTTTATAAAGGACCTGAAATTTAGAAAGGTTAAATGTTTCCACAAACACTGGAGAAGACTAATTGTTCTGCAGCCCTGACAGCAGCTGGTCAGCTGAACTGGGTTTAAGTCCAGTTACTTGAACAATTGCTGAGTGAAATGTTTTGAGAATCCACTGATGAGGAAAAACCTTTCCTTTCTAACAGCCAATCAGGACTCACTCCAATAAACATTCCGAGTTCCACCAGTCAGCAATAGCTTCATCACCAACCACCATTTTTCTACATATATTATGTTCACTCACTGCTACCTGTCTCTCTGCTTCCTAGAGTTCTGCCCAAGGCCAGTAGAACTTGTGACTTAGAAACAACACTCCGTTGCACTGAGTGACACATATGTCAGATATTTTACGATAGATCTATTGCCCTCTGACTGCAACTTGACTTATTGCACACAGCAGGGGGATGGTAGGTAGCATCGTGTGTTACATCTGGATGTATCTGATGCTGAGCCAACACATTGACCTGCCTTTCCTCACTCCGTCATTGTCACTAGGTGGGGGTGGCTCTCCCCTGGAAGCTTTCTCCTCTGGTGGTGCTGCAACTCTTGGGTGGTTGCTTAGCTTTCCATATCTTTTCTCTCTAATAACTTGTAGGATCATTTGAATCTTACACATTTTCTTATTCCCACAGTGATTAATTCATTACCTACGTATTAATTTAAGAAGTACTTATTTCATTGTTCCTGAGTGCCAGGACACCAAGATAGTGATGAAATTAGTAAATTTTAGCCTGGAAGGACTGGAAGTCTGGGCAGAGAGCCTGTGAGGAAACAAGTTTCTAAGCCCAACTGGCTGTGGGCATTCACCAACTGACAAACGACTGAAAATTATTTAGGGGGAGTGGAGAGATGGCTCAGTGGTTAAGGGCAGTGGCTACTCTTCCAGAGGAGCTGGGTTTGGTTCCCCAGCACCCAAACGGTGGTTCACAGCCTTCTGTAACTCTTGTCTCTGAGTATCTGATGCCCTTTTGCTTCCTCCATGGGGCACCAGGCATGCACATGGTGCACATATGTACACGCAGGTATCAAATCCCCTGAAACTGGAGTTACAGCCAGTTGTGGATTGCCATGAGAGTGTTGCTTAACTCAGTCCCTAATGTCTTAACTAGCCCCCCTCATGCATTATTTTTTTGTTGCAAGTCTTGTGTAGGTGGCCATAGCTGCTGTGTATTCATGATTACATCAGCCATGTCATACCCAGAAGACAGCATTTCAGAGGTCTCTTTCCCATCCTCTAGGTCTTACTATGTTTCTGCCTCCTCTTCTGTGTGTTCCTTGAGCCTTGGCGCAGGTGATGTTGATGCCCTACTTAGGGATGAGCACTTAAAGCCTCTTATTCTTGGCTCTCTGACCAGCTACAAGTCTGTATTAAACATTGCACCTAGTGGAAAGAAGCTTCTGTGGCCATGAGAGCAATTGCTAGTCTAAGGTATAAACATAGATATTTAGAAAGCATTTTAGCCACACAGCTATAACAATAAAAGTTATATGCAAGAAATATTTTCTGTTTCTAGCACCAGAAAATTTAGTTATTTTTCCTAACAAGTACACTTTCAGTTGTCCAATATAGCATATCACAGGTTTCCAAAAACTGATACAACTTTGTCAAATAGGAGATGGGCAGTGGTGATGCATGCCTTTAATCCCAACACTCAGGAGGCAGAGACAGGCGGATCTCTGTGAGTTTGAGGCCAGCCTGGTCTCTAAAGTGAGTTCCAGGACAGGCTCCAAAGCTACAGAGAAACCTGGTCTTGAAAAACCAAAAAAAAAAAAAAAAGAAATTTGGTGAAACAGGAACTGGCTTAGCAAGAAGGTGATGGCTAATGTGACTGTTAACTTGACAGGATCTGGAATCATCTAGGAGACAGGCCTCCAGCCGCACCTGAGGTCTGATTTAAAGTAGACTGGCCTCTGGGCAGTGTTGGTCAGGCTGACTGAGGCTTGATAGTGGATGGAAAAAGAAGAAAACTAACTGAGCAGAACATCAGTCTCCTGCTGCTTCCTGACTTTGGATGCCCTATGTGTAGCTGCCTTCAGCTCCTGCCTACAGGTTGGACACCCTGGAACTGTGAACCAAAATGAACTCTTTCTCCCTTAAGTCATCTTTGTTGCAGCAAGGAAAAAAGTAAGACAGAAGGCAAAACTCTAAAGATGATCCTCAATTCCATTTAGACGGATCCTTATCTGTTTGTTTGTGTGTAAGACTGCCTTTTGTATATAAGACCTTATTTTCTTGGTGTTCTTTACTAGTTTTGAAACATGATGTAACCAATAAAAGTTTTGTGCATCAGGAAAACTATCTGTAGTTTATACAGAAGCTGTCTGAGCTTCAGATACAGAAGTAGTGTTATCATTAGCTCCTGATGAATGGCTGGACAGGGACTTAGATTTTAGTACTTTTCTTGCTTCTCTGAAAACAATTCTGACCTTTGCTGTTACATTTTTTGGCTGAACTAAAAAGAGCTGCTACAGTTACTTGTGCTGCATGGAGAGCCAACTTCTCCGTGTTGGCTGGACATCTGCCTAGTTACCACCATCAGCGCTTGGAAGCCAGGAGGTACATCTTAGAGGCTCACCTCACACTGGAGAAGCCAGTGAGGGCTGTTTGCCAGACCCTTTCCTCGCAGTGGCACTCCTGTGGTTTCGGTCTGCCCAGCCACCAGTAAAGGCCATGGCCTGCTTGCTTACTGCCCCAGGGGCCTGTGCAGGAGACACTCTGTGTATGTCCCTGGTGTGCTATGCATCAATCCCCTTGATCCCATTCCCATTTCTACTGTGTGACTTGTGACAGATTTAGCGTCTTACTGATACGCCCTCATGGCAGCCCTTACACCAACTTCAAACTTGATTAATTCCCCTGCCCACAGATTTAATCCAAGTTTAGCCCAGTCAAGGTTGTCTCTTGGTTGGGACTTTCCATTAGGACCTCTTCTCACATGTGCTGCCATTTGGACCTTCCCAGTAATGGTAACTAACATCCTACACTTTGTTCTTTGCGTTCCTGGTACCAGCTCCTTCATTTTGCAATAGCCCTATGAACCAGCAGTTGATATCACCCCCAGTGTGCACACGACCTTCAGAGACTCAGAAGTGCTCATCCACTTATCCAAATGGTTAGCTGGAATTCAAATCCAGACAGGCTGGCTCCAGAGACCATATTTTGAGGATCACCCTCTTCTCCTTCTGTTTCTAGGCCTAGTATCTTTATCTAGTCCTCATTTCACATCACTCTCAGTGTTTGTTTATTTACTCTTGTTTTAGTGTAAGTCCAGACAAAACCAATGGCTGTGTACTTGATATTGGGATCTTAGAAAGTAAATAAATCATCTGACAGCAGTGTGCTCAGCTGCATTCCCAGACACCAGTGGATTTTGAAGTGCTTCTAGAAGAAGGAATTGGCTTGTGTAAAAGAGCAGAGGCAGGCCAGGCCATAATGTGTGAGCAGAATGCTAGCCAGGCTGATGTGTGTGCTGATTGGTCAAAGGAATTGAGACAACAGATACAGCACAGGCTGTGGTGAAGGGAAGGAGTCTTAGGAAGAGCTTGAGAGCTGAGCCAGAGGTAGGCAGTGCTGGGATGTGATGTGTAAAGTCCACGTCAATTTCTGGAAGCAGTGACTTGGATGTTCTGAGATTATGTGTGAAGTGAAGCCATTAACTGATGTTATTTTTCAATATGAATAAGTGTGTAGACAATTCAGGCAGAAACCATCTGTCCTATCACAGAGTTGGAATGGCCTGAGCATCCCCAGAAAACTAACAAATCCCCTCACATGCACAAGTAAAATATAAACTCACTATTTACAACACATTAGTTTCTTTTCCAAGTTAAAAACATTTTTAATGGCCCGGTAGTGGTGGTGCACACTTTTAATCCCAGAACTTTGGGAGGCAGAGGCAGGTGGACCTCTGTGAATTTGAGGCCAGCTTGGCCTACAAAGTGATTTCCAGGACTGTTACACAGAGAAACACTGTCTTGAAAAACCAAAAGCAAACAAATAAACAAACAAACAAAAATGAAAACAAAAGTATTTTTAATGAACACATAAGAACAAAATTATGCATTTCAATGGGGGTACCATTGACATATTTTTGATATGTCATAATTGGGTTATGGTTAAATCAAGTTAAACATGGCTATCTCTTTCAAATGTAAATGATTTTCTATGGTTACATACTGAAAAGTCTAGATTTTTGAGATATAGTTCATAAATGTTACTTGCTTACTGTGCAGCAGAATTCCAGAGCTTTCTTTTCCTATCTAACTACACCTTGGCACCCATCAATCAAACTCTTCATATCCTGTCTCCCCTCTGGTGACAGTGATTCTACTTTCAGTTTCTATGAGATCAACTTTTTTAGAGTTTGCATGTGGGCGAGATCATGTGATATTTGTGTTTCTGTTTCTGGCTTATTTGTCATCATGAGCTTCCTCTATTGTTACAAAGTCAAGATTTTCTTCTGTCTTATGGCTTTAGTAATATTCCAGTGTGTTTAAACACCACGCTTTATCTGTTCATCCTTTGATGAATGTTTGGGTTGACCCAAATCTTGGCAATTGCTTCACAAGTATTTTTAAATCATATCCATGTGTTTCATACACTATTCTGTCTTCTAATGCCCTCATACAACATTTGTCCTCCAGCTCCCGCTGCAGCATCTGCCCACCCAGGACATTTCAGTTATGGTTGTGTGCTGCAGATTTATGTCCAGCCAGTGACAGACAAAGCATAGGACAGTAGTCATGAAATCACAGCACCTAGTGACATCATAAGCGTTTTAGTTTGTCTAAGTGCCCCCATAATGTTCACATGATGACAAAATTCCCAGTGACAGTTTCTCAGTACATCCCTCTGTGGGTAGGTGACTCATGACTCCACATTCTTTTCAGACTCAAGATTCCATTTTGCTCTTTTATCTCTCTACTGGGACTTTCTATACCCATGCTTGTTTTCAATAGGCTTATAATTGGACACTGACATGGTTTATCTCTGTTCTAAATCATTGTCAGACAAATTTTCCTTCTCTGTCATCTTGGTATTGGAATCTAAAGATTGCCTCCCCCCCATTCATTTGAGATCTGTTTTTTGAGATATGTGATTTGGAAACTAGAAATAGCTTTTCCTGTTTAAATCTTCTAATCCCTGGATCTTGTTTAAACCTTTCGTGCTATGTGGCTCTCTTGCGCCCATGGAATGGGTGTTGCCACATCACTACCTTCAGACAGAGGGTCCCCATCAGGCTCCCATCATGAGCCCAAGAAGTAGTGCTTGTGCTTACATAGTGCACAGCCTGTGCACTGGGGTGGGAAAGGGTTCCCAGGTTTCCTGTTCTGTCTCCGGCTGCAGTGGAACATTTATGCTTCTAAAAAGTTTCCCTCATTCTTAGCAGCCCATTCTCTAGCTAGAAAGAGTGAGCTATGTGTGGTAGTATTGTGTTCCCCAAAATATTGTGCACCCTAATAAACTTATCTGGGGTCAGAGAACAGAACAGCCACTAGATACAGTGGCTAGAAAATGGTGGCACTCATGCCTTTAATCCTAGCATTCCAGAGGCAGAAATTCCTCTGGATCTCTGTGAGTTCAAGGCCACATTGGAAACAGCCAGGCATGGTGACACACACCTTTAATCCCAAGAAGTGAGCCTTTAATCCCAGGAAGTGAGAGCAGAAAGCAGAAAAGGTATATAAGGCGTGAAAACCAGGAACTAGGCTAGTTAAGCTTTCAGGCTTTTGAGAAGCAGTTCAGCTGAGAGCCATTCGGATATGAGGACACAGAGGCATCCAGTCTGAGGAAATAGGATCAGCTGAGGAATTAGCAAGGTGAAGTTAGCTGTGGCTTGTTCTGCTTCTCTGATCTTCCAGCATTCATCCTAATACCTGGCTCAGGTTTGTTTTTATTAATAAGAACTGTTGAGATTCATGCTACAGCTATGTTTCTTGTTTTCCTTGTTTTCTGTTTCCACACACTGGCATTTATAGGTTTCAAGCCTTTGCAACTTCAGGTGCAGGGTATATTATGCGTGAAGATTAAAATTCATTGCCAATTTAAATGAACTTAGGATTTCCCAGAAGACTGTAGGGGAAGGCTTTAGGTGTGCCTATGATGTGTTTGCAGACATGATTAGCTTGAGTCTGGTAAGCTCACCCTGAACATTTACAGCACCATCCCTGGGATGGCAATTCAGAGTAAAAGAGGAAAAAGAAGAGAATTCACCCTTTTATTTTCTCCTGTATATGATGACCCTCTCCATGCTACCAAACTCACCTTGTTGTGATGTACTGACACCTTGAACCTATGAGCCAACGTAAATCCTTCCTCCTTTTAAAATGTTTATTTTGGTAGTTTGGTCACAGTGAAAATAAAGCTAATTAATAGTAAACTCAATAAGAAAACTTAGGAGTGGGCCAGTGAGATGGTTCAGTGGGCAGAGGTGCTTGCCACCAAGCCTGATGTCCTGAGCTTGATTCCTGGAATCACATGGGCGGAGAGACTCAACCCCACAAGTTGCCCTCTGCCATACTCTCACTGCAGCGCTCTCTCTCTCTCTCTCCCTCCCTCCCTCTTCACACACACACACACACACACACACACACACACACACACACACACACACACACACACACACACACACACGCCTGTGCACACTAAAGAAATATAACAATCTTTTAAGAAAAGCCAGGCACTCCCCATAAAGATATTCTTTAGGCTGAGATGCATGTAGTTTTCTACTTTTTGGAGGCCCATGTTCCTTTTTTGTACAATGACCAATTTTACTTGGGTGGAATAGGGAAGAATATAGGTGCTCTAATTCTCCAGAAGTAGAAGCGTTGGGGTTCTTAAAGGAACTTTGGTTATTCAAACAAACATATGCAATAGAAGGTTATTTTAAGCCCTGACTAGATTCAGTACTCACTTACTGAGCACCTGACTGATCAGGAGCCTTCTTCATATCAGACAGCAGAGGATCATATGTGACTGGGCTAGAGGATGGATTTGGGGTTGAGACAGAGAAAGGCTATTTCTCCTGCACAAGAGTCAACTTCCATGTTAGTTAATGAAAATGGAGTTTTAGTTGCTTCACACTATGGATTCAGCTCCACTTTCAGATTGTCACAGACACTGTGGGATTAAGGGTGTTGAGAAGTGAAGTTTTGAGAAATTCTATTATTCATGCCCAACTTTTTCTTCATCAGTGGCTCTTTATTCCTTTCTTGGTATTTAGCTGATCCTTGTTGGTTGTACACTTCCACAAAGGATAGAAAGAAGTTACCTCAGTGATTCTGAATCTCCCTCAACACTGTTTCAGTCTGAATTACTATCCACAGGGTAAGGGGTTAGTTAATTCATGAAGGCTGAGTCTTGAGTTTCACATTAAAGTTGGAGATCAGGCTCTGTACTCTTCCTGCAGGAGCAGTTGCTTCTGGAGGTGAGCAGCTGCTCTTTAACATCAGTCAGCATGTTAACAGATCAAAGGCAGTTCCCAGAGACATTTGATGACTTGAAAGAATGGAGAGTGATGTGTTCTTCCTCAGCAGGCTGTAGTGTGTCAGTGTTTGATTTCTCGGCTGCCAGGCATGACCATCTTTCTAGCTCCAGTTATTCTTGTAATTATTTATGGAATGTCCACTGAGCTTCTCAAAAGGATCCTGGAAATGACAGAAAAATTGTCTTAACTGGAGAGACCAAGATCAAAGAACCAAAAAATTTCTTAGAATATATTAGTGAGAATAAATTATTGTGGGGAAAATCTAACGTAGCAAATTGTTCTTGGCAGAAAGTTATCAATGGTATGCCATTGCCTGAATCAATTATCTATAGATCATACTCAAGCTAGCAGATCCTTTTGTCAAAGGTCTTGTCCAATGATAGGGGAGGGGGATAGCAAAGTCAGGTTTTGTTACTTTGACAGTCTGAACATTGAAAACATACACATCAGAAATGGAATAAGACATGTATGTCATTGTTATTTTATATTTTCCTGAAAACTAGCTATGACATAATATAGGTGTTGCTTGGAAAATGAATTTTCTTTTCTGGCTGGATTTTCTGGGCAGAGTGAGTGACAAGAATTGGCACAAGTCATTGGGATGTGAGTAGTTCAGATCACTTTCTCTAGTTGTGATTTTCCTAGTATATTCATAGTAGAGCCAGTGTCTCTCATGATACATTATAGTCTGGATTGACAGCAAATACATTACATATACTTACATATCATATGCATTTACTAAGGTCCTTATTTCTGTACCCTATCTCCATGTATCTTTCCAGTAATGTCTGCACCATTCTACTGATCTACCCATGAAACCACTCATCATGCAGTTTTCCATTTATCTATGCATATATGTGGTTATTCATCTGTTCATGCACCAATCCATCTTTAGAAAGGCTAGTTGTAGTCATTCAACTCTTCGACATGTTAGATGCTTATCGATGGGGAAGCAGCAGTGTTTAGACTAAAGTGTTGGTGCAAAGAATTGTGCAAAGAAAATCTGTGACTTTCTAACTCCTAAAAAAAAAGTACATGCCCCAGCCTCAAATTTACACCAAAAGAAGAAGTTTGTCTGTGTTAATGAACATCTCACTATGGTTGAATAGTCAAACATCTTCCCAGACGCAAAGCCCAAGAAAAGTGGGTGAGGTAAATACTGCAGACACCACCATTTGTTGGTTCTGCCAAGTTGAACAGATGGTTAAGTTTTCCTTTGCTTGAATAAGAAATTCCTAACAATTACTTTAATTTTGAATTTAGTATGTGCTATAGATATTTTGCAGGTTGTGGCACATACAATTTGTCTTTTTAGTTTTAAGTCACTGACACATGGAATGGCCTATCAAAAGGTCATAGAAGGGCCAGGGCTGTCGCTCAGTGGTAGAGTATTTGCCTCACATATGAGGCTCTGATTTTGATCTACAGTACCAGGAGGTGACTGGTAGAAAACCCATCATATGAAACTGTAGACTTTGAATCTTCATGAGATTTTGTATCTTATCCGCCTTCAGGAAGAGAGTGATTTCTACATAAAGTATGATGCACAAGCTGGAAGTTTGTAAAAGAACTCAAAATTCTGATGACAGCAGACCCTGCAGACAGTGCTTTTGACACAAGATGTGAACATGAAAATGGAAGCAGGAGGCTCTGTGTAATGTGGGGTGTTATGCTTTGGTTGGACAACTAAATATTAGCTATTTTCAGCTTGGGTTATTCCAACATGAAAAAAATCCATTATTTGGAATGCTCGCTCTTGGCCTGGCATTCAACACAGTATGTTATTGCTGTCTTTCTTCCCTCCTCTGTGGCCACTGGAAAGTCATCCATGAGCTTAATTGTTGATCATGTGTAGGTGATACCTGTTTTTTTGTCCTTCAGTATGTATTAGTTTGGATTTCATCTTATTCTATTTGTGTATCTTTTCAACTTGAAAATTTATGTATACCACAAATTTGAGAAAATTTACAGAAATTTCTCTCTCTCTATGTATATATTTATATATACACATATATCTATATATACATACACATATCTATGCATAAATATATGTATACTCATATACATGTATGTGTACATTATATATTATATTGTATATATACATACATATATTATACACACACACACACATATATTATATAATCTTCTTTCATTTAATACTTTCCTTCAGAAAATCTTCTAGACAAAGGTGGGAACATCTCAATTTGTTATTTGTTACATTTCTTAATTTTCCTACCTCTATCTCACTTTCCCTCTGTGTATTGTAGTTCCAGTAATTGACAGTTCAGTTGTTACCACTCAGCTGTGTCTGATCTGATCTTGGTGTGAGAACACCTGTTTCCTTAACCTCCTGTAGGGTACTCTGCATCTAAGATGAGTCAGCACCGTTTGTTCTCCTTTGGGAATCGGCTTAGTCTCCCTCATGGCGCATCGGTTTTTATTCATACATTTACGGTTTTCTTTATGCTCTAAGGCCTGTTTTAATTATTTTTCCTGTTGGTTCTCTTTTGTCCCAGGGTATAGAAATTTCATAAGATTTGAGTACTTTAGAGAGATTAGCAATATAAAGTAAATGATGTGGTAATTTCTTAGTTTTAGATTCTTACAAAATGGAGACCACACACAGGCATAGAGGCACAGCCCTTCCAAGTTTCTATTTAGATATTGAAGCCTCACTCCAGGATAACTGGATATCCATATGTGTTTGGAATCTTCACCTTTTAAGGTGTTTGAATTCTATCACATAAACAGGATTTCCTGTTTCTGACTTGGGTGGATTTTCATTTTTAATCTTTGTGCTTGACCATGAATTAGATTTTTCCTTGTTTATTCATTTAGTAGTTCTATGTGTTTATGGTAGAGGAATTTCTGTCTTTTTAAAAAATATTTATTTTTATTCCATGTGTAAGGGTGTTTTGCCTGCTTGTATGTGTCCTACATACCTGCAGTGCCTTCAGAAGCCAAAAGAAGGCATTGGATTCCCTGGATCTAGAGTTAAGTAGTAACTCACCAAGTAGGTGCTGGAAACTGAACCCACTTCCTCTGCAAGTGCAGCCTGTCCTCTTGACTGCTAAGCCATTTCTCCAGTCCCTTGACAGGAATTTCTCCTAGTTAGAACTTTCTGAAGGCTTGGTTAAACCGAGAAATTGTATCAATCAAGATTATAACACCTATAGCTGTGATTCCTCACTTTTCCTACTTTACATAACTGCAGAGATTGCCTGGTGTTTGGAAGCACATTACAATGGGTAAAAGCATGCGATGTGGGATCAGAAATCTTTGCATTGTTGTTACACTCATATCTTAAGTGTAACTGTAAATAGGTCTCTCAGACTGATAACTCATGATGAAATATTACTATACCTATAGGAGCATTGATAAAATCAGAGTGTCTGGCACAAAGAAAGATTTAATAAGTGTTAGCTGTTGTACTTATTTGTGGAATATTGTTAAAAGTCCTTAGGTCACATTTAGAGGGTATAAGCTACCTTCCTGTTTGATGTCTTCATGCAAATTTTTGTCCATGAGTTTTCATGTTTTGTTCCAGGAAAGCTCTTCAATGTTTCCTCTGTTCTTTAAACAACTTTTCACACTCAAGTTGTTTTTATGTATATGAAACACTCCAGTGTCTTAATTTTGTTGGGACCTCCAGACTGAAGAAACATGGTTTCATGCTTAGGTATCTGATTGAGACACCTTATGATGGCAGTGAAGTCTTACTTCTGATTTGTAGTAGAATCACTTCACCTTTCCTGGAGTGTTCCCAACACTAGACCCTTCTCTTCACATCAATGACTATCTCCTCATAGCACAATTGAGTATCTGAACTTGCATTTCTCTAAATTAAAGAAATGCCTGCTTTGTATAAAATAATTTAACATATGGAATTTATGAAAGAAAATGCCTTCTTATATTTCAGTTCCCATCAGAGATACAGATGTGAGAAAGATACTCAGTGCCAATGGAGGTGAACTGTCAATGACTTTGGTAGATTCAGTCTCTAGTCACATTACCTTACAACACTGAGTTAAAGTGCAATAAAAATTCCTTAAGTATATTTATATGTATATTTTCTGTGAAAATGAATATTTTTTAAGTGAAACAATATTAACCTGTTACATAACTATTTTCAATATACATGAAATTTAATATTCCCTCAGGAATTCACCCTCTGTATCAGGTTGTGTCTTATGGCCAGTTCTGTTTTGGTTAAGGATATTCGGGTTCATGGAACAAAACATGATTCAACGTAGATTAAACTGAAAAAAATAAGCCATGGGTGCCAGCATGATTTGTGCTTTATACTTTTGTGTGTGTGTGAATCAGATTTGACATCATATTAATTACTTCTGTATCACTGTTACCAAAATACCCAACAAGAGCAGCTTAATGGAGCAGAGGTTCATTCTGACTCCTAATTTCTGAGAGTTGCAGCCCATTGGAGTGGGTAAGGCATGGCGAAGTTCATATGGCTGGAGCACACAGGCCCAGCCCAGGAGCAGGAATAACCTTCAAGGCCCAATGTCTAGTGACCTACTTCAGCCATCATGGCTCCATCTTCTAGAGGATCCACAGTCCTCAGAATAGCTCTACATAGAACTGGGAACCAAGTACTTAAAACATGGGTCTATGGGAGGCATTCTGGATTATAACCATGGCAGTCCTGAATTAATTTCATTAAGTTTTTGAATGTGCATACTTACTGTATCATTTTTATTTCAGTTTTATTTTCAGCTCATTGTAATTTTACTTCCTCTACTTTGATTTCAATTTATACTTATTCTTTGTCTCATTTCTTGAGTAGCAGTGTACAACATGACTGAATGTTGACCCTTCCAAATTTTAATATGTGAATTTGGTGCTATCAGGGATCTCTAAGCCCTATGTTACCCACATACCACAAACATTCGTTATTGATTTTTTGTTATTAGTCATTTAAAGTATCCCCTAGTCTCATTTGTGAATTTTTCATTGGCATGTGACTTATTTATAAATAGTGTGCTTTAATTTTCAAGAACTTGGGAGTGTTCCAGACATCTTTGTTTTATTAATTTCTAGTTTAATTCTATTATGATCAAAGTGCATATTTGTGTGATTTAAATAGGCTGTGTCGATGTGGTTTGATTTATTTTCTAAATATGATCTATGATGCTGAACATCCTGTATGGATGTGAACTGTGTCCTCTGTGGCTCTGGGATGGCAAATTCTATAAATGGCAATCAGGTCAAGTTGATTTTCTGTTATTCAGTGTTCCATCTCCTTTCTGATTTTTTCCATCTTCCTGTTGTATAAATTATTTAGAGACAAGTGCTGAAGTTGTCAACCCTAAGTGCAGATTTGTCTGCCTTTCCTTTTATTTTTCTGGCTTTGCTTTGTGTTTGGAACATTCTCTCAGAGACTTGTATGTTTAGGACCATACCTTCCACAATTGTGTAGTGTCCTCCTTGTCTTTTCTAGTAATATTCTTTGTTCTGGACTGCATAGACCAGGTACTAATATAATAATTCTAGTTTTTTAACTCATGTGTGCATGCTGTATTTCTTAGTATATTTTATTTTCAGTCTGAGCCCTTGTATTTGGAAGTAAATGTTTTTATTTTCTTCTTGAGATTATAGTTACATCGTTTCCCCCTTCCTTTTCCTCCATCCAAACTCTTTCATATACCCCATTTTGCTCTCTTTCAAATTCATGGCCTCTTTTTTTTATATATTATTATTACATGCATATATGTATATGTGGGAGGCCTACCTATTTCTCTGTGGGAGGCCTGCTCCCACTTTTTCCCAGGATACTCTTGAGGAGGGAGAAGTGAGAAATATTTAGATAGAAAGATAGAGGGGAGAGAAACATATAGAAACACAGGACAACCTCAGGAGGGCCTGGATTAATATCCACTACTCCCTTTTGTTTCTTCAAAAGTATTTTTTATAGGAATGCTAAGGGAAGGAGCAAAAGACCTCCCCCTAGTGCAGCCAAGCATAGACCCTTCCAGTCACCTGGTAACCACACACATGGTCATGCCATCCTCTAATGCAGCCCTGTTGGGTAAGGCAAGTTCAATCTCACTAGGAAACCTCTATGGACCTCCACATATATATGCATTTATATTCCTAAATATAACCTGCTCAGCCTGCATAATGTTACTTGTATGTATGTTTTCAGGGCTGACCATTTGGTATTGGATAACCCGTTGGTGTGCTCTTTGTACTTCCACCCACTCCCAACCTTCTTAGTTGCCTGAGTTCTTTATGTGGGGTGAGACCTTGTGGTCTTTCCCTTGTCTACTTTGGCATATATATTGTCCTCCTTGTTCAGCTCATGTTTGGGCAGTAGTTCTGGCTTTTCTGGAGCTCTCTTTATAGACCAGGCTGACCTTGAACTCAGAGAGATTCCCCCTGACTCTACCTCTGCCTTCCAAGGTCTGGGATTAATGGCATGTGCTACCATGCTCAGCCATATTTGTGTTCTTAAGATTTGAGTAATATTCACTGTCTTGTTAATTTTTTTTGCATTTTGTTTTTCTCCCTTCAGTTTCAGATTATATTTTTTTATTTTATTTTATTTTATTTTACAATACAATTCAGTTCTACATATCAGCCACGGATTCCCTTATTCTCCCCCCTCCCGCCCTCCTCACCTTCCCCCCAGCCCACCCTCCATTCCTACCTCCTCCAGGGCAAAGACTCCCCCGAGGACTGAGATCAACCTGATAGACTCAGTCCAGGCAGGTCCAGTCCCCTCCTCTCAGGCTGAGCCAAGCGTCCCTGCATAAGCCCCAGGTTTCAAACAGCCAACTCATGCAATGAGCATAGGACCTGGTCCCATTGCCTGGATGCCTCCCAAACAGATCAAGCCAATCAACTATCTCACCCATTCAGAGGGCCTGATCCAGTTGGGGACCCCTCAGTCATTGGTTCATAGTTCATGTGTTTCCATTCGTTTGGCTATTTGTCCCTGTGCTTTATCCAACTTTGGTCTCAACAATTCTCACTCATATAAACCCTCCTCTTTCTCGCCAATTGGACTCCCGGAGCTCCACCCGGACCTTAGCCGTAGATCTCTGCATCCAGATCCCTCAGTCATTGGATGGAGTTTCTAGCATGACAATTAGGGTGTTTGGCCATCCCATCACCAGAGTAGGTCAGTTCAGGCTGTCTCTCGACCATTGCCAGCAGTCTATTGTGGGGGTATCTTTGTGGATTTCTGTGGGCCTCTCTAGCACTTTGCTTCTTCCTATTCTCATGTGGTCTTCATTTACCATGGTCTCCTATTCCTTGTTCTCCCTCTCTGTTGTTTATCCAGCTGGGATCTCCCGCTCCCCCAAGCTCTCTTTCCCTCGACCCTTACCCTTCATTACCCCCACTCATGTCCAGGCTGTTCATGTAGATCTCATCCATTTCTCCGTCATTGGGTGATCCCGTGTCTTTCTTGGGGTCCTGTTTTCCAGGTAGCCTCCCTGGTGATGTGAGTAGCAGTCCAGTCATCCTTGTTCCACATCTAGTATCCTCCTATGAGTGAGTACATACCATGTTTGTCTTTCTGAGTCTGGGTTACCTTACTCAGGATGATTTTTTCTAGATCTATCCATTTGCCTGCAAACCTCATGAACCCCACATCTGACAGAGGACTGATATCCAGAATATATAAGGAACTCAAGAAATTAGACATCAAAATGCCCAATAGTCCAATTAAGAAATGGGCTATAAACTAAACAGAGAATTCTCAACAGAGGAAACTCAAATGGCTGAAAGACATTTAAGGAATTGCTCAACATCCCTAATCATCAGGGAAATGCAAATCAAAACAACTCTGAGATACCACCTTATGCCTGTCAGAATGGCTAAGATCAAAAATCCTAATGACGGTCTATGTTGGAGAGGCAAGGGGAACACTCCTCCACTGCTGGTGGGAGTGCAAACTTGTACAGCCATTCTGGAAATCAGTATGGTGATTTCTCAGAAAACTGGGAATCAATATACCTCAAGACCCAGCTATACCACTCTCAGGCATATACTCATAGGATGCTCAATCATACCACAAGGACACTTGCTCAACTATGTTCATAGCAGCATTGTTTGTAATAGCCAGAACATGGAAACAACCTAGATGCCCTTCAACTGAAGAATGGATAAATAAAATGTGGTACATATACACAATGGAATACTACTCAGAATATATTTTAACTTATGTATTTATTCAATCTTTTTTATTCTTTCTTTACTTAAGACTGGATCTTGCATAGCCCAGGCCTCAGAATCACTGTTTGATTAAAATCTATCTTCAAGTGGGATTTTCCCAGTTTACATGCAATAAAGCAAACTAAGACAGTGAACCCCCTCCCCTGGTGTGCGCTGTGTGCTGCTGTTGGCACATGTCCTAAGTGCACGTGTGTTGTGAACCACAATGCACTGGTTATACTTATTTCGTATCAATGATACTTTAAAATAGAAAATAAAAAAGTTAATACTTTCTTTTATGTTAAACATTTCCAGGAATTCACTTTTTCTTTCTGGTGTCACATTTCCTTACCTTGAAGAATTTACTTTAACTTTTCTGGCAGTTCTGAGTGGCTGCTAATTAAGTTTCCTAGTTTTTTTTTTATTATTATGGTAAAAGGCTTTCACTATTTCCTTATTTTTGAATGGTGTTTTAATTATGTGGAGGACTGACAGTTTTTCTTTGAGCACTGTAAAAATGTCACTGTATTTTCTTCTGTCATGTGAAGTTTCTGCCAGGATGACTGCTGTATCCCTTTCCTTGTTGATTAGCATGTAATACTGTTTATAAGATACAATGTCATATTTTCTCTCCATTGTTTAATATTTGATTTTGGATAATTAGTACATCTATCACATTAAGCATAAGATATTGTGTGTGGTGACATCATTCAAAATCTTTCCAGCTTCTTGAAGTATATTTTCAGTGCTACTTATTTGCTTATCCTGTCATACAGCAGGACACCAGAATTTCTCTTCTCTGTAGCACTGCACTGTTGATGAGCCTCTCTCTCCCTTACCCTCTGTCCCTGGAAATCACAGTTCCTTCTACTCTGCACACGCACTTCTCTTTATTTGAATACTGAGCTGTAAGTGTATTAATTTTGTTTTCCTGACTTATTTTACTTTTCTATCTCAGCTTCTCCAAGATTCCAGGAACAATGTTTTTCTCTTCCAATATTTCTTTAGTGCTCTACTTTTGGCCTTGTCTAGTCTTCTCATCTCTGTTACTGTGATTTATTTCTTTAGCATTTCTATTGAACTCTTTTTTTATCTTTTACATTTCTCTTCTGAAACTCCCCACCTGCTCAGGCATGCTGACCATTTCCTCTGCTTGATGACATGTAACTCACAGTTATTTTAACCCTTCTTTAATAAAGACACCATCTGGTCTACCTCTAAATCTTCCTGCATTGATTCCTTTGTCTACAGAGTGAATTGTGGGATTTGTTTGTTTGTTTGCTTGTTGTGTCTTGTAGCTCTTATGGAAAAATTGTGTTAATTGAGATTAATCTTCATTTTGCAAATTCTCAATATTTTTAAGAAAAGAAAATATCATGTATTTATAAAAAACAGAAGAATTGATTTTAAGCCAAGAATGACACAGTGTTCTTTTAATGTTGAGAACAAGGTTACATGCTTGTGCTGGTTCAAACCAGCTGCTGCTGCATTTGTTTTCTTCAGGAGAGTATCAGAGAACAGTTGCAATTTTTACTAGTTAGAAATTCTCAAAGTGTGGACACACTGGTGGAAGCCCTGTGACTCTAATCATCTGATTTATACCTGTTTATTGAGCATCTGCTAAATGCTGGATGTATTAGTTACTTTCTGTGGCTGTGATAAAACACTATGACCAACTCAACAAAGAAAGGGTTTATTGTGGCTGATGGTCCCGATGGACAGAGTCCATCAGAGTGGGGAAGGCACACACTGCAGCAGGAACAGAAAGCTGGCTGATCACATTTCCATGGAACTGTTGTATAGGGTAGATGGTAAGGGTACAGGAAGTCTGTTCCATGGTCATTTTTTATGCCATTATATTTTATGCACAAAGTATGATTTAAAAAAATATCAAGGCCTCAGCTATTACTATGTCTGTAATGCAGATCATGGAATCTTGAGTAAGAAAATTTAAAGATGATGAAGGACAGTGAGCTACTCCTTCTTTGAAGTGAAATGTTTATTTAGCCCACATATACATGGGTATCTAGTCCCAGGAATGTGCACTACCCTCATTCTATTCATATTCCATGACTTAGGACTCAAGAGACTAAAATCAGGCTTCCCACACAAAATGCCATCCCAGATCCTAGTGAATGAGATTGTCAGACATGAAAAGTTAAGGGCAGGTGGACTGTGCTCTTGAGGCTGATTCTTTTGTCTTATTTATTGGCAGTTTTCCTGAATGAAAGACAGAATGGGGAAATAGGAAGGTTTGCTTATGTAACTTCCCTTCAGCAATCTCACTCCCAGTCAGTCTGATTCCAAAGGAGCCACACTGTGGTCTGGTTAGTGTAGACAAAGAGCCTTCTTTGGCTTACCACCAGGGAAAAATAGAGCTTTGTAATAAGCTTTAATCTCAAATCAGTTAAACCCGTGGAGGATGAGTTAGACATTCAGGAAATACACCCTTGAGTCATTCTGATGTGATTGCCAAACTTTCCACCCTGGCCACAGAGCAGATAAAAGCTGTACTTCTGTGATTTAATAAATGAGAAAGGCACAAATGTTTCTATTTAAGTGGAGCCTTCTAGAATGTTTGCTGGAAACTATGATGCATTTCGGTTCTGGATCCTTTCACATCTCAGAGTGATCAGCTGTCTTGAGGGTGAAGTGACCATTACGGCCAGGTGGGGAAGTGTGGTGTCCAAGTGTCACCGAGTCTGCTGCAGAGTGCATCCATAGCATGACAGTGAATTGGTTTCTGAGAGGGAAGCACGTTGTATCTATGTTGTCCACACGAAATGCCAAGTACTTTGGTAGTATGCATGCATTTCTCATAGTTTTATCTCACAACAGATCTTATAATATTATTGTTGTTTTTATAGATAAAGAAATGTCCTTCTACCACACAGTAAGGATCAGGCCTGGAATTTGAATTAAGGTCAACATTTTGCTAAAATATGTCCTAACAAGGAGTGGTGGAAAATGATATCTGAGAACAAAGTCTCAAGACTCACCTGCTATGAATTTTAGGTAAGAAGTGCCCTTTGTTGAGGAATAAAAGAGTCGTGGGTAGAAAATTGAGGTTAGCACAAGAACTAAAGTCACCCTGGCAATTTCCCACATCCTATGGTAGTGAGAAGAGGTGCTAAGAACCTTCCCCCACTGACCTCATATTTCCATCCCTCTCAGAACAGTACCTGTGCAAATGTGGATTAGAGGTGCTGTTGCCTTTGCTGTGGTGATTTCCAGGAAACAGTGCAGTCCCACTGCTGTCTGTGATTGTTTAACTAGCCCCCACCCCACCCCCCATCTGCTGCTTTGGCTGCTCAGAACACATAAATGTAAATTATTTCCATTGTGTGTGTATGTATGATGTGTGTGAGGGCATGCACATGCCGCATTGCACATGTAGAGGTCAAAAGACAACTTTGCGGAGTCTGCTCTCTCCTGCCTCTACCTGGGATTCCCTAATGGACACATTAAGTGTCTATCCACTGAGCCATCTCACTGGCTCTCTACATTTTATCTTGACATTTCTTTTCTCTATCCCCCCTTTAAAAATATGTATAATTATTTATATTATGTATAGAGTGTTTTTTCTGCATGTATGTGTACCATGTATAAAATGTGAATGCTTCACCTCATCCGCCCCCAAAATCTCTATTTTCCTCTTCTTTAATGCAATTTGCTAGTATCACAGACAGAACCAAATTGTACTACAACCCAAAGAGATGATCATTTGAGTGTGTATATTTCTAAGTTTGTGTTTTCTGAAGTTTTAACCAAGGGCCTTGAGCATGCTAGACAACTGCTCTACTATTGAGTGGTATCATCAGCCCTTTTGAACTTTTAGTTTGAGAAAGGGTCTACCTAACTCACCCAGGCTAGCCTTGAACTTGGTATATAGCCCAGGAGGGAGTTGGGCTTGTGATCCTCTTGTGTCAGTCACCCAAGGAGTGGGGATCACAGTCAAAAGAATGGTCTTACAAGAAAGAACATTTGGACCTTATGAAGTGGGAGGTTTGTGTAACCAAGACAGCAGGAAAAATCTACCAGAGTAAAATGAAAATAAAATCCATGTAAGGGTAAGCAAGATTAAATCTGGGAAGATGGTGCTAAGGTCAATTCTGAAAAGTAAGGTGAGGATAAAATTAAGGTTCAAAGCTAATGGGTTATGAAGAGAAAGAGTATTAGAGGATGAATTGTGACAAGTTGAAACTGAATAGGAAAGTGTTGAAGTCCTGGTTTTTAATGGTGATAGTTCACAGCAACCTTCCAGGAATAAGTTTCTATTTAGTGTTGTGTTAAATATCTTATCAGAAGATTCCTCACTGGGACTTCTATGGGTGAAAACTTGGGCCTTTTGTTTTTGCTTTGACCTTGGATATGTGTCAGAAATAGAAGATGAAACATCTTGATGATTATTTTTCTTTGGAGGGGTGTGTGGTGATTTGACTAAGAATGGCTTCCATAGCTTTATATAGTTGAATGCTTTGTCACAAGGAGTGGAACTGTTTGAAAGAATTAGAAGGATTAGGAGGTGTGGCCTTGTTGGAGGAAGTGTGTCACTGGGGGTGGGTTTTGAGGTGTCAAAGGCCTATGCTAGATGCAGTCTTTCTCTCTCTCTCCCTGCTGCCTGTGGATCAGGATGTAGTTCTCAGCTATTTCTCTAGCATCTGCCTGCTTGCTTCCATGCTTCCCACCATGATGATAATGGACTCACCTCTGAAAATGTAAGCAAGCCCCCAATAAATGATTTATTTTATAAAGGTTGCCTTGGTCATGGTGTCTTTTCAGAGCAATAGAAAAGTGAGTAACACAGTCATATATGCATAAATCAGAAAGTGTGAAGTCATAAGTTCAGAATTAATCTTGGAAAAACTTTTATGTCTCACTTCTCTTATCTTTAAAAATAAAGTAAAAAAGAGGTCATTAACTATTCTTGAGTGAGGTGTTACCAACATGCAGAGCACTGACATGTCCTTTCCACATCCCTGACACATGTCCTCAAATGCTAGATGGAAAAATGAACTTATTTCAATTAGCCTCCTCTGATCCATGAACAATTCAGTTCCTCTCAACCAGAGAAATATTATTCAATAAAAGAACGATGTAGTCACTCTGAATGTCAATGTGTGTTACACATACAGATGTAATGTCTTAGTGTCATCCCAGTGGACTATGTCAGAATGAAGGTTTACTGTGAAAAAGGAAAGGCTAGCTCCCGAGGAATGTCCACAATTCACTTCTGAGCCACAGATCCCGCCAAAGATGAAACAACCCAGTCAAGTTCAGCACTGATTCATCCAGCTATCCTATGTACAACTGCAGAGGGCAACAGAGGAGAAGGTGCACCCCAGAGAATGATTATTTGAATTGAAAATTTCCATTGTTTACTAGAGGGCAAAGTGCTATAGGTAACTACAATTTCAGATTGCTGGGTCAGAAATGAAAAGGAGCTTGCTGTACCGAGATGCACAAGCTAAACAGATGCATAGCTGTAGCTATGTAATTCCTTAGTTATTTTTAACAAACTACAAAATTTTTACTATAAACCTTTTAAAAGATATTATGATTATTCTTAAAATTTGTTTAATATATCAATGAAATAATGTTGCTTCAAATATAATTGTTTCTTTGAAAGTAAAGCCTGTGATCTGCTTAAGGGGCCCCCTTGCAGTAGGATCAGAATCCTTCCCTGGTGCATGAGCAGGCTTTTTGGAGCCCAATATCTGTGATGGGACACTTTGCACAGCCTTGAGGCAGGGGTAGGGACTTGGACCTGCTTCTACTAAATGTAGACCTCCCCATAGGAGGCCTTACCTTCTTGTAAGAGGGAATGGGGGATGGGTTGGGAGGGGGAGGCTGGAGGGGCAGGAGGAGGGAAGAGGGGGATCTTTGATTGGTATGTAAAATGAATAAAATTTTTTTCTTAATAAAAAAAAGAAAGTAAAGCTTGGGAAGCATTCTTGGTTGCTCTGTATCTCTGTTGCAACAACATTGTAAGCTGTAGAAAGCCCCTGCTTTAAGGTGTTGGTCCACAGCTATAGGTAAAGAGTGAGACATGAATTTCTTCTTTGAAGACCTCTTTTTGAGGGAACTGGACAATACATTTCAAAGTTTTCCTGAAATTCTCTTGTATAGAGACATATACCAGCATGCTCTTTCTGGATGCCAAATACTCTCTCCTGATTGTGTACTTACAAATGAGACTGGTGAAGGATAACAATAAAAGTGGAAAAAGTTAGGCCTTGTTTACTTTTAAATCTGCAGGTGTCAGCCATCCAGTCCTGTTTGCTATCAATGTTACAGCAATGGCATCTATGATTTGTGATGGGAACATGAATGCCATTATGTACTGTTGCCTTCATAAAAATGACAGAAGAATGCTGAACACTTCTTTCCACAAAGAAGGCACTCAAGAATGGTTTTTCATTTCTTTCCCTTCAGTCTTGAAAGGAGGGAGGAGCTAGGGGAGGAGGTGAGGTGAAATGATAGCATTGGGGTAGCAGGGATACTGGAGGGCTGGAACTGAGAGAAGTGGATGTACTTGTTGGCACAGAGATGTTCCAGAGGGATACCCATGCTTTCTCTTTCTATCTCTATTTTCTTAGTTGTGATGTGTAAATAATAGAAAAGTGACAATATAAGGCAGTGTGATGAATGTCTTTTAAAGACCACATGCTGTGTCAGTCACTATTTACTCCCCTAGAGAAAAGAGTGGAATATCCCTACCCTAAGAGAGGTGGCTTAGAAACTGTGGCATCACGGAGTCACAGATGGACACCTAGGACATTTAAGGGTGAAAAGCACTAGTTTTCATAATAGAGAGATGTGCTGCAGAGGAAATGACCTGGGATACCAGGCTGTGACACTTTGGGAAGCATTCTTAGGCAACGTTTGATCCGACATAGATGTCTACTTTCTTCCTGTTTACAGCCAGAGGAGATTTCAGCAATGGAGTCAGATGGCATTCAAATCAGAAAAGCCCCATCCTCTGTACACAAAGGTGGTGGATGAGAAACATATAAATGTGACCAGATACCCACACAAGATTCCCACTCCTATGATGCAACTGTGGTCAGTTATTGAGATGATAAAAGACCTATCCTTCTGTTCTAGAGGCTTTCCTGCCTCTGTACTCACTAAAACACTGCTTTGAAATGTCATCTGTCCCTCAGTCTAGATACCCACTTATACCCTGAGAAGTTTTATTAAGTAAACATCTGACATTTCCATTTTTTCCTTTTCTCACTAGGTTATAAGCAATAAGAAGCTGCAGACCCTGCCTTGCTAATTAGTGCACATCCATTGTCTGAAACAAAGTCCTGTATGTTGTAGCCATTAAGAAACTGTCAAGTGAGTAAGTAAAGATGGCAATGGAGCAGTTAGTTACTGCAACTAAAATCTGACTCCATTATTTAAGAGACATTTGGTGAGGATTGCTTTTAAATATTAATTTGTAGAGCCTTGGTTTCATCTGGAATATGGTAGATATCCAACGTTAGGTGCTACAAGAATTGCACGTTTCTTTCCTCCTCTGCCCTTTTCCTTCATCCTTCCCTCTTTGTCTTCCATCCTTTCCCTCTCCTCTTATCTTCCCTCTTTCCTCTATCTCCACATCTATCTCTGTCTCTATGTCTATCTGTCTCCGTGTCCACCTCTATCTCCATGTTCAGTTTATCTCTATCTCCATATCTATCTCTGTCTCCGTGTCCACCTCAATCTGTAAGTTCAGTTTATCTCTATCTCCATGTCTATCTCTGTCTCCATGTCCACCTCTATCTCCATGTTCAGTTTATCTCTATCTCCATGTCTATCTCTGTCTCCATGTCCACCTCTATCTCCATGTTCAGTTTATCTCTATCTCCATGTCTATCTCTGTCTCTGTGTCCACCTCTATCTCTAAGTTCAGTTTATCTCTATCTCCATGTCTATCTGTCTCCATGTCCACCTCTATCTCCATGTTCAGCTTATCTCTATCTCCATGTCTATCTCTGTCTCCGTGTCCACCTCTATCTCCAAGTTCAGTTTATCTCTATCTCCATGTCTATCTGTCTCCATGTCCACCTCTATCTCCAAGTTCAGTTTATCTCTATCTCCATATCTATCTCTGTCTCCATGTCCACCTCTATCTCCATGTTCAGTTTATCTCTATCTCCATATCTATCTCTGCCTCCATGTCCACCTCTATCTCCATGTCTACTTGTCTCCATGTCTACCTCTATCTCCAAGTTCAGTTTATCTCTATCTCCATATCTCTCTCTGTCTCCATGTCCACCTCTATCTCCATGTCTACTTGTCTCCATTCTATCTCCATGTCCACCTGTATCTCCATGTCTACTTGTCTCCATGTCCACCTGTATCTCCATGTCTACTTGTCTCCATCTCCATGTCCACCTCTCTCTCCATGTCCACGTCTAGGTTTATTTCAACCTCCATGATTGTCTCTATTTCTCACTCTCTGAAAATCACTTTGGCATTTGAACAAACATGAATCCTCACCATTTTCCCTTTATCCCTATTTCAGATTCTTCAGAATTGCAAGTGAGAACTGACTAAATTTAGTCTCAAATTTTCTTTTACATTTAATCTATTTCTACTCTTGACCCATTGGCATTCAGACACATTCTGTTTGTGTTAACATGGTTTTATTTTCAACCTTTGCCTCGACCTGACTTTATTATTACAGGAAATCCTTGTCCAGGAAGATGAAGTGGAAAAAAAACCCTTCTGTTTATTTCAGAGCCTTCTAAATTTTTATGTGAAAAATCAATTTGTTCTCATTAAATGAGTAGCCTCTTCTCAGAACAATAGATCACCCCACTGGGTTAATGAAAGGATCATTTGCTCTTTTAAGACTCTTCAAGTGCCTGCCCTCTCTGTGCCCACTATCCTTATACTGTTAAACTATGAGCTTTTTAAAGAACCAAGCACATAATTTGTCTGAGAGGCATGACTTGCCTTAAATATGCCCCCAAACTTTGAAATGCTGCTTCCTGAAGGAACACAGAAGAATCACATCAGAACACTTGCAAGGAGTTTTTGGACAGGACCCTAAGACTACAGGAAGCAAAGACAAAAATAGAAAAAAAAATAACTTTCATCAAATTACAAAGTATCCCCAGTCATGGGAACCAACAGGATGAGGAGAAACCCTAAAGAATTAGAGAAAGTATTCACAACACATGTGTCTGCTGAGGGCTTGTGTCTAGCATCTATAAGAACACTAGGAACTCAATGTGAGTAATGCCAACAGCAACAGCAGTGACGGTAGTCTGATTGAGAGCAGGCAGTAGTTCTAAGCAGACATTTCTCAAAAGTAAACACTCATGTGGCCACTAGACATCTGAAAACAAAGCTGGGGAATCTGATTATGAGAGAAATGGAAACCACAGTGAGATGTTACCACAGCCTAGTAAGATTGGCTATTTTCAGAAAGACTGAAGCTAGTGTTGGCAAGGGGTGTGGTGGGAATGGAAAGTGGTGTAGACATTCATAAAAAAGATAAAAATAGTCCAGCAACTGTACTCCTGGGTGTAAATCTGAAGAAAATGATAGTGTGTCGAGACATTTGTACCTCTTTGCTTAATATATAGAAACTTTAGCCTCTCTCAGGCATGAGACCCCTGATTGGTTGTTCAATGTAGAGTGGTCAGCCTGGAAACCATTACACAGCATCAAAAAGTGGACTTAGCTGGTTATATTTATATATTTTGTGTATACGCATATAAATGTGCTTGTATGTAACAACAATAGTCAAAGACAAAGAGGCTATTAACTTGAGAGTGGGGCAGGGGTTCAAGAGAGCACAGCTGGGAGGGGCTGGCGGAGGGGAGGGGAAGTGGTGCAATTCTATTTTAATTAGAACCGTATTTTAAAAAAGAAAAGAAGTAGAGACAGTGGGAGAGTAGATGATGGATGAGTAGACAGAGAAACTGTGCTGCAGCTATACCATGGATGCTACACAGCCAGACAGCAAAAGGGATTCTACCATGTGTGAGGATGTGGATGGACTATAAATCATCATGTTAAGTGAAATAAGCCAGGCATAGAAAGACAAACTTGACCTCACTCACATATGTAATCTGAAAAATGTTGATTTCAAAGAGGTTTAGAGTAGAGCAGTGGTTACTAGAGGGTGGGGAGAGTGGGGACCGGGTAGGATGGCAGTGACTGACCAGTGGGTTCCAAGCTGCAGTCAGGTAGGGACAAGAAGCCCTGTTGTGTCTGTGCAGCAGGTGGCTGTAGACAGCAGGAATGCAGTGTCTGAACATTTCACAACCGCAAGAAAGGATGTTAAATGTTTGTTTTCTTTTGAACTATGAAGCAATAAATACTTGAAGAGATAGACATATTCAGCCAGGTTTAAATATTTTTGATGTGTATAATGTGGAATTTTCATGTATCTATAAAGATTAATTTAAATGAATTTTTTAGAGTGAAAAGGTAAACACCAAGAAGGACTCTGCTCATTTTCATAGGACCTTTTCTTGTTCCAATGTTATTTTTATTTTAAGAAGTCTTTAAAAATGTTGACCTCTAAAGTAGAACCTGAGATAGCACAATGAGGCTCTGTAGATGCATCCAACCTATCAGAAGATCCTTTTCATTTGGTTTCCCTCAAGCAAAATGATCATAAGGCTTTTGTCTTCTTTCAGGAGAATTTTACATTCTCTAGCATTGATCTGGATATAAATGTTGTCAGTTTCATGATCTGAGACAAAGGAAAGGATCTGGTGTGTTCTAAGCAGGAGTGGCAGAAGGATAAAGTTTAATAGGGTTGTGAATCCACTGCACCATGACAGCTGTTAAACATGGTGCCTGATTGTAGCCATGCACTTACTTTAATAGTGTTAGCCTCCCGTGAACACTGTGCACTTTTTGTGAATAGCTACAATCACTTCAGGACTTAGGTTGTTATGGGTAGATTTAGACTATAGCTATTGAACTTTTTATGCTACCAACTAAAATCCAGGTGCTCCATGAAAGTGTCAGAGCTCACAGCCAACAGATGTTGACAAGGACTGAATGAATGAGTGTTTCCTCGGTGGTAATATCCCAATGAGGGTGCTGAAGAGAAACACTAGGGGAACCACAAGAGTACTTAGGACAAACAGCAAGCTGGATTGACATGATCAGAACTTCTTTGCAGGAGTGGAAAGTGCATGCCCTGTGATTTGGTTTCCAATCACCATGTGTCATTAGAGCTAAAATTTTCTAATGTGTTTAATACTCAACAGTGGGCCCAGCTGTCGTCATCCTTCCTTTGTCATTTAAAAGTAAAAAGCAAAATCCCTTTTATTACAGTGTAAGCCAGTTATCTTTCTGTAGTTAGCAATGCACATGATGTGGTGTTTGTGTTGAGTCCCAGTGGTTTGATTCCTGTGCGGTTTATGTCAGTCATATTTTCCAGGAGCATGGGTAATAATCATAAAGTTGATTGTAATTTTTGCTTTAATATGCATGACTCTTGTAAGCCTTAGACAATTCTGTGAGGTTGCAGCAGGTCCATTTTACAGAGATGATGGTGTCCAACCAGAGGACATGAGTTTCCCTGGGTCACACAGTAAATCACAGAACCAGAGCCAGAACCCAGAACTCCTGTCTCCCAGAAACACTCCCCTTATTCTACAATACCCAGATCCCCACTAATATATTTAAAAATAATTACAGAAGAGATGTTACAGACCCCTCAGATAGAATCTGACCAATGTTCATTTTGAGGAAAGTGAACTAATCCGACATTAATTTTAATTGCATTCTTCATCTGAGAACAGCAACCATGAAAAGAGAAATTAAAAGATGGAGTTCAAGATTGATTTTCATGTCTTTGTTGCAACCTCTGAAGCCTCTGGAAGCTTGTAGCAAGTCCCCCTCTGGGGTTGCTTTGACTTTCTTGTGTCAGGGTATGAAAGACAAGCTTAGGACACATTCTTAATCACAAAGGGCTCTGACTCAGGCCTTTCTTGGTGGATATTTCCATACTTTGAAAACATGTCTCTGGGCAGAAATGTACTCACATGTGACACAACAAACAATGAGAGAAATCAGCAAGTTCCAAGTACAGATGTGCGTAAGGTACGATACAGGATACTGTCTTGAAAACACCCTCTCCAAGTACAGATGTGCATAAGGTACGATACAGGATACTGTCTCGAAAACACCCTCTCCAAGTACAGATGTGCGTAAGGTACGATACAGGATACTGTCTCGAAAACACCCTCCCCCCAAATTAATGTTTCTGTCCATCATACATCCACATTTTGTGTGTGAACACAGACTCTGTGGGCTTAGGGAACTTATCCTAGTTCATGCGGGTGTTATTTGCCTGAGTCTGAATGTGTACACAGGTCTGTGTGAGTCTGAAGTTGTGCTTTTGTTCCTGCTGCTCTTTTGTTATATCTGTGAGCTTTGGAGGGGGAAAGAGGTGAAGAAGTGTCCTGTGGGGAGGAGGGAGATGAAGGAATAGAAAGACAGAGCTTAGTAGAGGAGTTTAGGTATGTGGGCATCACTTGAAGATAGGTCAGACATGGTTCTGATCCAGGTCTGGCCTGAAGGGCAGGACTTTGAGATGTCACCCAACTTCACATCATTCACCTGCTGAGCCTTAACAGTTTTCTAGACAGGCTCTGTGAGTTCCAGAGACTGAAGTAGCATGGGCTTTAGGAAGTGGGGCTCACCTCCAAGGAAAGAAATCCTGAACAGGAAAACCAGTTTTGTTCCCACAAACCACATAAAGCCCTTTCCTCAGCCTCTGCTATGTGCTGTATGTTACTGAGTGCAGAGAACATTGCTTTCTAAGTCCGGAAGATACAGTCCCAGTCCATAAAAATGTGTGCAGTAATAAATGTGGAGCTATGAATTGTGGTGAACACTAGCTTTAAAAGTTCAGGATGGGCTGGTCAGTGGTAACACATGCCTTTGATCCCACTTGGGAGGCAGAGGCAGGTGGATCTCTTAGTTTGAGACCAGCCTGGTCTACACAGTGCGTTCTAAGACAGCCAGAGCTACACAGAGAAACTCTGTCTCAAAACAAACAAACAAACAAACAAAAAGTTTGGGATGGTGCCAGCCATAGTGGCCCATGCTTTTAATCCCAGCACTCAAGAGGCAGAGGCAGGAGGATCTCTGTGAGGTCCAGGCCATCTAGGCTATTTAGAGAGACCCTGTTCCAAAAAAATTTTTTTCAGGGTGTCTGAGAATTTGTACCAGATAATCTAATTTAGATTAGTGTAGGCATGGAAGGTCTCTCTGAGGGAATGACACTTAAACCAAGGTCTGGAAAGCAGAGAGAGAGAGACAGAGACAGAGACAGAGACAGAGACACAGAGAGAGATACAGACAGAGAGAGACAGAGACAGAGAAACAGAGATAGAGACAGAGACAAACATGGACAGACAGTCAGAATATTCCAGGCAGGTGTAACTCTTGAGATGGAAAAAGCCTGGATTAATATAGAAATATCTTGTATCAGACCTACCTAACATGACAGCTATGTTCACTGGGATCCCCTCAGCCTCTCATGTTGAGATCAGGCTGTGTTCTACTTTCAGTTACTCCTTGTTGTGTGAAAGTAGCTTCAGGCTGTGCCTGGTCCCGAGTGACTCCATTTTATAGGCAGCATTTGACTCCTGTTTGAGTACTGATGCAGAGGCAGGGTGCTCTCAGATGTCACCAGAACCACCCATGAGGTACAGACTGATAAATGACTTATACATGAAAATAGACAAGAATCATCTATGAACTTATTAAAGTAAGTTGGTAACACAGGAACGCACGAGTATATTGAAATCACATCAGGAAAAACAGGTCTGGAAAACGTTCAGACACACAAAATCAAGATAGATTGAAACACCCTCACTTGAGACCCCATTAGAATGACTCCAAATCCTGGGATGACAATAGTCCTACTGACCTAGCATATGACTACCTGGGTGTACATGTCAGGTAACCACAAGCAGATAACTTGTGACTGTCCCAAGGACTGCAGCTCAATATTAGATGTGATACATTCAAATCAACATTCATCCATCCATCCATCCATCCATCCACCCACCACCCATCTATCCATGTGTCCATCCATCCTTCCATTCATCTACCCACCCAACCACCCATTATGTGTCCATCTATCCATCTATCCACCCATCTTGACCTGGTCCTGCACTTTGCCTTAATGACACTTCACCCCTGTCATTGGTCTTACCCTGAAACCCTGTGACATGGCTTACACTCCAGCAACTCTCCAACTAGCATCATTAATATACAGCTACCTGCTTTAATTCTCTGTGTCTATATTAGCTCTCTGCCTCTAGTAAGGCCTCTTTGAATTCTGCAGGCTCTTAATCCATTTGTACCTATCCTGTAACCTTTACACACACACACACACACACACACACACACACACACACAGATGGGGATTATGTGATTTGAGAGTCAATGGTAGAGATTATGACTGCAATCTCCTCCATGTCCTAGATCCATTTGCAGACCTATACTCTTAACGTTTATTCTTGGACGACACATATGCACACATATCCAAAGACTGAAGCCATGGCTTTTACTCCCAGACCACTTATTTTCAGCCTTTCAGAAGAAGACAAATTGAGAAATGAAATAGATAAGTAGAAACTAAAAACCAAGTATCATCACTGTGTTCACCAGGAGTTCAGACTGCTAGGGTCTTCTTCATCTTGTATGTTTTCGCTTCACAATCATGTTGCAGGAGAAACATAAAGACTCATTTCTTTGGTACTTTTGTTTAAAAGCAAAAGTAAAAATAATCATCCTTTCTGCTCTCAATTTGCTGGCCTGTGCTTTCTTTCAAGAAGCTACATGCTCAGAAGGAAGGATGTTTGGGAATCTGGTGATGGTGACAGTGCCTTCCACACTTAGCAATGTAGTCAGTCTCACTGTTTTCTTGGTTTGGTCAACTGTGCTTTCCTGTTTCCATCTGTCATCCTCTTCCTGAGTCCTACCCTAACACTAACCCGCCTATGAGCTGAGGCCTAGGTCTTAAGGGACCCCGCACAGGGTTTCAACCTAGTATTCCCTTCTGTGGCCTTCCTGTTGTTCTCTTAAGATGTTCTATTATTATTTTTGCCATGGGAGCTAGGACTTCCCAACCCCATAGAGTTTCTTTATGTTTCTACTGTTTCTCACCTAATTCAGGCAATTGTTCCTCCACATTTTAGCTCCTGATCATTAAAGGAAAGTTTTAGCATTCAGAAAACTGCTTTCTTCTTTAAATCTGGCTCTCAAGAACACTGCTCTAAATGTGCTGCATAATCAGTTTAAAAACAAACCCGAGCATTGTATCCTTTGTTCTGGGGTAGGAACTGTACTTTCTCTGAAGGAAATAAACATTACCGTTTTAATGTGTGAGAGGTCAGTGCTCAGAAGGGACCGAGAAGACATCAGATAGTATCATTAACAATGTTATAGCCACAGAACCTGCTTCTCCCTCAAGATTCATGAGGCCAGGAGACAAATAAAGGGTCTGACCCAAGACTGTTGAGTTAAAATACTTTGTGAGTGAAATGGGGAAGGGATGGACAGGACAGTGGGGTATGAAGAATGTTACCTACCAGAGTAGATTAGTAAATTAAATAAAACAATGAAGAAGATGTGCACCTTTACAATTTAACCTAGCCTTGTAAGTTTTTCTCAAGAAATAATAGACTAAGGAAGTGAGTGCCCTCTGCCAGCAGGAGAATGGCTGTGGTGGAAAGACCTGAGATGCAGGGAAGGCTGACTGCAGCACCTCAGGTCATGGAGGTCCTGTGGGACAGGTTGCTGGGATGGTTTTGACCCTGCATGGGATGTGTGCTGGGTCCCCTGAGGGGGTTGGTCACAATCAAGGAAGCACATCTTTTAGGAGTATTGCCCAGAGAGAGGACCTTTTCTGCAATGAGTTGGCAGGCTGCAGGGCTGGGTGAGGGATCCTTTCTCAGAGAACCAGCCACAGGCAAGGTTGTAGGGTGGTGTGGCTGTGGGAAGAGAGTGGTGAGGACCTCACAGCAGCAGCCAAGTTTCCAGCATTGTAGAAGTAGAAGATTGGGTCTGAAAGATTTGGGATCAAAGTCCACTAGGGGCCAAGAAGAAAGTCAGAGGAAACTGGAATTCACCCATAATGAGGTTCAGCCAGAGGCCATGAAGATACTATATACCCAGAATTGTCCCCAGGGCTGGGAGACTTCAGCATGCCAAGGTCATACATAAAGGTTAATTGTTCCATCCTAGGAAACTGTCCTTGGACAATCCGGAGAAACAAGGAGGATTCCTGTGAGAGGGAGATGCTATAAAAACTAAGAAATGTTAAGTTTCAAACTTGGGACAAATGGCTGAATTGCTTATTTAACATATCAAAGCAGACCTGACTGCTAAGTTCTCTCAGCATTCCTCAGTTCCTACCTGTTACAGAGTATGGCTGGCATACCCCGCACTCTACCCTGAACTCTCCAGCCCAGGGACTGGGCTGCCCTTCCTCCAGAAGTTCTTCCCTGTATAATCCAGACATTTTGGTTACCTGCCCCTTTTGTACCTTTGGCGTCCTGGCTGCTGCACCTGGTTCTCCTCTCCCTTCGGCTCCTTTAGACTGTTTTCTGCTGTGGGATGATCTGTATGTCAAATGTGTTGCTGATTGGTCAATGAATAAATCACTGATTGGCAGTGGCCAGGCAGGAAGTATAGGTGGGACTAACAGAGAGGAGAATGGAGAGAACAGGAAGCTGGGTGGAGGAGACACTGCCAGCCGCCATCAGGACAAGGAAGATGTAAAGTACCGGTAAGCCACAAGCCACGTGGCAAAGTATAGATTAATAGAAATGGATTAATTTAAGCTGTAAGAACAGTTAGCAAGAAGCCTGCCATGGCCATACAGTTTGAAACCAATATAAGTGTCTGTGTTTACTTGATCGGGTTTGAGCGGCTTGGGACTGGCGGGTGAGAGAGATTTGTCCTGACTGTGGGCCAGGCAGGAAAACTCTAGCTACAGTTTTCTGTCAAGTATCCTATCACAGCAATGAGGAAAGTACAGAACACACATACCTCATTGAGAAATGAGGCCACTGATTTGATAAACCTGACTGTGTGTTTCACAGACCTTTGGAGCTGGCTTGCATGAGAAAAGTTGAAAAGTTTGAAGCTGCAAACTAGAGAAGTCCTAGAACACTGTAAGAACAGCTCAACAGGCCACTCTCTGGGGGTGCGGAAGGCTAGGATGGTTAAAAAACAAACATCAACAAAACAAAACCCACAGATAGCAGGTGAGGCTTGGCTCATGAGGTTTCAGAGGGCCATAAGGACTTTACCCAAAACTGTCTAGAGGCTATTCTTTTTTTTTTTTTGACAAAGAACTTGGCTATTTCCTGCCCATGTTATTGTTTTCTTTTGGTTGTTTGTTTTCTGCCCATGTTTTGAGAACTTGAGTAATGGGAGAATTTGTTTGGTCAAGGAATTTCAAGACAGGACAGCATTCAAGCTATGGCATGGTTATGGTTACTACCCACTACCATCCAGGTCTACAGTGATAGAGAATACTGAGAGGAACAACAACAACAAGGAAAATGAGCAGTTTGGTGAAGAAAGAATAAAACCTAGTTTAAAAATTCAGACAAAGCAGCAATAATTGTTAAGCAGTTTAGCATCGATTAAAGAGAACCCTCCTGTTTTGCACTGAGACAAAGGAATGATGCCTAGAGGGTTAGACTCCATCTACCAAAGATGCCAGCTTGTGTGAATTTATCCTGAGAGCCTAAGGCCACTGAAAAACAACTACCTAGAGTGAGTCTGGGGAAGGGGGGCGGGCGTATGGAGGCCAATGCAACTGTGGTCCAAGGGAGTCAGCTTCCATTTTCAAGTGTCATCGAAGTGATCATCGTTTTGCAGGTGTGAAAGGTATAGGAGTGAGAGGTTTGCACCAAGGTTCCAGAGAGCTACTGAGACCTGGTCGTATGTGAAAGGGTCAGATTTCCTGCAGAGTAGCCCTCAGGGGCCATTGTGTGAAGCTGTGAAGGTGATGTCTACGATGTAATGGAGACCCCAGGATGATGGAGGTGCCTAGACTGTGAGATACTGAACTGCAAGCATGGAGCAGAATGAGGCACATGCACTGAAGGCAGCAAACTGAAAGGACAAGACTTCCCAAGACTGTTGGAGCCTGAGTAGTTTTCCATTGAATACAACACAAGTCTACCTTGTCACCTGTTTTAACATTCCTTTTCACTTCGGAAATGCTCCACTTTGGAAACAAGTTTATGGTCAGCCTCCATAATTTTCTCTATGTTCCTTCCTGAAAACCAGTTGTTGTTTTTTTTTTTTTTTAAAAAAGATTTATTTATTTATTATGTATACAGTGCTCTGACTGCATGTATGCCGGCATGCCAAAACAGGGCACCGGATCTCATATAGATGGTTGTGAGCTACCATTTGGTTGCTGGGAGTTGAACTCAGGACCTCTGAGCCATCTCTCCAGCCCCCACAAAACAGTTTTTGATCTACTCATCTCACAACTGATTCTCTATGCCTTTGCTCACAAAAGTTTCCCAATAGGCCAATTCTACATCACCCTTACTTCCTTCCTATTCTCAAAGTTTAGCTTCCACGTACCTTTCAGTAGTTAGTCTGAATGAGTATGTATGTGCATACATGTGTGCTGAAAGACAAATTCACAGCTACTATACTCTAGTTCTTCTTAGCTATTTTCTCCCAAAACAAAAAGAGAGCGAAATGGATTTTGCCCCCAGTTTCACACGAGGGAGATTTCTTCCACCTACTTTCCTATTTCTGGATTCCCAAGGCAATGGGCACCAGTGAGTGCCTCATGCAATGACACAGCTTCTTGGAGCCCTACAGTATAGTGTCTTTCCTTCCCTTCAGAATGGAGTCAGATTCCTGGCTGTCACTCAAGTGTATTTTCTCTGCTCACATTTGTTACTAGAAAATAGAATGGGACTTGAAGTTTGCATTACAATGGGGAATATATATATATATGTATAAGTATATAAGTATATATATACTTATATATAAGTATATATATATACTTATATATAAGTATATATATATATATATATATATATATATATATATATATATATATATATATATATACCCAAGGCTTCTCTCTGGCAACATAACCTCAAGACAAGAAAACCCAGAGCCTGGGCCTGTCTGCAGCAATTGACAGACATTGACTGTGATTTAAACCCGAGGTAACAGTCATATATATCAGGAACCACACAGTGGAGCGTTTGTTTTGTCTCAGTGGCTTTAGTAACACATGTTACTATCACCTGGCAGTCATTTGCTCATGAAGCTCAGAAAATGAGAGTTCATCCTATGAGAAGTGTAGGATGGTGGTGGAGGAGTGTCCCACATATATCCACCCTTTATTAGTTGCCTAAAATGTACTCATTTATGAAGATTTGGGGCCCTGTGTGTCAGACTTTGTGAGAGGAATCCATGTTCCAATGAAGTGGAAACCCAGACCTCCTCAAATCAAGGGAAAGGCAAATATCCATCAAGAGAATGATACACTCATCAGGCAGATCGCATGGGAGTCTGAAGATCAACAATGTCATCTTGGCAGATATCTGTGGAGCATATAGACTCTGACATTAATACTCCTAATGGGGCTTTCAGAAAAAAAATCAAAGTGTCTAATTACAAATCCCATTTCATAGTCTGTGTTACTTTTGTGTCATGACCAAAATGCCTGACAGAAAGAAACAATGCAAGGTCTTTTTGGCTCAGTTTCTGAGGGTTTGGAGTATGTCATGGTGGAGAAGGCAGGGTGGAGTGTCTCTAACCACAGCAGTAGAAGTGTGAGGCCAGAGACTGAGAAGCAGAGAGCTGGCTGGCATGGAACCCAATAGCCTGTTCACTTCCAGTCAATGTCTGTCTCTTAAAAGCTTCACAGCCTTGAGATAGCACCATGATCTGAGACTAGAAACTCAAGCCTCTGTAAGACATCCCATATTCAAACCCTTGCTGATCTTTTTATGTGAGTGTTTGGTTTGTACGTGTGTAAGTGCACCACCTGTGTACCTGTGCCACTGGAGGCCAGAGGAGGATGCCAGATCCCCTGGAACTGGAGTACAGATAGTGGTGAGCCACCATATAGGTACTGGGAACTGAACTTGGGTCCTCTGGAAGAGGAGCCAGTGCTCTTAATTGCTGAGCCATCTCTCCAGCCCCTATAAGCATACCAATCTTTTATTAGAACTGTGGATGAGGGTGGAAATTGAATTCTGATTCATAAATCTCTGGTGGAAGGGAAGAAACATGAAGTTGGTTAGAAAAGCAGCTTTTTACTCCTTTATGGTTGTATCTATCCTGACATTTTCAGTCTAGAATGAAGAGTTTCTGCATGGTGAATTTTGTCTTTTAGTTATATCATTATTCTCAGCTGTTTTCTTTCTGATTTAATTGGTCTGAATTGAGATCTAGACAAGGGGCTTTTAATTTAAGTTTTCCTGGATGATTCTAACCATGCCAGTGTCAAAACCTAGTAAGGTCAATCAGTTTTCCAAAGAGTGATTTGTTACATCAAAATTTAGAATTTGATGGTTGTAGTTTTTAAAGTACATTACAGAAATATGAAAGTAGCTCATTGTTATTGTTTCTCAAGATAAGAAAGTCATAAAGTATGTATTTATTCATAACCAAATGCTCATCCATCTGATATGGCTGGTCAGATTTGCAAAAATGGGGTACTAATGACTGAGCTTAGACAGCCTTAGGTCAGATCCTGAGACAAGAGAGGAAGGACAAAAGAGCAGAAAATTTGGAAGACAGAAGGATGTTAAGACAAAGAATAAGACAGAGAGCAAATAGTCTAGGAGAAAGGCCACATTCTCTAGTGTTTTTGATAGGGCATACTGCCAAGGTATTTAAAAACAAAGAAGAATGTGGCAAGATAGACATTCTCTGTGGAAACAAAGGAGTCCCACTAATTTTCCTCATGGGTGGATGGCCAAACTGACTCTCTGTAGAGATGGACCAGTTTGAGTTACCTATGAGGTGAAACTGTGGGCACCGTATCCACATATGGACATCTAGCTAACTTGTAAGTAGGAGAGAAAGACTGAAAGGTGACTTTCACAAAGCGAGAGCTGCTCACACCCACCAGGAGGACAGTGGCTTCCACTAACTGCAGAGCTGTCTTGCTTCTGCTCCTAGAGGAAAGCTTGCCCTGTGGGGAATGGTTCAGGAACATTGATAGAGAGCTCCTTACAGCAGGAAGGTGGGTAATTAAGATCTCAGAGGCATTTCTTTGTCATTGGCTGGAAAGTCATCGATACACCACAGCTTTCTCTTCCACAGGGGTCTTGAGTTGGCAGTGCTGAGCTCTGGGAGAATGGCATTGATGAGCAGCACCCTTCAGAGAGGCTGCTCTCAAAGAAATGCATGTTTCTATCACTCTGCTAGGCAAGAGCACAGGAGACACAGAGGAGTGGCCATGCTGATCATGTTCTTTTTTGAGTTGGTTAATCTACAGTTAAGGGCTTAACACCCAGAATAATCATCCTGTTGGGGTAAAACTTGGCAATTTAAAACTAATAAACTGTGCTGAAAGATAGGTAATTACCTTTCTGCAATGGATGACCAAAGCTTCTTGGACTAGCACTTTGTAGTACTGACTGCTTGTGCCTGCTTGCAAAGTTCTTTCCATTGTGTGCCCAAAGGGACTCTTCTTTCTGCAAATGCCATTCTTCAATGTGCTGCCCAAGTGCTGCCTTTTGGGATACAGACTAATCTTTCTCCTGCATAAGAAGCAACATTAATTAATATACCCTCCATAGCTTGCAGTGGGGTTAGATCTGACACACCCACATAAGCTGAAATGTGGTGTACTAAAAATCTACTTAGTGCACCCAACCTGCTGAACATTAGCCTAGCAACAGGGTCCACCATGAGTGTTGACTGGATGTTTACCATCACTAGCTGATGGAGAGCGGTGGCTCTCTGCCATTGCCCAGCACCGAGAAAGTGCTGCCCTTTATACCCTTGGCTCTGGAAAAACAAATCAAAATTGAAATGCCAAAGTACACTTCCTACTGATTGCATATTGCCTTTGGGTCCTTATGAAGTTAAGAAGTTTTAAGTCAAGCTAATGTCAGTCAGGTACCATTTGCTCTGCCATTTTCCTCATGGCTCCTTAACTTTCTTGTGTGGTCTTGTTCTTTGTTCCATAATTCAATGTCTGTCCCCTAATCTATCTATCTGACTATTAAATTAAACAAGTTTGGAAATTAAATTATTTTTAAGAGCAGTCTTTAGAGTTAGCTGTCCCTGGACACTATTTCATAATTTAATATAACAATAAAGACACTAAGTGATCAACCTGTCTCTCCCTACTGGGAAACTTATCTCAGACATCTGTTTTCTAAGAAAGCTTGAATATCCTGTTATGGGAGGAAGACAAGCAATGTGACTAAAGGATTCTAGATCCAGATGTTAAACCACAAGAGCTCTCTGGTTGCTGTGCACATGCTGAGCTGTAGCTGTGGTAGATATTCAGAGAGACGGGGGGTGGGGGTGGGGGTGGAGACTGTATATTATATGCACACATTCCCCATCAACATACTTATTCTGATGAGACCGTCTGTGGTTCATATTTAACATCAGCTACACCAGTTTTTAAAAAGGCATTATCTCTCTCATATATATATTTATATGATCTTACTTAAAATAAACACACTTATCTAAATTACATACTGATACAGGAAAGAAAGGAACACAGAGGATACCTAGGAGGAAGCACTGGTCTCAGTTTGGAAGGAGACAGGACATCAAAGAGGGCTTCTGTGGAAAAGTACCAGATTGGATAAGTTCTGAAACCTGAATCATCAATAACTCAAGAAAACTGAGATGGCCAGGGTGTGGGTGTGAGGAGAAAGAGAAGGAACCAGGGCTCAGAGCCAAGGAAGAACCTGCCATTGACATTGCTGAAAGTGCTCACTGTGACTGGATCCTAGAGGTGGAGTAAGAAGAAGTGGCTACAGATTGCATACAGCACCACATGACAGGGTCTTCTGAACTGCAGACAAGGAGGAAGTATAGATGGATTTTAATCTGATTGGGTGCTAGAATTTTGTCCTTTTTCTTTTCCTCCCCACTTAAAAAATTATTTATTTGTGTGTGTGCCTGAGTAAATTTATGTGCCTCAGAGACCAGGAGAGAGTGTTGGATCTTCTGGAACTAGAGTTACAGGCAATTGTTAGCCACTTGATGAAGGTGCTGGGAGCCCAGTTTGGGTCTTCTGCAAGATCTTGCAGCCAGTGCTCTTACCCCTGAGCTGTCTGTCCAGGTCTTCTTTTCCTTTCGTAACATAGACGTGATAAATGTTACAGAATCGTTTGGATAGATTGCATTCCCATCTGATTACTCAGTGGAAAGTTTGGAAACAGCTCAGTGAACTCTAAAAAACACTTGATTTACAAATGAAACCCTGGGCCCAAGGAACTGAGAGCACAGTGAGTGTCACAGGGGTCTCTAGTTTTGTTCAGGAAAACACTGTCAGTGATTCTCCTCTTTTGGGGCTTCACAGGCTCCTCCTTACCTACTTACCTACAGGAGGTATTGTTGGATGGGATAAAGAAAGGAGCCACTTTGCATCTCTCTGATGAATGTGTCTCCTGGTTGCAGGTAAATCAAGCTTACTGTGGCCAAGGCATGAAAGAGGATTTGTTAACACAGTTGATGGAGAGGGTGGGGTGATGGACATCAGGCATTGTGAGCCATCTTTTGTAGTAGAACATTTTAAGGTGTGTTACTTTTGTCTATATTGCATTTGTTTAACTCTGTGATGTAGCTAGAGTTTTCCTGCCTGGCCCACAGTCAGGACAAATCTAGCTACAAATGGCGTCCAACGTGGTGGCAAAAGTTTCCACCTAAAACCTGAGAAAAAAGATTCTAAAACGGAGCTAAAAACAGTTCCTAATTGTCTCTCTCAAATGAGCAGCAGCTGCCGGTTTGAGCTACTTGTGGGTTCATAGCATACGCCCTGTGGCGGGAATGAGGCCTCTGCAAGTAGCACATTAAGCTGCATGGTGGATTTAGACTTTGCTAGTACAAAACAAGAAAAAGAGGTTTCTGGGCTACACGCTGCTTGACTAAAAGCATAGACCCACGATAGCTCCCAGAGCTGGTGGTAAATGTACTACCACCATGTTGGGAAGCTGAGGTGGGCGGAGCCAGCAGCCACAGCTGCTGCAGTTTAAAGCAATAGATTCACAATAAGACAGATTCAGATGTAATAGTTTACAATGAGTGTAAAATATACGTAGGCTTGAAAGAGACAAAAAAGGTGATATATACAGTTATAGAAACAAATACATAGTTTTAAAAAATAAAGTCTTTAAAGAGACAGTAAAATTAATATAAAAAATAAGCCATGTAAAGATGAATATTACACAGAGAATCTGGATTGTGTTGTCTTTGGGATTTTTAACTGCAAAAAAACATTTGATTGTAAAAGCTGTTGAGTTATGCCAAAATGTATATTTTAAAGGTACCTTGACTTCAAAATTTGAATATAAGGATATGTTGCTTTGGAAAGGAGACTCTGCTTTTATTCCCACAGAAAGCCAGAAGCTATGGATTTGTTCCAGATTAAGATACATCAGGTTTGACCAGCCAAGACCCCCTGAAAGGTCTCCGATGACACCATGGCCCAGATGATCCAACATCCAAAATGGTTTCAAGGCAACTGGCTCAGACAATACAGCCTCATGGACTATTCCATAATCCTAAAATTTTCTTTGTTTCCCCATAAGATACAGTGCCCCCCTCCAGCAGGAAGAGAAGCTACGCTCAAATTCCCAAATTATATGTAATTTTACTTTGTTAAGGTTAAAACCTTCCTTTTTTGGGAAAAAAAAGGGGGAAGTGCTGTGGGATGTTCTGTATGGCAAATGTGTTGCTAATTAGTCAATAAATAAAACACTGATTGGCCATTGGCTAGGCAGGAAGTGTAGGCGGGACAAGGAGGAGAATAAAGCTGGGAAGTGGAAGGCTGAGTCAGAGAGACACTGCCAGCCGCCACGATGACAAACAGCATGTGAAGATGCCAGTAAGCCACAAGCCATGTGGCAAGGTATAGATTAATGGAAATGGATTAATTTAAGCTGTAAGAACAGTTAGCAAGAAGCCTGTCACGGCCATACAGTTTGTAACCAATATAAGTCTCTGTGTTTACTTGGTTTTGTCTGAGGGGCTGTGGGACTGGCAGGTGATAGAGATTTGTCCTGACTGTGGGCCAGGCAGGAAAACTCTAGCTACAATCTTTCTGCAGTTGGCAGTGTTTCTCAAGTGCTGTTTCTATGAAGAATAAGGAGGAGGAGGAGGAAGAGGAGACAGTTGTTGGCTTCTCTGATACCTTTAGCTTCATTGTGCTGAAGTAGAACTCCAAGATTCACTAAGAAGGGTTCGTGGGACAACCTGCTAAGGAAGTAGAGATGGGAAGTGGGGGAGGTGAGGGTGCAAAGTTCAGGAGAACCAACAAGGAGTGACTCCGGCTCAGTCACCAGAGGACTAGACTCACACAAGCCATTTCCCTGAGCTTTGTTGTGATGACCAAATGAACACTTGTCATTAGTCAGAGCTGAGGCCAGATCTCCACGCTCCCTTCTGCCTCCTATCCCTTTCTGAGCTGGTGTTAGCGCCGTAGACCACTTGCGTGGCTGGGTACAGGAGCACAGGCCTTCCTGTTTGTCACTTCTCTAGCTTCTTAGAGCACATGAAAGTCCTTTTTGTTCTTTGAGACAAGGTTCCATGTTACTTAGGTTGACTTTAAACCTTTGATTCTCCTGCCTCCACTTCCGAAGTGAGACTGCAGGTGTCCCCCTCCATTCTTGATACACAGGCAACTAACTCTTCAGGGTTGAGTTACTTTACATGGGAACTCTGCTTAGCTTTGACATATGTACTGTTTATCACAAATCAATGCATCCATTACCACCTGTGCTTACCCCCACTCCTGTGTGTGTGTGTGTGTGTGTGTGTGTGTGTGTGTGTGTGTGTGTGTGTGTATGTGTGTGTTGACTCAAAATCTGCTGTCTTAACCATCACAACAAAAAACAAGTATGCCCTAGAACAGTACTGACTATTCTGTAACCAGATCCCTGGGACTAACTAGTCTTATATGTGGAAGTTTGTGGCTGTGATCAGCATCTCCTCCCCCTATGCCCCAGTTCCCAGTCCTTGATAGCCACCAGACAGCTCTGCTCTACTGCTGTGAAGGTGGCATGTTTAGACTCCACAGATGAGTGACATCACACAACATTCATCTTCCTGTGTCTGGCTTTTCTCACTCGATATTTTTGTGGATGCCACCCTCTGCCCACATCCCACCCCTGCTTTCTATACCCACAACCTCCACTGCTCTGTTCTTGGTGATTCCAAGGCAAGAAAGAGTAATGACAACAGGGAAGTGAGAACAGCAGTTAAGGAATACCTGCACCAAGGAATATGAGCATTGGTGGGCTTTACACACTACCTACTGTCTGTCTGTCTTCTCCCTTGCAAAGTACAGCCTGCAAAGGTGAGGTCATTTCCTATACTTTAAAAATGAAATGTGTATGTATTTTGCTTGAGGACATCATATCTAGTAATTAGAGAAATTAAAATTGAATTTTGCTTCTAAAGTTTCTTTTTCCTTGTCCATTAAATGAAGACACCTAGGACCAATACTTACTTCAGAGAAGAGGCCTGAAAATGTGTATTGTTGGCAAATCCTGTGATTCTTCTGATGTGTAAACTGAGAAATGCCTACAAAACAGTGCGGAACATCCTCAGCCCACCCTGGCATAATCTGACTGACTTTGATTCTACAGCCTCTCCTTCAAGTTGCCAAGTTCAGAGGACTCTTCCAGCAATAGCAGGCCACTGACTGTGCCTGGAAACACTGGGCATTTCACATCTCCTGCCTTTACTGAATGCCCGCTCCGTGCTCCTGTCCCTGTTTAGCATTCTGGCCACTGTGTGCTTTTCTCCCCCGCAGCTGTGGCTGTGTTCACTTCCTCCTGTCCATTTCCCTGACACCTGTCCTCACCTGAAGTCTGCACTTGCTCCAGCAGTCACACTGTGTGCCTTGTTTACCACATTGGTTCGCAGAGGCCCTCTAGATGCAAAGGAGATGCAGCATGCAGTAAAACTAAGCATTTCTTTGAGGATGTAGAGCAAGGGGAAGCTGTGGTACTGGTTGTTGAAGACTGCCTTCCACACTCTCCACAACCCTAGGAAAGTGCTAAAGAGTCTTTACTAGAAACATTTTTCATGTTGTTATTTGAAGTCAGAGTGCTGAGTTACAACATGAGGCTCACCACATTCTTCCTGTGGGTGTTTGATGAATAACTTAATTATTCAATGCTCCAATGTCTTTTTTTTGTTTTGCAAACAGATATTAATAGTCTCTCTCCCAGAGAGTTGCAGTCCTAACTAAACAAGTTACTATGAGCCCACACTTTGAACAGTGCTGGTGACATGGTAAAGATTTTGTAAGGTTTTATCTGATTTTATTTCTCCTAACACTCTCAAATAACAGGAACAGTGTTGAATCAAACCACGAAATGAGAAAGATTCCTTCTTTCCCTTTTATCCCTGTTCATGTCATTCTTGGGCTTATACTACCTGGAAGAACTCCCTACTCTGTCTACAGGCTCACTGCATGCGTATGCGACACACTAAGCAGCCAGCCTGACCACAAGCAGATTTTAACTGCTGATGGAATTCTGGGGGCTGGAGATTAATTGTAGGCAAGACAGCCATGGTGATATTAAGGTGTTGCTTATAATGCTGTGGGAAAGCACAGGACGAGAAAGAACCATTTGGTTATTTGCTAATGTGCAAAACAGAAAATTGAAGTGTCTTAATCCTAGGAACCAGAGAAAACCTGTGTTCAGAAAGTGGTGTTTGTGCTTACACAAATATTAACACAGAAATTGATTAGGTAGAGAGGTGGGGTTGCTACTGCATCAGAGAAGTAGAAAGTTCTAGAAGGGTGCAGGTGGTTTGTTACAGGTGTCTGCTTCCTCCCACACCCTTTGTGTTACTACTAGTTAACAGTGAGTTATTTGGAGAAACTTAACAAGGCTGGCCCATATAAGGCCTCAGATTTTCTTTCTCAGATTTTTCTGAGGTAAAACAACATTAATAAGATAATTAGCTAAAGTCTTCCAAGTTCCAATGGGCTTCACTCATAAGAACATGTATTTGAACAAAAAGCTTCATACTCTATTGCTTGTTTCATAAAGTGAGGATTGTCCGTAAGTAGGGGATTGCAGCTTGTACTGCGATATCGCTTTGCTGGAAGAAGTTCCAGGCCAAGAAGAGATTAATCAATGTCCAATAAACATCACATGACCTGAAGGAGAAGTTCTAATTTCTCAGGCATGCTAATAAGGACAATGGCACAGAGAACTTTGTGATTTAGTATCACTAGAAACATAATAATTCATAACTCAGAACTAAATATTGATAATATTTCCTCTTTATGAGAATCAAAACTTAGAATTTTTCACTACTTGAAAAGTGAGAGAGGGAATGAGTTTCAATCTTCAGGACTAGACTTTGCTGTACACAAAGCAAGAGTTTTACTATTTACTCATTGCTGAGTAGCATCTTAACTGGCGTCAAGTCCCCCAACC